>NW_024468260.1:0-729003 GCF_002104995.1 Linderina pennispora
TGTGTGCTGCTGAGGACGACGAGGCCGATACAGCGGCGTTGCGGACTGCTATCCAGGAAGTCGAGCAGGCGGATGCGCTTGATCTGGGCGAGGAGCCTTCGCACGGCTCTGCGGCAGCTGGAGGCAAGGCCGAGTCCAGTGCTCCGCAGCAGCCATCAGATGCAAATGCCTGCGACGCCGGTGAGCAGGAAGAGGCCGAGGAGATCGGCCACATTGACGACTATATGTTCCGGTTCATTTCACAGATGGTCTTCAAATAAACGCTGCGCCACCATGCCCAGGACATGCGCTGCTGGCTCGCCTGTTTGCAAGAATCGGGAAATCGGCAGGGGGCTTTCCAGCC
Organism: Linderina pennispora; assembly: GCF_002104995.1. Lineage (NCBI taxonomy): Eukaryota > Fungi > Kickxellomycota > Kickxellomycetes > Kickxellales > Kickxellaceae > Linderina > Linderina pennispora. Next base: position 344 of record NW_024468260.1, read on the forward strand.
AAAACAGGCAAATCGCGGTCCATTCGTCCTTTTCTCCTGAAAAGTCTTTTTTCGCCTGCGATTTTCATAATTTAACTTTTTCAGCATTTCAATTTGGACGCGCTCGCCTGCTGTTCGCCTGCTTCCCCTTGCTCCCTCTCACCACCAGTACTTGCGCGGATATAATCAAATGGCCCAGCATAGCGTCCAGGGCGCAACTGTTGAGCTTAGCGACCACAGCGAGGCAAACTCGAGTAGTCGCAAACGCTCCGAATCGGTTAACGGACCAGAGCAGTTGGACAAGGGACGAGCTCGGCCGCTTCAAGAGCTCAAAACGCCACCGCCTAGACACCGCCGGCAGGTCTGCCAGGCGACGAGGCCAAGCCCACGGGTGCGGATGACAATCACACCCATCAAAAACACGGATGAAGACAGCGACGAGGAGGATGGCGACTTTGGCGGTTCTACATCTGGCAACAGCGTTGCCACTGATGCTGGAGAGGAGGACGAGGAATTGCTAAAACGTCGACGGTAGCTGCGCGCCGTCCCCGCTGCCGGACACATCACACGAGATCATTGACGACACGTATATGCGCTTTGGCGATGCTGAAAAGGCAATTATCCGCAGCGAGGCGCATGTGCTGGGCATCAATGGGTTCATCCAGGAGTATCTGGTCAGCAAGGGCATCTCGGTCCGATCGTTGCTGGACGTGTTTGCGGCACCCACATCGCTTATCCAGACTGTGCCTGATTTCCAGCTGCTGCCGCTCCTCAAGCACTACTTGACGCGATTCTACCGTAAACCGGCCAAAGCTTCCCTCTGTCAACTCGCTGGAGGACATCATCAAGCTACTGAAGCAGTCTCGGCGCATCATGGTTTTGACCGGTGCTGGCGTCAGTGTTTCGTGTGGTATTCCTGATTTCCGGTCGCCGACGGGAATATACACTCGGCTCAACGACGAATACGGCCTGGATGACCCTCAGCAGATGTTTGATATCGAGTATTTCCGGATGATGCCCCAGCTGTTCTACTCGTTTGCCAAGGAACTGTTTCCATCCAATTTCACTCCAGCACCATCGCATGCGTTTGTGAAGATGCTTGAGGACAAGGAGAAGCTGCTGCGCAACTATACGCAGAACATCGATACGCTGGAGCACGTAGAAGGAATCAAGAACGTGCTGAACTGCCATGGGTCGTTTGCGACAGCAACATGTATCAAGTGCGGATACAAGTGCGACGGTAAGGATCTGGAAGGAGATATCATGGTGCAGCGGATTGCTTACTGCCCAAAGTGCAACGACCAGCCGAGTCAATCCACCAAGCCGAAGGGCGTCATGCCTGAGGGCACAACGATCTCTAACCAGGATTTTGGTAACGGCTATGATGACGACGAGGATGATGACGAGGATGATGACGACTATGGAATGCAGCGCGGCGTAATGAAGCCAGATATTACATTCTTTGGTGAAAAGCTGCCGGATGCCTTTGACGAAGCGCTGCTGGCCGACCGCGAGAAGGTTGATCTGCTGTTGGTCATGGGTAGTAGTCTGAAGGTGGCACCGGTTTCCGACATCATGGGGCATTTGCCACATACAGTCCCGCAGATTGTCATCAACAAGACGCCAATTCTGCACTTCAACTTTGATGTGCAGCTACTGGGCGATGCTGACGACATTGTGGCATATCTTGCCCATGCGTGCGGCTGGGAGCTGCGGCATCCACGGGTCGCTGGCCAGAGCACACAGAGCGCGGAGTTCCAGGCACAAATGCCAGCGCCAATCGAGTCTCCGCCTGATATCAAGGTGGTAGCGAGTGTGAAAGATGCGGCCACGCCTGGCAGAGTGGAGACGGTGGAGAAGTCGTACAGTGTGCCCAAGCACTGGATCGTGTTTCCAAGTGCGGTCATCAGCGGCAAGGACTTGATGGTTGCAAATGGTGATCTGCCAATTAGGCTGGCCATTGATTCCAGCGATGAGGAAGATGCCGATAGTTACGACAGCGAAGACGATGAAGGAGACGCTTTGGCAAGCGACATTGAAAAGCTTCACCCGTCGACGCCTGCACCTTGAATGAATAAACCCGTACTTTGAATATTATTTACCTTATTCACTACCAGAATTGCTCTGCTCGCGATGCGAGCTCGGCTGCTAGTCAGCATGGGTTGACACGTCGATAAGAGCATCACGGCGAACCGGTCATTTGAACGTGTCGGATGGTTGTTGGTGCAATGTTGATCATGGACATCTCCCATCTTGGTGGCCTGCTCAGCGTAGGCGCTTCAGCGCTGGCTCGCTGCTGCTGGCAGCAGAATAGCCTGCTGCTGCTGCACGCCTCTTGCGCGGCCTCTTTGTTGCAGGGGTGGTGCCAGAAGCATTGGCAGCAATGGCTGTAGAGCGACAGAACCGTTCAGGAATACTGCCTGAATCACAGAGTGACTAGAAAATGAGCCTGAAGTTTAGAACTGCTGCGAGATCGCGGTTCAAGAGCCGAGACGAATAGGCTCGCCTGTATTGTGCCATGGCCTGCTTACATGACTCGCTTGTACAGCGGAGAAGGCCATGGCACTTCACAGTTGGGTTCTTCGATCTCTGGTAGGGCCGCGGGTTGGGAACATGCCGGAATGTCTGCAGCGACTTTTCGCAGCAGAACGGGCACATCGACGATGTCCGAAATTCGTCGATCAGATAGACTTCAAAGTTGTGTGCAGCCTTCTTGGCCAATTTTTCGCCCTTTTCTGCTGCTTTCCTTGCCTCTGTTGCTGCCCTCTTTGCTGCGTTGATCTTGGTAACCTCCTCACGTGTTTTCGAAACAAACACCTGCTTGATTATTTGCTTGTCTAAGCGCACATGGCCTGGGATCCATGGTGTCCGCAGAGGCAAGCATTGGGGGGGAGACTTGCCAAGCTGCTCATTCTCAATAAGCTGGCATAGGCGAATGTATACATGCAGATGCTTAAGTGGATTTACCTTGGCATCATAGTATCGGCTGTCTTTGGCGAATCTGTACTTGGCATCATAGGCATTAAGGACTGGTGCCAGCTTGTTGTAGATTGCAAGCATCCGTAGGGTGAGCACACTGAGATCAGGGTGCCTAGAGGCAACTGCCTGGCGGAGCTTCTGTGCAGGTGTATAAATACACACTTGACATGCGTTATTGAACTCAGCCTTGGATACATTGCCCATTGTACTGTGCAGTGTGTTTTTGCGGCTGCGAATATCAATCAATTTGGCCAGAATCCGCTGTAGGCAAGTGCCATAGTGCAACACAATGTTGTTCTTGTATGCTGTCATCAGCTCGGTATCCACGTATGTTGCTACTTGATTCATGTCATGTACACCATGTAGCTTGATATCGCCATTATGCAATAGATAATCATAAATATGATATCTAGCTACATCACCGAAATCTGCGCTCGACAGTTCTGACTTGTCCTTCCGGTTGACGAAGTCCTCGGCAGATATGACAGTCTTCGCCTTCAGATTGTGATATATAAATAAATAAATTGAGCGAAAGAATCCCTTTTTTACAAATGTTGCAGGGTCAAAGGCATCATCATCAGCTAGTTGATGGAGTAATATCCATCGTGCAAGCATGTATATATGCTCTTTGATGATATTGACGCTGTGTACAAATTGCTCTAGGCGGGGCAACATAGAATCACGGAAGCCAATACCACCAAGTGATATCTTTATGATAGTAGTGCTGCAGGTAATGTTCATTTGAGAAATTCAATAGGCAAGTAAGAAGAGAAATGATGCTGTTCAGTTTTGCTGTATTGCGTATGCATAGCATTAAGAACTTTTTATTAATAATGATCTGGCTTGCATGGTTCTTGGGGCCCTTAGCACTGATACAGTCTCTTGAATCAGTCTATACAGACTGGGTCCATTGTGGCCCAAATACTACTGCTTACGCATGTTCATAAGACAAATTAATTTGTAAAATAAACCCACAAATATTGCATGACCGCTAGAAGAGCTATATGGCCTTATTCAATAGGTGCTCATAAATAAACATCCTAAGAGTGTTGCGCAGCCGGTGATGACCACCATGATGATGCCATGGAAGTTATCATGTCGACCGACAATGAGAGTAGCTCTTGCGCTGAACCAATGGAGATATATAGTGGAAACCTATAACCACTACAATAACAACTTGTCACCCTGGTTTCACCGATGAGGTCAGATGCCGCACAAGATCAAAAAGGAGTTTATAGAGTAAGTCTCCCAAACTCGTGTTGAAGCTTAAAAGTTTTATCTTTTAACCAATTTAAAAGGTTCTAGCGGACGGTCGGACACTTTTTGGACTATAAAATCATATATAAAGGTAAAGATTAAGCTTACTATTTCCAGTTTGTGTTTTCAAACAACATATAATCACGAGTATATGCTATGGAGCAGGCTTGGGCAATGGAGTGTGGTGCAGCCTCAAGCCTGAATCTAAGCAGCGCACGTCCCACACATATTGCCTGCCCTTATTCGAGGTTGTGTGGACCTCCAGCAATTATGTTTGGCGGTGAAAGGGCGCAAAAATCGGCAAGATACATGTCCACAACGATAAAGTGAAGAACAGGTCTCCATCCCAGAGCATTGTATACACTGCTCCCAATGCCAAGTGCCAGAGTACCAGAACACTGGGGTCATTCTAGTGTCACTGTATACCACTACCAAGAGAGAAGGGCGAGTAAACGCATTGCTAAACTAAATATATTCTGCTTCCTCTACAGGATCATGCTAAACAGTATTTGGGGCAGTAGGCACTATATGGGCCGAATCCTCTAAAGGGATTGAGTCGTAAGCATTGGGATGGAGGATCTCAGCACATACAGGATGATTCCCTGCTAAGGTGGCCATGCAATGCAGCTTTCTCTTTCTCTTTTCCCTTTGGTACAAAGTGGGCCCTTTAGAAAACTCACACCTCGTACAAAACGCAGCAACAATATATCTGATACATGTGTGTGTTTTAATATTGAAATTGGCAAATGGGTTCTGGGATAGCAGTTGAAAAATAAGTATTAATTATAGAGATAGTGTGGATAGGACGGCAACAGTGAGTATTTCACAGCACCCACTAGAGGGTTCTGCACCTAGCCAATGATACTGTTGCGCGCCCGATGCGGCTGTCCCTGACATCGACATGTTAGCCGAATCAGGTGACAGAAATCCAGGCGCCAACGAGAGCCCCGCTACAGCCTACGATATGGAGGTAGAGTCTAGCCTCTGATAAGTTGCACAGATGGCAGTATTAAAAACTCCCCTGCGCAACTCGTCTATTCCCTTTTCTCTCTTTTCTTCAGTATTAAATATACATTTAAAAACCACTACACAGTCGACCAACACAACAATACCATGAAATATGCGGTTGCTCGTATGCAGCCGACCACATTTCATGATGGGATGTGGCTACATCGGCTCGGCTCGCTTCAATATCAAAGTACGAGCCGGATAGTCTGAAAAAAACAGAAAATAAAAAGCGCGCACACGTCAAACGCACGCCTTTCGGTCCTTGCTTTCTGACACGAATTTACACACTCTGGCATCCCAAGCAAGCAGCAGGCCCACCACATATAGATACGAAAATGGAGCTACGCGACGGGACAATAGCAAAGGACACAGCAGGCAGCAGCGCCAGCGACCACCCAACAACCATGCATGGGGAAGGCAGCCAGGACGCAATGCTGGACGACAGCGAGTTTCAGGAGCCCACAGAGATGGCAGCGCGGCTTTCGCAAATAGCAACAATAGATGACACGGACTTGGATGAGTCCGGGTCGTCCTCGGAGGACGAGAGCAAGAGCGAAGCGGGGATCGGCGGTATAGAGGAAGAAGGGTCGGGGGGATTTTTCGTTGACTTTGAGGAGATCGAAGCGGATGAAGACGTGGAGCGGCTGATATCGCAGAACCACACGCCGGCGGCGTCGACGCGGCAGTCGCCGGTGGCTATGCGTGGGGTGGAGCGGATAGTAGGGGAGGAGCACAAGACAGCGGCGGCGGGACACTCGAGCGATGATGAGGAGTTTGAGTCGATTCCAGCACTGGACGGGAGCGAGCAGACGGTGGGCGGAGTGGCAGAGACTACTGTGCTGGATCGGATGCAGCAAGATTTCCGCGACAGACATGTGCCCAAAGTCGCGCAGGGGCGGTTTTTCGACGTGGAAGTTTATAAGCGGTACACGGTTGTGAAAGCGCAGTCGGCAGCAGTCAGTGAGCCAAAGGAAGCAGGGCCGGCGGCAGTTGCGCCAGCGGCAGTTGCGCCAGCGGTATCGGCAGTCCACCACCACCAGAAGCCGTCGTCTCTGCGGTCGCATGGGGCGGCAGGTGCAGGAAGCGAGGTCCCAAAGGAGGCGGCGGGAGGGAATAGCACAGGATCCGAGGACGTGCAGGGAGCAGCAAAGACACGGGCAGTGGCTAGTGAGGGAGATGATGTGGTGGGGGCGCTGCTGGGGGCAATGAAGTCGCCGGGGTTAGCAAAGACAGGCACCGAGGCAATGGTGAGCCGGATGCGCCAGGCATCGCCGTTGGCACATGTGGGCGAGGCAGCGGCGGTGGAGGCAAGCAATGAGAAGCCGGGGGAGGTGCCTAATGACCTGCTGGTGGCGATGCAGGCGATCGAGGGCACAGCGCCAGCAGTCGCTCCAGAGCAGCAGCAGCAGCAGCAGCAACCGGCAGTAGGGGACAGTGGCAAGACGGCCAAGGAGCTGGCGGCGCTGCTTCCTCGAGAATACAGCGGGCCGTTCTCGCAGCTGGCGGCGGCCGAGCACGTGTGGTACTTGAAGCAGACGCATCGGGCGAAGGCGGGCGAGACGCTGGCACACAAGGAGATGCAGGAGCTGAGCCGGTTGCGGGGACGGGTGGAGACGGAGCAGCAGCGGTTCCGGCAGCAGAGCCGCGAGGCAGTGGCGCCGCGGCTCGGGTTTATCAGCACGGCGGTCAAGCAGTGGGCAGCGGCAGAGCTGGAGCGGCAGCGGGCGCGGGCACTGGCCATATATGGGCGGCGGTACCGGGCAGTGCACGTGACGCCGATCCGGCCGACGACGCCGGGGTATGTGCAGTTCGAGTACAGCGACACGCTGCTGCAGCGCGGGTCGTGTGCCAGGGTCGCGTGGGAGCAGGTATCCAGCGGCGACATTGCGCAGGCGGATCCGTGGGTGGACGGGGCGGTGGCTCCAGCGATGTCGCAGGATGCGTGTGCGATGCAGCTGGCAGGGCTGGCGAGGGCCGACGTGTCGCTGGCGCTGGGGGCACTGGAGGCGCTGCTGACGCTGGCGCAAGCGTTTGCACGCGACGTGATGATTCCGTTCGAAATCCGCGAGACAGACGGCAGGCGCGTGCTGGTGGTGGACTCGCCGCTGGCGTCGGCCCAGGCAGCAACGCCGCGGATGCTCAACCAGGAGTTCTATGGGGCGGCGGCGGCGGCTCGGGCAGTGAGCGGCGGCAGTGCAGACATGGACCTGCGTCGCGGCTCGATGCTGGGGCGGGTGGAGGGCGGCTCGGGGGCAGAGAGCGGCAATGCGAGCTACACGCTGTGGGAGTTTGGCGGGCTGCGGGTGCTGGTGCGGTCACGGGTGCATGGGTTTGCCACGGGCGAGGGAGGGCGTGTGGCGACGGTGACGCTGAAGACGAAGCTGGAGTACCAGCGCGGGCTGGGCGCGGCGGGCGAGGAGGTGACGGAGACAGAGCGGCTTGCGTGGTGGCTCGGCAGCTACATGCGCGGCAGCCCGTCGGAGGTGTGGGTGACGCATGTGGATGTGGGCGCGGGGCAGGCGGTGCGGGCGACACGGGTCGGCTCGGGCGATCTGTACGAGTGCACGTCGCCGGGCACCAGTCCGTCGACGCGCGGGGTGCGCGAGCTGCTGCGCGAGCTGCTGGGGCTGGCGGCGGGGCAGTACATGCTGGTGCATCGCAAGCGCACCTGGGATGCGACTGTCTACCGCGCAGCCGACGATGCGGGCGGGCCGGGCGGGGCGGTGCTGGACCTGGGAGCCGAGCTGGCGGGCGGCAGCGAGCCGACGCTGGAGGCTGATATCGACAGCGACTACGTGGCCGGGGCGTGGCAGGCGGCGGTGCCTGGGCAGATTCCAAACACGTACCCGCCAGCCGACCTGGCCGAGTGGGTGCAGGCCGAGCAGCAGGCAGGCAGTGCCAAGCCGCGCGGCGGCAAGCGCAGGCGTGGGGGCAGCGGGCGGAGCCGGAGCAAGCGGTCCAAGCGCTGATAGAGTGCTGTGGGCAGATAAGCCGGGGTTTCCCTGGCAGCTTTTTGCTTCTCTCCAACTGAATTGGCCACACATAAATTTACTACTCTGCTGCAATGCTGATAGTCGGACTCACAGGCGGAATTGCCACGGGCAAGAGCACCGTCAGCAACGGGCTGCGCGCGCAGGGCGTGCCTGTTATCGACGCCGACACTGTCGCCCACCAGCTGATGGAGCCGGGCGAGACACCATACCGTCTGGTGGTGCAACATTTTGGGCCGGGGATACTGCGGGACGACGCGACCATCGACCGGGCGCGACTGGGCGCCGAGATCTTCGGCGACGCGGCCAAGCGACAGCTGCTGAACCGCTGCACGCACCCGTACGTGCGGCGAAGGATGCTGGTGCTTTTGCTTGGATATTATGTGCGCGGCCACGCCATGTGCGTTCTGGACGTGCCGCTGCTGTTCGAGTCGGGGCTGGACAGGCTGTGCGGTAAGGTGGCCGTGGTGGCGTGTGCCGAGGACCGGCAGCTGGCGCGGCTGATGGCCCGCAATGCGCTAAGCGGCGATGAGGCAGCCGCGCGGATCGCTGCGCAGATGCCGCTGGACGACAAGATCCGCCGGGCCACGCGCGTCATCGACAACAACGGCAGCGTGGAGGAGACCATGGGCCAGGTGCAGACCATGGTCCGTGAGTGGCGGCCGTCGTGGCTCTCGACCTTTGGTGCGCTGCTGGCGCCCGTGGGTCTGGTCGCCGCGCTGCCGCTGGTGCGGACCAGCGTGTGGGGGTTGGGCGTGGCTGGCACGTGCGCGGCGTGGCTGGTGGGCTCAGCGCTGGGGGTGCTCTGACTCGTCTCCAGCGGCCGTAATGTTCTTTTACTGTTCTGCCAATATTTTGAACCATGTATTTTCAAATCAGCGCCGCGTGGCCGTCGCCGCATAGTGGCTGGGCGAGTCGTGGTACAGGCACTTGTACATGTATGCCTCGGCCAGCAGCAGCTCAATGTCCTGCGTGGTCCAAGCGGCAGTGGGCGGGTTCTGCAGAAACAGAATGGCTTTCTGGAAGTCGAGCTGCATCAGCTCGGCGGCCCAGCGCAGCAGGAAAGCTGCGCAGACGTAGATGTGGAAGGTCGAGAAGCCGTCGGGCTCGGCCAGGTACGTGTCCCACATGCGCACGGTGTTGGCCAGGCTGACCTCGCGCATCAGCAGGCAGTTGATCCACCGGAATGCAAACTGGATGAACTCTATGCCCTCGGCGCTGAGATGGTCGGCCAGTGGCCGGTTGATGCGCGACACCAGCTCGCGCAGCTTGACCACCTGCCGCTGGATGCCCGGCTGTGCATGCGTGTAGTTGTCCTGGATTCCGTCCAGCAGCCGCGTCAGGCACCAGAACGCGTCGGCCTCGGTCTCAGCCAGCGCCTGGTCCGAGACACTGTCAACTTCTGCCTCGCCCAGGAACACGCAGTAGAACGGCGTCAGCAGGTCGTTGATGCCCTGCACGTAGCCGCTAGCCGGGTGCCGCACCGCCCAGCAGTACAGCGCGCGCTCCAGGCTGCGCTGCACGCGCACGTGCTGGATCACCGGCGAATCAGGCCGCGTGCGTGGCACGTCGATGCGGATCTGGTGCCACACCTGCCGGTCCAGCGACGCCTCGCCGCGCTGGAACGTCTGCGCGGTCCAGTCCGCATACTCCTTGCGTTTGCGAGCCACTGTGGCTGCGCGACGGCTGCCGTTCAGCGGCAGGTATCCCATAAGCAGCTGCCATGCTGTGCGCCGGTGCCTGGACGGGATGCCCTTCCAGCTGAGCTTCTTGAGCTGCTCCAGGTCCACGTGCGGCGACGACAGCAGTGCCTGGAACTTGTCCTCCAGCGTGCTGGAGACTGGTGGCGAGGGAGGCCCTGCTGCTGCTAGCGGGTTGAGGTCGGCTGTGCGTGGCTCTGGCTCTGTTGCCGGCTCTGCTGCTGGTTCTGGTGCCGCTGCTGGCTGCTGCTTGGCTTTGGGCGCCAGGTCGGCGGCGGTGTCCGTGTGCGCTGTGCTGCTGTATACGAGCTCCACCCTAGAACTCAATGCCTGTCAGCTGTCCTTTGCTCTGGCTTGCGTTGTCCATACGCTACTCCCCATGGTGCATGCTGTGCTTTTGTTTCTTTTTACCTGGACGGCGTGAATGCAGGCGTGCGCTTCCAAAAGGACGACTGTCGGACGTTGGACGAGGCCATTGCGAAGGATAATGCAAGCTACTGTAAGGTACGCTGGAAATTCAAGAAAACGCGGGCATAGCTGGAGCGAAGAAAAGCAAGGCTGCCGCCAGCCGTGGCCCCTCTTGCCTGCACAGTCCCTGCCCGATAATCGCTGTCGAGGCCACTCGTGGCACTTTCCTGCTCGCAATCGCTTCCCCCCACCTGCACGCGCTTCTCTGCAGCGCTTTTGCATTTTCCCTAATTACCCTGCGATTTCTTCTGAATGATGAGCAAGACTACAAAGACGTACGTGGACATTTCGCCGCTGCTGAGCAAGGGCCGGCCCAACCGCTTCGTCAAGGACCCGTACGGCTTCGACGCAGCCATCGCCGCCGGCAGCTCCGTGTCGTCGGGCGCGCGCAATGCCTCCGACTCCATTGAGCTGGAGCTGCGCGCAAAGAAGGCCTGGGAGGTGGCACTGGCGCCGGGCAAGACGCTGCCCATGCAGATGTTCATGGCGTGGATGTCGGGCAGCGGCGTCTCGATCTTCAGCATCATCATCATGGGCATGATCTTCATGACGCCGCTAAAGTCCATCATGTCTGTCAATGCGTCCTTTGCGCCCCTGGAGCGTCTGGGCAAGGGCGGCAATGTCGCTGTTGACCTGAGCATGCAGAAGGCTGCCTTCATTGCTATCAACATCGGTGGGGTGCTGTTTGGCGTCTACCGTCTCAGCATCATGGGCCTGCTGCCCACCGCTACCTCCGACTGGCTCGCCTTTGTTCCCTTCAAGCACTACCTGGAGCTGTCTGCATAGTCTGCGTCCCTTTATATTTTCGAAAATGAAATAGAGCAAAAGTTGCTATCACTCAGTCGGTCTTTGCCTTGGCTGCCAGGCAGTGCGGCAGCGACGTCGCCACCATCAGCAGCGGAATCGCCAGATACGGCCCGTACATCATGGCCAGCATCAGCTTCTCGCTCACCGTGCGGTCGGTGATGTTGAATGCCAGCGTCGCCAGAATAGGCACCATCGTGGTCACTACGTGGGCCCCATACACTGCCAGCCACGGGTGCCGCCGCGGCGACCCCGCCAGCAGCAGCTTTAGCGCATAGAAGAAGAACGGCAGCTGGAACACTAGCTCGCAGGCAAGGAAGCTGCGGAACCACGTCAGGTCTGTGCGCGTGTCGTCGATCACCATGAACGGGTCGCGCAGCGTCTGCGTCAGGAACGTGTTGAGCGCCAGCAGTGGCCCGGGCACCAGTGCTCGGGGCAGCAGCGGCATGAGGTCCACAGCCAGCGTGATGGGGATGTGCGACGCAAAGTACCCAATATAAACCGTGTCCAATGTAGCCATGCTGGTGTGATGTGTCCCTCCTTTGGACAGTACCGGTGCGCTAATAGCAAAAAGAGTCGCGATTGATCAAATGCGGCAGTGCCAAAAACACACGCGCCAATATTAAAAACACTGGTGCAGTTCATGCTGCTGCACGGATCGACCAACATATGGTTCAGCACATATGTTCTCTGGGACAGCCTGTGCGCCAGGCTAATTTGAGGCACCCAGCGCACTATCCGCGCAATCCGTGATGGCGGGCTGATAAACGCCCGCACAATGCCGCTACATGGTGGCATCTTTGTGTGTGCGCTGTTTTGCACGCTGGCCCCGCGAACAAAAGCCGGCGCTTGCTGTTTGTGTCCTTTGTCGGTGGAGCTTCTGCCGAAAAGGCCCCTGCGCATGGGAGCAGAAAAGCCAGAGTGGGGGGAGAAAACGTGAGACTCGCCCTCGCAGAAAAACGCAAGGGCTGTGGCCAGCTATTAATAGGCCGGGCGCGTCTGCTGGGTGGCTCTCGCTGTGCGTCAGGCTCCTTGAAACCCGTCTCTTCCTCCCTCCCACTCGTTTCTGCACAGCTGCAGTCTAGCTCCTGCTTGAATTTCTCCTCGCCTAATTTTTTGTTTCTCCATTTTGCGCAAGCAATCTGCAAGCACAAGCCCTTCGGTTCGACCATTTCTTAACCTCCCACCTCCATTCCTCACCACCCCACATAGACGTCGTTTTGAGGAGCAGCCGGTACTCTGGGAAGCACTCCGCAACGCCAGCACTCCGCAACGCCAGCAGCACCATCGCATACAGGTAAAGTTCGCAATGGCTGCCGTGCGGGGCCTTGCCGCTGTTGTTTAGCCCCTGCCTCTGCAATTCTTTCTCGCCGACGCCTCCTCCCACGAGTTTCTGTGAATCTTGGGATATATACACAAGCGCTGCACAATAGCCGCGGCCGCTTTGCCTTAAAAAGCCTGAGGTGCATGTTTACATTTTTGTGTTGTGTTTCGCCACCTGCTGCCCACGGCCCACGCACACCTGCCCGGGTTGTCTCTCCTCCCTCGCACGCCTCGAGCAAAAGCCCATCGGCACCGCCTCTCGCTCTTCCCCCCAAAAAAATCCCGTACTGGTTCTATTTCTGATCTCGGGCAATCGTCTGTGTGCACCTCTCGGGTCCTTTCTCGCTCGTTTTTCTTGCGTTCGAGGGGTTTATTTTGTTTGTCTTCCTCTTGCCTATACTGACCCTCTGCTCTGCTGGATTACGGACCTCTATTCCTTTTTATAGGCTCTCTTTTTCCATCTCCATTTCCATCCACCATGTCGGTCCCACCTGCTGCCACCGGATCGGCCAGCGCAGGCGGCCTCGTGCCCGTTGCCAGCATGGCCACCTACTTTGACACATTCCGCCAGAAGCTCTACATCCGCGGTATCCTGGGCAAGAAGAACGACCGCTCCGCCGACGGGCGACCATACGGAATGCGCAAGTGGACAAGGTGGTACGTTGAGCTGCGCGGCCCCGTTCTGATGTTTTGGAATCTGCTCGACTCCCAGCTGTCTGCCTACCTCGAAGATATCACCGCCATGGTCGACGGCCGCGTGCAGCCGGGGTCGCCCGAGTTCGAGCGCACAGTTGCCCACATCAAAAACATCGTGACAAAGCCCAACTTCATCAACATCACCGACGCTGCCTGCGCCGTCGTCGGCAAGCTCAAGAAGCGCGACAGCGTCTGGACCCTGCATTCGTCGGGCGCCAACCGCTTCTTCATGCAGTCTGTCGACGACCGCGCCATGAACGACTGGGTCAGGGCCATGCGTCTGGCCTGCTTCGAGGCCACAAAGCTCTACGAGTTCTACACTGCCGCCCTGGTCAACGAGCGCTATCCTGCCATCCTGGCCGACGCACGTCCGACCGAGTACCACGTGCAGGTGCGGTTCTCAGGCACCAACGAGTGGGTGCCGTGCCACATGGTGCTCGATGCAGGCAAGCAGCCGACCCAGATTGCCTTCTTCTCCGAGGAGAGCCCGGCCCAGCTGGCGCTGATGAAGGCGATCCGAAGCGCCTACTCGGTGTTCCCCGACAGCATCGACCTGGTCGACAACGCGGTCATTGCCAAATTCGAGGGCGACTGCGAGATCGACCAGTCGCTGCTTCCCAAGCCCGACGATGCCGAGAGCGACCGGAGCTCGCTGGCCAGTGCCGCCCGCGCCTGCGGATCCTACGCCCTGGTGATCTTCCAGAACCCAGGCGAGATGGTGTCGGCGCTGGTCGAGACGGCCAGCCAGTACAAGCTGTATGGCCAGCCCGTGGCCTTCATGCCCGACGTCCTGCCGAGCCGCAGCGACCTGTATCTGCTGTCTGACGACATCGCCAGCAAGTCAGTCGAGATCATGGAGCCTGTGACTGCGCGCAGGATGCTCGAGAATCTGGCTACCGAGCGGTGTGCCAAGCCGATGGTGCGCCAGGAGGTCCACCACCAGGCAGCTGAGTCTAGGTCAGCCTCCACTCTCGGCGCACCGCCTGCCCCGGCTGCTGAGGACACCGCTATTATTGCGCAGCAGCCGCAATCGCCACCGCCTCAGACACGCATGCCATGGGACAGCGATGGTGATGACGACGACGACGACGTGCCTGTCAGCAACTATGCCAACGGTAAGAACACACGCGCGCTCAGCGGCAGCACTGCGTACCAGGTGCAGCCAGCGCTGACAAAAAATGTCGCCGAGGAGCACCTGCCGAAGCCTGCCGAGCCCCCCGCAGTCGCTGTTGAGGAGACGCCGCAGAAGAAGAAGCCCTTCAGCTTCCTGCACAAGAGCAGTAAGGACAGCAAAGACAGCAAAGACAGCAACGGCCGCAAGAGCGAGGCCGGAAAGTTCCTGAAGCGCCAGAGCAAAAAGTCAGAAGACAGCGCCGGGCAGTCGCCGAGCACTACCGATGCGCGCCTGTCGAGCATCTCGGGTGGGTCAAACACCAACACCACAGCCACCACCACGAGCGGCCCGGCACCATCGATCCCGACACCTGCGCTGGGCCTGGAGGGCAACCGGGCCTCGTTTGTTGACGAGGCTTCGGAGGCCATCGTTAATCTGAAGATTGTCGAGTCGCCTCCACCTACGAACCACGCTGAAGGCGAACCAATTGGACGGCAGCTCGTAGAGTCGGACAGCAGCGACTCGGACAGCGATGCACCGCTGGGCAGCCGTCTGCCCGGGCAGCAGCTTCCTCAGCAGCAGCCGATGATGATGGGGCAGACGATGCCGGGGCAGCAGCCGATGCAATACGGATCAATCGGATCCAGTGCCACTATGCAGCGGGCCTCAACAGCCATGCCAGCCTTTGGCGGTATGCAGCAGCAGCAGCCAATGATGCCCGGCCAGACCATGCTGCCTGGACAGGCCATGAACGGAATGCAGATGATGATGGGGCAGGACCCGATGCAGCAGCAGCAGATGATGATGATGCAGCAACAGCAGCAGATGATGGGCGGCGCCATGCCTATGGGCTTTGCCAATGGCCAGCGGCCGATGACATACATGGATGCGATGGCTGGCGGCGGCGTGTGGGGCGGACAGATGCAGCAGCCGGGCATGGTCGGTGGCGGTCTCTTGGACGGCGGTGGCGCTGGACCGCTGCTGACGGTCGAGAAGAAGGTCGATCCGATCGAGCGGCCCACAGGACTGGTTGGTGCGATTGCCACGCGCGAGCAAATGCGCTCGGAGCAGAAATACCGCGACTCGTCGAGTCTGATGAAGGAGCGCCAAATGCGCCGTAACCAGGCCATGGGCATGAACACCATGATCGGCCCTATGGGCCAGCAGCAGCCCGGATCGCGCTTCGGCACGTTCCCGAGCATGTACGGTGGCCAGCCCAACTGGGCCGACGACAACATGTCGATGATGAGCGGCATGTCGGGCCGTGCGCCATACATGATGCAGGCGCCGTCCATCTCAGCTGAGCAGATTGGCGGTCCGTATATGCGCAATACGTTCTACGGCGGCCAGCAGATGGTGCCTCCGCACATGATGGGCGGCAACCAGGCAGGCATGATGATGGGCGGCGGCCATGACGATGACGACGACGACGTGGCTCTATCCATCTACACCGGTGCTCCCGGAGCCAGGGCCTCGATGGCCCAGCCCGATGTGCATCCGCTGCGCGCGGCGATGCAGTCGGGCATGTCTGCATCGTCGCCACACCTGGCAACTCAGCTCGGCGGCGCCAGCCAGGCCCCTCCGCAGCAGCAGCAGTTCCAGCAGTTCCAGCAGTTCCAGCAATTCCAGCAATTCCAGCAGTTCCAGCAGCAGCAAACCCCGCCGTTTGCTGGCGACGCCCAGCAGCAGCAGCAGCAGCCAGCAGCGCCGCAGCTCGAGTGCCCGGCTTGGAAACTCGCTGTCAGCGACCAACATGGCGCCGTTCCACAGCGCCAACTCGCGCCAGTCGCTGGCGTCGTCCCACTCCGGCTCGGGCGGCTCGTCCAGCGGGTCGTCGCCACTGTCAATTCAGAACCGGATGCAGGCGGGCACGAGCGGCCGCTGGGCGAAGGAGTCGTCGAATCTGCGCAACCAGACCCGCATCACCGAGTCACAGACCATGCCGCGCGGGCGCTCCAGCGGAGCCGTGGCGGCCAGGCACCGGGCAGCACGTCGTCAGTCTACGAGCTGCCTGGCCGGTCAGCCAACGGACGCAAGGCTGAGCCGGCGGCGGCTGCGCATCGCGGCCCATCGGCCTACAACGGACAGCTTTACGGCGATGACGACGAAGAGGACGAGGAAGAATCGGACGCGGAGACCGACGAGACCGATGAGGATGACCTGGACAGCGCCACGGCCAGCATCCCCAAGGACGTGCGCCAGTTCTTCGGCGTGTTTGTCGACAAGTGCCTGGACGTCAAGCCGTACGCATGGCTGTCGTTCGAGACGGCGTTCCGGGCCTACAAGAACTTCTGCTCGCGCAACGGCATGCGCGGCAAGTCGATGGCCAATTCCAGCCAGTTCCAGGACCTGATGGGAGCAGCCGAGTGGCAGCTGCGCACCAAGGACAATGGCGAGCGCGCCTACTACAACGTGTGCCTGGTGTGAGTGGAGTTTCGAGAGCTACTCCGCAAGGGGGCTATTGCAATCCACAGCATTTCTACATACTTTTTAATACACAGCAATATGCAACTGAAGTCCGAGGACCCGATGTGCTGAGGCGCAAACGCCATATTGCTTGGGCACACGCCTTGGCCGCCTGAACCAGAAATGGCAAGCCATTGATCTTAATCACGGCTCATTCTGTCTCCTGTGATTACCCGCTCCAGGTGGCGTTTGGAGAAAGAAAAAAATAGCGTTTTTTCCAGGCCGCCTGTGTTTTGCTTTCTCGCTTCCACTAACCACAGCTGCACTCGCATACATTCACAACAAGTAAACAACATTCATGGCCATGGCGACAAAGTTCAAGTACAATGTAAGCACACATTCTCCGCACTTGCTGGGCACACGGGCTCCAGCGGAACACGGCGCCGCTAAGACCACTATTTTCATTGATGTTTAGCTCGAGGCGCTGGAGTGGGATAGCGAGCACAAGCGCAACAAGGAGGGCGTGTACTGCTACTGTGGGCTGGACTACACCATCGGCGACCCGATGCTTCAGTGCAGCCAATGCATGCAGCTGTTCCACTGGGACTGCGTGTCGTGCCTGAAGACGAAGCCGCTGTTTGGCGACAGCTTTTATACGTTCACATGCAGCGTCTGCAACAGCGGCAAGGAGGAGTACGAGCGCGACACGCTGAGCTGGGTGCAGGTAATCTACATCGTGCTCTACCACTTGATCCACGCACAGCCAGACAAAAAGTACTTTAGGTGGCGGGAGAACATCTGCGCCACCATCAACGAGAACTGGGACGCGCTGATGCCGGGGAAAGGCGAAGACTGCCACATGGCACAACACGGTCGCCGGGTGCCTGTCAACACACAATCTGCTGTTCAAGTCGGGCTTCGACGACACGCAGCAGCCGGGCAACTGGACATTGCAGGATGTGGTTGCGCCCTCGATGGCCAAGTTCAAGGGCCCGACAAAAAAGGCTGACTCGTCGGGCCGGGCGCCACGGAATGTCCACAGAGGCGATTCAAAGAAGGTGTCGCGGAAACGCAGTCACGACGACACGGTGCCGAATTCGGAGGCAGAGAAGGAGATCCTGGAAGTTCTCAACGAGGGCAGGAAGCGTAGCAATGCGCGCCACCGCGTGTCATTCAGCGACGACGACTCAGAGGACGAGCACCGGCAGCGCAAGGCCAGGGCAAAGCGCTCCCGGCCCACGCTCAAGTCTCTGGATGCCGACATGGATCTGCTGCAGAGCTTTGAGCTGTTCACAAAGATGGAGAAGGAGCGGACTTCGGGCGGCGCCGACAAGTCAGAGGAGATCGAGTCAAATGCCTCGGTTCGCGACTGCGACAGGAGTCCAAGGACGGAGGAGTGGTGGATGCTGGTGATGGCCTTGGTAAGCATGAGTTCAACGAGACCCCTACGACTACAGTGGCAGTTGCGGAGGATCGGTGAATAGGCAGACTATGTCCACTGGTGCCTTTTGCCATTCATCTATATATACTTTCTGTTCAGCTCAATATACCAACTTTCTTTATTACCGTGTAGATGCTGACTCCGGATCAGAACTCAGCTCACTGGACTCTTGGTCGACCGGCTCGGCGATGGGGGATATCACACTGTCCAGCGGCAGCGAGGACGACGAAGAGAGCGAAGTGAAAATGGAAAAGGGAGGCACCAAAGGCAATACGCAATCATTGCTACAAGCAAAGGAGTCTGAGCCTGTGCCGCCAAACAACCCCAAAGGACATTGAGGGGCCCACAGCGACCAAACTGGCTTCGGACCAGGACCTGGCCCAGGGATGATGATGGGCCCAGAGAGCTGAGGCTGGTCCCAGCCGCCGCTCCACCAGCTGAATCCTCGGCCCTGGTACAGTTGTCACAGATCAGAGAGATCCCCACTGACGACGAAGGACGAGGAGCAAAACATTCCACCTTCCCACACGAGCACAGATGGTGAAGACGATGACGACAACCACGACCACGACGATGACGAAACTGCTATCCACGAGGACGATTCCAAACCCGACGATTCGCATCTGTCTCTCGGCTGGACTTCACTCGTCCAGCACCGTGCCCAACCCGCTCTTTGATCCGCCATCGGCAGCTGCCAGCAAGCTAGGGATAATGAAGGAGCGCGCAGAATGGGATCTGTGCTCGCGCCTGGATGCAAGCAAAGTGCCACTGAATATGTCGGCACGGCGACTGCGACGCCGCTTGCATATGCGTCGGTCAAAGCGCGTCCTCGGCCAGCGCGTATTTAATATCGACGCTATGGTGGCAAAGTACATGGCCAAGACGCAAGAGCCGTGTCGTAATGGGCGGGAGATTGATTACAAGGCAGCACAGGCTGCTGCGTGAAGACGCTGCCAGCGACTCGAGCGATGACGACAGTGACCACGATGGTGGTCCCGGTGGGCGTGCAACAGCCTCGTCACACCAGCAGAGTGGCGACTCCAGCTCGTTGCAAAAGTACTCTGACACCGCTGATTTCGAACCGCTCACAGCGACACCGTACATCAACTCGTTTGCATCACCGCCTGCTGGGCCGCGCCGTGATGGACGACAGCCTGACGACGTCGGCAACTACCATCAGCCCCTTCCATGGCCGATTCCTTCGCCCCTATATCTGGCGTGATTTCATCGACGTGTCTAAGCCAGAAACAAGCAAGAGACGCCTGGGATCCCGTTCCAGTCTTGCTGCGCTGCATGTGCATCGCTCAATCAAGGCAAGAGCACACCCGCTGTTCGCCAAGCTGCATCTCCATCCCATTGATCTCCACGACTGCGAACCTATTGACTACGTGTTCCTTCAACGCGAGCACCTGCCACAGGTGAATGCGCTACTGTGCCGCACCTTCTGGCCCGGTGTTGACATGAGCGATGCTCTGACGTATCCAGAGTTCAGTGTTGTTGCCCTGTACAAGCGTACTGTGGTGGGTTGTGCGTTCCTGACGCCCGAGGCCTATCTCACGTACATTGCAGTAGCTGCGGGGTGGGAGGGCGCCGGCATTGCGACCTTTATGATCCACCACCTGACCCAGACCATGCCAACCAAAGATATCACGCTGCATGTGTCGGCGACTAACCTGGCAATGCTGCTCTACCAGCGGTTTGGGTTCAAGCCCGAGCGCTTTGCTGTGGACTTCTACAAGTCATACCTTCCCAGGGACAGCAGGCAGTGCCCGAATGCCTTCTTTATGCGGCTACGCCGTTACTAGCTTTTCAGCACCTCATCTTCCCAAACATAGATACGTTTCCTGTAACTGCCCGAATGGCTATCGAACTGGAGCGGAACGACGAGTCAGCGAGTACCCCATCGTTTACATCGCTATTCCTCGGCCCCACACGAGCCTGCGCAGTGAGAGACAATATACGCTCACGGGTACAAGTCGACACCGCCCGGTTCCCCGCAATACCGCCATTCACACAATGCGCAGCTCACGTGCGGCCGCAGCAATTGGACGCAGGCGCCAGCTGCTGCCTGCTGCAAACCTTCCTTTCTCCC
This sequence comes from Linderina pennispora, assembly GCF_002104995.1. NCBI lineage: Eukaryota > Fungi > Kickxellomycota > Kickxellomycetes > Kickxellales > Kickxellaceae > Linderina > Linderina pennispora. The sequence continues at coordinate 20,601 of NW_024468260.1, forward strand.
ACCATTTTTTCGTGCCTTGCTGCTCCCTTGCTGCTTAATAATAGCTGTCTTGCCTGTATATTTACACTCTTTTCGCTAGCCTCTTCATATACCAATGATTCTGATTGAAGGCAAGAAGTATGCGTGCCAGGCATGCATTCGCGGACACAGAGCGTCGTCCTGCAACCACACGAGCCGGGAGCTGATAGAAATTCGGCCCAAAGGCCGGCCGGTCTCGCAGTGTGAGCGCTGCCGGCTCATGCGCAAAACACACAAGGCGCATGTCAAATGCGAGTGCATGGACAAAGACACCAAGCCAGCGGTAGCCAAGCGCAAGAGCCGCAAGCTCAACATCGAGGAGCTGCCACGCAGCCGCATCAGCTCGATCGAGAACCTGCTGAACCCGTGTGCTTGCACTGAAGAAAAGTTTTGCGCCTGCTGCCGCCCCATGTTCTCTGCGTACCTGAATAAGAACTATCCGGCCCAGATCGTCGAGGAGACTGCCAAGTCGTTCAGTGCCAACCTGATGGCGCCTCAGGGCTTGACCCAAACGCTAGACAGCGAGGACGATGGGCTGCCCGCCTGCCCAAGTGGACCTGCGGCGCCATGCTGTAAGATTCCCCCCTTGGCTGCGCACAGGGAACACGAAAAGCAGATGGCCCGTGCAAAAGACCAGCTACCGTTTGCCAGTACGCCAGCACCGAATTCTATTGACGCTCATAGTGGCCAGGATATACGGCCTCTATCGCGCCCACCAGCCACTACCTCTGTTCCTAATGGCGATTCCGCGCAACGCATGCTCGAGGTGTCCTCAGGGCCCTCAGTTCCAACGCAGAATGGTGAGAAGCCTGATTGCAAATGCGGGTGCGACTGCGGGAAGAAGCTGGAATTACTTATTCACGCGATTGAAGCCCGCATTGGCCAGCCGTTGGCCTCTTCGTCCGAGCTCAATATTCACTCTGATGATGACCCCAGCGAGTGGGTAGAGAACGTCCTGGGGCCACTGCCTCCTTCTATTCGTTCGACAGCGACTACCACCAGCAGTGACGGTTCATCCACGTCATTATCCTTGTCGTCGTCTTCCGTAGCTGATGTTCCTGAAGTAGAGGACTCTGGATTCTCAGCAGGAGTCATTCCTCCATTGCCCACGACTGCCATTAGCAGCTCGTGCTGTACAGTCAAGGCCGACCCCACCCCTCGTGCCCCAAGCGCACCCAAGTCTTCGTGCTGTAGCAGCCAGCCAACAGGGAATCCGCCCGCGCAAATAACACAAGTTCAAGCTGTAGCCACCGACTCGTGCTGCTCAAGCACCTCCCTCCCAGTCCTACCGCAGCAAGAAACCATCGTGGAGCAGGACTCTTGCTGTGAGCCAACCTCGAGCACCGATAAGCTGTCGGGGCAAGCAGCTTCATCATGCTGTGGCGGCAGCAAAAACGGTGGCGAGAAAGAAAAGTGCAGCTGCTGTAGCAAAAAGCGCAAACGAGGGTGGCAGCCAGGTGATCCACAAAACCCTATGATTGATGATGACGGTGCTTTAGCTTGTAGCTGTGGATGCTACAAACCATTCGAAGAATGTACCAACTGCTTCGAGGACCTTTGTGAGTCGGTGCTATTGAAACCTAACTAATTTCTTATAATACATTGAGTATCTTAATGGAGCCATAAAATTTTCAACTTTTACTTACTTTATCTTCATAATCAGATAACGTGGCTACTTCTATTCATTATATGCTCAATGGGGCTTAGCATAGTATAACTATATGCAGTCAAAAGTTTGCTAAGCATTGTACTTTGTATGATATCGAAGTAATAGTAAAAAAGTAGAAAAATTTAAGTGGCAAAAATTTGACTCACTTTGACTTCATAGTGCTATTTCTATACCTTATCATTGTTTGAATGATGTGAAATCTCTGCCCATAACTCTGCTGCACTCCCTCTTCTACATAAATATCTCATTCACAACGTTGCTCAACTACGCATGGTACTATCATGTATTCAATATGAGATGAAAAAATATGAAGGAAATGATCAACGCTTCAGCACTGCCCTCACTCTTATAGGTGTTGAATGCATGATTGATATTCACATGACTAGTATTCAACGCTGAAGAGATATGAGATTGATAACTACTTCACTGAAGGAGTAATCAACTATAAATGATGTGCAACTACACTTATGCTCTCCTTTGAAGCAATGTATTTCTATGATATGGAGGCCATTCACAAATATAAAAGTTTAAAGAAACTAAATATCTATTATCAGAATAACCAATTAACAAATAAGAAATCAACTACTAGCAATAGATAAATATTTTAAAATACAGAATATTTAGCAGTGGCCAAAAAGATTCTAGCAACTATATTAGTAAATAAACAAAGATGCCAAATATGGTGCTTCTCCAAAACCCCCTTCGGCATCCTGAAAAATTTCAGTTGATACACAATTAATATGCTTCTACTGAGATAGAGGCTGGGTCACAAGAAATCAACTGAAATTTTTCAGGATGCTGAAGGGGGTTTCGGAGAAGCACCATATTTGGCATCTGAACAAAAAAATAATAAAAATATTAATAATTATTAAATAGCTAACCAATTCTGACTGATCTCCTTATAGAATTAGACTTAATCAAAAGCTTCCATTTTAAAACATCATGTTCAAGTCATCAAGTTGTTATCATCCTATTTATAACTATTTTTCTAATACCAAGCAATCATATATATCATCAATTTTAAAAAGAATCAAACTATGCCATTTTAAAAAATCATAATAAATTCATCAAGTAGTTAGAACCCCATCTGTAATAAATAGATATGCACCAAGCAATCATATATACAATCATTTTTAGAAAGAATCAAACTGTGCCATTTTAAAACATCAAATTCAAGTCATCAAGTCATTAGTACTCCATCTGTAATTAATCAATATGCACCAAGCAATCATATGTGTCATCAATTTTAGATTGAAGGAATCGATTTTGAATTTCAATAATAGATGCTTCTAACTCTGCTTTTTGGGGCAAAGTATGTATTGGTTCCACTTGTGTTGACTTATCATGTGTATCAGGGTAATCAAAGTTACTCATAACCCAGAGTGAGTGATGATGATCAATATGCACATCACTGTTTGCTAGTAACTTCTTCATATTATAGAGTAAGCAGCATAACTTCATTTGCACATTGTAAACATTCCTATTCTTTACTCTAACAATCTCCCTGTTTGACAGCCTTTTGAATGTATCGCCTAGTTCTCCAAATGTATTTTCTACCATTGAACAGAATGATCCAAGATGGGAATTATATTCAGCTTCTGTTTCTGATAAGCTTGTTCCTCTCTGCTTTCTTACTGGTAAACAAAAGTTGTGCAGTCCAAAAGTATCCTGCTCTTCTTCCTCAGTCATCTCTTCCAAAATACTTTGTGGATAGCCACCATCAAGCACAATGCAATCAATAGGTGATATGTTCTTCAGCAGCCCCATGTTCTTAATCATTCTTGAGTCTGGGTGATCTCTACAGTCTTCAGTTGGTGAAACAAGTAGAACCATTCCATTCACATCAATGCATACTTGTGTGCGATATCCTGATTTTTTCAATTTGAATGAATAGAGATCTGGTTTGTATGCTCCATTGTGTAGTGCTCTTGAGTCATGGCCATCTAACAATAGTGTTACATGTTTAAACCCTTGAGGATTCTGCATCTTTGCTGCAAAGACTCGTAGTTCTGGAGTTGAAAACATTGTTTGCAGATAGTATGTTAGTTTCTTGTTCAAATCTTTCATTTCAGAAATATAGAACATATTGTGAATAGCTTGATAGCTGCTTCTTGGAATGAATCTTTCCATTTCATTGATTGACAATCCTTCTACAAGTTGGTATATGATGAGCAATCCTTTCTCTACATTTCTGTAAGGACATGGATAATGAGTGCAACCAAACAAAACATTCAGAAAGAAGAAAACAGGAATCATCACTAGATGTTTAAGAAGTGTATCTTTTATAAGCTTAATTTCTCTTACTTCACGAACTTCACTTCTGTGATATTTTGCTTGCTTTAAAATTACCCAGTCATCATTCAGAAATTTCCACTTGTTTGTGTAGAGCTTATAAAACTCCCTTTCTCTGAGTTCTTGTAATTGATGATTCATCATTGTGAGGCACTCATAAATTTAAAAGTTGTCATTTATTGCAATGGGCCCATTCTACACTTTCTTCACTGGGGGTCATTCTTGGACATATAAATTTTAGTTATTTGCAATTTAGTTAGATAGATATTTGAATAATCGTTTTCAGAACTATTTTTAGCTACTAATTATTTTTTCATAGATATTATTAGTTATTGTGTCCAGAAAGTTTTTGCGTGTAAAATTGATTTTAAAAATACAAATATTTTTTTTGCCATTTCACCCAAACCGCCATCGGCATCTTGGAAAAGTTTCAGTGAACATAATTTCAACCAGAAAGAAAAACCTTTGCATTTTTGGGGTTAATTATCATTGGGCAACAAAAGTCAATATCTCAATAGATGTGGCTAAGCAACCACAAGGAAATTATGTTCACTGAAACTTTTCCAAGATGCCGATAGCGGTTTGGGTGAAATGGCAAAAAAAATATTTGTATTTTTAAAATCTATTATACACGCAAAAACATTCTGGACACAATAACTAATAATAACTATAAAAAAATAATTAGTAGCTAAAAATAGTTCAGAAAACAATTATTCAAATACCTATCTAAAAAATTGTAATTTACTAAAATTTACAAGTCCAGGAATGACCCCCTTCCAAAGTGAACTAAGAGCATTACTATCAAGAGTGTTATTAGAAAGAAGAAATATGCCTGATGTTGCTGATGCTAGGTATACTGCTAGAGGTGTAGAGCAACTTGGATTTGAGCATTCTTCTGAAATATTTGTTGACTCATTCATTGTTGAGGTTGTTATTGAGAAATGCAGCGAATCAGATATAAAGGTAAAGCAGAAGTCAGCTAGTGTTAGATTGCATAAAGTATTTGGTGAAGGTTTTGGTTATAAGTATGTTAGAAGCAAGATTAGTGAGCAATATGGACCAGTTGCTATTTACAAAGTATCTACACCAAACATTGCAATTGCTAGTTCTTTGTTAACAGTGAAGTTTGCTGCTATGGCTGATCACAAAATATATCTACAGAATTATGACATCACAATGGATTGTAAGAATGTGTCATCTAGAAATATTATATATAAATACCTTTTAGAAAGAGGAGTTGAAAAGAAAGATATTGTTGATGATTTACGCAAGTCTGGTTCTAACTGTATTAGCTGGTTTACAAAGAAAGGAGATGTTAAAGTTAAGAACAAAATTTACAACAAGTTTATTCAGCTTCTTGAGAGTGGTGAAGTTCGTAATCCTCTTAGTTCTAAACTTTCTGAATTTATAATGCCAACTTTACACAACTTTGGAGAAACATTGTATGCTTGCAGAAACTCTGGTTTGACTAGGATAGAACTAACTGTACATTCTTCTCAGATGCAAACAGTTGAATGGAATAGCAACTTGCTTCATAACACAGTTCAGTTCATGAATGAATGCAGAACATTTGCAACTTCTTATGAAAAGCAGTGGATGGCACTTGTTGATAAAGTTAGTAGTTGTTATACAGTTTGTATTTATGTGAGACAACAGCATACTCTAGCATATTGTCATTGGTTTAACTCTATCACATCAAAGAAGCAAGGAATTATTAAGAAGCTAAACAAGAATGATGATCCAATGGTAGTTGTTGCTAATCTCTCATTCAACAATAGACCTACACTTTATCAAATATATGATTCACTTGAGAGTGGTCTTGAAACAGAAAAAGTTCTTAGAAGAGTTGATGAGAATATAACTATTGTTCCAAGTCAGAGAAACTCCTTCTGGTCAACTTATCCTACAACTAAGCAGTATCACACTTTTGAAGAGATGGGATTAGTTAACTACAAAGGAATACATATTGGTTGGATAGACAGCAAGCAAGCAAAGAGTAAGATATGTCTATCAGAAATGTCAGAGGTTGAATATTCTACAGATGAGGAAAACATCAATGCATTAACAACAGCAATAGACAATATTGCACTTGATGAAACTAGCCATATATTTATCAAAGAGAATACAGATCTGAAACCTTCATTATATAGAGTTGCTTACAATGTTCTTCAGTTAGGTGATGAATTTACAGTTACACATTATGCACTCCATACTTTTAGAGGACACTCATACTTCTATGTTGATATTCATATTAAAGGGAGAGATAAACAGCCAACTCTTATTAAGACACCAGCTGACAGTTCTATTGGAAAAGCAATTTCTCAACAGTTAGGTGAATCAAAGCAACAATATATCTGAGAGTTGTAAGTGTAGGGTATAGAACAATCACAGTTGAGTAGCAGCCATTTTAAAACATAGTATAAGCAACCATTCTCTCCATATCTCTATGGAAAGTATGACAAACATCATACACATGTTCAACCCTTACCTCACAATCAGTAGCAATATGTTGGATCCAATTATGCACTTGTATTGCTAGGTCATCACTCATATCAAAGTCATGAATAAGTAGCAGAGTAAGCATATCTCTTTCTTCCTCACACATCTCAGCTAAGTGTTGCTTGAAGAAGTTCTGGAATGATCCCATTTTCTAAAATTGATAAAAGTTGAAATTTTTAATTATGACTACCTCACACTGATGGACAATCAATTACAAGAATTAAGAGAGAAGGAGTGGAATGTGCTCTACACAACAAAGTGGAGATTTCTTGATGAAGACTGGTTAGTACATAAACAACAGAAGTACTATAGGAGTGAAGCTCATGAAGTGAAAGAAATAAAACTAATCAAAGATACACTTGTGAAGCAACTTGGAATGATCCCTGTGTTCTTCTTCCTAAATGTTCTATTTGGTGGAAAGCAGTATCCATGTCCATACAGAAATGTTGAGAAAGGACTCTTGATTTTGTACCAGTTAGTTGCTGGGCTATCAATCAATGAGATGGAGAGGTTTATTCCTAAGAGCAGCTATCAGGTAATTCATAACATGTTCTATCTCTCAGAGTTAAGTGAGTTGAACAAGAAGCTTTCACACTACTTGCACACATTGTTCTCTACTCCAGAACTAAGAGTGATCTCAGCAAAGATCCAGAATCCACAAGGGTTTAAGCATATTACTCTTATGCTAGATGGCCATGACTCACGAGCACTACATAATGGTGCATACAAACCAAATCTTTATTCCTTCAAGTTGAAGAAGTCAGGATATAGAACACAAGTTTGCATTGATTTGAATGGAATGGTTGTCCTTGTTTCACCAACTGAGGAATGTAAAGACCACCCAGATTCTAAGATGATTAAGAACATGTCACTATTGAAATACATCTCTCCAGTAGATTGTGTTGTTTTAGATGGTGGTTATCCTCAAAGTATTCTGGAGGAGTTAACAGAAGCAGAAGAGAATGAGAATTTTGGAATGCATAACTTTTGCTTACCAGTTAGAAAGCCAAGAGGAACCAACTTAAGTGAGGCAGAGTTAGAATATAATAGCAAACTTGGGTCATTTAGATCAATGGTTGAGAGCACATTTGGAGAACTAGGTAACACATTTAAGAGACTTTCAAATAGAGAAGTTGTGAGAATTAGAAACACAACTATGTATAATGTGCAGTTTAAACTCTGTTGCTTACTCTACAATATGAAGAAGATCCTAGCAGCTAGTAAAGTTCCTGTTGAACATCACCACACACTTTGGGTTCTATCTAACTTTGACTATCCAAGCAACAACCAGGAGAGATCAACACATGCTGAAGTTGGAAGTAGCTTACCACAAAAAGTAGAACTAGAAGCTTCAATGAGAGAACTACAAGATAGACTTATTCAAGCTAAAATTGATGAGTCAATGAACTTCTATGTAGACATGTCATAAGCAACTTTTAAAATAGGAATTTTCAGTAAGAATTTTGCATTGATAGAAAATTCTTCAATAACGAGGTCATTCAGAGTTTGTTATCTGCACAACAACTATTTATGCATGTTGAAACTATTGGCAATTTCAATGAAATACAAATTTCACCCACACCACCATCGGCATCTTGGAAAAGTTTCAGCGAACATAATTTCCCTACGTTTGCTTAGCCACATCTATTGAGATATTGACTTTTGTTGCCCAATGATAATTAACCCCAAATATGCAAAGGTTTTTCTTTCTGGTTGAAATTATGTTCACTGAAACTTTTCCAAGATGCCGATGGCAGTTTGGGTGAAATAGCAAAAAAAATATTTGTATTTTTAAAATCAATTATATGCACAAAAACATTCTGGACACAATAACAAATAATAACTATGAAAAAATATTTAGTAGCAATAAATAGTTCTGAAAATGATTATTCAAATATCTATCTAACAAAATTGTAATTTACTAAAATGTACAAGTCTAGGAATGACCCCATTGTGAATCATATAGATATCTAGATAGTAGAATAGCAACCCTCTAAAAGTGTATAAGAAATATTGACTAACTAGGAACTCATCTCCAGCATGAAGTATATTATAAGCAACTTTGTATCTAGCTGGCCTAAGATCAGTATTTTCTCTTATGTATATGGGTTCTAGATCATCAAGTTCAATGTTGCTGATATCAGCAATAAGATCATCTATTCCTAGGTCATCAGTATCCTCACTGACACTTGAGAGAGTTGAGAGACAAACTTTCTCTCTTGCTTGTTGAGCAGGTAGCCAATCAATATGCATTCCACGATAGTTTACAAGTCCCATTTCAGCAAATGTGTGTTGTTGTCTTTCTCTTGAAGCAACAGGCCAGAAAGAATTCTTCTGACTTGGAACAATAGTGATGTTTGTGTTATCTCTTCTTAGAACAACTTCTGATTCAAGAGGACCACTACTGGTAGCATATGTAAGAAGAACAGTTGGGTGTCCATTAAATGTAAGATTGGAAACAACAGTCATCACATCCTCATTCTCTTTCAACTTTTTAGCTATTCCTTGTTTTTTCTTAGTTGTCCTATTGAACCAATGGCAGTAACCAAGAGCATGTTCTTTATGGAAGTAAATGCACAACATATTTTTGTTATAAATCTGATCAACTAGTGCCATCCATTGCTTTTCATAAGATGTTGCAAATGTCCTACAATCACTAAGAAACTCTAGTGTACTAGCAATTAAGTTTATGTTCCATTCTACTTCTTTCAACTCAGGAGAGTGAACAGTGAGCTCAAGCCTCATTAATCCTTCATTCCTACAAGTAACAAGTGTTTCACCAAATTGCTGAGAAGTTGGCATCACTAGCTCTGATAGCTTAGAAGTAAGTTGATTACGAACCTCACCACTTTCTAGAAGTTGAACAAATTTATTATACAACTTGTTCCTAATTTTTATTTCATCTTCTTCCGTAAACCAGCTAATATAGTTTGTTCCAATTTTATCTTCATCATCAAGAATATCATTGCTACTGATTCCATTACCAAGAAGAAATTCCTTAATCATAGCCCCAGAAGATATGTTTAGACAATCCATTGGAGATCAGTCAGAAATTGTAAGCTATTTAATAATTATTAATATTTTTATTATTTTCTTATTCAGATGCCAAATATGGTGCTTCTATAAAACCCCCTTCGGCATCCTGAAAAATTTCAGTTGATTTCTTGTGGCCCAGCCTCTATCTCAGTAGAAGCATATTAATTATGTATCAACTGAAATTTTTCAGGATGCCGAAGGGGGTTTTATAGAAGCACCATATTTGGCATCTGAATAAGAAAATAATAAAAATATTAATAATTAATAAATAACTTACAATTTCTGACTGATCTCCTATCTACACTGAGCGGCAAAATTGAGTCACAAAAATCAAAATCATCGAAAATCTTAATTTATTTCTCAGAACGACGTTCATTGAATATGATAAGATTAAATCATGGTGTATGTCATGCACTAATCTATTTCATGTAGTTATGTGCTTATCACTCTTGAAATAAGCGAGAAATTGACTTTTTAAAAATATAAATTTTTGACTCAATTTTGCTCACAAAATTCGTCGATTTTTTTCTCACTAACTAGCATAGACACCATAGGTTTTTTTGACTGCAGCGATACGCACAGGCATCGAGTTCACTACCCATGAATAAACGGTTTCATTTACTTACGTATATATAATTTCCTTGACCAATGCAACGTAGGTGCCAAAAACGATGAATTTTGGCCTTTATCAGATCATACTCATATTGAAGCCCTATATGTGAGTAGCGCATCATATCTAGGGAACTACACTGATCATCATACAGTAGAAGCAGTATTCATATCTAGCCAACTGGTAGCCTAATTTGCCATTTATATGATGATGAATACTTTGGACATAATCTTTGCACTCTCCTACTGCTTATCATAGGTATGTAATCAAGGTATGTTTTATATCATCATATATACACTGATCAGTATGTCACATCCCCTTCTACTAAGGAAGCAATAGCCTTAGCTGTATAGAGATACACTACTCTAAACTCAGAATCTACTTTTTCTATTGTTCATAGATTCTGGTTTTCTTTTTATTTTTGGCAGAATAGAGTATATTCATTCAGATATTTCATTCTCAGTGTCACCTGTGGGGCTTGTGCTTTGTATAGCAAGTACATTTGATTTGATCTATTGTGTATTTGATCGGAAGGAGCTGCTTAAAGAAGGATCAAGAAAGTTGCAAAATTTGAGATTCAGATTAAATGGCTTATCATTAGGCACAGAGGTTACATATGGATATCTCATAGTATAGAGCAGATAGCCACAGTAGTATCCTCTCTACCTATCTATATATTGTTACTATAAAAAATCATGTCATAGAATTACATTGCTTCAATAGAGAGCATAAGTGTAGTTGTGCATCATTTATAGTTGATTACTCCCTCAGTGAACTAGCTATCAAACTCATTTCTTGTCATCGTTGAGTACAAATCACGCGAATATTAACTATGCAATCAACATCCATAAGAGTGATGGCAGCGCTGAAGCGTTGATCATTTCCTTCATAATTTTTCTTCGCATATTGAATACATGATAGTACTACGTGTAGTTGAGCAACGATATGAATGAGATGTTAATATTGAAGAGCGAGTGCAGAAGAGTTATAGGTAGTGATTTCACACCATTCAAAAAATGATAAGGTATAGAAATAGCACTATGAAGCCAAAGTGAGTCAAATTTTTGCCACTTAAATTTTTCTAGTTTTTTACTCTTGTATCGATATCATACGAAGTACGATGTTTAAAGAACATCTAATGTCATACATTTATACTATATCAAGCCCCATCGAACATATATCGAATGGAAGTATCTACGTTATCTGATGACGAAGATATAGCATCAAAAAGTTGAAAAAAAATTTTGTGACTCAATTTTGCCGCCCAGTGTATATACTGATAATATAAAAAGTCATATCATAGAATTACATTGCTTCAAAGGAGAGCATAAGTGTAGTTGCTCATCATTTATTGTTGATTATTCCTTCTCCGAACTAGCTATCAATTTCATTTCCCTTCAGTGTTGAATACTAGTCACGTAAGTATCAACTATATATTCAACATCTATAAGTATGGAGGCATTGCTGAGGCGTTGAACTTTTCCTTCATATTTTTTCTTCACACATTGAATACGTGATAGTACTATGCATTGTTAAGCAGCATTGTGAATGAGATATCAATATAGAAGAGGGAGTGCTGCAGAGTTATGTGCAGAGATTTCACACCATTCAAACAATGATAAGGTATAGAAATAGCACTATGAAATCAAAGTGAGCCAAATTTTTGCCACTTAAATTTTTCTAGTATATTATTATTACTTCAATATCATACAAAGTACAATGCTTAGCGAACTTTTGACTACATATAGTTATACTATGCTAAGCCCCATCCAACATATAATGAATAGAAGTATCTACGTTATCTGATGTCAAAGATATAGTAAGTAAAAGTTGAAATTTTTTTGTGACTCAATTTTGCCGCTCAGTGTATGAACGACAGGAATACCAGTTACTGGTCCTTGCGGCATAAAGGTACTGCATTGTTGTACCACCTGCGGGCTTGGATCCGTGGGAGCTGGGTCAGGGGATATCATGGGAGTTGGAGCCGAGTCATCATGTTCATGTTCATCGGATTTGAGCATAATAACAATGTTATGCTCAACTCGGATGAGCATGAACATGACGAAGCCCACCTTCGAGATCAAGATCAAGATCAAGACCCGGGTCAAGACAACGTCACACACGCACAAGGTTCCACTCGCAATATAAACACAAGTACACTGCCTCGTCTACGGAACAAGTCCGCCCTTTATGCTCCTCTTACGGATCCTAACACAGGAATTCCTATCATACATACTACACATAAAGTGTAGTCAAGACACTCGTTGACTACTCCATATATATGGAGAAGTCAGACCGACAGGACAAGACAAGAACAACAAGCCCCCGAATATTCCTTAACTCAGAACCTGTTTTCCAATATAACCCGTTACGATCCCGACCTTCTCTCCCTGACGTCTGAGCTCCGGTTCGAGCTCTTCCAACGCTAGCTCCTTTGCTAGCATATTATCACTCCCACCGAGCGATAACAATTGTCGTGCGTCTGCGACGTCTGGGCTTGAAGCTCCGAGTCGAGCCCCCAAATTGCCCGATGACCCGATGCCCGAGTGATCGTCAATGACTGACTGCTACTGCGCCACCCGATACTCCATATATGGGTGGTATGTATGTTGCGACCTTCCATGGTTGTGCATAAGTTCCCGACGCTGACAAATGTAGTCGACGTCGCCGTGTTGGGCGGGGTAATGTCCTACTATAAAAAGTATGGATTGTTGACGGAGAGACAGGAGAGAACCAGACAGGGACAGACAGATAAGAGAACGACCGACGACCGCCGAGCAGACCTTCTATTTTTGTGATTTCAATTTATTTTACCTTCAAGCACCATTATGACGATGCCTACTTCTGCGAGTACGCCGAGAGGGGCAGGTACCGCGAGAACGAATGCCCCCAACCCTCTGTGGGAGCAGTCACCCCCGACCAGGAGGAAACGCTTCTCGCTGCAGACACGACACAATAACAACTCAAAACGGTGCGTTCATGGTGTAGTCGGCTATCACGTATGCTTCACACGCATAAGGTCTCCAGTTCGATCCTGGATGAACGCATTTTTGTGTATCATATTTTTACTTTGGAATGGATTATTTATGCTATTCCATTTTTATTGCGTGGATAATAGTCCGTAATATCTGTCCTTGGTCAATATTGCACGCTAGTGTGAATCAAGGTGGGTACTATGATTGAACCCCTTAAAGCGTGTGACTAGAAACATATGTGGTGGTCATAGTCGTTAATAAAGTGGTGTGTAGTGACGATTTTTTCTAGCAACAACGTCTGAAGTAGCTATTTTAAAGCCACTTCGACAATTGTCCACAGGTATCACAACTAATCTCTTGACTGCTAAGATTTTATTTCTCACTCCTATGTCCATTTTCTCTGAGACCATTTCGAAGAAAGTGCCAGCAACTGACCGCATTTCCTGATTTGGAAATGCGGTGTATATTGACTTTGTATTGTCGATAGGAGGCCAGGTTTTTCCTCTGCAGTTGTGAAGGTGTCCGAATACAATACAAAACATTCGGCTGCTTGCCTTCAGCTTTCTAACTAGTCATAAATCACAGCATAGTAATTGAATATTCATTTGGTTATGTAGGATTTATATGAATTTACCTATGCAAATAATATGGCCTGCAATCTGAACTTCCACTAGGGTATATTCGCTGCTCAGTGCAACATGTGAGTGCAAAAGGCTGTATCTTTTAGAGAATAAACTTTAACGCGAGACCTGCCTGCTTCTACCTTTATCTTCAAACACACTTCGAAATAAATTCTAAATTAGTCATCACACATATTCTCAGTATGGCCTTATGAAGTCGGCTTCTAAGGTAATTCGCATTAGTAAATTTATGTGATGCATGCCATATGTCATAGGATCCAAAGTGACATCACCTTGTTTGAGCCAAATACTATGCAGTGGGTAAATGCTGGCAGCATGTGGTAGTCTAACTTTAGATCCGCCAAGAGGAATCCCGATCTTAATAATCTGATTCGCCAAAGAAAACGGCCTATCTATATTTAGTGCTTTTTACCTATGTTTTTCTAGTTGCTGCCAAGATCTCATGGCAAATCTTGGCGAAATTAATCTTCGTGATTGCCACGGTCCTATATAAGCACCTTGCACTGACGCACAAAACAAGACGATCTACTATCCAATTTTTACCCAACTCACCATGACCGCAACAACCTATACAGTTTTCGCACAAGGCCACTCAAAGGGCTGGGATATCTTCGAAGGGTGCTTGGATCATTACCAGCAGGCATCCAAGTTCGGACAGCCTACATATACAGTTAGTGCCAGTCCTCTCGCATTGGTTCTGAACAAACTCGATATGAGCGAGGCAGACGCTGAGACAATTGCCCCTGGGCTTACCAATCAGGCCCCTGTGCCCGAAGTCGTTGCTATAACTGAAAAGTTAGCTGCTCGAAAGGCAAAAATTACTGGGCTTACTGTCGACTACAGAGCCATTATGCGGAAGAGCTGTCAAGCTTGGAAGTTTGTCGACGTGAACAACATCAAATACAAATGGTACCTCGTCGACACAAAGAGGCACTGGGGGCTGGAGAGCAGCAAGGGCGTCACTGTTGCTACATTTGACAGTAACCTGTTTGAGGGACAAGAGCCGGGGTATATAACGCTTCACAACAGCTTTGATGAAGATATGCGTAGCCTGGTATTTTTGTCGTGGGCGCTGGCAGCGAAGACGCTATTCCGGCGACGCCTCACCACAAGCGCATGCTCGGCGCCGAGCATCACTGTCTACTCGGACATCAAGGAGCGGTGACACGGAGCACAGATAGTTTCTGATTTATTCTACCTGGTCAGCTGATTCAGGCCAGTACTTGTATCCTTAGAAAAGTTCCAATAGCAATGCATTATCCGTACATGCACTCGCGGATTGAGTTCCTATTTGTTAATGAAGAGATGTACATGATGGGCCACGATGCCACATGAGGATTACGCGGTTCTTCTTCACCCACCTGTCCATTGGCTATTTATTATCTCTAAACGATGCCTCCAACTACATTCACTCTGTTTACTGAAGACACGTTGCAAGATTGGGTGGTGTTTGACGGACACCACGACAGCTATGCACATGCCCGGCGTTCAGACCATCTTGCATACTTGCTACGAACCCGTTTGTCAATGCTGGCGCTAAACTCTGTTCATGATGCTGCTGACAATGACGATGACGATGCGACCATAGCGCCTGTGGGGGATACGCTTTTTTCAGGCATGCGTGGCCAGGGAGGACATATCAGCGTCATTGCGACCATTGATTACTCATTGTCACGGAAAACGCTTATTACCGGTCTTGGGAAGGTATTCCAAGCGCAGCAGAGGAGCAAGCGGAATGGGTGGAAGTTTATCGGTGCAGATGGCGAAAAGTACAAGTGGAATGTGGTGGTGCCAAGAAGGCACTGGGAGCTCCACAACGGCCGGGGCGACATCGTGGCGACGTTTGACAGCAGCATGTTTTGGAAGAGGGAGCCCGGGTACTTGGCCATCCATGCCAATGTCGACGAGACGCTTCAGTCGCTTGTCCTTGTGTCGTGGGGACTGACAGCCAAGACGATCGGCTGAGCAGGCGAACCGCTGGCCAAGCACAGCAGTAATCGCATATCAGATTACACGATCACCGATTGCGCGGGTTTGTGTCTATAGTTTTTGCTGACTGTCAGGCAGCTGTGCTCGCCTGCCTGGGGCCTGTTTCTCTTTAGCGTATTATCCTTCCCCTTATTAGTGCAACACAGATAAATCCATACGGCAATGGTCAAGCTTGTTGAGGTCGAGGAGAACGAGTACGAGTCAGATTCGCAGTACACCACTGATGCTGAGAGCGACAACGAGTCTCTCATTGAGAAGGATCTCTCTGACTCCGAGTCCGAGTACGATTCGGACTTTGACGGCGAGGACGACGATGTACTTGATGAGTCGTTCCTGGAGCGGCTGGCAGCGCTCAAGGAGATTGTGCCGGCGCAGCAGCGGCAGGCGATCTCGAGCACAGTCAGCAGCATCTACAGCTGGGGCAACTTTGGCCTGCGGTTGGCAGGCAAGCTGGGGTGGGTTTTCACAAGCAGTGCGCTGCTGATCGTGTTCCCGCTGGCGCTCGAGTCGGATCGCGAGAAGATGATGCAGCAGTGGGAGGCTGAGCAGGGCAACATGGCCCAGGGCGGTCAGCAGCACCCGGGTATGGCTGGCGGTATGCCGGGCATGCCAGGCACCGCTCCTGGTATGGCTCCTGGCATGGCTCCTGGCATGGCTCCTGGCATGGCCCCAGGCATTGCCCCAGGCCAGGCTTAATCTGCAGCAGCTTCAGAGTGTATTTTCTTTCTCGAATAGATATGCCAAACAACACGTACTGAAAGACTGGGTCAGCTTGGGTGCTTGTCAGAAATAGCGTTGAGCTGCAAGGCATGTTTCTGTAAGCGATCCCAGGACGGCATATGCTTTGCAATAGGCGCCTTGCGCATTGCGGGTCGGGACTGCGTGCCAGAAACGGCGCAATAGCCGAGACGGTCCTCGAGCTCCAGCACTGGGCTGATTAACCGGAGCAACGTGCGCGCGCCCAGATCACTGATCGAGTGCATCTCGTCGATACGCTGGCAGACACAGTCAACAATTACGTCTGCCAGTAAGCCAAGCACTTTGAAATGCGTCACTCGTGACAGATTAGTGCGGCCAATGTGAGCAATTTGGTTTACTAGCCCGCAGGTGACGGTGAGCTTCGCTTCCAGCGTGTCGTACATGCCAGCGTCGCCCAGTATAGCCTCGTCAAGCTTGTCGCGCTCCCTCCATGGCCCAAGTGCCTGCATCAGCTGCTCTTTGTACCGGCCCAGCAGCGACTGCAAGCACGACTTGGATAAGACGCGGTATGCGCCTATGGTATCAATAAATGTGGCTGCGGATTTAACCACCGCAGGCCACTGCTCGCGATACCGAAATCCAAGCGTCGACAGGTGGTGGCAAATATATTCGCAGTCATTGTGCATGACAAAGGCACGCTTGGGGCTGACTAGCAGTTCGGTCGCCCACTGTCGTGGAATCAGGCACCGATACAGGGCAAACGCATCCCGCACCGCATGCAAGTAGAGCACTGCTGTCTTGGCATCGTCCTCGAGGCTCAGCCCGATCGTCTCTCGAGCAAATTCGATCAGCATCTGCGCCTGAACACTGATCGAGCAGCGGGGAAACGACAATGAGCCCGAGCCATCATCAGCATCATCGGCACTGACTGCAAAACCCTTGCCTTTGCCTTTGCCTTTGTTTTTGCCATCCTTTTCGCTCGACTGCTTGCCGCCAGACGTCATTTGACTTAGGACATCTGCCTCTGGACCTGCACCGCCCACAACCACTGTGTTGGTGTCATCAGTAGCCAATATACTAGCAACAGTAGTCAGCAAGTCACGCCGGCGCTTGTTGACATAGTTTTGCAGCGATGATCTGACCGACTCTTTGATCACTAGCGCGTCAGGGGTGATAAGACCGTATTCGAGCCATGTTTCTTCAAGCCTCAGCAGTGGAACCATCGCGCGTGTATCTGCGATGCTGTCCAGGTCAGTAGGGACTAGCGGAATAAGCAGGAATTCCTCCAGCAAAGGGCACAGCGATGTCCAGAGTTTGGCGCCAAGGTATGCATAGATCTCGGTATGGTCCTCCATTGGGTTGATGTCGTGGAATATCTCTTCGCGGATGAATCTCAGCACTGTCTCCCACTTGTCTCTGACCAGCTCACACCGGACCATCAAATCAGTGCCCTGATGTACACTGCTCTCACGCCTGTCGGATGTGAATGCACCGATATTCATAGTGGCAAACATGCTGACTCTGCTCACCGCTAACGCCTCAGCCGGAGAGCGCAGTAGGGGTACAAACCAGTGCTCCACCAGCGCGCTAGCCAGCACAGTAACCTTTTCCTTGTCCTGGCCCAGCTGAGTCAGCGCAAAGAGCAGGTCACTGATGGTTATAGGCGTCTCGTACGGAACACCATCGTAATTGGCCGTGACGCTGTATGAAACTACAAGCTCGTACACTGACCCAATGCTACGCACAGCATACATCTCCGACATCAGATAATCCAGCTCGGCTCGCAAGGCGCTTCGCTTCTTGATATACTGTGTCTGCAGTGTGGCAACCGCGCTGTGTTCAATGAACCGCGGACACTCGCCTTCCAGTCCTTTTAGCAGCTCGCCAACCTCGGCTATCGTACTCGCTGCGACTGCCACTTCACCGTGCATGATCTGCTCGTCCACCTCCTTTAGGTCAGCATGGGTCTTTGCCAGGCGCATTACCACGTCCAAGCACTGCTCGATGGTAGCAAGCCGCTTCTGGTGGTCAGCATTATCGCCTGCAGCTGCCCGTGCAGTCTCGCACTTGTCGTTCAGGGTTGCAACCTCGTCCAGAGGGTCTTTCCCGTAAAGCCTGATTGTAAGAAAGTCGCGATGATGGCTGTTGATTGCCTCGTATGTTGATGCCTTAGCCAACTCGAGCCATGTTTCGAGTAACGACAGCTGCTCCTCAGCTGAATACTTTTCAAAGTCTGCCTCCTCTGCAGCAGTGGCCTCGCGTCTTGAGCGCCTTGGTCTTTTGCTCATACCCAGCTACTATTTGCATTCAACGAATAAAGTGGAAGAGTAGAAAGTGCAACTACGCGGAGTGTAAGACGGATTTTAATTGCACTGGGCAAATTTAGGCTAGCGCTATATACATCAATCGGAATACTGGCATGTTGTGGTTGGTGGTTGATTTCCATACTAATGTTCTTTCGGAAGAGGCGCTCATGTTGGACATGCATATGGCCATGCGTGCAGACCAATTTGACATCGTTATATCGGCAGTACCATGGATCAAGACACCATAAAGCAGGAGTGGAACGAGGAGCAGACCCGGCTGCGGAAGCTGCTTGTCCAGGACGACAGTGCGCTGGATTTCAGCTTCAGTCCAGCGACCAATGAGTTTGGCGGATTAAGATATGTCGGCGGTGTAGATATCAGCTATCCACGCAACCACCCTGATCGTGCGGCTGCATCCCTGGTGGTCGTTGAGTACCCGTCGCTGCAAGTAGTGTACGAAGCATTCAAGGAAGTCCAGATTACCGTGCCATACATTGCCGGCTACCTGGCTTTCCGTGAGATGGAGGCATACCGCGAGCTGTTTGCACAGCTCAAGGCCGAGCAACCTCAGCTATCCCCGCAGATAGTCTTGGTTGACGGCAACGGGACTTTACACCCGCGCCGGTTTGGTTCTGCCTGCCATTTGGGCGTGGGCCTTGGGATTCCAACAATTGGTGTGGCCAAGAATTTTCTGCACATTGACGACCTAGATGCCGACGCCCGCTCACTGAAAAGCATGTTTCAGGGCGATCCAAGCCTGACACAAGTCGAGATGGTCGGGGCCTCGGGCATCTACGGCATGGCAGTTGCGCCGCCTGGCGCTGCGACCAACCCGATATTCGTTTCTGTCGGCCACCGTGTGTCGCTGGCAACAGCGGTGTGCCTTGTGCGTGCCTGCTCGCTGCACCGGATCCCCGAGCCGATACGCATTGCTGACCTGCACTCGCGCGTAATCTCCCGCCAAATCGAAGCTGCGGCCTGAGCCATATTCTGCCACAGCCTTTCTAAACCCCTCGCCACCAATATGCAAAAAAATAAAAATAAAAAATACACAGCCACTGATGTGCTGAAAGTAAGCGCAATTGTTTTTGCGTTACACGGGCATAAACACCCTGTGAAAGTGCGCTGCGCGGCAAAAAGATATTTTGTGCCAAGCGCCGTTGGCGGCAGTGCTTCTATCCCACGGTACACAATGCGCAACAGACTAGGGAAGTGAGCGGCAGCGCCTTCATATCTGCGCCTGGCTCTCAAACCAAGCTGCTGTCTTCTTCTCTCCCTTCTCTATCTCACTGTCTCCCAACACTGCACAATTATCGGATACAATGGTTCTCGTTTCTTTGCTCGACCGTATCGATATTCCGGAGACAAACGTTGCTAATTATGTTCTGGACAACTGCGAGCGCATCGGTGGCCCCGACCACACGGTTTTCTTGGACTCGGCTACCGGATACGCGCTGACAGCTGCAGAACTCCGCTCGTATGTGCGCCGACTGGCAGCCGGGCTGCGCCAACATTTCGGCATCAAGCGTGGAGACGTGGTTGCAATCTTTGCGAGCAACAGCGTAAGTGTCCGTAGGATGGCTGGGTGATGTGCATGGAGCCAGTATTGGCGGAGGGGAGCGCAATACTCACATCGATTCCCTATTTGCATGGGTGCTAGGTCAACTTTCCTATTGTTGTCTACGGTGTTGTCGCTTCAGGTACGTACATCAGCACCAGCTCTGCCAATTGCAGCACGCAATATAGAGCTGCATATATCTAAATTGCTGCCCCTTGTTTAGGCGCAACGTGCACTACAGTGAACCCGACATATACTCCGCGGGAGCTCGAGCACCAGCTGACAGATTCGCAAGCCACAATGATTGTGGTGGGAGGTGGCCTGCTTGACACGGCTCTGGAGGCGTTTTCCCACATGGACGACAGCGCCAAGCCCAAGCACATTCTGCACATGGACGAGGCACGCACTGGCAAGGAGGACTCGATTTTCTCAGCAATGGCTGATGAGACCGCTGGCCCTGTGGACGATGGCCTGCAGCCAAGCGACTACAGCACTACACCAGCATACATTTGCTACTCGAGCGGCACAACGGGCCTGCCCAAGGGGGTCCTGCTGTCGCACCGCAATATGGTTGCCAATGCAATGCAGATCCAGCGGGTCAAGGAGCTGGACCTGGAGCGGAGCCAGGGCAGCCGCCACGAGATATTCCTCGGGCTGGCACCCTTCTGCCATGCGTATGGGCTATCGTATGTGTTGCACAGCTCGGTGGCTCTGGGCGGTACCATCGTCATCATGTCGCGGTACTCGTTCGACGGGTTCCTGAAGGCCATCGAGACGCACCGCATCACATTTGCGTACCTTGTTCCGCCGCTGGTGTGCGCGCTGTCCAAGGACCCACGCGTGGACGACTATAACGTGTCGTCAATGCACACGGTCCTGTCGGGCGGCGCGACTCTGAGCCCGACGCTTATTGAGGCGACACAGAAGCGCCTGCCGCATGTGCGGGTGATCCAGGGCTACGGCATGACGGAGATGAGCCCGGCCATCACAATGCTGGCGACTTCCCACAATGAGCCGGCGTCGATTGGCATTTTGATGGCCAACTGCGAGGCCAAGGTGGTTGACCACGACAACAACGAGGTCGCTGCGCCAGGCGAGCCCGGCGAGCTGTGCTTCCGCGGACCCAACATCATGGTTGGGTATCTGAACAACCGGCGCGCTACTGAGGACATCTTTGACAGCGACGGGTTCCTGCACACGGGCGATATTGGGTACGTCGACAGCAAGGGCTTCTTTTTCATCACTGACCGCAAGAAGGAGATTATCAAATTCAAGGGCTTCCAGATCAGCCCGTCCGAGCTCGAGAGCATTCTGGCCGAGCACCCAGATATCGCTGACGCAGCGGTCATGCCGGTGTATGATGACAGCCAGGCAACGGAGGTGCCCAGGGGCTTTTTCGTCATGAAGGACAGCGGCAACAACGACCAGGAGCGGGCCAAGGCAGTGGTCGAGTGGCTGCATGAGCGGGTTGCTGGGTTCAAGCGGCTGCGCGGCGGGTTTGTGATTATCGACCACATCCCACGCAGCCCGGCCGGCAAGATCATCCGCAAGTCGCTCCGCGAGATCCAGCATGTCAACCTTGGCAAGGCAACAGTTGCGGCCTAGAGCCACCATTACATACAATACATGCATTGCATTGAACCCTTAGAGACTACTCGAGTTTTGGACGCCTGTGTGCCTGTGTGCCTGTGTGTTCCAAGTTCATGTTTGGGGCGGTGTTTTACAAGAAGTAGTCGGGTGCTGGCTTCTTGGCCGGAATGCCCCGCGCTTCCTGCGGGGCAGCATCAAAGATCTTGTAGTCCTGCTTGAGGTTCTCGTCAAACTCCAGGATGGCGGCGACGTTGCCACACCGGTAGCAGTAGTTGGGGGCGCTCCATACAGTGACACAAGTCTCGTCAAACATCTTCTTGTAGCCCTCCATGACCAGCTGGTGTGCGCGGGCAATCATGCTCAAGTGGTTTGTGTGCAGGAACGAGCGCACGACGTCCCCACCAAACAGGTAGCCAGCGCCGCGCGGGCTCAGGCCCCACCCGGAGATGTCCTCGGGATCCGACCACAGCAGATCACACATGGCGCCCTCGTGCGGCACCTCCTGCTTGCGGTCGATGGTGCGGATCTGGTCGACGGTGTTGATGACCGGCGACAGCCCGCCATGCACGCATAGCACGCGGTCGTCGATGATGGCCACCAGGCTCATGTAGTCGAAAACCTCGCAGCAGTTGCGCCAGACATTGGCCGACCCGTACTTGCGCATGCACTCGTCGTAGAAGCCATACACCTGTGTGATCTGCCGGCTCTCATGGTTGCCGCGCAGCAGCGAGATTCGGTCGGGGTACCGCACCTTCAGTGCCAGCAGCAGCAGAAACGTCTCGACACTGTAGAACCCGCGGTCGACAAAGTCGCCCATGAACAGGTAATTTGTGTCCGGACACTCGCCTCCCACTTTGAACAGCTCCTGCAGGTCGTAGAATTGCCCGTGGATGTCGCCGCAGATAGTCACGGGCGCGTCGACCCGCTGGACGTTGCTCTCCTCGATAAATATCTCGCGCGCCTTGTTGCACAGCTCTTTGACCTCGTTCTCTGTAATGATTTCGCAGCGCCGCAGCTGCTCGATTTGTCTGTCAAGGTCGCTCTGCACCATCTGTGGGTAAAGGCTAAATGAACCTGATTGCGAGAATGTGTGTGTGGAAATGTAGAAAGAAAAAAGCGTGGAAGGGCAGAGGCAAGAGAGGCCAGCCAGTAGCAGAAGGCTTTTTTTTTTGCGCGGCCAGCAGGCGCACATAGCAAGGGCCACTCGCGCACCCCAGTGGACTTTTGTTGGGCTGGGGGAAGAGCCGGTGGCTGCGCTCGGTGCCAAAAAACAAAAACAGAATATGGGTTTCTTTACAGACAGCATAACCGAACATTTATGTGATGACAGTGGGGACCTTGCGGCCCGTGAAGGCCTCGAGCTTGGAGATCTCCAGGGCTCCGTCGACCAGCGGCTTGAGCGCAACCTGGGCGTCCAGGTCCAGCTCCTTCCGGTCGTAGCGCTCAATGTAGATGCGCACGGTCGCCCCGTGCGAGCCAGTGCCCGACAGGCGGAAGATGACGCGCGACGTGTCCTCGAAGATGACGCGCACGCCCTGCTTCTTGGACACGCTGTGGTCGATGGGGTCGTGGTACTCAAAGTCGTCGATCTTGGCGACCTTGTAGCCGTGGAAGGTCTGGCCGACAACCTCGTTCTCGCCGCCCTCCTGGGCCAGGCCGCGCAGGCGCTCCATCATCTTGTTGGCGCCCTCAGACTCGACCTCCTCGTAGTCGTAGCGCGTAAAGTAGTTGCGGCCGTACTTGTGGTGGAACTCGGACATGATCGAGCGCACAGACGCTCCGGGCTTGCCCTTGTTGGCAAAGGCAATGATGTTGAGCCAGGCCAGCACGGCCCAGATGCCGTCCTTCTCGCGGATGTGGTCCGAGCCGGTGCCGAACGACTCCTCGCCGCAGATTGACAGGCGGCCGGCGTCCATTAGGTTGCCAAAGAACTTCCAGCCAGTAGGCACCTCGAAGGCCTCGAGGTTCTTGGCCTTGGCGACCAGGTCGATGGCGCACGACGTGGGCATCGACCGCGCCAGGCCCTTGAGCCCGCCCTTGAAGTACGGGATGGCCTGCTCGGCGTACTCGGCAATCAGCGCAACCGAGTCTGACGGCGTGACGAACCAGTCGTGGCTGATGATCATGTTCCGGTCGCCGTCGCCATCAGACGCAGCACCGAGGTCAATCTTCTCCTTCTCGACACGCTCGACCAGCTTGTGGGCGTAGATCAGGTTGGGATCAGGGGTGCGAGCCACCAAAGTCCTCCAGCGGCGTGCACTGGTCCAGAGACGACTCGGGGAAGCCGAGCTCCTCGACGAAGATGCGGCGGCCGTAGGGACCGGTGACGCCGTTGAGGCCATCAAACAGCAGCTTGAAGTCGGCGTGCTCGGTGCGGAACGACTTGATCAGCTCAAAGTCGAAGATGGTCTTGATCAGCTCCACGTAGTCGGCGACCGGGTCAATGACCTCAACCTCGAAGCCCTCAAATCTCTGCGTGCCCACCTTGGACAGGTCCACGGGGCCGGCGAGATCGACCACCTTGTACTCGGAAATAGTGCGCGTGGCCTCGTAGATGGCGTCGGTGACGGCCTCGGGCGCGGGTCCAGCCGTTGCGGGTGTTGTACTTGATGCCAAAGTCGTTCTCGGGACCTCCCGCGTTGTGCGAGGCTGTGAGGATGATGCCGCCGTCGGCCTCGCGCTTGCGGATGACAGCCGATGCAGCCGGGGTCGACAGGATGCCGTCCTGGCCAATAATGAACTTGGCGATACCGTTGCCAGGCGCCGATGCGGATGATGGCCTGGATCGCCTCCTTCAGGAAGTACCGCCCGTCACCGCCGACGACAACGGTAGCGCCCTGGGGACCAGGGGCCGGCATCGCGGTGAAGATGCCCTGGACAAAGTTCTCGGTGTAGTGCTCCTGCTTGAACACAGCAACACGCTTGCGCAGACCAGAGGTGCCTGGCTTCTGGCCCTCAAAGGGCCTGGTAGAAATAGAACGCACAGAGGCCATGGTTTGTAAATAAAAAAGGGATAGAATGGCGGAGAACGAATACAAAGGAGAGCTTGAAGAAGAAGAAAAGGAAGAAGAGCCGCTGGCCAGGGGCCTTTTATACCACCGACGCTTTGTTTTCGGTTAAGCAACTGGCTGTTCACTTCGTCCTCCCCCCCCCCCCAACCCTACAGAGCGCCAGCACCACCGCGCAGCGCTGCCTGGGCGTGAATGGACCTGGGCGGATGAGCCCGAAGCTGACTGGCTGCCTCGAAAGCATCCTCCTGCCGAATAGTGACTATTTGTTTCCCCCAAAAGAAAATCGCCGTCCATCAGCAGAATGTAGGCATGCTGTCCACGGGTGGCGATAACGAGACGCTGGCGGACCACTCTACGACACACCGTGGTTGTGATTGCGCGATAAACCGCCTGGCCTGTTTTTTCTACTCAGTGAAGCTGGAATTGGTGGGGAGGGACCATGTTTTGGCGATAGCAGCCCACCGCACGTTGGCCACCAGCCATTTCTGGGCATTGCCGCACGTCGCGTGTTCAGCCGTCCACTGTTTGCGCATCAACCACCACCACACCAGGCCACGGCGCTACTGCTGCTGACTCGGTGTTTTTCGCGGGCACTAACCAGCCAATTGCTTACGCATGCCGCAGGTGACCGTTGAGCTCAAACTAAAACAAGCCCAGGCAAATCCTCAGCCTACACCTCCCCGATATCTGGCGATTATGCAGACAATCCGCCAACGACTGCTAGCCATCGAGCTCTGATCAGCACATTGCCTAAAAGAACACGAAAAATACGAAGACACGACTACATCGATGGACCGCCGGTCTCGCTGGACGACGGCGGGTAGCCTGTGTTGCGCAGCGATGTCAGATACGCCTCCCACAGCATCACCACCTCTTCCTGCGTGTCAATCAGCGACGTCAGATATGTCTCCACGGCGGCCTGGAAGTCGCGGACGCGGTTGAGGTCAAAGCGCACCATCTCCTGCTTCACCAGCTTGGACACGTCATCAAAGGCATTGCGGTCGCCCTCGGTGCGAATCTCGGCGCGCGCAATCTCGCCCTTGGTCTGGAGCAGGCGCTCGGGCGACGCCCGGCCCTGGTGCTGCACATACCCCTCCAGCACCTTGCGCCGCTTGATAAGATCAGCCAAGCTGTTCTGCCACCGCGTGTATGCACGGCCACGCGCAGCAAAGGCCATGCGCACAGCACCAATCATGCGGATGTATTCGTCGGTTGTGAGCTGGAACGCGGCAAAGTCGGCCACGCCCTGGCGGCTCTGCAGCACCTTGAGCTTTTGCTGCAGCGACCCCATGTCGGTCAGGCAGTTCGACAGCGTCTTGTTCAGCTCCTGCCCAGCCATCTTCAGGTACGCCTCACCCAGCTCGCCATGGGCTATCGACAGCTCGCGGCGCTGGCGCTGCCCGTACTCCAGCGCCCGCAGCAGCGCCCGCAGCTCCTGCTCTACCGCATCCAGCTCCTGCATGCGTCGCATGAACCACTCGTCCTTCTCCTTGTACTTGGCGCCGCCCCACCCATCGCCAAACAGCCCACTCCCGCTGCTACTGCTGCCCAGCGACGTGCTGGTTCCGTTGATCTCCGACGCTATCCGCAGCTCTGTGATTGCTCGTGCCTTGGACGCAAAGTCGTCGGCCTCGAGGAACAGCCGGAACGCGTCATCGCACCACAGAACCGGGTGCTCAGCAATGCGCACCAGACAGCTCTCGAGCCCCGCCCGCCGCGACTCGACAAACTCGTCCTCGAACCGCCCCATAGACTGCTTCTCCGGGATCGCCGGTACGATGATGCCCGGGTGCCGAGCCGCCAGCTCCTGCGTCAGCCAGTCAAAGTCCCGATACCGCCGCCGCACGATCATCTCGCTCTCGCGGAACATCGCCGCGCTGCTCTGCGTCTTCACCTTGTACGCTATGTACGACTTGAGCGAGTCGCTGACCTTGACCGGATCCATTACGTGGATACTGAACCGTGGCATCTGGTCTGCGGGAGTCGGATCGAGCGACTTTCGGCGCTGGTGCGCTCCCAAGTACACCCGTGACGTCGACGCCCGGTTGCCACCTACTGACCCTGAGCTCAGCCGCTCCGATGATGGCGTGGACGTACGCGATTTGCCACCCTCGATCTGCTGTCGCGCGTTTGCTGTCTGCTCTCGTTGCTGAGCCTGCGCCAGCTGTTGCTCGTAGGGATGCGGTGGCGACGATGCTGCTGCAACTCCTGCACTGTCCGCCGAGCCGCTGGTGTTGTCTACTAATGAGGCCCTCGACTGCGACCGCGTCTGCCGAGTCGCCCCCATATTCCCACGCCGCGCTGCTGCCTGAGACGGCGGCACATCGAGGCTCGCCCTGCCAGCTGTCGCAGCAGCAGCAGCAGCGCTAGCTGCTGATATGCCACCTGGCTCGCCGCTCTCTGCTGCCGCTGCTGCACTGGACAACGGGTCAACGAACGGGTCAGACGACGACAACTGCTGCGAATCAAGCATTCTTGGCGACCGCAACCCACGTCTAATCACACCCACCCGCCGCGCCGCCTGCACCTGCACTCCATACCCACCCAGCGGCGATGCCCTGGTCGCTAGCTGGTCCTTTGACGTCGGTGTCGTGGGTGGTGCGGTAGCTGGTGATGCTGTTGGGCTGGTGTCAGTTTCCTCAGCTAGCTCTTTGTGTGCTGCTATTGCCAGTCTTTTCGAGTTCTTGCGACGCCGTATTGCTGGTCTCCCTAGACGACTCATTTGACGCAACATCTAGCTGCTCAAATTTGTTAGGCAATATGTCCTCTCCCTCGTCGTCTGTCTCGTCCCGCCTAACTGTCTCCACATGTAGCGACCCGCCCACCTCGCCCCAGGGTGAGGTGCCATCGCTGAACGGGTCCATCTCGCCAATGTCCAGGCTGAAAGGCTGCTGTTGGTTCCCAAACCCACCGCTAAACAAATCGTCGTCATTCATTTCTGTCCAAGCTGTGATTGTGCCAAGAGTAAGCAACAAGAGTATAATACGAGTGGTTTGTGAGCCAGAAAGGGGAAAGCTGAGAATGCCTGGCCGCTTTAACCCTGCTGCTTAAATAGTGCATCGTCACGTGGCGGAGCGTGGATACACACAGCCAATAGCCTACGCTTCTCTTTCAGGCAGCAAGGTCCTGTGCAAACTAGGTCTTGGCGTTCAGCGAGTACGATCTAACGGCCATGCATCTGCCATGGTAGCATACTTGCAGTGCATGAGGTGAGGCATGTAATACCCGGCTGTCTACAATGATATTGCTAGTGCTCATTCAAATATCTCCAGCTATTATCAGAAGAAAACCACCATTTAGCATATATTGAGAATGGTGCCTCATGGTGTATTCTATTTTGTCACTTCTGTCTGGACCCTTCATTGCATTAGATGCAGAAAACAGACTAGCATCTGAATCTCTTGAAATGTTTACAGCCAGTCATAATCTGCTGGTTGTACGCATTTTTGTCGAATATCTAACGACAGCCATCTGCACCCTGCTTCGGCTCAAGCCCTGGTTCAACACGGCGTATCTGCTGCTGAATTTGTTCCTAGGGATGCAGGACTCCCAGCTTATTTTTACTCGTTGTCCATAGACATGTGCAGAAGATACAATAAGTCGCAATACCATTGATAAAATCTGTATAGACAGAGAAATCAAATATACTTGCCCATTCCTACGCTCATACTTGATAACTGAGCTTACGCGCCGCTCCAACATAGCAGTTGAGGAATCTGCCAAGGAAATCATCCACGCTGTCGGTGTTATCACCTATAAAGAGCCATATTGGGCCGTGTATCCTCTCACCGCTGCAGTATCTTCCAAAAGCCTCGCACCTGGCCATGGTCGACTAGGGCCAGGAACCCAAGTGATTCAGGTATGGTCCTTCCTATTTACGATCTGCACTGTGGTTCCAAATCCACATGATTTCAGGAACCCATGGATCATGACCCTTGGGCCACAATGGCAATCCATACTATTCCGGGCGGCTGGCGCCACTACTTAGACGGGCACCCGCCCTTTTCACCTGGTGATTTCTCCTTCCTTCTTTCATACAGCATATTTCATACGTTCAATATACGTCGTGGAAAGGTGCTTGGAGAGTAAACGTGTTCTAGACAGTTGCAGGAGGCTGTCTATCTAAGTGTACCGTACCCGAGACACAGCATGCATAGAACCACCAATGTGTTGTTGGACTAGACCATAAGGTGGGAAATACAGGGCCGTGAGGAGAGGCAAAGCCAAAAAAGGAATGAGTAACGCAATACATGATATGTCGATATGTGTGTATCTTCGTTGAGTCTGCGTTGTGAACGAATCCTCCAACAACGATGTATCAGCCCAGAAGTGTGCAAACTGTGTGAGCTTCATATAATCAAAAGGTGACAGTCAACGATTGTATTTACATATGAAAAGCAAAAGAAAATGGAAAGGATGAGAGTGAGCTTAGATTTTCTATACCATCACTCAGGTACCACAGCCAAAATTTGATGATAAATGAAGGCAAAGTAAATAACAGGAAATAAACCTATAGTTCAAGATAATTGGATATTGATATTCGAACAACGATTGTCTTTGACATTATAAACTCTTATATTAAACATTGTCTACAGCAATGACATTTCATTAAGCCGAGCACCTTTTACGCGGTCACAGCGTGGCATATAAAGCAGTAATGGATACACAGCTAATTTGAGTTGTGCCTGATTCAACATGTCGAATATATGAAGTAGGATTCAAAGCATCGATGATCATCAAACTATGATAAATGAATCATAGCCAGAGTGATATGAATATGCCAACTAGTAAAGCTACACAAAGTAATATTGCAGAACCTGGGAGGACGTGAAAACATCAATATCCCAAGGTCATGAGAAAAATAAATAGGTATACCAATGGATGTACATATAAACATGATACTGAATTGTTTTAACAATAATACGATTTGGGAAATTAAGCATATACACTACTGCACTGTACATGTAAATAAGTAGAGAGGCTTTCATATTTATTCATAGTTTCAGCTGCTACAGGGCCACGAGTGTCAGAAAAACTAAACAAAGGATTGAATTATCGACCATATCTTTATGGATGATTTAAATTGCCTGTAACTCAGCGGTTTGAACGGTGGTTATCCTGAGAAAAGCGCTTTAAATCCGCAATGGTCCAGTGGCTAGGATCCGACGCTCTCACCGTCGTGGCCGGGGTTCGATTCCCCGTTGCGGAACTTTTTGTTTTTTTTGCAATCGCTGCTGAATCCGGTGGCAGTCCACATTTGTCTCTCATTTAGTAAAGCGCTGCAAGTACTTGTTTAGCAAGATTGTCTGTATGTTGCTTTGAGGGAATTTGGTGGTTTTTTATAGCTGGCATTGTCGCTGCCTGTGGAGTGCTAACTTAATCAATGTGAACTCAAATGACTCCCAGCTTAGAGTTAACCCATTCTGGACACTATGACAATACACTACTGGCCATTTTTAGTGCATTAAATATTGAGAGTAAATTATTATTGATGTATTCCAAAGATGCAGTAGGTTGTACCACATAATATGATTCCTGCTGCTAGGGGGTACCAAGAACAATTTATCAATGCACTGAGTATGAATAAAGAATTCCAAAGTTTACTACAAGTATGGTTGGTACTAGTACTCCATACAAATCAATAGCTTGGAGAGAAATATAGCAACCCCTGTTCCTAGACAGGGAGGGATAGGGGTGTTGACTATATAATATAAAAAAGTTCTTATTGACATAGTGACTAAGATAGTAAACTGAGTAACTCAAAAACACTATGCAATATATACTTCTGTTATTAAGAGAAATATCTAGAATCTGCCCTTACTAAATGGGCTTTATACTTAAAGGATTATTATATTTGAAATACATAGCAGAATCATGAGAGTCCACTAGTCCAGTCTAATAACATTTAAGTACTGATCTACTCCCACCTCACTATGCCAATAACTAAACTATATAAAATCAGACCACAAGCTAATTAGACCCTCCCCTTTTTCTCTAGTCAGTCTTATTTCACCTTTTATTTTGCTCATATATATACTTATAAATACTCATCCTATCCCTAAGGTTAATATAGGGGGTTATTATTAGACTTATAAATTTTAGTATTTTACAATTTTAATAGATATTTAATTAATTATTTTCAGAACAGATTTTTACTACTAACTATTTTTATTATGGTTATTATTAATTGTTATATCCAGATTGTTTCTGTGCTTATAAATGATTTCTAAGACACAAATATTTTTCTTACTGTTTTACCCAAACTACTATTGGCATTTTAGAAAAGTTTTAGTGAATATAACTTCCTTATAGTTGCTTAGCCATATCTATTGTGTTATTGAATTTTGTTGCCCAATGATATTTAACTCCTAAATATACAATTTTTTTCTTTCTAGTTGAAATTATGTTCACTGAAACTTTTCCAAGATGCTGATAGCAGTTTGGGTGAAAATTTTATTTCACTGAAATTGCCAGTAGTTTCAACATGAATAAATAATTGTTATGCAGATATCTAACTCTGAACGACCTCCAGTAATAGTAAACAGGGCATCTACTTTATAATGCATTCGGCTGTATTTGCCCTGTACTTTTGTGGCATCCGCTACCAACAGTATTCTATTATACTAGCCGCAGCATAGTGGAACTGTAATATCATATGCTGGTTCGGCTAAGCACTTAGTGTGGTAGAGTCAGGAGAAAGACCCCGCTGGCTTGCAATTTGTGCCTGCAGATTGGCCGCGCACATTTCTTCCGAATCGCCTGATCGATTAAGACCGCATTAAATCTAAGGCTGACCTCACCACCGATCTGGATTCGCTTTTTCACTAGCAGTTTCGCTGGTTGGTCTCTTTATCTCCATCACCTCTCGTCCTTTCAAATTCACTGTCGCAGCTGCAGCTGTTTGAATAAACAATTTCCTTGCATAATGACGCTGTGCCGGCTGCAGACGCTGCTTCGTTTACCTGTCCACCGACGCCAGGCACTCGCGGTCAAGCTGCTGAAGCGGACACTGATCCAGCCGTCGTTTAATTACAAATATATCCGGGACAATGCAGACGAGCTGCTGGAGAATGCCAAGCAGCGCAACGTACATGACGCACAGCCTCACCGAGTAGGCATTCTGTATGACGAGTTTCGGGATATAACGTCGCAGATCAACGAGCGCCGCAGCGAACTCAATGTCCTATCCAAACAGCTGGCACAGCAAGCCAAGGACAAGGGGCTGCAGGTCAACGCTGAGGAGCACAGGGCGATGATGAGCGATCTGCGGAGTCAGGCTAAATCGTGCAAAACTCTGGTCCAGGAGCTTGAGCGCAAAGTCAGTGGCGTCGAGGCACAGCTGATGCATGAAGCAGCAAAAATCCCAAACCTAACACACCCGGACACACCAGTGGGTGGCGAACTGAATGCGCGAACAGTCAGAATCGAAGGTTTGCTACACACAGTTGACCGGATACCTAACAACCCAAGCGATCTGTCACATCTGTCCAGTGTCGAGTTCCGCGATCACTACGATTTGGTACGCGACCTTGATATTGTCGACATGCAGGCTGGAGCGCAGGTAGCTGGCAGCAGGTTCCACTACTGGAAGGGGGCTGGGGCGCTGCTTGAGCTAGCACTGGTGCAGTATGCAATGACTAGAGCGAGCGCAGCAGGATTCATTCCGCATATTACTCCCGATGTCGCACGCAGCAGCATTGTTGACGCATGCGGGTTCCGGCCGCGCTCTAGTGCCGAGGAGCTGGAGCTAGACAATGCGCTCAGTGGCGATCTCAAGGCTAAGGCTAACAACCAGCCATCGGGCGAGGCCAGCCAGATCTACCGGGCCATCCCGGTTGCTGAGGAATCACGCAACGACGATAATAATGACTCTGACCCATTGTGTCTGGTTGCTACGGCAGAGATTCCGCTGGTGGCAATGAAGCAGAAACAGATCCTTGATGGGTCAACACTTCCATACGCAGTGGCTGGACTCAGCCATTGCTTCCGTGCCGAGGCTGGTGCGCGTGGACGCGACACCCGCGGAATCTACCGGCTGCACCAGTTCACAAAGGTTGAGCTGGTATCGCTCGCGCTGCCAGAGCAGAGCCAGACCGAGCTGGAGCGCTTGGTGGGCTTCCAGACAGCACTGTACCGAGATCTGGGACTGACGTTCCGCATCTTGCAGATGCCTACGCATGAGCTGGGCGCCAGTGCATTCCAAAAGTTTGACATTGAGGCGTGGATGCCTGGACGCAGGGCGTGGGGGGAGATCTCGAGCGCATCGAACTGCACCGATTACCAAGCGAGACGGCTCGGCATTCGTGCTCGTGTGGCTGGCGGGGATGGTGGACCCCCGGTGTTTGTCCATACGCTGAACGCGACGGCGATTGCTGTGCCGCGTTTGGCTGTGGCGCTGCTCGAGTCGTTCCAGCGTCCGGGCGGCGAAGTGGTTGTGCCGCAGGTGCTCCGGCCGTGGATGATGGGCATGGATGTGCTCAGGCGGCCGGCTAGCAGCTGATATTAGCAGGGCAGCTAGCAGTTCCTTTTTGGCGCACGCATGTGTAGCCTGCAGCCCAGTGCAGCATGCAGCACATATTGGCAATGCACAGACATGCGCGACATGCACACCCCATGGCATCCGTGTCACCGAGTGGGAGCCGAAAATTTAATCATCCGGCTTCCCGCCAGGTCCCCTCAATGGGGAGTTTTGTCGGACAAGGGAGAAGCGGTTCGGTTTAAATATGCGCTCATCCAGCCCAGTCGCCTGGCCCCAATTGACTTTTTCTCCTCAGCTTTAATCTCTGCTCTTCTGCACTAGTGCTGGTAGCTTTTTGGTTTTCGCATATTAATTGACGCCACCCTTCCAGCCAATAATGCCAGTGAACTCACCAATCGCCAATGTCGCGATTCCAGACCAGGACATCACATCGTACTTCTTCGAGCAGGCGCAGCGCCGGGTAGACCGGCTGGGCACGCAGGGCTGCACAGAGCCTGCAATTGTCACCGACGCACAGACCAAAGCGACGCTGTGCTTCTCTGATATCAAGCACCAGGCACGGCGAATCGCTGGATTTCTCCGGTCGCTTGGGTTCGGCGGGCCGGCTCAGGGCAGTAATCTACCTGACGGGCTCAACGACGTCGCTGCAGTGCTCGCGCCCAACGACATTGCATTCAGCGCCATCCACTTTGGTACGCTGATTGCAGGCGGCACATACATGGCCGTCAACCCCCAGCAGAGCGTGCAGGCCCTGGCACACCAGCTCAAAGACGTTGACGCGCGTGTTGTGTTCACTACAGCCCACCTGCTCCCGGTTCTGCAGCAGGTGTGTGACGCAGCAGGACTGGACATTCCCACATCCAACATTGTTCTTATCCAGGGCTGCAGCGACGGATTCACAACGCTGGACACGGCCATTGATGGAGCTGCTGCCATTGAGTCCCACCGAGTCACCAGTCCAGAAGAGCTTAACCGGGTTGCACTAATCGTATACTCGTCGGGAACGACCGGCAAAGCCAAGGGCATCATGCTAACGCATCGCAACATCGTGTCCATGTACGTCATGGTGGGCGGATACTCTGCGCGCAGCCACGCACATGGCGACAGCGACTCTGCTGCCAGTGTTCAACCACAGAGCAATGTTTTGTCAGCCTTGCCGCTGTACTTCCTGTATGGCCATTGTGTGCTGTGCTACCAACCGCTGACCAGCGGCGACCTGATCGTACAAATGGCTGGGTTTGAGCTCGACCCGTACCTTGCAGCCATCGACTCATACAAGATCAATCGGCTGAGCCTGACACCGGCAGTTTTATACGACATCGCAGCAGGGATTACAAAGATGGGTGGCATTGCACAGTCAGCAGCAACTGGAAACAGGTACGACATTGGCTCTGTCAAGATGGTCGGGTGCGGTGGGGCGTCGCTTCCGCATGCGCTGAAGAAGTCGTACTCGCAGCTCCTCAATGGGTCGCCGATTATCCAGGGCTATGGCATGGCCGAGTCGACGTCGATAATCGCCGGCAGTTCCTGGGCTACGCCGTGTGAGGGTGCTGTTGGAGTGCTGTATCCGAACAGCTCAGCCATGGTCATTGGCACTGACGGACAGGAAACTGGTGGGTTTGGTGAGCTGTGTGTGAGTGGACCCCAATGTGATGCATGGGTACGTCAATACTGCCACGTCACCAGTTGCCAGCGGCTTTTTGCGCACAGGCGACTATGCACGCGTGAGCACCGATGGCCATGTGTTTTTGCGTGGACGACTTGCCGACATAGTGTATACAGCAGAGGGAGCCGTGGTTCCTACCGATGTGGAGAATGCTCTGGCCGACTGCTCGCTGGTCAGGGATTGCGCTGTCAAGGGCGAGGGCCCGAAGGGTTCGGCGATGCCCGTCGCCTATATCGTGCCCAGGGAGGCTGCTGCTAGCGACAATACGCTGCAGCAGATATCCCAGTGGGCCAAGACGCACACAGGAGTCGCCGTCGAGTGCAGGGCGGTCGAGGCTATCCCGAAAAGCCCTGCAGGAAAGGTGCTCCGCTATTTGCTGGGCCAGGCAAGTGCGCAGTAAAGCACCGCCAAGAGAGCTAGAGTTTGAGAACCAACTTTGCTGTCTTGGCTGTGCCGGTTGTGTGGCCAGAAATAAGCACTTACTGCTGGCTGGAAGGCAGGGCCAGCAGCAGGGCCGCGTGCCTCCGCATCCTCTCCAGGCGTCTAGCAGCGCACGTTGCCTCTTCCAACCTCATTGCCCGCCTTTTTGCTAGTATACAGCTTCACTTTGGAATTCACCATTTTCGTACTCTCATTTCTGTGTGCATGGCCCGTGTAGAGACCGCAACCTGTATGCAAGGGACGCCAGACTCGCTGGGCCACTGTGCCGGGCTTGCCAAGCGCTTACTCACTGACAGCCCTGTCAAGCTCCCGCTCGCCAGTGAGTCCACCACAGCCGCACGGCCAGAAGCATGGTCAGCGTCCGAGTCTGCCGCAGCTCTGGGCATCAACCGGCGAACCCCCAGTTCAGCACATGGCTCCACAGGAGCAGAGACAGAAACCGAGCCGCTGGTTTTCGATCCCGAACCCGAGGTTCTGGAACTGTCGCGGCAAGGCGGACTAGCAGGCATCGTGCAGCCGGTAGCTGCAACAGTGTTCACAGCCCTGATATTTGTGCTGCCCGTTCTTTTCATTCTGGCCTTTGTATATCTGCCGTCGCTGCGCATCCCGCTCGCACTGTATGTAGTATTCTGCTACAACGACCCGGCCATCAGCAATGGGGTAGGGCGCCCAGCATTGTGGGTGCGGCGCTTGGGTATATGGCGGCACATCAGTGCGTACTTCCCGGTGCGTGTGGTGCTGGAGCAGCGCCTGGATCCGAAGCAGTCGTATCTCCTGGGGATTGCGCCGCATGGCATCCTGGCCTTTGGCGGACAGGTCGCAGTGGGGGCGCAGAGCAGCGCCCTGTACCGTGCACTGGAAGGGACCACAGTGCATGTAGCTGCACTCCGTCCAGCATTGACACTGCCAGTGTTCCGCGACTACCTGCTGGCACTGGGAGCGATTGCATCGTCGCGAGCGGCGATCCGCGAGTGTTTGGCGCGGGGAAAGGGACACAGCGTCGGGATCGTTGTGGGCGGTGCCAAGGAGAGTCTGTATACAAACCCAGGCCACCGCAAAATCGTCATGCGCCAT
This sequence comes from Linderina pennispora, assembly GCF_002104995.1. NCBI lineage: Eukaryota > Fungi > Kickxellomycota > Kickxellomycetes > Kickxellales > Kickxellaceae > Linderina > Linderina pennispora. The sequence goes on from NW_024468260.1 coordinate 57,154, forward strand.
CGCAAGGGATTCGTGCGGGAGGCCATCATGGCTGGCGCTCCGCTCGTGCCTGTCTACGTGTTTGGCGAGAACGATATCTTCACACAAGTCATGCACCCGCCATTGCGCAGGCTCCAAAAGTGGCTGCAAACAAAAGTCAAGTTTGCACTGCCAGTATTCTACGGCCGCCTTGGCATGGTGCCGCGCCGCTCTCCGCTGACCGTTGCCATAGGAACGCCAATCGCTGTGCCCAAGATCGAGGCACCGACTGCAGATGAGATAGACCTGTGTTCATGCTGACTTCATCCTTCAAATGGGCCGCCTGTACTCCAGGTTCCAGCCCATATACGATCCGCAGGGCGGAGACCTTGTAATCATCTAGTGCTCAGCTAGTTTATCCGTGCTATTTGTAATACTACAGCTCTACTTCTTCGTCCAAGTATTCTATCATGAAGCATCCGCCTGGATCTCTTTTGTGGAGCAGGACTCGTAGACCAGTACAGGCCCTGCGGCAGTTTAGTCGCAAGCCAAATGACACGCAGCGTGCTGCTGCACATAGCAGCCGGAAGGAGCAGTTTGCTGTATACCGGATCGATACCAACGGCGTCCAGCATCCGCTGCAGGGAAAGTACGACACGCGGGCGGAAGCAGAGCGCATTGCCTCCCACTACGATAGTCTTGGGCACAAGAACGGGTATTTTGTCAAGCGTGTCACTGGGGGCTAGAATAGCTGGCACATGAGCTGCTGTGGTCGCCTCATTTCCTAGACCTTTCGTCAATGGCAGACCGAAGCTCGTTCAACATGCTGTGGATGTCGTTTCTGCGCTCGCGCGCCTCGATCTCGCCCTCACGTTTCTGGCGCTGCAGTCGGATACGCTCACTGCGGTCAAGGAGCTGCGGTTTTCCGTTAGAACTCTGCCCACGCGACTCCTGGATCGCTGGATCGGCCTCGAAGGTTTGCTCAGGAACATCCAAGTCGTTCAGGTCAAACCCCGAGTACCCTAATACGCGTGCACCACCGGAAATATCGTGTTGGTCAACCACACAGTTTGTGCTTTCTCCGGAGCTGCTCGACGCCTGTGACCCCTCACTATCATCGCATGTCAAGACCGTCAGTGCTGCCTGGTATTGGGCATTGAGGGTGTCCAGTTCTGCCTTTAGTGATGAAAACAGCCGGGCTGTTGCTTCTGGGCTAGGTCGGTTTACCGCACCGCTGTTCAACTCCTGGCACCCGTCATCATCCAGCCCAATGCTTTCACGGCAGACTATCATTTTCGCCCTAAGAGTATGCAGGGATTCTGACATGGCACTGAGCAGCCGAAGCAGCGGGTGTTGGCTAAGCGTGCGGTCAGACTTGATATCCATCAGCGATGCCCACCGTGCCGAGGTATGCGCCGAATTTTCGACCTTCCGTATCATGTCTACACCCTTTTCTGATGCAGCTCTGATATGTGCAAACATGGCCAGTGTCTTTCCCGAAAGTTCACTCCGCAGTGCTGCAGCGGAGCTCATCGTGGGTAAGGACAGTGGCTCGGCAGTGTCAAGCACTCGCTGCAGCCATCGCCGGCGTAGACCAAAGTGCAGCTCAAACCGGGCCCGTAGTACTTCGAGTGGCAGCCCGCTGTCGCTAAAATCGGTGTGCTGGGTGAACTTTTCTCTGGTTTGCGATAGTTCAAGCAGGGTATCCTGGTCGGCAACCTGCTCAACAGCCAATGCAACCGCGTCAAACGATTCGCGCAATGCCTCACCAACTGCAGTGCGTAGGTATACTGCAGTGCGCATGGCTCCACGGCCTGGTCGGGCATCAACACCAGGTATGGAGCTGGGTGATGCCCAGCGAAACCCACGAGCTACAAGCTCAGTCTCCTGTACCAACCGCAGCGCGCGCTGTATCGCTACGTCTAGCACACGGCTCGATTGACACATGTCCGCAAGACTGTCAATATACTCCTCGGCTCGATGTGCTGCTGCTATTTGACTGGAGTACTTGTGCCATGATGACCAAACGACTGCAGCAGCTATGAGTGCACTCAGGGCCATCAGAGCTGGCCGTACGCTGCTTCTAGTCCTGAATAGGACAGCGGCACCAAGCACCAGCGGCCCAGCCGTATGCTTGGCTATGTCGTTACTACGACTGCTGCGCGGTCTTAGATCGCCCAATTGCTGGCTAGGCATATCAGTGGCGTGCCTGTGGCTAGTGCGTGGTGTGTACCGTACCGCCATGCAGCCAGAATTTGCCAGTGTACGCACAATGCTATCCCACATCACAGAACACAGCCTGGCTTCGAACTCCATATCAGAACTATTTCCTAAAGATAGATTGCCATGCAGCCAGCTTTGTGCACGGGTCCAAAGCGATAGCGGGATAAGGGGTTTCGCATGGTCTGGTCCGCCGGTCGTGGTAAATCCAGCTCTATTGCTGTCAATGATCAATGATTCACCCGCTGCAATATCCTTCAAGTAGTCTCCAAGCGGTGAGTCTTCAAACGCGACCAGTTCAGTCATAATAGGCAGGTGGTATTATAATATCTGGAAATAAATGAATAACCGAAGAAGCCAAACGCTACCAAGAAAAATAAGGAGTAATCCCAAATAACCAGTGGCTCCCTGTTTTTGAAAACAAACGCTATCAGGATAGGAATAGATTATGGAGATGGATGGCCTGTAGCTGATTCCAATGCGGGTGGATAATAATCAGCATAAGTGATATGATAATCGAGATTTGAAACTGGGTATCACATCGAACCATCTGCTTTTTAAAGTGACTATATCTTCTAGACTGATATTATATAGTGTCACTCTCCTCATAGCCACAGAAAATGCAGTGGTAATACACTGTGAGCACAGGTGTAAACCTATGTGTATTTGTGAACAAAAGCATGAACTAAGGAATAGTATAGGTGAGTTAGGGCAGAGGAAATAGAGGGAGAGATAGAGGGGGCAGGTAATTGTGTAAAATAAGCATATAGCTGATATTACATAATGATATATGCTATTATTATCTTAATATGACAGATACTTGAATGATAGATATCTATCATAGTTACTATAATGCAGTAAAATAACTATACCTAAAAGTATTTATTAAATAGTGAGCCCTAGCGAATCAGTTGAAGTTTTTTTAGGATACCAAAGGAGGTTTTGGAGAACAACTATATTTGGCATCGTTTGTTTAATAGTTCATTTAATTATTATATTCACAATAGATACCACTTAACATTTTGGATATAGCAAATGGATAAGTAAATTAATAAATGATTTCTATATCACTATTTGAATATTCTTTTACAATGTTCATCTCTTAGAATGACTGCCATATATGATTACCCCACCTTTTATTAATCGACTGTTAGACCATGTCTAACACAATGTCGAGCTGTCCTGCAAATAATGCAGCTGCCAACACCCCAGCCAAATTGATTACTGAAGCTATATTATCACACCTATCATGCCGTAATTGGTCCACGGTTGAACCATGGCATGGTTACACATCAGAGTTTCTTTTTTTTTTCCTTTTTCCCTTCTCTTTTCTCCCGTTCTTTTCCTTCGTCACATGCTGCTGTTCTGCTATCTTCGGTAACTGTTCCTGACCATCGCTGGCCTATTCGATACCCACGAATGGATTTGCTGCGATGCGTCTGGCTCTCAACATCTACTAACAGATGGCGTCCAATATGCATTTATCGGGTCTCTACTGACATGGGTGCGCCGTCCCGAGGTCATCTGGTAGCCGATAGCGGCAAGTATCATGCTCCGTTCGCCGAAGTCCATCCTGCCGAGCGGGTATAGATACGGCCATGGACAGCGAGCTAAATTTAGTTTCATTGTCTACTTTTCAGAATATTATCCCTCCAAAAAGTTTACTTAGTTATATTCTATTAGGTTTTCCAAGAGTCATTGTCAGGAACGTTACAATCGAAGCCGTAGATTGTCCCACAGATTTCCACGAACGAAAGAAAGAGCTTGCTAGTTTGCTACTTCACAAGATTATTCATATTTGCACGACAAGTACTAGTTATTTATATTCACAGAACTCGTTTGTTTATTTCGAGCAAGACCAGCGACTACTATGTCTTCCGCGACCGACCCAGACAGGGCTGGGGATCGACCCACTCACCAGGCCTCTCCTTCACTCCTTTTAAATTTCACATATCAGCTGTTATGCCCGTCGTTGACGATCATGAAAATGATGCTGAGATGCTCCCGGATCAAGATCAAGAAGCAAGACTATCCCGCGTCTCCCCGCCTGTCTCAGTTCCAAGTCCACAAGACCAGTCTCATAGCCATGCGACAATGGTTGACCCGATCACCGGGATTCTTATTGTCCATGCAGCTCCCAGACTCTAGTGTGCATCGGAGTATATAAGCACATATCTTGTAGATGCACATAGATGGGAGGACAGAGAACCCGACTCAAAACCCGACTCAGCTACTTTGATCTCCTGAACCCGACCTCTTCAATACATAGTATATTCGATAGTATTCCTGTATTTCGTGGAAACTCGGTAGGCTCCGATTCGAGCACTTCCTTCCACTCCGCCAATTCCCTATCACCCGAGGCAGGTGACAACACATGTCGTGTGTCTACGACGACTGGACTTGAAGCTCCGAGTCGAACCCCGGAAATTCCCGAGTGATCGTCAGTGACTGGTTATTACTGCGCCACCCGATACACCAAATATGGGCTATATGCATGTATCAACCTTCCATAGTCGTGCATAAGTGCCCGACGCTGACAAATGCAGTCAAAGTCGGCGCGTTGTGTGGGGTAAAATCTCGATATAAAGAGCATCGAAAGAGATCAAGGGACATCATCATGATCGAGAAAACGACATCGACGACCGACGACCGACGACGACGACGACGACGACCACTGAGCAGACTTGCCTATTTTTTTGTGATTCCATATTATTTCTATTTTTTTGAGCACTGTTATGATGACGCCCACTTCTGCAAGCATGTCGAGGGCCGCAGGTGCCACAAGCCCGAATGCCCCCTAACCAACTCTGTGGAAACAGTCATCCCCAACCAGGAGGAATCGCTGTTCCCCACAGACACGACAAATGGAGCCCGACAGGGAGGAATCTAACATGATAGTGATATGCACGGCGTCTCTCCGTACGCCATGAAGTGAGGCAGAACAGCCCGCACTACTGGAGCAAAGATAAAAGGTCATCGGCCAGTATGGCATAAGACATCGCGCAACAGCACGTCTCCGCCTCTCCACAGCGGAGTACCCCTTCATCATTCCACTGCTCGATGGCGGCTGACACCCGTGCCTCGACGCTCTCTTTCCAGCAGGTTAAGGTGCCTGCAAGTAGTGGATTCTGGAATTGCCCTGCGCTGGCGCTCGGCCACACCTCACCACCCTCGTCGCCCACCAAGCCTGATGAGCGCCACACCCCCTGGACTCTGCGGACACTGGCACACGGCCCGGCACAATCATCAACCACCGCTGCAACGTGGCCGAGGGCCCAGAGGGCCAGAGCCAGACCCTCTGGGGCAACAGACGCTGAGAAAAGGGGTGACGAGTCTGAATCTGGGGGTTCAACACCAGTCGAACCGCGCACACTAGCCAGGCAGGGCCCCAGTTGTCCGGTCGGCCCGGGCGCGGGAGCGCACTGCCGGTGCACTGCCCCGCCCCCAATGCACCTCCCCGCACCAGGTCCCTGTTCAGCTCTGCCCTCAGACACGCCCGCGGCAACAGCTGCAAGTTTTCTTCCAACTCTCAAGGTGTTGGGCAGTGTCACCCGACTCCTCAGGACTGCACCGCGCCTAAGCCCGCGCCCGCATGCGGGACCTCGGGTCCACGTGTGCCCGGTCCGGCAGCAGTCCACTGTGGTGGCTGGTCCATGGTGCCTCGCGGCCACCGTGGTATCCTGGACCACCTGCGCAGGAGGGCAAGCGTCTTCTAATTCAGCAAACAAGCGGAATGCAGAATTGCCTGTAGCCACACGCACACTCCGCTCTGACCCAGGGCAGGCCGGCGTCTCGTCACGTACCACGCCGCTGGCACAGGCAGGCGACCATCCGGCCGCATCACCCACAGCTTGCTGTGCCCCAACCAGGTGCATCGGAACCGTCCTACTCGCCGCAGCCCCAGCGCCAACATCCGTGGACGGACCCGTGCGGTGTGGTGCAGCAGTATCCAAACCCACCGCTCGCGTCCCACTCAGCCCCTCAGCAGCCCAATGCTGGATGCCCCCCGTTAGGAATTCCCGGCAGAGAGCCCCAACAGCAGCGTGAGCCACACCAGGGTTGCAGGCAACTGGCCAAGCTTCAAGGAGAAGTGTCGCATCCACTCTCCCCCCCCCCCGCGTGACCCCCGGTCCACTCGGGTACAGCCTGGCATCCTGTGACCATGGGCAAGCACCTGCGCACCAGCATCATGCGCAGCGTGGCCAGACCAGGTTGTGGGGCCGCGGGTCCTTTGCAGGCCTGCATGGTGCCATCGCCCAGCATTTCCCCCGCGTCTGCAAGCTGGCGGCTGGTCTCGGGAGAGCGCACGACACCACACCAATGACAGGTGCAGTGTGCGGCGTGGTCCTTGCTGCCAGTGTCAGTCAACACCAACGTAGCCAGTACTGCGTACACCAGCGCCAGTGCAGCCGCCACTTGCAGCTGAGCACGCCTGATGCGGGCGAGTGAGTCGTCCCCGGCGGCAGCTCCAATTTCCTGGGCTGTGTGTGGCCTGAGGCGAGCTGGCCGAGCGGGCTGGCGGCGCACGTCTCTCCCAGCCGGGAAATGCGGCGGGCGTGGGCGCCCCACTGCTGCCTAGCACTTCAGGATCCAGGCCCGGCAGCTTCTGCCCGCATGCCTTAAGAATCTCCCTGCACTCCACCACTGACAGACTTACACTGCAGCTTGGAAAGCCGCGCAGGCCTGTCTTTACGCTAGCGGCGCCCAGTGGCCCACGCTGGCCCAATTGTCCAGGAAGGCGTGATGAGACCCCGACGCTGCCCACTCCCTGGCAGCCAGGGAAAGAGCCTTCAGCGGTGGCCTTGGGACGCAGACAGCGCGTGGTCCTGCCAGTGGAGTGAGCCTGGTCTTCGCAGCCCGCAGTGACACCAGCACACGCCAGGCTTGCAGCTATGCTGACAGCATCACAAGCGCCAGCTGCACGGAATAGTTCGTGCTGGCGGGGCACACCTTCACGACTGAGGCCTTTCCCCCCGCGCTCCCAGTCCAACCCCTGAGCCTAGTGAGCCGGGTGTATCGCCGGGAAGCGACACCGTAGTCACCAGCGCCCCGGCCAGCCATCCCCCCCCCGCTGAGAAGGATGGGCAGGGCCACTGCTTGGGGATCCAGTACCACAGCCTCCGCCGACCACACCCCCGGCGCACAGTTGGACGCCGGTGTGCCGGCTGCCCCAACGCTGGGGCTATCAGCCCACAGTGCCTTCTCCCGGATCCAGCCTGGCAGCAGGGGTTGCCGTGGCGCGCAAGCCCATTGCCCAGCAATGCCCTCAGTGTGCCAGGGTGTGCCTACGCCGCGGCCCACCACCGTCCGCCCAACCACACGGACAGCGCGGCAGCCGGAGCCTGCTGCTCCACCACCACTAGTGAGGTGGCGGCTCCCAGCAAGGCCCGCGGCTCCGTCGGCCTGTGCTAGCTTGCTCGCCACCTGCAACATACCATAGGGAGCTGGGCCTGCGCAACTGATCCCTAGCGGTACGCAATACCTCACTTCTCCAGCCCGTGCGACAAGCTGCTGCACCCTGCCAGAGCGGCGGCGGCCATTCGGGGCCCCGGTTGGCAGTACGGCATTGCCGGCCAAGGCACACCAGTCCGCCAGGGCCTGAGTGCCATCCTCAGCCAGTCTTGACCCCGTGGCCAGCAGTGGCCCACAGAACGCATGTTCTGGCACTTGTTCAACCCATATGGGCACAAAACGCAGGGTGTTTCCAACCGCTCCGAGGCTTGACCCTTCTGCCTGACCAGCGTATTCCCATATGCCCCACCACTGCACCCCGGAGACCACTACCAAACTGACAGTGGCAGCTGGCACACGCCCTGGTAACATGGCGGCCAATGAGTGTATTTTCCTGTTGGGCACTAGCCCCACACAAGTGCTAGCCCTCAGTGCAGCAAGATGCGAGTCCAAATCACTGCCAGAGGGGATCGCACCACAGTGGCCTGACAACAGGGCCACAGGTAGTATCACCTGCCGCCCACTTGGCCCTGCTGGCTCTGGTGGTGCGCTGCCACCAGCAACCGAGCTAGTGGAAGTGGGTTCCCCAGAGGCCGCCCGCGTCCGCCGACACACGAGCAATGCAACCGTGTGACTCAGGGGGATCGTAGGGGCACCGCGCCCCACCTTCCCACAGGCTGGTGGCAACCGTGAACCATCTGATAAGAAGTGGGCCCGCCTCACCTGCCTCCAAGGCCCGACCCACCCCGAGCGCTGGACGTGGCCTGGCTCTTCAAGTAGGAGCTGCAAAACCATGCCCAAGGGTATCCACAGGTTGGCTTCAGCCGCCACCCACGCGCCACCGCACTCTGCGGCCAGCCGCCCGCGCGATCGACTCCCAACCTCACCGAAGCCCAAGCCACCCAAACAGCCATGTTTTCCACTACATGCTCCAGCCGCTAGGGGCAGTAAGCGCAAAACCGGATGCTGCGCGCTAGCACGTAATGCAGCTGCTATGATGCGTCTGTAGCGCAGAACCACTTCCACCACCCAGCCACGCAGCCCCGGGTGGCCTGGTGCTGCACCACTGACTGCTGGTGGAAGCCAAGCTGCCTCGGTCGCAGGGCGAGGTTCCTCGGTGCCTCCAGCACCGTGCATCGTGCAACAGGGGCACTCGACGCAGTCGAACGGTGCGCACAGCCTACCCTCCATGGCTATCGTCACTGATGGGCCTAGCGCAGCTTCCTCGCGGTAAGCTGTCGTGACTAGTGGCCCGAAGAGCAGGTGGCCCAGGCGCACGGGAATGCCTCCGGGGAGGGCCTGCCCACCATATAGCTGTGATGGCTTGGCGCCGCACGCCGCAGCTACCACCTCAGGCAGCCGGTAAGCCAAAACTGCCCCCGTACATAGGGCGCAGGACACCTTTAAGCCATCCACCCCAGTGCGGCCAGCCCGCCACATGCGAGCCCCTGAGCAGATAGACCACACTTGGCCAATGACAGCACTCAGTACTAGGCGTTGTGAGGCCCTTCCGAACATGCCAGGGTCACTCAGGGCCGCAACGCCAGCCTCGAAGAGTGCCCCAGTCTTAGACGGCGGGACTAATGACGGGAAGAAGCAGACGTCCCCGGAGGGTGAGCACCAGTCGTGGCACTCGAAGTCCGAGGCCAGGACTTCGGCCACACCCCCAGACAACAGGGCGCGCTCAGCTGGCCCGCCGGTGAAATACCCGGCAGCGCCGAATCCAATACCCGCCAGCCAGCCATCCATCACTGCGGCCGTCTTAACACACAGGCCAGCACAAGCCTCGCCACAGCGACCCTCCCCAAAATCTGCGGTGCGAGCATGCCCGCGTGTGTGGCCCCGGCGGCGGCACACAGCGACAGCTATGTCGTACCCACTCTCATATGGGACTCGGACCCAGCCTGACCGCAGCAGCGCATGAGGCCTGTCCAAGAGCAACCCGGGCTGATGGGCGGCCAGGCCAGCTCCGCCCACGGACTGTGTGCCGCTGCGGTGCCTGCGCGCACCCGTGCCACAAACGATCCTGACCGTTGCCCGCACCACGTTGCCTTCAGTGCACGCTGGCTGCCCGGCCCAGTGGCTTGCCGCCCACCACCGTTGAGTGGCCGTTGCTGCGGCCACAACAGGCCCCCGTGGCAAGGCTGGCCCTAGTCCCCGGCCTTCCAAGTACTCGTCAGCCCAGGCCTCAGCGGAGGCTGCACCAATCCCTGACAGCCGACCGCTAAGCTCAGCAGCCACCACGCCATGCTGCCCCAGCATACCACTACACGCCAACGCGGCCCCAGCAAGGAGTGGTCTGCTACACTCCCCAAAGCCAGTGAGACCTCCAACGAGCCTGGATCCGCCAACCGGCTGCGCCGCGCCAACCCCTGGATCTGCCCGTTCCTGCCAGGCGGCGACAATCGACCACCACACCCCCTTGCCCTCCTGGGCTGGGTGCTCGACCTGCCGGGACAGCGGTAGCCACCCACTTGCAGCCGCGCAAAGCTCCGCCCGTGCAGGCAGTGGTGTGCTCCAACCAGCCGATGCACCACACGGCACCCCTGCGGCACAGGCCTCAACAAGCGCACTGGGCCCGGCGTTGTAGCTGAATGAACTGCCATCCCATCCCAAGTTGCTCCCATGCAACACTAGTGAGTCTTCTTGCGTTGAACGATCCATGTGGATGAACTCAGTGCTCAAAAAATAGAAATAACATGAAATCACAAGAAAATCTTCTAAAGTTAACTGAGGCGTTATACGCAAAGTTTTATAAATAAGAAATGAGAAAATACTAAGCGGCTAAACCGATAAAGAAGAAGAAAAAGAAAAGTTCTTTCAGAGAGAAACTCAACGTCACATAGTTGGTGGTCTGTCTAGTCAGGATTTTCCTCACAGTGACTTGCCGATTTGGGACTAACTGTGTAGTCCATCGACTAGTGTCCAACATCTTCACACAGAATTGTTTCATCCTCTCCCAATCAGTCATTTTCAAATTACCCTTAAAATCAGAGTTTCTAAATAGTCAGCAATACATATCAGACACTGTTATGACGACGCCCACTTCTGCAAGCATGTCGAGGGCCGCAGGTGCCACAAGCCCAAATGCCCCCCTAACCAACTCTGTGGAAACAGTCATCCCCAACCAGGAGGAATCACTGTTCCCCGCAGACATGGCACACAGCAGCTTTTACGATTGTTATGCTCAACTCAGATGAGCATGAACATGACGAAGTCCACCTTCGAGATCAAGATCAAGATCAAGACCCGGGTCAAAACAACATCACACATGCGCAAGGTTCCATTCGGAATACAAACACAAGATCAAGTACACTGCCTCACCTATGGAACTAGTCCGCACTTTATGCTCCTCATAGGGATCCTAACACAGGAATCCCTATTGTATACACTACACCTAAAGTGTAGCCAAGACACTCGTTGACTACTCCATATATATGGAGAAGTCAGGCCAACAAGACAAGACAAGAACAAGCCCCTGAATAGTCTAAGAACTCAGAACTTGTTCCAATATAACCTGTCACAATCCCAACATATTCACCTCGACCCTTGAGCTCTGGTTCGAGCTCCTCCAGTGCTAGCTCCTTTGCTAGCATATTATCATGTTCTGCCATGACCTGCTTCGACAGGTCTGGCAGTCATGGGGGGAGTAGCATTGATCATTGCCATCTTAAATAATTCTTGTTTGTGAGAATAAAATAGGAGATTGACAAGGTAGTCTGTCTACACACAGAGAGTGTAGTAAGGTATGAAGAGATTCGGGGGGGGGGTGTTTGCTTGCTTTAATGAGTGCCAAGTGCACAGATATGAGTTGAGTATTCTTTGGCTTGCACTAAATCTGCTCCGTTCCATCAATGGTGAACAACTTAGATACACGAAAAACCTACTGAAAAATACTACTGAATCCAAGAGCTACTATCATATCGTCATACTTTTATATGGATCCTGTGGAGGCATCCTTCACTGTTGGACATACAATGATCTGACTCGGATCCCAATTATTTATAGGCCATAAGGACTAAATCACAGCTTTCTGGGCTGCCAGTCCTTGCTCCTATTTTTATCGACATCTACCTTGAGCTCAGTATATGAAAATATCACACAAGGACAGCTTCGATGATTTCTCACATCATTTAGTGATCACCTTGATGTGCCCACTGATTTGTAGTTGATCCATGGAATGCCTGACACAAGGTCACAGCATTACATCACTCCTACCATGTTATGCTCGAATCTGATGAGCATGAACATGATGACTTGGCTCGAACTCCCACGATATCCCCTAACCCGGCTCCCATGGATCTAAGTCCGCACGTGGTACAACAATACAGTACCTTTATGCCACAAAGACCAGTGACCAGTATTCCTGTCATTCATGCAATGCAACATCACTAGCAAGATACTAGTGCATCGAAGCATATATATGCTTCAACTCAACAAGACTCTAAGACAATTCATCATCCAGTATCTACTAGAGTTCCCTACTTGTATATTCTGTTTCAACCTGTTTTCCTCCTGTTTTGAGTTCGAATACAATTTATTTGAACTTCAACCCGAACCCGACAAGATCCCCTGACTCCGTCCTCCTACTCTAGCACCTGACTTGGACACATCCGCAAGTAGTTCCTCTAGCCCCAAGTTCTACTCCGTTGCTTCCTCTGCCACTGACATAATACAGCTGTTATGCTCAACCCGGATGAGCATGAACATGATGAAGCTCACCTTCAAGATCAAGATCAAGATCAAGACCCAGGTCAAGACAACATTACACATGCACAAGGTTCCACTTGCAATATAAACACAAGTGCACTGCCTCATCTACAGAATAAGTCCGCCCTTTATGCTCCTCTTATAGATCCTAACACAGGAATTCCTATCATATATGCTACACATAAAGTGTAGCCAAGACACTCATTGACTACTCCATATATATGGAGAAGTCAGACCGACAAGACAAGACAAGAACAACAAGCCCCCGAATATTCCTTAACTCAGAACCTATTTGCCAATATAACCCATTATGATCCCAACCTTCTCTCCCCAACGTCTGAGCTCCGGTTTGAGCTCTTCTAATGCTAGCTCCTTTGCTAGCATATTATCACTCCCACCAAGTGATAACACAGCTGTTATGTCAGTGGCAGAGGAAGCAATAGAGTAGAACTCGGGGCTGGAGGAACTACTTGCAGATGTGTCCGAGTCGGGTGCTAGAGCAGGAGGACGGAGTCAGGGGATCTTGTCGGGTTTGGGTTGAAGTTCAAATAAATTGTATTCGAACTCAAAACAGGAGGAAAACAGGTTGAAACAGAATAGATGAGTAGGGAACTCTAGTAGACACTGGATGATGAATTGTCTTGGAGTCTTGTCGAGTTGAAGCATATATATGCTTCGATGCACTAGTGTCTTGCTAGTGACGTTGCGTTGCATGAACGACGGGAATACCGGTCACTGGTCTTTGCGGCATAAAGGTACTGCATTGTTGTACCACGTGCGGACTTAGATCCATGGGAGCCGGGTCAGGGGATATCGTGGGAGTTCGAGCCGAGTCATCATGTTCATGCTCATCTGATTCGAGCATAACACAGCAGCTTGTACGATGATTATCTCGTGAAGAGCGCTTCAAATCCGCAATGGTCCAGTGGCTAGGATCCGACGCTCTCACCGTCGTGGCCGGGGTTCGATTCCCCGTTGCGGAATTTTTGCACCCTGCGAGTCCTATCTCTTGTTTTATACTTCTCACCCTTGTTGAAGCGGTAGCTTGATCCATCTGGTGTGTCACTTCCACTGCTGATATAATGTCACTTTTTCTATTTCATATTTTGTTATTGTAAATGTTATTGACGCCGTTCCTCGTCTTTACCATTTATCATGCCGTATAGTATCATTATTATTGTTACCGTTATTTCATGCGAAAGCTGGTTAGGATCATCTCTATATTAGTTGAGCTCGCATCGAAGGCGCCGCAAGTATAGCATATCTATGTTGTAATATGCGTATGGAACTCTACGCCATATTAGTGGGCCTATCATTAGGCCAATATCAACCTATTGAATAGTGCAACCGCTCCATTATACCATTTTTGAATTCCGTTCACTATTCCATCAAGCAATGGTGCTGCTTTTCGCCGGATCCGGGTGCCAGCATCAATGGTGTCGCCAATAACGGTGCCCAGGACCAAGCCCGTGGTAGTGGAGGTTCCCGGTCCAGCTGCTATTGTTCGCAGCTCGGATTCGGACTTCTGAAGGACAATGTTACATGGCTGTGGCACGAGCATCTTCGATTATTAGCATGGCCATGTCCGACTCTTGTTGGTTTTCCCTTTTTGTTCTCCAAGTAGAAACCTTCCAAAACTCCAGCACCATATATATCAATAAACACCAGCAATAATTCTACATCACTTTGGGTGTTTGTGGTTTTGTATTACTGGAGGACATTCATAAATCGAATTATGTAATCCCATGTGCATGTTTTCGGCACAAGCACACAAGGGTGGCCGTGGTATTTCCATTGTGATGGTGATAGTGCAATGTCTCATTTATTGCTTGGATCTTTAGTATCCAATAATTACAATTAGATTTCCTGATTAACACTTCGTCGATGGAGTTTTTTTTGCTGGTCTCTGTCTGTCTCGCTGTTAACTGACGCTTCCCTTTTCCTCTTAGCAGCCTCAGCATCGATTTCTTAAGTTTTCACGTACACAAACGCGCCTGGAGGAAAATGTCCAATTCAGACGAGAGAATGGAGGTGGCGTCGACAAAGCCGGCCAAACGCAAAACGGCGGCTGAGATCAGACACATCCACAAGGAGCAGCAGCGGATTGCTCGTGAGGGTTCAGCCGAGACGCAGGAAGGAGCACACGCATATCTGCAGCAATGGGAGGAGGAGCGCGATGCATGGAAGTTCAATAAGGCAAAGCAAAATTGGATTATTCGGCATCTATACGTCGCAACGCAGATACCCGAGCCCCAGTTTGCCATAGCCTTGAAGTACTTTTCGGTGCTGACTGGTAAGCTGCGCGACAGCTTACTAAAGGAGGCGAGGCTGGTGCGCGACCCAGTCACTGCCGATTCGCCGGAGCTACAGCAGCTGAGATCGAAGGCTCTCGGTGTGCTGCCGTCGCATGTTACCAAGGCACAGGCAAACTCAATCAAGAAGGCGAGGCGCGAGGCACGAATCGCCAAGGCATTGAAGGAGAGCGAGAGTGGGGCAGCAGCGAAGGAAGAGGAGGAGGATGATGGTGATAAAGAGGAGTCGGCAGTGGCTGTCTCCGAGACCGTAACCAAGCGGGCTGAGCGCATGATCGAGGTGTTAACCAGCCCACCAGAGAATACTAACGATGAGGGCAAGAGCAAGAAGGACAAGAAAGACAAGAAGGACAAGAAACGCAAGCACAAGGATGAAGATGGCTGCACAGACGGCGACTCTGAGAGAAAAAAGTCCAAAAAGTCCAAGAAGGAATCAAAATAGCTAACATTTTATTCCGTCAACTAGACGTGTTGCAGCAAGCATATCTAATGAAGCCTAGCGCACATAGAGATCGCGATCCTTTATCATCCAGACGATGGAGGTCAGTGCAACGCAGAATGTGCTGATGACGGGGCCAGGGAACCGGACAGACTTGTAGACGACGGTCTCGGAAACAAAGTGCGTGCAGGCAATGACATACGACCAAAAGGTGATGTCGTAAACCATAGCGTTGTTCATGTTGTAGGCGCACTGGTACCGAAGGATTGCCGACAGGGCAGTCCATGCAGCAAAGACATGCGATGTCAGCTGCGTTACCTGCTCGGGCTGGCGCGAGTAGATGCGGCGGGTGAGGCCGAGCGGGGAGAGAATGCACTGGGCAGTATTGAACACTGAGAACACTGCTGAGAGCAAAATGAACTTTGGGAGACCGCCAACAGGGAGCGCAAACATTGTCGTTGTTTGGAGGTACAAGTTGTAAGGCGCTGGGAGAGAGAGCGAAAGAATGACTGAGGCGCTTGGTCTGTCAAGGGTCTGGAAAATCGGCTGTATGCAAGCGACACAGTCAAGTGGTTATGGACGATCAAGAAAGGAAGGAGCAGCAAACAAAGCTTGGCTTCTTGGCACATTTTTCTCTTTTACTTCTTCCTCATTTGCGGCTCATTCCCATCACCCTTCTCATTTAATCACTTCCTGCATTCGAGCTTTCCAGCCGCAACGACATAGCGAGAGAAGCAATACGACCATGGGCTTTGTTGAGGAACTCAAGACCGGAAACTTTAGTCTCTACGGGCAATGGCAAGTGCTAAGCAGGCGGCCAGAAAGGAGCATGGAAGGGGGAGTGCGAACCAAACACAGGGAACTGGAGCACCCGTATACTAATGCGATGATTTCTCCTGTGTAGGATGGCGCTATTGTCTGGAGTGCGTAAGTTGTTGCCGTCTATACCCGGAACATTGTGTTTTGCAAGAGGTTTGCACTGGCACTTTCTGAGCGTGGTAGCTAACCGCTAGGTGTATATCGTTTGCTGTAGTTCTTATTGTCCTCGGTGGGGTGACGTTCTTGTTCCACATTGTGTACTCGATTCTGGCGATCGTGTTTGGCGCCATCTGCATCCTGATCGAGATTCCGTTCTTAATGAAGCTGTGTCCGACGGGGCCGGCGTTCGACAGGGCGTTCGGCGGGCTCAAGAACCACTGGTGGCGGTTTGTTGCATACTTGGTGTAAGTAGTTCTGCGCATAACGCAGGGGGTTCGCCGTATGGTCTGTCGCTGACGCTGCTGGCTTTGTAGGTTTGCGATTGTGATGTGGTCGTCACTAGCCAAGGGCGGGGGCGTTCTGGCAATTGGGGCGGTGACGATTACGTTGGCGGCGGCGTGCTACTTTGTCGCCGCAGTGAAGAAGCAGGCCAAGGTCACATCGGCGATGTTTGGCGGCGGCAACGAGAGCCATCACGGCTTTGACACCACAAACGCGCTTCCGATCTAGGAATGCAGGCTAGGGGGCAGGCAGGACTACCACTGCTAGCCATGTGGGCCAGTGTTTGGTTTGCACGTGATCGGGCGGACGTAATCAGGGGCATGGGAGCGTGGCCGCTGCTTCCTGTCTCTCACCTCTTTCTTCTTTTTAGCTATACTTGTCTTGTTCAAGCCTTCTCTATCGATTACACCTATGAAACTTTATTCTTCCGGCCTTTTGGCGCTGGTGGCAGCCATGGCCTCGCTTGCCGAGGCATCACCAGCCCAGCATGTCTTTCAGCCGCACCTGGGCGGTCTGACCAGCCACGTGCCCAGCCGCCTGATGGCTTCGGCCCGCGAGCCGACTGCCAGCCTCCTGAGCGACGCCAAGTGGTCCAAGGTCGAGACCATGGCAGCCCTGCCCAATTACCAGCTGCGCATCAAGCAACCTCATCTGTGTGCAGCCAACACAACGCAGTACAGCGGCTACCTCGACACCGACGACGACAAGCACTTTTTCTTCTGGTTCTTTGAGGCACGCAATGCACCGCGTGACGACGCACCAGTGATCCTGTGGATGAACGGCGGTCCTGGCTGCAGCTCGTTCACTGGACTTCTAATGGAGCTCGGCCCGTGCCGCGTGGACAAGGGCGGCAAGTCGGCATCCGACCATGTGTATGGATGGAACGACAAGGCACACGTGATTTTCATCGACCAGCCGCTCAATGTCGGGTACTCGTACGGCAAGGACGTCTTCAACTCGATTGCCGCTGGCAAGGACGTGTACAGCTTCTTGCAGCTGTTTTACCACTCGTTCCCCGAGTACGCCGGCAGCGAGCTGCATGTGTTTGGCGAGTCATATGGTGGCCATTATGTGCCAGCGACTGCCAAGGCTATCCATGAGGCCAATCTGGAGTTCACCTCGAAGCAGGCGCTCGGTGCACTGAGTGTTGCCGAGAAGGAGAAGCGTGTTCTGCCGCTGACATCTATTGGTGTCGGCAATGGCCTGACGGACCCGCTGACGCAGTACCGGTACTACGGAAAGATGGCCTGCAACTCGACATACCCGCCTGTTCTCCGGCAGGACCAGTGCGAATCTATGGACAGCAAATACCCGACATGCGCACGGCTCATCGAGGCTTGCTACAAGTGGCAGAACTCGTTGGCGTGTTACCCGGCCGAAATGTACTGCAACAGTATGATGGTCGCGTACCAGCAGTCAGGCGCCAACCCCTACGACGTGCGGATTCCGTGCGAGGGCGGCGACCTCTGCTATCCTATCATGTCCGACATTGACGCGTTCCTGAACGACCCGGCGGTGCAGCAGGAGCTGGGGTCTGATGTCTCCAAGTTCGAGTCGTGCAGCCAAAAGGTTTACAGCGGATTCATTCTCAACGGCGACTGGATGAAGCCGTACCACCGCGAGGTCCCACCGCTGCTGGAGGCTGGAATCCGTGTTTTGATATATGCTGGTGATGCAGACTGGATATGCAACTGGTACGGCAACAAGGCGTGGTCCGAGGCGCTGGAGTGGTCCGGCAAGAGCGGGTTCCAGGGTGAGAAGGACAATGATTGGGTTGTGGACGGCAAGGCTGCTGGCGAAGCACGCACACACAAGAACTTTTCGTTCCTGCGCGTCTTTGGTGCTGGGCACATGGTGCCCTACGACCAGCCCGAGAACTCGCTGGACATGATTAACCGGTGGATCGCGAACAAGCCCTTCTACTAGCAATTTTTGCAGCTCCAAATGACATTCGCGGGCTTGTTTGCTAATCCATGGCACTAGCCAAAGTGCAGCTGTCCCCGTGAGCAACTGCAATCACTTATCTGGCAGCTGAGCGGTGAGCGTGACGTGTTTGGTCTCCCCCTTTTCACCTTTCCCAAATTGCACCATTTAGAATGATTGATCCTGGCCCAGTGTACCGACAATGTGCGTGGCACGAGGGGATAGCAGCGACATGCTTACTGGATGATGATCAGCCTGTCATATAGCGGCGAGTGAGGGATGAGTGCCGGTATATGGCATGCACGATGTAGTCTCACGAGGGTATGCATGTCTCATTTCCTTTCTTGCAGCAAATGTGCCGGAAAATGATCAGCGCTTTCTCAATCCTAGAAAAGCATTGCTGGCAATCTCTTTGACGGGCTATCACGCTGATGTGCGGTAAATGACTCCGAATCCGAGCGAGTTGGGGCTGTGCTATCCAGACCTGGCTGTGAAGGATAAAAACAGCAGTCTCTGGACCGCTATCGCATTAGCCGATGCCCTTCGATATAATTTGCCCGTTGTCTTGTTTATCAATTGGAATCGTATTGTTCCTGCACGCGGTCCCCGCACACCAGCCACCGGTCTCGTTCAAGACTCAGCACCCTTTTACATTTCTTCGCAGCATCGGCTATTTCGGACTGCTTTCTTCCCTGCTCACCCTTATAATGAAACTACTCTTCGTCTTACCGCTGATCCTTGTGTCTTCTGTGTTTTCGCTCAAGTGCCACAGTCAGCAAACGTGTGCGGGGCATGCCGCTCTGTGCGCCAAGCCGTACAACAAGGTGTCCTTTGCCACCACCCACAATGCGTACTCATATGCACCACCGGCCGGCAGCCCAGCGCTAAACCAAGAGCGCACAATCCAGCAGCAGCTCGACGACGGCATCCGCGCCTTCATGCTCGACACGCACAAGCCCCTGGAAATCACAGGAGTGTGGAACAAGATCGTCGCGTGGTTCCAAACCACCTTCCACCGCACAAACGCCGCCGATGCGCCCGAAATCAAAGGCGTGCATCTCTGCCATCAGTCATGCGCGCTTGTGGATAAGGGCACATTGTACGACACACTGAAGGTGTTCAGGCAGTTCCTCAATGAGAATCCGGGCGAAGTCGTGACGTTTATTATCGAGAACTTTGATGCATTCGAGGCAAGCCAGCTCAGCCCCAGCTTCAAGCTCGCCGACCTTGAGCGCTCGGCATTCGCGCCCACATGGGAGCACTCCACAAGTAACCAAAACTACACGTGGCCGACACTCGGGGAGATGGTCGACAGAGACCAGCGCCTGGTTGTGTTCGTCGACAGCCATACCGACACCGCAAAGGTGCCCTATCTGCTTGCTGAATGGGACTACGTGATCGAAACACCATACGCCAACATCCACCCAGTCAGCGAGTTCCCGTGTACGCAGGACCGGCCACGCGACCATGTCCCACGCGACCTGCTTGTGGTCAACCACTTCACATATAATCGCATCACCATTGGTGATAACAATATCGATGTGCCACTGACGGCGAAACAGCTGCAAAAGTACGGGTACAATAGCAAGGAGCAGGTGCAGACTCATCTCGATACATGCACAAAGGTTTGGGGCGCCGAGCGGGTGCCAAACTTTATTACTCTGGACTACTACGACGTCAGCGGCTCAACGCTGCTTGACACAGTGAATAGGGTTAATGGTGTTAGTTCATAGGCTTAATATTTCAACAAGTATGATGTTAGACCGCCACAAAGATGATGCGAGCACTGGCACCGTCGATGATGCACCCGTTGTTGGCTGGCACGTACTGGTGTGTGACCAGCTTGATGGCCTCCTGCGACACAATTCCACCAGCAAGCGATGCGATGTTGTGGAGCTCGGCATGACCTGAGCGTGCCAGTTCACGCACCACATCCTCGGCAACCTCCGACTCAATACTCCACTGCACCAGCAGCTCATTGGCAATTGCCACCAGTTCGGCTGTGTCGTTGTTCACCACGTCATTGCCATCGCCCTGCGTCGAGCTGTCAGCCACGCCAGGGTGCCGCTTGTGCTTGGCAAAGAACACATCCGACGCGCGGAATGCCACGTACTGGTCCAGCGCTCCAGCGCTCACCAGCGCCGAGGCATCCTTGGGCCCCGACTCGAGCTCGTCGTGCAGGGGTGTAAACCGCAGCAGCCGCAGCCGCCTTGCGTCCTTGCAGTACGCATCGATCTCGCCCTGCGAGATGAAATCAGGCGGTAGGTCTAGTGATGCCAGCGACTCGCGTACATGGCGTGCATACTCGGCCTTGTCGGCATCTGCCTTTTGCTTGTACACACGCTGCAGTGCAATGTAGCTCTTGGTGTCGGCCTTCATGTCCGGAATGGTGCCGCTCAGCGGCAGCTGGCCATCGGCATACGGTGAGGCCATGTACGCACGGAGGGCGTGGGCCATAATCCAAAACTTCTCCGACTATAGGACCAGAGCAGTGGAAGGAAGGGAGGCTGTTAGTGTGCGGGCTTACTGCGCAACATGTATTGTCCAGGCCTGCACTACTGCCCCATTATCGCCGCGTCTCTGGTGTAGAGTGCCGCGCAACTGTGGCCACTCCTTTCTGAGACAGTGCAAAGGGGGCAGTCATGTGGGTGAAGCGAGCGGTCACTCTGGCCGCTTGTCCTGCAAATTAAATGTCCGCATGGGTGCCCATTGACAATTACTGCGCACTATTGCCCAACCGACGCACATATATATGTGCATTGTGTGGGACTGCATTGCCGGGACCTACCTTTGCAGTGATGTTCTGGGCGGCGGGGTCGCTGAGAATGCGGCGCACCTCGGCTGGGATCTAAAAATGGCTCTCAAGGGCAGTGTGAGATACGAATGCTCGGTTTCCTACATACACACGACTGGCCTCCCTGTCTGCTGGCTGTCTGCTGGCTGTTTCTACTTGCCTGGTACGGAATCACGTCGCCGTTGACCTTGTCGTGGGCCTCTCTAAAGTTCTCCTCGTCCATATTAGGCGCCATGCAGAGAATCTCCTCTTTGATCTTGCGCTTCTCGGCATACGTGATCGCAGTGTCGCGGCGCACCTCGCGCCCGTTGGCAGTGGCCCAACTGCGCAATGCCTTGAGCACGAGAACCACATATGGGACGTGGGCCAAATCAACGTGGTCAAGAGTGTCCAGGTCAATGGAGTCACTGTGCTCGGCTAGGCCCGGGAATGGCGCTTGAATCCGCAGGTCGGGCGCCAGCTCCTCATGTGACTCGACCACTATAAATAAATATCAGGCGTCAGCATCGGCAAAACATGTGGGTGGTAAAAACCAAAATCAGTAGTAGGACGGGACGGCGTCGGGGGATAGAGAAGCGGTAAAATACGCAAAGGCGTGACCACCGTGGTGAAAAGCAGTCCTCTCCGGCAATGTGACTTGCCCAGGTCACCGCTGCCTCCAATCTGCAATATGGACATCCGGCCCCCGCCGTCGTCCCCCGTAGAAAGAAGAGGTACGCACAGTCATTCCTTGGCTTTTGATGCCGAGCCGCCTGGCACATGCCCGCATATCGCGTGCCCAGGCACGCAGAAAGAGGTGACAAATCAAAGCACGCCACTAGCAAATGGCGGGGACTTCCTCCGGTGCTGAGAAGGCGTGCGGAGGGGCCGGCAGGAAAATAAAATATCCAGGCCGACCCACCGGCGTCGAATGAGAGAAGTGAGACTTACCAGCGTGCTCCGGAATAGCCGTGCGGAGACGGGCAGCAAATCCTGCAGTATCGGCGACCACCAGCGCAATGTTCCTCTCCCAGCACAGCCTGCTGATTCGCTGGACGGTGTGCGCAGGCAGGCCGCAGGCAATGACCAGGGTGGCCGACTCAAGGATGTCTGTCTCTAGGGCGCTCTCTGCGGACTTCACCACAGCGGAGCCGCGCACATCTGGATTGAGCTCAGTGAGCTGCTCGACGATTGCCTCGGCGCGCGGCTTGCCAAGATCAGCGGGTGCAACAAAGAAGTTTGTCAGCACATCCTGCTCGCCAACGGTCGCGTCGTCAATAACCACAAACTCGCCAATGCCTACAGCAGTAAGCAAGCAAACAACAACAGCGGCGGAGCGGGAGCCCACGCATCACTTGCCCATTTGTTAGTTGGAAAGGGTGTGTTATCTCTCGGATACGACTGGATCCGCGGGAGGGGGACTGCTTCGGCTTTGCATGAAGGGTTGGACAGAGATAATCACACACTGCGAATAGGACCGCGAAGGTGTGGGAATCGCCGCCTGCCAATCAGCTCAGTGCAAGGCGGGAGCCTGGTTCGCTCTGTGCGAGGATTCTCCAGCTGACCGGTCCGTTCCTGAGGCAAACAAGAACAGCGCCTGGATGGAAGCCAATGCCCGCGGTCCCAGAAGCGGCAGCTTCAGGAAGCACGCTCTCAGATGATGCCGCCGGCTCTTCCAATCATGCTCCCAGAAGTCAAAATATCCACATGGTGCATCTGCTCACCTGGTAGAATGAGGTTCTTCAGCGACTCTGCCGCCAGTGCCGATGACCCAAAGACACTCACGCGCGCGGTCTCCAGGGCCTGCTGTCCGGTCTCCTGCCACAACCTACACAAAACGCGGGTTTAGCTGGTGCTGCTGCTACGGTCCGAGCGGCGCCTCGGTACTTTTGCTTTGCACTTGCCTGAGCTGGCGATCGTAGCGCTGGGCCTTGTCGGTTGCTGCGGTCGAAGTAGATTCGGGAGTAGCCCTCATTCGCTTGTTTTGTTTCTCGACTGAATCCGCCGCAAGCGTGCGTCGCATCACTAATAGAGCAGAATAAGTTGAAGCAGAAATACAGTTAAAAAGAGACGCCGGTGCCTTTCTGCTGCGGGTGGTGCTGAATGAGCCGGCAGCGCAAGTAAAACAGCAAAAAACCGAGTGATGACGAATCACTTTCCATGAAAACATCGGCAGCAGCGGCTCTTGGCGCTTTTGCGGGACCTGCAGACACTGGCTGGCTGGCTGAGTAATGGGACGCGGGCCAATCGCAGCGGCAGCCAGGGCGGGTGGTGTGCCCGGGCAACTCGGGGTCAGCTACCCCTCCCGCGAGAGGAGGCTGATTATTTTTGTCGCTCTGAGCAAAGTTGCCTCCCAGCCATCCTCATATATGGAGTGACCGCTGCGGGCGAAAAAAGGTTGCATGGACAACACGCTTTCTTTTCCCTCATCGCCGCTTTTATTCTCTCGGGACCTTTTTTCCTACTCTTTCAGCACCAAGCTCACACACTCTGCCTAGCACGCACGCACGCACACAAGCAACTCTTATATCTGTATTTCCTGCCGCAGGAGAGAAACTAAGCACCGCTTGCACTCTCCGCCTATTTTATTTCCCCCTCTCTAACCTTTCAACGTTTGTAAAGGCTTTTGAAAGGACTATGAGCGGCGAGCCGCGGAACACCACCATCGACCCGACGCTTCTGCAAAGCCTGGCCCAGCAGCACATCGCGACATCCCCCCACCTCTCGAGCTTCTCGCAGCTCCAGATAACAACGGAGAACACAGACATGGACACGTCATCGCGTGGCACAGCGCCCATCAACATCAACCGTGGGCAGCAGCAGCAGCAGATTGCCGGGTCGGCAGCCTCATTTGGCACAGACTACGAGCGCAGCGGACTGGCCGGTAGCTTCCACCAGATGCAGCAGCAGCACTTCCACCACCAGCAGCAGCACGGGCAGTTCCGGCCGCACCTGGGCTCGCCCGGCACCGAGGACTTTGACAACATCTCGCCCACGGGCAGCTATCCGGGCCACAGCCTGGCGGCGATGGCTGGCAACACAATCCCGACCGGCATCTCCAGCAACCTGTTCCCACACGCGGGCGGGCCCGGAGGCAGCCGGCTGATGCGGGTGCAGAACATCAGCACCAGTCCGCCCACAAGCCCGGGGTTCCAGAGCATGTCGCTTCCGAACCACCCCGAGTGGTTCGACGGCACGCTGATGCAGCAGCAGAGCATTGGGTCGACGCTGGACCCGTCATCGTTCCAGGCCCAGCAGCTGGCCGCGCACAATGCCGCTGGCTTCTCGCCGCAGGACCCGTCGCTGATGTCGCTGCTGGATGAAGGCGAGGCCGACACGCCGCAGAAAGCGTAAGTATTCTTGTGTGAAATCCCCCATCATTGAGGCGGCAGAGGAAAATGCCAGCCATCCATTTTCTCCCTCTCCCTTTGTGTGCTGGGAGAAAAAAACAGGCGCTTGGCTCCCTTTATCGCTATGCTGGGTGTATTGTACTGACTCGCTGCACTTTTGCCTCCCCTTCTATTTCTGTAGCGCACTAATGACATACGAGAAGCGTCGCCGCCGTCGGGAGAGCCACAATGCAGGTATGGTATCAGTCTTGTTTTTTTGCGTGTGTATTTTTGGCAAGCGACGTGTCCATTGGCAAGCGTGTTTTTTTTTTACTGAAATCCAAGTGTTCACACCTCGTTCTTTTTGTGTGTTTGCACAATCCAGTAGTCGAAAGACGTAGACGCGACAACATCAACGACCGCATCCAGGACCTGTACACGCTGCTGCCCGAGACCATGATTGACGCCAACACCAAGCCGAACAAGGGTATCATTCTGAAGAAGTCGGTTGACTATATCCGGCAGATGCAGCAGCTGGTGCACTCGCTGGCGCAGCAGATCCAGGAACTGGGCGGGGTGCCCAACCACCTGATGCAGCAGCTTGATCCGCAGCAGCAACAGCAGCAGCAGCAGCAGCACTCGCCCACCCAGCAGCAGCAGCAGCAGCAGGCCAGCGGACTGGCAGCGATGCTGGCAGGCACGGCCAGCATGAACGTGGCACGGAACGACGGTGGCGCAGGCCACGGCGGAATGTGAAAGCAGCAGGAGAATGCACACAGCAACCTAATATTTCAGCTTATTTTGTAACTCATCTGTGACATCTCTTCTATCTTCGCGCGCTCCACCTCCCAGTTCTGCTACACCGCTCGCCAACGGGCACATATCTTCTCTCTTCTCCATATGTATTTTGCTTAGCTGCCGTCTTCTTTTCTTCTACACTATCTTCCAGTTCATTCCAATGTGATTGAGATACTCTACGTAAATCCAGGTAGTGTTGCAATCTTGTGCGCGCAGTCTGACCGTCCTGGCCAGGAAAGTGGTGGACGAAACAAGGGTATTTGCGGGCAATCGCAGAATAGTGCTGGCACATGATCCGTCGCTGTGGACCCAGGCTCCAGCTTTTTTATTTTTATTTTTTGTCTAGGCGGCAATGTAAACGCATTTCGCCAATCGCGTTTGTCCTCTCTTTTGCTTTCGAATTAGCTATATCTATTCACTCTGGTAGGGAGCTTGAATGCACAGCAGCAACAGCAACAGCACCCGCCCACCCTCCAGCACAGACAGCTACTCTGAACGGTTCTACACGTACGCAAAGCACGGACTCTACCTCGGACTCACACTGGGCATCAGCTACAGACTATACAGAATGTTTCAGCGGTACCAGACAAGCGCAGATATCCCCGACAGCATAGTCAAGTCGCACCGGCCAATCCACGGCATCGTCATCGACGTATCCGACGGCGACACCTTGCGACTCTACCATACCCCGGCCCTGCAGTGGTTTTCAGCGCCGCCAGAGAAAAAGCGCGGCATGTCCAAATGGTCGATTTCCGTGCGTATCTCGGCGGTGGATGCGCCCGAGGTGTCGCATTTCGGCAAGCCCGCGCAGCCATTGTCGAATGAGGCCAAGGAGTACTTGGCCAGCCAGGTGCTGGGCAAGCGGGTGACCGTGGTGCCGCTGGCCAAGGACCAGTATGGCCGCATTGTCGGCTCGGTGTACTACCGGTCCATGTATGTGTTCAAGTACGATGCGTCGCATGAGATGCTGAAGGCCGGGCTGGCTGTGCTGTACCGCGGCGGCAACGCGCAGTACAATGGCGAGAAGGAGCTGCTCGAGCGGATCGAGGAGGAAGCAAAGCGGGCGAAGCGCGGCGTGTGGGGCCTGAAGGGCAAGTTTGAGACGCCAGCCGCCTACAAGGCCAAGCACAAGTAACAGGATATATCTTTTTTTTGAAACAGGGTCACTCAAATACACTAGAGGAACTGGAACCCAAGGCCAAACTGCAGCTTCGGGTCGGGTCTATCTGTAATAGACGCTGTCAGCGGGAAGCACAGCGACAACTCGGCCCTGACGATGCTGTGGCGGTACACCAGCCCGACGCCCACGGATGTCGACGGTGACATCAGGAACCGGCTGACGTGGGCCTTGGTCTGCAGGCCGCGCGAGTCCAGCAGTGCACACTGCCCAGCATTGGCAAACACGTGGCCACGCAGGGCATCGGTCCTAACAAGCGGCAGAGGCGTCAGCAGACTGACACCGGCAGCGTAGAACACGTCACCGCCCAGCGCATCGTTGTGGTCGCGCGGGCCGATCCCGCGGTGCTCGAAGCCGCGCACGCTGGTGGGCCCGCCGAGGAAGAAGCGGTCAGCCATGGGCGTCCTGCTGCCGCCCAGGCCCCAGAGCAGCCCCGCCTGGGCGCTGGTGGTCAGCGACCAGCGGTCAGCCAGACCCTGGTTCGCTTGCACCTCAGCGAGAGCCTTGGCAAACTGCACATCGCCGCCCAGGCCCGCTACCTCCACCGACGTCTTCACTAGATTGCCTGTGGTGGGCACGGTAGGCGAGTCGCGCGAGTCGCTGGTGAACGTGTAAGCTATGCTGGATTTGAGCGTGTGGCCGGCCTCGCTGCGCAGCGACGGCGACGCGGCAAACCCGAGGTTAGCGAGCTCGCGCCATGCTGCCACATACACAAGCTCGTGCTGCGCGCGGTCCCGGCTGACTTTGTATGCCAGCCCGACAGAGCGCCTTACCTCATCACAGCTCGAGTACGGCCGGTGGTCCAGCGTCGCCTGGTGAACCATCAGCTCGACCTTGCGCAGCGGATCGGCATTGACCGGGACACTCAGTAGGCCCTGGAATGCCCCCAGCGTCTTGGTGCCGCGCGCATAGTTTGCCTCCAGCGACTCACCGCCGCCCCACATGTTGTTTAGCCGCGCCATCACATTCGCCGTGCCCTCGTGGTCAGACGCGCCGACGCCCGTGGTGATTGCGTATCGCCCGCCGTCCTCGCAGTCAAAGCTGACGCCGACCCCGTCGTCATCGGCCTTGTCCAGGTTTATCTGCACGCGCTTGGCGATTCCCAGCAGCTCGAGCTTTCCGGCCGCATACCGCAGCTCTTCAATGGCTCCCTTGACGGTTGTGGCTGCAAAGGCTGGCGCGACAATCTCGTTGAACACGCTGCGGCGGATCCGCGTTGCGCCTGTGATCGAGACATTGCTGATGTGCATTTTCTGCGCCCCGATATCCAGCGACTCGGGCGAGCGCTGGGGCCGCCGCAGGGCAGCACCCAGAATCCCGCGTGCGGTGAAACTGCTCTCGTCAGCCGCTGGGCCGTTCTCGGTGTCGTTGCTTCGAGTGAATCCGAGCGGCAGTGTCTAAGAGCGAAAGCATTGCTGGTCGGTTAGTCATGTTCCTTTAGAGAAGTAGGCTCACTGGCAGTTGCATTCGCCACGTACGTCGTCTGGTGCGCTCATTGCAAGTGTATGAAAAAAGTGTAATCAGCAAGACAAGATACGTGTTCCATACTCTTGCCAGCCCTCGCTCCTACAACAAGCCGTTGCCATTGCTCAGGCAGCGTGCAGATTTGATCGCGCATTGGCTTAGCTGATTTTCGCTTCCTGATACCCTCAACGTCTCTCCCGCCCTTTCGACAAGAATGAGCCCCAGCCAGCCGCCTTTCGCGGTCGAGTGCACCGGCGGCAATGTCCTGGTGACCGATGTCGCCACGGCCATGGCGCTGCGTCGCGACCACCGCATCGTCGGCGCGCTAATCGCCTCGCACCCGGCCAAGCCTCAGCAAAACAACTACCTTGGTCTCCCGCTGCAGCTGCTGCCCGAAGAAGCCGCCGTACTGCAGCAAACCAACATCATCACCATTACCGGCGACAAATTCGCCTGGCCGCAGTCCGACCGCGACACTGTGCGCCTCAAGCTGTACAAGCACTTCCGCGAGCTGGGGTACTATGTCACACGGGCCGTGAAGTTTGGCGGCGACTTCCTTTTGTACCCAGGCGAGCCAATGCGCTATCATTCACCGTTCGTAGCCACCCTGGTTGGGTTTGACGAGAAGTTCAGGCCCAGGGAGCTGGTTGCGCTGGGGAGACTTGGCACCAACGTCAAAAAGACCAGGCTGATGTGCGCGTGGGATGCGGACCGCCAGACATTCAGCATTATCAGCATGAACTGGTCTGCCATGGGCTGATGATCCGCATAACGAAATCGCCCACCTTTGAAACCAAGCATACATACTGTTTCTCTACATTCTTCTGCCTCCAACATCTGCGTCGCCCAACGTGTCTAAGAAAGTAAAATACCATCGGATAGTATAAAAGTAGACGGGAATATAAATTTTTAAGGAGGTTTTCCAAGTGAGAGCGAGCAAGAAGAAGGAAAGACTCTAGTTCTTTGTGCTGGTGAGCTTGCCGTAGATGTGCAGCAAGAACACCGACGCAATGAACACAAGGCTGAGCACAAGCACAACCACCGGATCCACCTTGAGGCCCGGCGCATCGTCCGTGTACAGCCGCATCATCGTCTGAGTGCTGCCCGTGGCCCGCGACACCTGCCGCCCAGTAGCTCCACCGCGGCTCGATGCCTGAGAGCCACCACGACGAGCCCTATGCAGAAATTACGAGCGGGGGATTAGCCAGTATATCGGATGCTGATACCGTTAGTCCCTCGGTCCTGGGCCCGGGGGAGATCGTCATCATTGGTCGGCGCCGTGCCCAAATCAGGGCGCGCTTTGGTCTGAAACTTACCTCAGGTTGCGAGGACCGGCACCAGCGGGGACCGGGGCGTTCTTAGCGGACGAGGATTCAGCCTATTCAGCAGTACACGCAGTTAGCTCTATGAACAACTCTGGCCCCTCATCACCTCCTCAATGCGAATTCCCGAACCGGCATTCTCATCTGACGATGACAACGCGCCAACAACCAGCACAAGTGCCCGCATATATACTTACCATTGCGAATATAGAGGTGTTCGTGTGTGTATGTGTATGTGTGTGCTTGCTGCAAAGGTGCTCTGCTTGCTAGAGAAAGGTTCTGTGCTCTTCTTTTCTTCTCTGTAGAACGCGACTGAGGTAGCCCGGGAGGAAGGACCTGGAAATGGAATACAAAGAGCTGGGTGTGGGAACAAGACCCTAAGGAAAGATATATTACTAAAAGTGAGGAGGCTAAAGAGGAAAACCAGGAGCCTGCTAGAACCTGCGATTTTTCGTTAAGGCTGCCAGTGCGTTCAGCGAGCCCGGCCAAAAAACCTCCTAGGTACTGTTCGTGTTCCCAGCCTGTGTGCCCGGCCTGCGATCTCTACAGCCAGAGTCGCTGAGCATTGGAAAAAGTTGGCTATTAAAAGGCCGATCGCACTGGCAGCCAATGGGTGCGCGCAAACAAATGGCATCGGCTGTGATCGCTAGATTACAGACGGGTCAGCTGGCCCAGGTGATCAAGGATGGGAGTGAGGCGTTTTATTTTCTAAGCACTGTACTTGGCAAGCTCAGGGTCGCTGTACCGGATAAACCTTCCAGTCAGACCGTGGTCGGCTCCAAGAGCGAGGTTGCAGATGATGCGTCCTGGAATGTCTGCCGCAACCTTGCTCGCTTGAAGGATGCTATTGACGTTGCTACTCTCGGGTATCGTATCCTCGATCTCGTTCATCAGACAGGTAAGCATGTCGGTTTCGACTACTCCCGGGTCCAGAGCAACAAAAGTGATACTCGGCTCCTCGAGTGCTAGCCCTGCAGTAACGAGGTTCAGCGCTGCTTTCGACGCCCCGTACGAAGATTGATTAACAAACGGTTCTTTGCCTGCCAAAGACGACAAATTCACAACCCTGCCTTTCGCCTGGCGTAGATAGGGGAGCGACTTCTGGATCAGACCAACGGGTGCAGTGACATTAGTAGCAAACACCTCTGCCAAACTGTCAAGTGGTTTGGTTGCAAGGGCACCGTATGTTCCCAAGGTGGCAGCGTTATTGACTAGCGCGACCAGTGTGCCAGCTTTAACCGCCATATCAACGGCCTGCTGCTGGGTGGACTCGTCCTTGACATCGCCGGCAAGTGGAAGGAACTTGGCGGAAACTGGGAGTTGCGCCGCTTCCCTTGACAGGGACTCAAGGCTGCTGACGTTGCGGGCCATCCCAACAACAGATATATCCTTGGACAAAAGAAAAAGCGCGACGCTCCTGCCGATTCCACGCGAAGCACCGGTTACTATGGCGACGTTGTTAGGTTTGTCAGGGGACATAGTGATATATAAAATGTATTAAGCAGTGAAGTTGAGTGAAGAAAAAGTGTTGCTGGATAGCTGGCTATCGGGGTTCACCTAGTGCTTCTTCAGCCACCTTTTGACCAAGTGATGTCCCGTTTTAGGCGCAGTGTTGTCAGGCATCTGTTGGCTGTGTAGCGCAACAGGACAATTGCCCAATGTGAATCAAATAGTGTCTATGTATATATATATGCGCAATCGCCATTGTCTGAAAATAGTTAGAGGTCTTGTTGTCTTGGCAAACGAGCTCCTTGCGAGAGGGTGAAAATAGTGCAATATGGCATGCTGAGCACACGCTTCATGGCAGCCATGATTCCCCTATCACCGTCCAAGATACGTATTGCAGCTCATTAGGTGGTTAAATAGTTGAAAGTACCTCCTACAAAATGGACCCATCTGTTGTAGTCTGGCCACAAGCGCTTCTGACTTGTGAAAATAAAATATACACGGTATAGCATCGTAAACACTTCATGTTGGATGTATTGGGACATTCAAGTAAAAGGGAGATTTGGCACAGGCAAATGATTAATATGCTCAGCGGAAGATGCGCTTGAACACGCCCAAAATCGTGTGACGGCGAGGACGTTGTCTCTTCGGCTCAGAATCCGATGCCGACCCCTGCTGGCTGCTCTCTGCTTGAGCAGGGGCGTCACCACCCTCACGACCGTCAAGCTTGGCACTCGACGGGAACGTGCCTGGAATCGTCACACCCTCACCAACAATCGTAGCCGATCGTGACACCCTTGATTCGCTGTCGTCAGCTGTGCCAAGGCTCTCGCCCGGGGATGCAGTTCCGCTGGCATCCTTGACCATAGGTGGCGAGTCACCGCGCTTGTTCGTGATGAGGCGTTTCATGCGCGAGCCAACCGAGCCCTCGTTGTCGGCAAAACGGCGCATGCCCGCTCCCCATGACCTGCCGCCGGATCCAGCGGATGTGACATTGACTGCCGACACCCCAACAACGGGCGTGGCCTTTTGCGCCATATGCAGCTCGTCCATGGTAATGACACCGGTGGTGTTCAGCGAAGCGTTGTCTCCAAAGAGCGATTCCGGGTAGTGCATTACATACGAAGGAATCGCGGTCGGCGCGCTGGTGATAGCCCCGGGGGTTGTGTCAGCAGGGGATCCCGGTTCGGCTTCAGTAGATATGCCGGCACGGGGCTCCTGATCCTCGACATCAGAGTCCACTTCGTTGACCGATGTTTGCGATGCACGGGCATCAGCCTGTTTCGCTGGCGACTCGACCCGAGCAGGCTCAACAGTGGCCTCTTCGACCTTGTCGGTGGCAGGCTCCTCAGTGATTTCAGCTGCTGGCTTCTCGACTCCTTCTTCCTCGAGCGAGATGCCCTCGTCAGCGTTGGATGCTGATCTGACAATTGGCGTAGGAGTAGGCTCATCAGTAGCTTCTGTCTCGACTGGCACTGCAGAAGACCTGACAGATCTACCGAGCGTGTATGCGACCGCTGCACCGGCGACAGCAGCAACTGCAATGTCGCCCGCCGAAACCTCGTCCTGCTCGGCGTCTTTGGGGATGCCATCCTCAGCAATAAAAGCATCCTTGGCAGTTTCAGACTCCTCTGTGGCTACAAGATCTGCCACAGTATTGTCTTCAGCAACTGATGTCTCAACTGGGACTATGTCCATGACCGTAGATTCATCCAGTGAAATAGAGCGAGGAATGACTTCCTGGACCATAGAATCAGCAGCATCGCCAGAAGACCCGTCAGCAACAACAGTCTCTGCAGCAACGCAGTCCTCCGCAGCAGACTCCTGGACAGTGACAGCAGATGCCTTGGCAGCAGTGCCTTCAAGAGTGGCGGGTTCGTCAGAAGCGAATTCGATAGAGTCGGCTTTCCCAGCAGAAGATTCAGTGGGGTCAATAGATGGTTCATCAACGGTAGCGGTTTCCTCGACAGTAGCATCCTTGACAACGATATCCTCGGTAGCGACCTCACAATTATCAGCTGCAACGATATCCTCTGTACCAGGCTCCTCGGTGACAATCTCCTTAGTAGTGACATCGTCAGCATGGGATTCGGTGACATGCTCCTCAGTAGTAGGTGCCGCCTCGACAGCAACTGCATTGGTATCGATAGCTTCCTCGATAGCATCCCCAACGGCGGTCTCGCCCTCAGCCTCGCCGGTAGACTCTTTAGCAACTATGGCCTCCTCAACGGCAGTTTCTGCGACAGGAACTTCAACAGTACTCTCCTTAACCGCAATGTCTTCCAATAGAGATTCGGCCACAGGATCTTCTGCAGCGACGTCCGCCGCAACCGATTCGACCATGTACTCGCCAGCATTGACCTCCTCGACGGCGACCACCTCTGCCGGTAATTCGGTTGCAGGCACATCTGCAGCAACAGTATCCTCTGGAGCAGCTTCCACAGCAACGATGTCCTCAACCGACGCCTCGGCCACAGGCTCCTCAGGAGCAGTATCATCAGTGGCAACACCTCCAGTTGAATATTCTGCTGCAGGCTCACCAGTAGCTGTCTCCTCAACAGTAGCCGCGTCTGAGGCAGCTTCCCTGGTAGCGACTTGCTCGGAGGTGGTCTCTTCGACGATAGCGTCCTCTGCTAATGACACGGTCACAGAGGCTTCAGTACCAGCAACTTCCTCAGCAGCGATCTCCCTGGGAGAAACATCCTTGGTAGTATCTGGTCCATCGACAGCGCCTTCAACAGCAGCCTCGGACTCTTCTTCCTGAGTAGTAGGCACTCACAGTGGCACCTCAGCAGTTGGCACCTCACCAGCTTGCTCCTTGGGGACTGATGTTTCTGCAACCGGCTCCGCAGCTACTGAAATTTCGGCGATCGGTTCTTCGGCAATCAGCGCCTCAACAGGCGGCTCCTCAGCGACCGACTCCTCAACAATCAGTTCCTCAGCAACGGGTTCTTCCACGACCGACTCCTCAGTAGCTGGCTTCTCAGTAGCTGGCCCTTCAGTGACCGGCATCTCTGTGGCCAGTTCTTCAGCAACCGATTCTTCAGTGGCTGACTCTTGAACAGTCGACTCTTCAACATCCAATGTCTCAGCAGTAGATTCATCGGCACTGTAACTTCAACGACCGGTGCGCCAACAGCTGGCTCCTCGGCAACCGGCTCTTCGGTGACTGGGGATAAGGTAACAGGTTCAGCAGCCGGTTCCTCAACGGTCGACTTAGTGACAACTGGTGTCCTCACTGACTGGCACTTCAGTGATCGGTCCTCAGCGACCAGTGCCTCAGCAGTTGGCCCCTCAACAACCGATGCTTCAACGGTGGGTCCTCAGCAACCGGTGCCTCAGCAACCGGTACCTCAGCGGTCGGTTCAATGATGACCGGCGCATCGGCGATCGGCAGCTCAGCAACTGGCGCCTCAGCAACAGGCTCCTCAACGGCTGGCTCCTCGACGACAGGCTTCTCGGAAATAGGCTCCTCGATGGCTGGCACCTCGGTGACTGGATCCTTAGCGACAGGTGTCTCAGCGACAGGTACCTCTGGAACTGGCTTCTCAACGGCTGACTCTTCAGCGACAGAATCCTCAGCGACAAAATCCTCAACGACTGGATCCTTAGCGACAGGCTCCTCACCGACAAGTGTCTCAGCAACAGGTGCATCGACGACTGAATACTCGTGACTGACACCTCCACAACTGGCTCCGCAGCGACAGACACCTCGGCAGCCAGTGCCTCAGCGACTTGATCCTCAACGACTGGCTCCTCAGCAACAGGCGCTTCAACAACTGAACCCTCAGAAACAGAATCCTTGGCGACTGAATCCTCGGCGGCAGGCGCCTCAGCAACCGGTGTCTCAGCGACAGGGTCTTCAGTGATCGGTGCCTCAGCAACTGAATCTTCAACGACTGAATCATCCGCAACAGGACCCTCAGCGGCAGGCTCCTCCACAGCTGGATCCTCGGCGACAGGAGCCTTAGCAGCAGGCTTATCAGCAACAGGCTTCTGTGACCCGGGCCTCAGCGGCTGAATCCTCAGCGACAGGCAGCTCAACTACTGGATCCTCAGCAGCTGGCTCCTCAGTGACCGGTGCCTCAGCGATTGGATCCTTAGCGACAGGCTCCTCCACAGCTGGTGCTTCAAGGGCTGATTCCTCAACGACAGAATCCTCAGCAATCGGCTCCTCAGCAACTGGCACCTCTACAACTGGTGCCTCCGCAATTTGCTCCGCAGGAACAGGCTCCTCGGCGACTGGATCCTCAGAAACTGGTGCCTCAGCAGACGCCTCCTTAGCAACTGGACCCTCAACGACAGGCTCTTCTACGACTGGCTCCTCAGCAGCCGATTCCTCGGTGATTGGATCCTTAGCGACAGGCTCCTTCACAACAGGCGCCTCAGCGACCGAATCCTCGATGACTGAATCCTCAACGACTGAATCCTCAACGACTGAATCCTTGGTGACTGGCACCTCCGTAACAGACTCTTCAGCGACAGGCTCCTCAGCAGTCGGTGCCTCAGCAGCTGACTCCTCAGCGACTTGATCCTTATCGACTTGATCTTTAGCGACTGAATCCTCGGCGACAGGCACCTCAGTGGCCAGTGCTTCAGCAACAGGCACCTTAGTGACTGAATCCTCAGCGACAGGCTCCACAACGACAGGCTCCCCAACGACAGGCTCCTCAGCAGCTGGTTCCTCAGCGACAGGAGCCTCAGCGGCAGGCTCCTCCGCAACTGGATCCTCCGCAACAGGCTCCGCAACGGCTGACTCCTCAACGACAGGCTCTTCAACAACTGGTGCCTCAGCAACTGGTGCCTCAGCGACTGGATCCTCCGCAACAAGATCTTCAGCAGCAGGCTCCTCAGCAGCAGGCTCCTCAGTGGCTGGCTCTTCAGCAACAGGTGTCTGAGCGATTGGTTCCTCGACGGCTGACTCCTCAGCAGTAGGTACCTTAGCAACCGGTGTCTCAGCGACAGGATCCACAATGACTGAATCCACAACGACTGAATCCTCAGCGACAGGCTCCTCGACGGCTGGGTCCTCCACAACTGGTTCCTCGACGGCTGGCATCTCAGTGACAAGAGGCTTAGTAGCCGGCTCCTCAGCAGCTGACTCCTCAACGGCTGGCACCTCAGCAGCTGGCACCTCAACGACAGGCGCCTCTGCAACCGAATCCTCAGCGGCAGGCTCCTCACCGGCTGGCTCCTCAGCGACGGGTGCATCGACGACTGAATCCTCGGTGACTGGCACCTCCGTGACAGACTTCTCAACAGCTGACACCTCCGCAACTGGCTCCGCAGCGACAGGATCTTCAGTGGCCGATGCCTCGGCAGCTGGTTCCTCAGTGA
This sequence comes from Linderina pennispora, assembly GCF_002104995.1. Taxonomy (NCBI): domain Eukaryota; kingdom Fungi; phylum Kickxellomycota; class Kickxellomycetes; order Kickxellales; family Kickxellaceae; genus Linderina; species Linderina pennispora. The sequence goes on from NW_024468260.1 coordinate 93,073, forward strand.
CTGAATCCTCAGCAGTCGACTCCTCAGCGACTTGATCCTCAGCGACAGAAGCCTCAGCGGCAGGCTCCTCAGCGACATGAGCCTCAGCAGCTGGATCCTCGGCAATAGGCTCCTCAGTGACTGATGCCTCAGCGACAGACTTCTCTGCAATTGATTCCTCGACGGCTGACATCTCAGCAGCTGGTTCCTCAGCAGCTGACTCCTCAGCAACCGGTTCCTCAACAACTGGCTCCTCAGCGGCTGGCTCCTCAACGACCGGCTCCTCAGCAGCTGGTTCCTCAGCGACAGGAGCCTCAGCAGCAGGCTCCTCCGCAACTGGATCCTCCGCAACAGGCTCCTCCGCAACAGGCTCTTCAACAACTGGTGCCTCAGCGACTGGATCCTCCGCAACAGGATCCTCAGCAAAGGCTCTTCAGCAACAGGTATCCGAGCGATTGGTTCCTCAACGGCTGACTCCTCAGCGACAGGAGCCTCAGCGACAGGAGCCTCAGTGGCAGGATCCACAACGGCTGGGTCCTCCACAAATGGGTCCTCGACGGCTGGCATCTCAGCAGCTGGTTTCCTCAGCAGCCGACTCTTCAGCAACTGGCACCTCAGCAACTGGCACCTCAACGGCTGGCACCTCAACGACAGGCGCCTCTGCAACCGAATCCTCAGCGACAGGGCTCCTCACCGGCTGGTTCCTCAGCGACGGGTGCATCGACGACTGAGTCCTCGGTGACTGGCATTCTCCGTGACAGACTCCTCAACGGCTGACACCTCCGCAACTGGCTCCGCAGCGACAGGATCTTCAGTGGCCGATGCTTCAGCGACTAGTTCAGCAGTTGACACTTCAGCGACTAACGCCTTAACTGCTGGCTTCTCAGCAATCGACTCCTCAGCGACTTGATCCTCAGCGACAGAAGCCTCAGCGGCAGGCTCCTCAGCAACTGGTGCCTCAGCAACTGGATCCACAACGACTGAATCCTCAGCGACAGGCTCCTCAACAACCGGTGCCTCAGCAGCTGGATCCTCGGCAATAGGCTCCTCAGTGACTAATGCCTCAGCGACAGACTCCTCTGCAACTGATTCCTCGACGGCTGACATCTCAGCGACAAGAGCCTCAGCAGCTGGTTCCTCAGCAGCCGACTCCTCAGAAACTGGCACCTCAGCAACAGGCACCTCAACGACAAGCGCCTCTGTAGCCGAATCCTCAGCGACAGGCTCCTCACCGGCTGGTTCCTCAGCAGCTGGCCTCCTCAGCAACAGGCACCTCAGTGATTGGTGTGTCAGCAACTGGCTCCTCAGCAGTAGGTACCTTAGCAACCGGTGCCTCAGTGACTGGATCCACAATGACTGAATCCTCAGCGATAGGCTCCTCCGCAGGCAGGCTCCTCAACGACAGGCTCTTCAGCAACCGGTGTCTCAGCAATTAGTTCCTCGACGGCCGACACCTCAGCGACTGGATCCTTAGCGACTGGGGCTTCCGCAACTGGTTCCTCAGCGATTGGATCCTTAGCGACAGGCTCCTCCACAGCTGGTGCTTCAACGGCTGATTCCTCAACGACAGAATCCTCAGCAATCGGCTCCTCAAGCAACTAGCACCTCTACAACTGGTGCCCCCGCAATTTGCTCCGCAGGAACTGGCTCCTCGGCGACTGGCTCCTCAGTGACCAGTGCTTCAGCAACAGGCACCTTAGTGACTGAATCCTCAACGACTGGCTCTTCCACGACTGGCTCCTCAGCAGCCAATTCCTCGGTGACTAGATCCTTGGCGACAGGCTCCTCCGCAACTGGTTCCTCGACGGCTGGCATCTCAGTGACAAGAGCTTCAGTAGCCGACTCCTCAGCAACTGGCTCTCCAACGACAGGATCCTCACCGGCTGGTTCCTCAGCGAAAGGTGCATCGATGACTGAATCTTCGGTGACTGGCACCTCCGTAACAGACTCCTCACCGACAAGCTCCTCAGCAGTCGGTGCCTCAGCAGCTGACTCCTCAGCGACTTGATCCTTATCGACTTGATCTTTAGCGACTGAATCCTCGGCGACAGGCGCCTCAGTGACTGAATCCTCAGCAACCCGTGCCTCAGCGACAGGCTCCTCAACGACGGGCTCCTCAGTGACATGCGCCTCAGCAACCGGTGTCTCAGCAGTTGATACTTCAGCAGCTGGATCCTCGGCAACAGGCTCCTCAGTGACTGGTGCCTCAGCTGCTAGGTTCTCAGCGGCAGGCTCCTCAGTGACTAGTTCCTCAACGGCTGACACCTCCGCAACTGGATCTCTAGCGACTGAATCTTCAGCAATAGGCACCTCAGCGGCAGGCACCTCAGCGACTGAAGCTTCCGCAGCTGCTTCCTCGACAGCTGACTTCTCAGCAACAAGAGCCTCAGCAGCCGATTCCTCAGCTACCGATTCTTCGGCAACCGACTCCTCAGCAACTGGCACCTCAACGGCTGGCTCCCCAATGGTAGGCACATCTGCAACCGAATCCTCAGCGGCAGGTTCCTCAGCAGTTGATACTTCAGCAGCTGGCGCCTTAACTGCTAGCTCCTCAGCAACAGGCTCCTCAGCAGCTGGTTCCTCAGCCACTGGCGATTCCACAACAGGTGCCTCAACGACTGAATCCTCAAGGGCTGACACCTCCGCAACAGGCTCCTCCGCAACAGGCTCCTCAGCGACTGGATCCTCAGCGATGGGTTCCTCAGCAGCAGATTCCTCAGCAACTGGCACCTCAATGACTGGATCCTCTGCGGTTGACACTTCGCCAACTGCATCCTCAACGACGGGCTCCTCAGCGACAGGCTCCTCAGTGGCTGGCTCTTCAGCAACAGGTGTCCGAGCGATTGGTTCCTCGACGGCTGACTCCTCAGCGACAGGAGCCTCAGCAGCAGACTCCTCAGCAGTAGGTACCTTAGCAACCGGTGTCTCAGCGACAGGATCCACAACGACTGAATCCACAACGACTGAATCCTCAGCGACAGGCTCCTCGACGGCTGGGTCCTCCACAACTGGTTCCTCGACGGCTGGCATCTCAGTGACAAGAGGCTTAGTAGCCGGCTCCTCAGCAGCTGGCACCTCAACGGCTGGCACCTCAACGACAGGCGCCTCTGCAACCGAATCCTCAGCGGCAGGCTCCTCACCGGCTGGTTCCTCAGCGACGGGTGCATCGACGACTGAGTCCTCGGTGACTGGCACCTCCGTGACAGACTCCTCAACGGCTGACACCTCCGCAACTGGCTCCGCAGCGACAGGATCTTCAGTGGCCGATGCCTCGGCAGCTGGTTCCTCAGTGACTGAATCCTCAGCGGCAGGCTCCTCAGCAATAGGTACCTCAGCAGCTGGATCCTCGGCAATAGGCTCCTCAGTGACTGATGCCTCAGCTGTTAGATCCTCAGCGGCAGGCTCCTCAGCGACTAGTTCCTCAACGGCTGACACCTCCGCAGCTGCATCCATGGCGAGTGAATCTCCAGCAATAGGCGCCTCAGCGACAGGCTCCTCAGCGACTGAAGCTTCCGCAGCTGGTTCCTCAGCGATTGGTTCTTTAGCGGCGGGCTCCTCCACAGCTGGCCCTTCAAGAGATGATTCCTCGGCGACTGGTTCCCTAGCGACACACTCCTCAGCAATTTGACCCTCAGCGGTTGCCTCCTCAGCAGCCGGTGCCTCAGCAATTATAGGCTCTTCAGCGATTGAATCTTTAACGACTGGATCTTCAACTGTTGACACCTCAGTGACAGGCTCCTCGGCGACCGGCGATTCCGCAAGTGACCCCTCAGCAACTGGTGCCTCAGCGACTGAATCCTCAGCAACAGGCTCTTCAACGTCAGTCTCCTTACCGACTGGCGCGTCAGCAGCAGGCTCCTCAGCAGCGGATTCCTCAATGACCGGCCCCTCCGCAATTGAATCCTCAACAGCTCGATCCTCCGCAATTGAATCCTCAACAGCTCGATCCTCAGCAACTGGCTCATCAGCAACTGGCTTCTCAGCGACAGATTCCTTAGCGACAGATTCCTTAGCGACAGATTCCTTAGCGACAGGAGCTTCAACGACTGAATCCTCAAGGGCTGACACCTCAGCAGCTGGATCCTCAGTGACCGGTGCCTCAGCAGCCGGTTCCTCAGCGACTAAATCCTCCGCAACTGGATCCTCCGCAACTGGATCCTCAGCAGCGGATTCCTCAACGACCGGTGTCTCAGCAGCAGATGCTTCAAGGGCTGGCTCCTCAGCAACAGGCTCCTCAACAACTGGATCCCTAGTGACCGGTGCCTCAGCGACTGGTTCCTCAGCGACCGGCGCCTCCGTAGCTGGTTCCTTGACGGCCGACACCTCGGCGATTGGGTCCTTGGAGACTGAATCCTCAGCAGTAGCAGGCTTCTCACCAACTGGTTCCTCAGCGATTGGATCCTTAGTGATAAGCCCCTCCACAGCTGATTCCTCAACGACAGGCTCCTCTGCAACTGGATCTTTAGCCACCAGTACCTCAGCAACAGGCTCATCAGCAACAGGCTCTTCAGTGACCAGCGCCTCAACAACTGGCTCCTCAGCAACCGGCTCCTCAATGGCTGGTTCCTCAGCAACCGGCTCCTTAGCAACCGAATCCTCAGCGACCGAATCCTCACTGACTGGCAATTCCGTAGCTGGCCTCTCAGCAATTGAATCCTCCGCAGCTGGTTCCTCGACGGCTGATACCCCGGCGACAAGATCCTCAGCGGCTGGCGTCTCAGCAACCGAATTCTCAGCGACTAGATCCTCAGCAGCAGGTACCTCAACAATTGGATCTTCAGCGACCCGTGCCTCAGCGACTGACTCCTCCGCAAGAGGTTCCTCGACGGCTGGCTCCTCCGCAGCTGGCTCTTCAGCAACTGAATCCTCCAACGACAGGAGCCTCCACAGCTGGCTCCTCAACTGCTGACGCCTGGGCGACTGAATCCTCAGCAGCAGGTTCCTCAGCGACTGGGTCCTCAATGACTGGGTCTTGAGCGATTGGATCCTCAGCAACAGGCGCCTCAGCAGCTGAATCCTCCGCGACTTGTACTTCAGCAGCTGGTTCCTGAACGAGGGATACTTCAGCAACTAGGTCCTCTGCAGCCGGCTCCCCAGCAACTGACTCGTGAGCAACCGATACCTCAGCGGATAGCTCATCAGCAACCAACTCCTTAACGACTAACTCCTCGGCGACTGGTATTTCAGCAGCTAGTGCCTCAACAGCCGACTCTTCAGTGGCCGGTTCCCCAGTGACTAGTTCGTTGGCAGCCAGATCACCAGAGATCGGCTCACCAGCAGCAGGTTCCTCACCGCCTGTCGTCTCAGTGAGTACTTCTTTAGCAAGTGATGCTTCAGCGACCGATTCCTCGGCGATCAGCTCATCAGCGACTGGTTCCTCGGTAGTTGGCTCCTCAGCGTGTGACTCTTCGGCGTCTAGCCCTTCAACCACTGGCACTTCAGCAAGTGATGCCTCAGCAACCGATTCCTCAGCGGCTAGCTCCTTGACAAGCGATACTGCAGCGACCGGCTCCTCAGCGATTGGTTCCTCAGCGATTGGTTCCTCAGCGGTCTGTGCCTTAGCAGTGACAGGCTCTTCAGTGACTGAATCCTTAACGGCTGGCTCCTCAACGACTGACACCTCGGCGACTGGTGCCTCCGTAATTTGTTTCTCAGCAACGGACGTCCCAGCAGCAGGGTCCTCAGCGACCGGTGCCTCAACTACTGAATTCTCAATGACTGGCGCCTCAGCAGCTGGTTCCTCGGCGACAAACTCCTTAGCGATAGGCGCATCAACAGCTAACTCCTCCGTGGTTGGATCCTCAGTGACAGGCGCCTCAGCGACTGGCGCTTCTGCAGCTGATTCCGCAGCGAGAGGCGCCTCAGCGACAAGCACCTCAGCAACAGGTTCCTCAACGGCTGGCTCCTCGCTGACAGGCTCCTCAGCGACTGGATCCTCAGCGACTGGATCCTCGGCAACAGAGACCTCAGAAACAGACTCCTCAGTGACTGGATCCTCAATGGCTGGTATATCTGTAACTGAATCCTCAGAGACAGGATCTTCAGCGACAGACTCTTCAGCGACAGGCTCCTCAGCAACTGGCTCCTCAGTGGCCTGTACATCAGCAACCGGTTCCTCAGCGGTCGGTGCCTCAGCAGTCGGTGCCTCAGCAGTAACAGACACTTCGATTGGATCCTTAACGACTGGCTCCTCCGCAGCAGGCTCCTCAACGGCTAACTCCTCAACGACAGGCTCCTCGGTGATAGGCTCCTCAGCGACTGGATCCTCAGCGACTGGATCCTCAGCGATGGGTTCCTCAGCAGCAGATTCCTCAGCAACTGGCACCTCAATGACTGGATCCTCTGCGGTTGACACTTCGCCAACTGCATCCTCAACGACGGGCTCCTCAGCGACAGGCGCCTCAGCGATTGGATCCTCAGCAACTGACTCCTCAGTGACTGGCTCATCAGCGACAAGCACCTCCACAATAGGCTTCTCGCCAGCCGATTCCTCAACGACCGGCGCCTCCGCAATTGAAGCCTCAACGGCTGACTCCTCGGTGACTAGCGCCTCTGTAACTGGGCTCCTCACCGACCAGTTCCTCAATGACTAGATCCTTAGCAACAGGCTCCTCAGCGACTGGATCCTCAACGGCTGGCACCTCCGCAGCTGAATCCTCAACAACTGGCTCCTCAGCGACAGGTGCCTCAGCTACTGGCTCCACAGCGACAGGATCATCTGTGGCAGGCTTCTCAGCAACAACCTCCTCAGTGGTCCGGTGCCTTAGCAGTAACAGATTCTTCGGCGACTGAATCCTTAACGACTGGCACCTCAGCGGTGGACACGTCGGCGACTGGCACCTCTGTAACTGGATCCTCAGCAGCCAATTCCTCAATGACTGACTCCTCAGCGGCCGACACTTCAATGGCTGGCTCAGCAGCGGCGGGGTCATCAGCAGTTGGTTCCTCAGCGACTAGATCCTCAACAGCTGATTCCTCAACAACCGGTGCCTTAACTATTGGCTCCTCGGCGGCCGATTCAGCGACAACTGGCTCCTCAACGACCGGCTTCTCAGCAGCTGATACCTCAACAGCCAGAATTTCAGCGACAGATTCCTCAACGACAGGCTCCTCGGCGACTAGCTTGTCAGCAACGGGTGTGTCGACCAGTGCTTCCTCAGCTGCTGGCTCCTTGGTGACTGGTTCCTCACCGAGTGATACCTCACCGATCTCAACAGCCGACTTCTCAGTGATTGATGCCCCAGCGACTGATTCCTCGACAGCAGGCTCCTCAGCAACCAGCCTCTCGGCGACCGGTTCCTCGGCAGCTGGTACCACAGTAACTGGCACCTCAGCAGCTGGCTCCTCGGCACGTGACTCCTCTGCGACTGGTTCTTCAGCTACCGCTGCCTCAGCTACAACCTCGTCGACAGTGGTCTGCCGTTGGATAGCTGTTTCTTCAGAAACATTCTCTTCTGCAGTGATATCCTTGACCGGAGCCTTTGCCACAGGCTCGTCAGCGATGATTTCCTTAGCAGCAGCGTCCTTGGATGTGACCTCCTCGGTGGTTAGCACATCTGATACACCCTCAGTAGCAACCTCGCCTGAAGACTGCTCTGTTGTTGGGGGTTCTTCTGTGATCAACTCGCTCTCGGCTGCGGTGTTGTCATCACTAGCCAGCGATACCTCAACCCCACGCTCTTCAGATGTGGCAGTTTCTTCAACAACGACAGCACCATCGGTAGACTCGACAACGGCCGTCTCAGCAGGAGGCTTTTCAGCAGTTTCTGGTTCGTCTGCTGAAATAGATCCCTCAACCACATGCTCCTCGATGGTGGCAGGTCCTTTGTCAGCTACGGTCTGCTCAACGACGGCAGGTTCTTCGACTGGTGGTTCCCCGGCGGCAACCTCCTCAGTATTGGTTTCCTCAGAAGTGACTGCGATCGGCTCCTCAACTGCACTGACAGACTCTTCAGCTGTGGCGCGTTCCTCGACGGAGGTGTTGTCACCAGCTACTTCAGCCGAGGCATCTTCAGCAGCAGCGGTAGGTACCTCAGCAACAGGCTCATCAGCACCAGGCTGCTCGGCTGTGGGTTGTCCAACAGATGTGACTGTCACTGCCACTGTTGGTGCATCGGGAGCACCACTTTCTGTTGCCGGGGTATCAGCAGTGACCTCACCTGTTGGCTCCTCCACTGCAGGCTTCTCAGAAACTGGCGACTCAGCAGGACGATGTCTCTACCGATGCACTTTCGGCGCGTATCGGACTCCAGGGACCTGTGTTTCCTCGGTAGCAGGAGCAGTGCTTGCAGCACCTGTTGAAGGTGCAGCCTCTTCAGCTATCTGGCCCTCGTTTAACTGAAATGGTCTCTACTGGTGACGACTCCACGGCTACCGACGCTTCAGTTGCTGAAACAGCATCTGTGGCACTTTCGATCGCAACCACATCAACAACAGGAGTATTCCCCTGCGGCAAGATCACCAGAGACGGACTCCTCATCCTTTGGTGTGTAATCGTTATCGAGTGGAGCAGCCTCGTGGTCCTGCTGGAGGGGCGAATCGGCGCGCTTATCCGAAGCAGCACCCGAAATGACGTCGTACTCGCTCTCGCCTACCGGCGACTCGTCATTGTAAGCAGCATCAACAAGGACTGGCTCGTCACCGGCAATCGGCAAATCGGCCAAGCCCTTTTCGCGAAGCCCGACAGACGGCAGATCAATATACGAGGAGGAGGTCGAAAAACTGCCCTCGACATGCCCGACGCGGGGGGCTGGGGAAATAACATCTAAGAACTCATGTGAGAATGTGAGCAGCATGCATCTACTTTTTTCCCATATATGGCTGTCTGGTGCACATGACCAGCAGTATGCCTGCACGCTTGGGAAGCAGGCCAGACAATGGATACTCTACCTCTAGTTTCCTGGAAATCGATCTCGCTTCCGTCAATTTGGGCGTCAGGCGGCAGGGCCAGGTTGGTAATTGTGTACGTGCTCACAATGTCCTGGTGGGAGGGCGTGCCGTTGGTAAACACCTCGTCAATGAAGTTTTTCGGTGTCGGCAACTCCAAGTCGGTCCCGTTGATACGGAAAGTAATGCGCACAAGCTTATCAGACTCGGCATTCTCGAGCGATGCGTGGTATGCAATGCGCTGGGTGTCCTCGCTGGACAGAGTCAGGGCGATAAACACAGGGTCTTCAGGCTTGGTATCAAGGCTAACCACAATCTCGGCGGGCCCGAGCTCAGTATGGATGTGCGCTTTGTCAACAATGACGTTGAACTTGAAGCTGGTGGGGATGGTGGTCATTCTTCAGAGAAGGACAGGAGAGCTTACAAATAATGTAGAAACTAGTACTTTTTGATGCTTGTCTAGGCAAAGGAAATGGCTGCTCTAAATTACAGGTGTTATATGAAAACGCAGAGTAAATATACACGGTAGTTGGTGTGTTTAGAGGCAGGAATTACGAGTGGAAAAAGTAGTAAATATAGACGGGTTGGTGGTTCTTCTTTGGAGTTTGGGCTCTGAGCTATGGCGATAGAAAAGAAGAAAAAGGTGGGTGGGCAGGAAAAAAAGGAAAGCGACGGCAGTCGGAAGGGAGAACTACGGTAGATATATGGCCACCAAATGTCGCCAACATGGCGAGGGGTGGGTTGCCGACCCGCCCCCTTTTAGGGCAACATAAGCCTCAAAAATTTCGAAACACATGCTTGCAAGACAATATTTCGCCACACAACCCGCCTGTAGCGATGCGAAACATAAACAACCTTATTGCACTCTACATCCAGCATCTTCTCTTCGTTTATGACTCGGAGATATTCCAGCTTATTTTCGTGCTGTATAGTCACGAATATACAGAAGCGGCGAGGTTGGCAGGTTTCCCACCACTGCAAAATAGTGCATTCCTACGACAGAAAGCTGAGTTTGAAAGTCGGGATGTGCCCGGCTTGCCCTCCACCCCTTACCCGAAAGGGTCTGGGATGGGCACTACATGTCGAGGAGAATTGGAGCATCTATCCCTGCAAATCGCTCATTGTCGGGGATGTGCCAATATCAGGCCACATGAGTCGCTCGTGCATACAGAAGAGAGTGCGAAATGGCCTGCACCACCTCTGCATCCATGCATCCGGCGTCAAAAAATCCGCAGACATCTCCCCTCGTCCGAAAGCACACCATGCACATGTCCCAAGTATCCCCCCAACATGCTGCAGTGGCCCATGTTCAGCGTCGCTCTATCGCCTATTTTTGTGCACGTACGCAGCAATGTCTATTCGTGCACCCGGTGTTGACAAGATTTTCCACCGCCGGTTGCATAAGAGTCATGGGACATGCACTTCCGGACGGATTTTCGATTCGTGCAATGAAGCACCACCATGGGCTGGCAAACGTCGGTTGGCAATTGTGTGTAGGTGCGTGTTTTTCCTAAACCAGAATAAACACGACAATGCCGGGTGGCAAAAGGTGCGCCTCGTAATAGGAGCCATTTGAACGGCAAATAGTATCTGAGCGGGGGGATATAGTGTAGTTAGACAACGCAGACATGCCAACGCGAGCAGGTATTGCAACAAAAAGAATGAGCTGACGCCAACAGATGGCATTATGTGCCCTAAAGGAGAAGGTGATTTGCAGACGGGCGTTCTCGGACATTGCGAGCTGTACCGGCATAGGGTCAACCAAAATATCCACATCCCTTTTGCCCATCCCCCAAAAACGCAGACCCAGAACGCAAGGTTTTGCTTCAGTCAAAACGCAAATGGATAAAAAAGAGAAAATCTACCACTATATGCATGTCTGTGCACCGCCAGGGCATGCATCCGAGACAGCACATCACCCCATTCTTGTCGATCAGCTGTGACGCTGGGAACAGCATCCTCATCCAAACGTCTGCTTGGCCCTCCTTGGCTTCTGCACCCTGCTGATACGCCACTCGTTCGGCTTTTCGAAGCGGTTGTAAAGCGGCTCCAGCCGCTCCTTGCGCTTGCGCTTCGAAATCTTCGTTGCATCGGCCTCCTTGAAGAAGGTGGGCGCCATCTCCACCAGCCATTTGGGGTCCACCAGAGTCACCTCCCGCATGTACTCCTTGGACGTCATGACCAGCTCGTGGTAGATGACCCACTCGGGGTTCTTGTTGAACAGCGCGCTCGACGGATGCATGTGGACCATAGTGCCCTCCACCAGCGTCTTGTATCCCTCCTGCGGGTCACGCTTCGCCGCATGGCGGAAGAAGCCGGCGCAGAGGGCACGCCGGACTGGGTCGAAATTGCGCTCGCCGCAGCTCACAATGTCCTGCTTGTATCTGTCCATGATGCCTACCATCTGCTTGCGGATATCCGAAACCGTCCGCAGCCTCCGGTATTGCAAGTAGTTGTCAAAGCACCAGCTGTTGCTAAAGCTTGACGCCTTCCAGGAGTTGTACACTGTCAGCAGCGTGAGGTGGTCGCCCTCGGGCTGGTGGAACTTTGCCTTCTTCGAGTCAGCGGCTGCCTGCTTCTCCCGCGGGCGGTAAAATACCGTGCCATCAGACGACAGCATAGGCGGCAATGGTCAGAATCTCTTCGCTGCACCCAAGCTCAACACTTCGCCAGCAGCGACTTGGCTAGCTCGGGGCTCATCGGGAATTCAGCCATCTTGCGGCCGATGCGTGTCAGCAGGCCCTCGCTGTCAATTGCGCCCAGCGAGTATAGCAGCTCCAATGACGACACCAGCGCCTGCACAGGCGGCGGGTCCATGAAGTCATAGCCAATCAGGTCGTTGATGACCCATGGCCTTGAGCTGCAGCACCGTCGACGATAGGTTGACACGCTGTATCTCGGGCACACTGTTTGGCAGCATCTCGTTGTGAAAGGCCTGCTCGGTGTACAGCCGGTAGCACTTGCCAGGACCAGTGCGCCCAGCTCGGCCAGCACGCTGGTTCGCTTGGGCCTGCGAGATGGGCGTCACGATCAGCTGGTCCATGCCTGTCTTGGAGTCAAATGTCATTTGCTTGACGAAGCCTGGGTCCACCACATAGTAGATGCCGTCGATGGTTACCGACGTCTCGGCGATGTTGGTCGATATCACAATCTTGCGCGAGCCAGGCGGTGCCGGTTCGAATATGCGCGACTGCATGTCTGACGGCAGCGACGAGTACACGGGCAGGATGATCAGCTCAGGGGCAGTAGAGCCGAGCGCCTTCATGCGCTCAAACAGAATCTCACAGGCAGTGTCAATCTCCTCCTGACCCGTCAAAAACAGAAGAATGTCGCCTGGCGGCTCCCTCAAGTGTATGTCCATGACGGTTTGCAGAGACGCATCGAGGTAGTCGGACGCGGGTTCGAGCGAAAACAGCTTCTGTACCGGGAATGTGCGCCCTGGGATCGAAAAGATGGGGCAGTTGTTGAAGTACTTTGAGAACTTTTCTGCGTCCAGCGTGGCTGATGTGATAATGACCTTCATGTCGTGCCGCCTCTTGCAGAGGCCCTTGAGCAAGGCAAACAGCACATCGGTGTTGATTCCGCGCTCGTGCGCCTCATCGAGCATGACCACCGAGTACCGACGCAGCTCCGGGTCAACCAGAATCTCACGGATCAGCATACCCTCAGTGCAGTACTTGATACGGGTCTCGGGCGATGTGCAGTCCTCATATCGGAATCGTGTACCCGACCTCGGCGCCTAGCCGGCACCCAACCTCCTCGGCCACGCGCTTCGCAACACTTGTGGCGGCAACTCGTCTGGGCTGCGTGCATCCAATGCGGCCGCGCCTCGCGAAGCCCTCCTCGTACATGTACTGCGTCAGCTGCGTGGTCTTTCCCGATCCAGTCTCGCCCACGACCACCAGGAACTGGTTGTCTCGGACTGCCTCAATGAACAGGTCCCGTAGGTCATACACCGGCAGACTCTTGCGCTGGTCCTGGATCGAAAGGTCTGTGATTTTTCCATATGTCACGGCCTTGCCCTGCACGGCTCGCTGCCACTCGGGCATATCACCACCGCGTGCTTTATCGGCGATATCTGCTGCTATGCCACGCAGATCCTGGGCGAAGTTGCGCTCCCCTGGCGCCGGCATCGGGTCCTCCCACGGCCGGTTCAGATCCTTTGGCAGGTTGTCCAGCTCAGCCTCGGCCTCCTGCCGCTTCAGCTCCTTGCGCTCTTGGGCCAACGCTGCACTTGCCAACGCTGCTCGGTTCAGCGTGCCCTCAGGCACCTTGACGACCTTGACAGGGCTCAGCTGCATTGTATGTGCTGTCTGCCCGCGCAGGAACGCCGGTTCCTCCTCCCGCAGCTCGATATCCATCTCCTCCTCATCGTCCTCGATAACCAAGTTTCCGTCTTCATCAACTTCGTCCAGATCCGGATAGTCAGCTCGGTTCAGGACGCCTGACGCAATGAGCTGCTTGATCTCCCACCGCTCTGGTGAGGTCATGCGCTTAACACTCTTGCTGCTCTTGCTGGTAGACGCTGGTAGTTTGGCTTCGCGCCCATGCCCCTGGCATGGGGATAGCCGGCGGTCGAGTCACTCGAGTGAATGAGTTATATGATTCGCTGTCTCTTGGATCGTCCCGGAGCGGTGGTGCCAGGTCTTCCCCAGTTGCTTGGTCCACGTCCTTCATTGACAGGCCGACTTTGCTGCCAACCACCGAGACAACCTTTGACCTTGACTCGCTGGTCGCGATCCAGAACCTCACGCGGATTTCCGAGACGTACGCCCTTTTGGATCGCCGAAATGTGAACAAGACCCTCAACCCTGCCCCTGACCCCTTCCAATGCCACAAATGCGCCAAAATCCTTCAGGTTGGTGACACGCCCATCATAGATCTTGTATAGAATTGGCGCATCGTCTACACGCGATGACGAGTGCCGGTCACTGTACCGACCGTAAGAGAACCCGCTTCTCCGATCATCATGGTGGCGGTCGTTGTCTCTGTCGCTGTGTCGCGGTCTATAGTCTCTGTCATCATAGCGGCGCTCAGACCTCTTTGCCGTCGTGCCTTCTCCGATCATGGTGATATGACGGCGACCTCGATCTATCTCTGCCGCTTCCATGACGGTCACGGTCACGGTCACGGTCACGGTCACGGTCACGGTCACGGTCACGGTCACGGTCACGATCTCTTCCACGGTCACGATCCCTGCCACGATCCTCGTACTCACGTCGGCTCGATCCACCTTCTCTTCGACTGCCCTTCAACATCGACCCAACATGTCTATCAATGTCACTCTCCATGATCCGCTCCGCCTCTGAAAACGCCCTGGCTTTCTCGGGGTCATCAGGAATCGACAGACCAGGAAAAAGAGCCGCCTTTTCCGTCGCAGATTTTGCTGTAACTCCCTGCCCGCCTTTTGGCTTTTTTGATTTCGGCTGCATGGCTTGTGATCAGCCGGTGCAGAGTCTGTATAAAGGCTTCCGAGAACCCACTCTCGTCCTGGTCGAGTTTATTCTTGAACTCGGCATAGCCACTGCTCGAGTCGTGAAGATGGATGATGTAGTCGGCGACGTCGCGGTCAGAGATGCCAATGTGGTTCGAGAGCTCGTCAGTGATCTTTGTCACCAGTGAGAGCCTTTCCAGCTTTTCTAATTCGGTTTCGTCACCCATGGTTTATTGGAAAAAAAATGAATACTGCACATTACGAAGGTGCAAATTTCGAAAAATATGCGGGTTGAAATATGTACCCAGATGGCATTTTGCTGAAATTATGCGCGAATCACGTGTGCCACTAAGCGTGCGTCATTTCGATTTTTTTCTCTGGGTGTGTACGCAAGCACTCGGCAAACCACGGGCTTCTAACTCCTTGGCTGTATATTTGCTGGTTCTTGTCTTTCCCCTCCAATCCACACAATTTTCCACATACCTTTTTTACAATGGTAAGACCCAATCGAATTTGAGCTCAAATGTGGTTCCCTACGTTCCAGACCCTCGCTAACTCAGCCAGGCCCCATGTAGTCTGCCTCGTTCAAGTTTGACAACTCCAGCAGCACTACGGCGTCGAGCGTGCTCCCGACAGCGACAGAGTTTGGTTCGACGAACGTGATCGGCCACGGCCCCAACCGGCGTATTGATCAGCAGCTTCAGAAGGCGCACCCGCTGGAGTCGCGTCTGGCGAACTGGGAGAGCTCGCAGCTGAATATGAAGCTGCACATGCAGCGCAGAATCTACGGCCTGCACGCACCTGTGCGCACCATGATGGAGCTCCAGGCAGTCAAGGATGTGCCGAATGTGTTTGAGTCGCCGGCCGCCCGCCTGCAGTTTGACATCCTGAACGGCCGTGACGAGACTATTGAGATTGAGGACATGTACTGCAGCGCGCATGTTGAGCAGGACCTGGGCGATGTACACGAGCTGCTGGCACGTCACGTCGAGGCCTAGATCTTTTGATTTAATATTCAATATTAACCACTTGTTCTCCATTGGCTGAGACGCGGGGTTTTCGAGGCAGAGGCGCGTAGGCAAAATGCGCAGCCGCCTTTTTTTTTCTTTCTCAGAGGCATATAAGAGACAGGCAGTCCGCCAGCCCTCGCTTTTTGTCTTCACATCTGCTCCCAACCTTTTTGTTTTAAAAACTATCGCTGCCGCTTTTCGTTTAAAACACCTCTTTTTTAGTATACTATGCAGGCAGAAGAATACGACGAGCGCTCTGAGGCCGCGGGTCTTGAGGATGAGGATATGGAGAGTGGGCCTTTGCCCATCCAGCAGCTCGAGGTAAGCAATCGACTGCCACGTTATCCACCACTTTAGCTTGCATGCGCAGCCAACTAATATCTTGGTACTATTAGCAAGTTGGTGTCAGTGCGGCTGACGTCAAGAAGCTGAACGAAGCTGGCTACTACACTGTCGAGGCTGTGGCCT
This sequence comes from Linderina pennispora, assembly GCF_002104995.1. Classification (NCBI taxonomy): domain Eukaryota; kingdom Fungi; phylum Kickxellomycota; class Kickxellomycetes; order Kickxellales; family Kickxellaceae; genus Linderina; species Linderina pennispora. Next base: position 108,850 of record NW_024468260.1, read on the forward strand.
ACACTCCTCGCAAGCAGCTGCTGACCATCAAGGGTTTCGCCGAAACCAAGGTGGACAAGATCCTAAATGAGGCCGCCAAGCTCGTTCCCATGGGGTTCTCAACTGCTGCCGATTACCACCAGAAGCGGTCATCGCTGCTGCATATTACCACAGGCGCAACTGAGCTCGACAAGCTGCTCGGTGGGCAGGGCATTGAGACTGGGTCGATTACCGAGCTTTTTGGCGAGTTCCGCACAGGCAAGAGCCAGATCTGCCACACCCTTGCCGTCACCTGTCAGCTGGATGAAGCGAGCGGTGGCGCCATGGGCAAGTGCCTGTACATTGACACGGAGGGAACGTTCCGGCCTGAGCGGCTGGTAGAGATCGCCGAGCGGTATAACCTGGATCCAAGCGAAGTGCTGGACAATGTCGCGTATGCACGTGCCTTCAATTCCGACCACCAGACAGCGCTGCTGAGTCAGGCGTCGATGCTGATGACCGAGTCAAGGTTCAGTCTGTTGATTGTCGATAGTGCAACTGCTCTGTATCGCACAGATTATTCAGGTCGTGGCGAGCTGTCAGCGCGCCAAATGCATCTGGCCCGGTTCATGCGCACGCTCATGCGCCTTGCCGACGAATTCGGCATCGCGGTAGTCATCACAAACCAGGTGGTCGCTCAGGTTGATGGCGGCATGGCGATGTTTGCTGCTGACCCGAAGAAACCCATTGGCGGCAACATTATCGCCCACGCGTCAACCACGCGTCTGTCGCTGCGCAAGGGACGTGGCGAGACGCGCGTGTGCAAGATCTACGATTCCCCGTGTCTGCCCGAGTCGGAGGCTGTCTTTGCAATCACTGGCCAGGGCATTGCCGACGCTAAGGACTAAATCTGGCCCACTCTTCTATTCATAATCAACGTTGTTTCTGTTTCATACTGGCACACCAAATGCTACCAGGCCGCCGCTGCTATTGACAACAGGAGCCGCCAGAGAACTGTGGCATGTATACAGTTCGAAACTTGGCTGAAGTGTTGCCCGAGCTGCAGTGTCGCAACCGTCCATCCATGAACAGGACACTGCCTGCTGCCATATTCGCCCAGAACGGCTGCTTCCCAGACCGTTTGTTCGGCTCTACACAGACTGTGCCGTTGCCTTCACTGACGTTGTCCAAAGGCGACCACGCGCTGACAATTGCGTGCTTGCGCTCCTCGGGTTTGAAGTACAGAATATCCTGGTGCCACTCGAACTTTGTCTTTGACCGAGGCGGCTTCACGATGTACTGCTCGTTCAAAAGATACGCGGTGTCTGTCTTGTTGAGAAGCTGCATTGCGCACTGGCCGTACTTTAGTAGAGTGCAAGTGACCAGGTCGCCCTTGTGTATCTGAGAGCGAGCCTGCTCGTAAAAACTGCGGTCTGATCTGACTGTATTTGTTATTTGAGCAGTGTCCAGGTAGCCAGACCCAAGCGGCTCCACTATGCATCCCCAGCTATCGACCAAGTCACCGCACTCGTAGCAGTGGTTCACCAGCAACTCCGACTCCTCGCGGTAAAGGCCGATTTCTCTCTCTGTCAGGAATCCTTCCACAATCAAGTACCCGTGCTCTGCATAGAACTGGACTTGCTCGCGTGTCAACATCGTATTCAATGGGATTACTGAAGTGGTGAAATGAGACCTGGTAATAGACGGCTGTCTACATTGGCCATGATTCCCATCTAGCAAACTTCTACCGCTTAGTACAAATGTATACATAATGGTATATCGTTGGTGCTGCAGCAACAACACCCGACCCATCCACAGTTTCTGTAAGGGACTCCGTCTCAATCTCGACTCTCTTGATATCCCAGAGCGCCTGGCCATTATTTCCCTTTACACCAATATCCTCGTTACGCATTGACGAGTAGCTAACAACTATCCATTTGCCGCCGGTTTTTGCACACTCTATGTACCTGCTTTGAGAGCCTTTCTAACAACTTCCCATCTGCATCCATGCACGCAATACAGTCTGATGTGCTCTTGTCAATGACCGCGTCCCACGAGCCCTCCCTGACATTTTCCATGTTTAATGCGTCCTGAACTGACCACCGAATCGCTGCGACTGCTGGCGACTCTATTCCGTAGATTTGCACGGTTTTGGCTTGCATTTTGCTAATAACTGTAGTACTGAAATCCATGTTATCGAGCGACCGGTACCCGTCATTGTACATATCAAACGGCAGATACGAATTGCCACAGCCGATATTCAGAATGCAGGCTGCTTTGTTGACTGCTGTATCAAGAATTGGCTGAAGCTTGGCGTAGCTAGCAAGCCATTCAAAGGATTCTTCGTTGAGGAACCGGTCTTCCCAGTACTGTTTCGAGTCGTATTTTGAAGGCGCCATTTTTGTGACATGGATAAGAGGTTTTGAGAGAGGCAAAAGGATCCGGGCTGGATCCTAGCAGTTTGTTCTGCTCAACATTTTTAATGCCCCCATGTCGCACAGACTGTGATTGCTGATCCAAGCATTCAATAATCAGCTGATCCGACTCTTGGTATGCCTGTGAAAACTGCATGTGGCAAGCAGATGCGGTGCGCATCTCAGCTTGTCTACAGCTGTCTTCAAATTGGGGTCTGTGTCATAGTGGCATGGGTTCACAATACAGTGTATATAGACGTTAAGTAGGCACTGGTTGGCCAATTAAACTGCTATGCAAGCAGCAGGAGGCTCTTGGCATCTCTTTCTTCGCTACAGCAGTTTAGCACACAGACAACAGGAAGACAATTATCCCGAGGGCAGCATATTTCCTATTGTTTGCACTGCAACTACCATTATAACACCACTGCTAATATTTGGATTAGAACTAGGGCCCAGGCATCACTCGTCAATGAACTACTAGTTTCTTCGGCAATCAGCTTCTCCGAGTACTCCCCACAGCTTCTCCTGCTCCATTTTGTCCAGCGGCATTCGGATGCGAGTTCGCCTCTTCACCTCTCATAAAGTATTTCCCCGAAACACCATCAACTTCTGGTGAAAGCGCCAAATATATCGATGTAAATGCACTCTCATGCACGTCAACAGCAAATGGCCTAGCGATAGCTCCAATAACAGCGCTTGAAGTCATATGCCGGCCCAAATTTGTCACAAACAGTTCCGGGATGCAGCGAGTTGACCATGACCTTTGTGCCCTCAAGTCTGCACGCTAATGCATTTGAGAACATAATGTTGGCCAGCTTCGAGATTGCATAGTTGCCTGTTGGCGAGTATCTGGTTCTGTCCTCAATTGCACCGGTAGTCGATCCCAGCCGTGATGATGCACATCATTGACGAGACATTGATGACCTGTGCACCATGCTCAGCTGCCTTCAAGCAGTCAAGAAGTTGAGCTGTCAACACAAAATGGCCGATGTGATTGGTGCCGAACTGCATCTCGATGTCGTCCTTTGTCTGCGCATGCGGACATGCCATCACACAGGCATTATTGACCAAAATATCCAATGATTTGTACTTCCGCCTTGGAATTGCTCGACAAACTCATTGACTGACACCAGCGATGCGAGATCAAGCCTCATAACTTTGCAGTTATTTAATCCGGTTTGTCGCTCTAGATGGTCAAGTGCTTCCTGCGCGAACTCTGGGTTTCGACAGGCAAGCACAGTCTGATACCCAACACGAATCAGTCGCACTGGCAGTCACAAACCCGATACCCGAGTTGGCTCCAGTAACTATAGCTACATTTTGCTCTCCAGCGGTGTCTTCCATGTGAGCGTTACGGTAATCTATGAGAATACGGTCGATACGGCTTATATATGATGGTCCTGATACATCGGACTTTGGAGATGGCCCCATACATGTACTCTGGAATCCCTTGGGCAGCAGCACCAAACAGTAGCACCAACCTGTTATCCAATGTTTATCTTGGAATATGCTAGAGGGTGAAGCGAAACTCTGGAGTGGGAGGAAATTGGATTCAGTCTAACGAGCAGCGGACACCAGACTATACAGCAGCCCACAGCTGTAGTTCATTGTGTGCGTCCCTACTTGCAATTGAAAATTTTCTTTATTTCTTGCCAGTGGCTAATGGTGAATTGTGCAGGTAGACAGACAGTGCATTTGGGTTTATTACTGTTTACGACGACCACCAAAAGCCACCATTTATCCCAATATACCCTCATTAGCAGCGAAATCGGTCAACATGTGTGCATGCTGTCGATGCACTATGCAGAGCTGGCATCATGTCTGTGGCACATTGATAGCACTTGACTACATTGAAGGCTTTGACAGGTATTATTCAGATAACTATCATGAAGAATATGTGGTCATGCTATTACCTAACCATTGTTTCTGCTAACATAGGGTATATAGTGGCACAAGTAGTATGTCCCTTTCACATTAGCGCATGTGTTCTATTCACAATACATGTATTCCGAGCACCCTGGGTTTGTTTACGATGTGCTGTATAGGTTTGGCCCTTTTGGCATATTGTATAAGGGTACCAGGTCCTCCATACATCATCGTAGGGCGTCCATAGACAGTTCGCCTTGACATGCTCTCGCATTATTTCACCTGGAAACACGTACTGGCTGCAGACTTTGCATGTCGGCATCGTCTTATTCGTGCCGGATAGAGTTGTGTAGTAGGTAGTCAGTTTATTGGTAAGCGAGTGGTGAAAACTGGTCAAGACCACTGTTGGAATGCATTTGCCTGTATTTAACAGCTGTTGAATGATGTCTGGGTTCGGTGCATCAGTAAGTGATCTATCACTATATCACTCCTAGTTTCATCAAGACCAGGAATGCGGCTGTGGTTGGCAATTCTTTGCTTGGGCAGTTCCAATTTTTACGATAGTGAGTCTCAGCCACTTCTGGCAGCTAGTCATATTTTATATTCGCAGAATATAAAGCAGCCCAAATGGTGGACTCCCTGTCGTGAAGACAGCCTTTTTCACATTTTGCAAAAAGCAGTCTGACTTTTCGAACCACAGCTCCGTGAGCCATACCTTGACCTGCCCTATCAAGTATCTAAGCCATACCGGCATCACCCCGACTGATGTCTATGACTGGTGGTGGTCATCTGCGGTGCACAAAGGACAAGCTCTGGCTTTGCTGCTCATCACCAGGTGGTAATTGCGAATAAATAAAGCCCCCAGTCCAATCCCAGCTATGTATTGATATCACCAAATACGGCATATCCACGCTGGCAACCTCCATGTACAAAACCCTGCTTCTGCTGCTCTGTGGTGGGAGTGGACCTTCCATGTTTCTGATTTTTAAACTCATCGTGTACATTCAATATGATTCTGCAGATCAACAATCGATCTGACTACTTGCTATTTGTTTTGCTGGCAAGAGAGGCTAACGGTACACATACCCCATGAATCCAAGGCAGCTCACATTATATGGGGCTATTTGGCCCCACGCCGTATGTAAACTCCAGTCTGCAAGGGCATATCCTGATAATCGCTTCGTCATGACACTACCACCATATCACTAGGGGAAGGGCACAGCTAGATACTGGGGATGGCATGCTGGTCTACCGCACTGAGGAACTCGCAAGCGGTGGAAAAAGTCATGATCCCCGACATGGTGGGCAATGACCCGAGCATAGATGGGATCACCCATGGGTTAGACACTAGTACTCTGCAATTTTACCGCGACAAGGAGGAACACATATACCACAAGCCCACCAGGATGTAGAGTCATAGGCAAACGTCGAGAATTAGTGCTGGCACAGCGTACAGCACACTAATCCTGTATCCCTGGGAGTGATACCTGGATCTGTTGATTACATAAGGCAGTAACTGTTTCCATTTATATGTCGTAACTCTTAACAAAATCCGAAAAATAGCCACCGAAAGCACCAGGTATACTGGAAAAGGCCCTGTCAACATTTCTATAGCACTGGTCTGTTATTCCATTTTTCATATACAAACCCACTTCTTGTTAATGGCGCAATCATTCAGACTTTTTACATATGCAGTTGCTATCTTGTCGGCATTGCTGGTGCAAGTCAAGGCAGACTTTAACCGGTGTAATGCAAACGAGTGGCGCCCAGTGCTAAAGAAGGCATACCTGCAGCAAAAACACATGGGGCCGCCAGCCAACTTGTCGCAAAAGGTAACACCCAGATGCTGAAAAGCCTTTGCTGGAAAATCAGGTTACTAACTCTCGTTTCGATCTCTTCTAGAGGGTGCTTGAGGAGGAGCTACCCAAGCCGTACCGCATCGTCACGCCCTTCACACCTTACTCGCGCTATCGCACAACGCGCCGTCTGACTGTGTACGTGGACAAAAACAACATCGTCGAAGATGTGCAGTGCGAGTGATGATACGAAAAGCCCCTTCCACAAGTCACGTGGCTGGCTTTTGGGTGCGTAGCGTAAGACTGTCAAAATTCTGAGACACACAAAAGTGTCGCCACCTTTCCCTCCCTGCACGAAATTTCCCTCCGTTCTCCCTTCTTATTCATAGCTGTTTTTTTAACACAAATTCTTTTTGTTCAGTTTGTTTTGACCCGTAGAAGAGAATGGCATCAAAGGCAGCGTACAAGCGGCTGAGCAAAGAATACCTCGGAATGCAGCGCAATCCGACGCCGTACATTACGGCCAAGCCGTTGGAGAGCAACATTCTTGAATGGCATTACGTGCTACGCGGGCCGCCTGAGACACCATACGAGGGTGGCGAGTATCACGGTAGGTTTGAAAATAGGAAGGGATTTAGAGAGGGGGATTACTGCGCACGCTAGGGTGGATACAGCACACTCACAGTTTCTGTTCTATTTGCTAGGCCGGCTCCGGTTCCCTGCCGACTACCCGTACAAACCACCGGCGATTCAGATGATCACGCCCAGCGGACGATTCCAGACCAACACAAACATCTGTATGAGCATGAGCAACTTCCACCCAAACACATGGAACCCGGCGTGGTCGGTCTCAACGATCCTCAACGGCATGCTGTCGTTTATGGTCGAGGAGGAAGTGACCACTGGGAGTATCCGCACGTCCGAGGCCGACAGGCGGGCGCTAGCGCGCAAGTCGCACATGTTCAACATGGCAAACAAACTGTTTGTCGTTCTCTTCCCTGAGCTCTGCACGGCTCAAGCGGCCAGCCACAGGCGCCAGCCCTAGCAAGAAGCAGCCAGTCAGCGACGGAACAGAGGATCGCAGCTGCAGTAATGATTTGGGTCACAAGACCGCTGCCAGTGCCCCAGCCATGGAGGAAACGCCGGTTGCGCCAGGTGGGTGCGGCCCAGGCTGCAGCTGTGGCCGTGGCCAACAACCAGCGGTCGTGGCTGGCGGTGCCGACGCTGTCGAGCAAGTGGGTCATTCTGATTGTTGTGCTAGCATATGTCTTTGCGTCCAAGGTTGTTACGCGGCTGTTGACTGCCGCCTAAGACCCACGTCTCCTCCCCTCCACTTTCTCTGTACTTGTGTGTGTTCGCCATCCACCCAAATCCATTTACCAAATAAATTGCCCACTGCTTCTATAGCTGTTCGGCCAGCATATTCTTGAGGATTGGATGTCTGTTGAGCATGGCGCTGCCTGCAGTCTGCACAGCAGCCTTCTTGGCCTTCCCGCGCGCCCGGGCATCGAGCAAGCACTGCGCCTCGGCGAACACCTGGTCAGCCTGGATATCCACCACCGCGTTTGCTTCGACCAGTATCCGCAGCATTTCTGCAAACAGCGGCGATCTCAGCAGCGTGGACTTGGATCCAACCATGAGCAGCTTGCGCTTGGCGCGGGTAATGGCCACGTTGATGCGGTGCCAGTCGCGCAGCAGGTCGCCGATCGCCTGGGCGCCGTTGCTGCGCACCCACGAAATCACAATCACATCGGCATCGCGGCCTTGGTACCGATCAATCGTGTGCACATCCAGGCCTGGAATCCGCAATGTCGACGATTCAGATACGTCGCCCAAAGGCTCCCGGACCAGCTGGTGCTCATTCTCGTCGGCCATCCCAATCCCGAACTCAATCTCAATCTGCTTCAGCTGCGCACGATACGGCGACAAGACTCCAATCTGGCTGCCTTCAATCCCACATGCCCGCAGAGTGTTGACCAGGATCCTGATGACGTTGACCTCAGAGTTGTTCTGCACCAGGTCGCTGCCCTCCACGCGCGTCTCCAGCCCTGGAATTGCATCGGTGTTCAGAAACACCGCACCGCACTTTGGATCCAGAGCCTCAGTAATCCAAGGCATGGAAAACCCTTTGCTGGGCTTTCTTCTGCCTAAACGGCCACTGTGCCAGTGCCTCTGCCGGATCTGCTGGGTACTCGATCCTCCGGCAGGCCACCTTCAGCGAGCCACACCGCAGATGCCCGTCATACACTAGCCGGTTCGCCAGCTGCTGGATATCAGAGTTCATGCGGTACTGGAACCCGAGCTGGACGACTGCCAATGGGTGCGCCTCACACAAGCGCTTAAACAGCGACGTGCCAAGCCCTAAATCGCGCGCTGCCGCATTGCGCACCAAGGGCGGCAGCTGGTGGTGGTCACCAACCAACACAAATCTGTGTGCTGCCAGCAAGGGGCCTAGACAAACCGGCAGAGTGATCTGGGATGCCTCGTCTACAATGCAGTAGTCAAACTTGCGGATGGCAAACAGCGGGTGCGAGACGCCCAGGCATGTCGCTGGCCACCACCGGCGCCTTGCGGAAGTATGCATCTAGCTGATGGACTGACGCCAGGTTAGCATGCGAGGGTGTGTACTTGTGGATACGCGTATCCACCTTTGCTGTATTCCCAAGCCGCACAAACGGCACTTTGCGCTCATCCAGCTTCAGCAGGATATTATCTACTGCCACATGCGTGTATGACGCCAAAAGCACAGACTTGCCCAGACTCACGAGCACGATCTACCAGTGCCGCAATTGTTGTCGTCTTGCCTGTGCCCGGCATGCCCATCACCAGCGCATAGTCCTCCGCTGCCAGCACCCTGCGCATCACGCGAATCTGGCCCGCATTAAGATTGTCTGCCTGCTGCGCTGTCGCAATTCGCGCCTCGATGCTCTCGTCCAGTGCTACAAAGGACGGCTGCTCGAGATCCACAATCCGCGCTCTTGCTACCCTGTCTCCATTTCTCTCAACAAACATGCGCATTATGTTGGCACGGATCCGGCTCATGCCGGTACTCATTTCGTCCTTGTCGAGTCGGAACGTCGTTTCATCAGTCACTGGCCCGTCAGGGACTGGTGGATGGATCACAGTTTCGTCCTCCTAGACCGCAGGCTGTACGTCTAGTTCTGATTTCCATTATCGATGCGAAGTCCTGATTCCGCTGCGCGTCGAACCCACCCAGTCGCTGTGGAATCCCGCGTACCGGCAAATCAATGACAACCACCACCCGGTTAAACTCGAATGACGATATGTACCCAAGCGCAAAAGCAAAATGTCCCTTTTCCGATGAAACAATAATCGGATCCCCCACCGACAGCTGGCTATCAAGCATAGATGCACGCTGCTCACCGCCCGCAGGAACAAACGCCTGCCTGTATCGGCTGTACGACCCAACTATGCCCGAGTCTTCGAAGCTGCCAGGCTCCAGGACCATGTTCGCTAGGCATCTGCCGGTCTGTGCCTCTCGCTGCCCCGCAGACATCTTCCACAGCTCCGACCGGAAGCGCTGCATATCTGACTCCTCCCCATCAATCAGAGCCATCCAATTGCGCACAAACGCCAAGTGGCTCTCGGCAAGATGGCTCACTGCTGGCTCCCACATCGCCGCAGGCACCTTTGCAGACTTGAGCGTGCCGTTTTCCATCGCCCTGTGCACCACAAAGCATGTAGGCGCAAAGCTGCAGTGCTTGCACGTAAATTCATTGCCGATGGGTGCTGGTAGCGGCCGCGGCGTCTGGTGTGCATGGGCAATATACGTTGTCATTTCGTTACGAGCCGCCATCAGCCCCTGCATTTCCTCAACTAGCCGCGGCACACGGAGCACATCGTTTGGACGCGGGTAGTATAGAATCCCGCTGCCGATATCCACGTCGTAGCGGTCAGACAGCAGCAGCGTATATAGCACAAGCTGTGCACGATGAGACGCGTTCTGGCTATTTCGTCCCGTCTTCAGCTCCATCGGCTCCACCAGCGTTGTGCCATCACGGTACTTTGTCTGTATGGTTAGATCTATTTTGCCGTTCAGGCCAAACTTTGGCGACCACACATTCTCTTCGATCGCCAGCACCTTGGAGATCGATACCGCGTTGTCTACATCCTCACCCCTGGATGCGTTGCTGCTGAGCGTGAATGGCGCACCTTGCTCTGCCGACCCATGCATGTACTTGCGCGCCCAGTCCTGATAGATGCCCTTGCACTCGATGACTTGCTTGAATGCCGAATTCTCATCGATCCCACACTCCCACAGCCGCTCCAGGCTGCTGGCTATCAGCTGCCACACAGTCTCCTCGATTGCCTTGTCATCCCACTGGTTCTTCTGCGCGCAGCTCTGGAACAGGTCGTGTAGCAGCGTGCCAATCAGCATCACTGGTGTCATTGGTCCATCGTCACGAATTTCCTGAACGCGGTCACGCAGAACAGCCCTCCGAATACATGAATATGCATCCGACAAGTGTGTGCTCGATACAAGGGTATCTGGATGCAGAATCGGCATCAGATGGTGCGATGAGTCGTCGATAACCACCTCTGTGGATCTTTCGGGGATCGTGCCCACAATATTCATGTAGTCGCCCACACGCACTGGCGTTGGATACCACCGTCCACGCAGCAGCACTGTGCGTTCCAAGCTAGCGGTCTGCGAGTATATCCGCACAACCTTTTGTGCCCGTGCCCCTGAGGACATACTCTCTGCATACAGCTCTACCGACGTGTACCGCCCCTCAGTCACTTGTAGTACCAAGCAGCGCTCATAGGTTGCAAACGGATAGCCTCTCTTCACTGGATCCCTAGGTTTGATGTCTTGCTCTACATCATCATCCAGGCCGTCCAAGAGCTCGTCAACACCCATGTCGAGCATATCCAGGCAGTCATCCACATCAACAGTTTCGGTAGCTGCTGCGGTATTGCTCTTCGCGCCTGGCTCCTGTTTAGCGGGCTCATTGCGCTGGCTTTGCGACTCTCCCTTGACCGACCCGCTCGTCTGGAGTTGCAGCTGGTCCACCACTGTCTCAGTGTGCGACTTGGCATCGACATGCGGTTCCCTTGGTGACGCTGTATCCACATTTTGTGTCGATACCGAGCTACATGATTCCTGCTCGCCATTGTCATCAGCCGAGTCATCATCAATAACAATCGGCTTGTTGTGCAATAGGCTGGACAGCAGCTCTCGTTTATCAAATTGTCGGGCACTACGTGACATTGCTAACGGCCTTGGAATGGCCCGCAGCCGCCGTTTCGCTACTGGTGTCAGCTGCTCGCTCGCTGACACCTCAATCACATCGTCGTCAAGTGGCAACGCATCCCCTACAAGCTGCTGCTCCAAGCCTGACATCGATCCTGTACGGGATCGCTCTCCCAGCATCCGCGGCCGTCTACCAGGCCGTGTCGGCGAGAATTCATTGGCCATCTGCCGCTGCACCTGCTCGGCATTGCGCATCTCTATCAGATGCTGGATTATTGTGTTGCCTTGCTGCTCGCTCTCGGGGCCTGCCACCGAGCCGCGCGCCCGGATGACGTTCTGCAAGGTGCCATTCGGCGACATGGTTTGCCAGCGGATCAGGTCATGGGAGCTGGTTGCGGGGCTTGTGGCGGATGTTGCGCTGTGGTGCCGCTGTGGTGTGGTTAGAGAGCCCATGCGTGGGGGCGGCAGGGGCACGCTGGAGTGGGAGCTGCTGCCGGTGGCTGTCGAGTCGTCGGTCCTCCGCAGCCGCTTGTTTGGGGTTACAAACCGGTCATCGTCTTCGGTACTCATTTTTCCTTGACGTACTGAATTCGAATGAAATAATGAAAGAAAATAAATATGTGAAATATAGGCGAAGGAGATAGACCAGCTATAATTCTGCGCAGCCGGGGATTTGTTGTGTCACGGCGCGACTCTCGGTTTCGGGATTTGGTGATTATTAGTGGATTAGGCGGTATTGTCATCTGGCTAGGTGGCACTGGTGGCGGCAGCCTGGACAGTGGCCTTTGCAACAGACTCGACATCATGCCGCATCTCAGCACCTGTGGGCTCCTATTTTGGTTGGGCAACATGTATCGCACCTAACATCTGCTTGCCAAGAATACCAAGACACTGGTGGAACCCACATGGGAGGTTAATCGTTCATGTGGCTACAGCTTTGATGTTTGCTCCCAGCAAGACCATTTCACCCATTGACATGCGCAACTATACTGAAAGCACAGGAGACCAACACAAGCTTGGCTTATGTGATGCACGGACACATTTGAGTTCTTCATATTGCTATGCTCTCCTACAGCTACAGCCGACTCAAGGTTAGAGACATGCGAGGGCATTTCGATGGAATCGGGCCCTTGTGGAGTCTTTGTTGAGAAGGTGGCTGGCAGTATACCCATTAGGCCACGCATCAAGGGTCAGAGCGGTGGCAAGCATTCGCTGTTTGGCCACCTGCGCTTTGTCTCTGTGGCTGACCCGGTGCATTCCAAAATGTATAGGCAATCTAGATCTATCAAAGGGATTCTTCGTGTGCGAAGTTTTCCCGCACCCAGCAGTCACAGTCACAGATGGCCTGGCGAGGGAGTTCAGGAAATGATGTGGAGGATCTCTGCGGAGACATCCATCCTAGGTGCAAGCGCTTCCTTTCGCCTTCCGGCTCTCTGCATTAGGAGAGGTAGGCTTTTGAAGTCCAAGTAGGCAGGTGCCTGTTGGGGAGGTGGGATTGCTGTCTTCTACACATGGCGGAATTGCAGATGGCTTGAGTAGAGATCTGGCAGGAGAGCCGAGCTGCAGAGTATAGTGGGGTTGATCAGCGGCGGGGCAGGCGGTAGTCAAGGCCTAGTGATGGGGATTGGAGCCAGCCCATCTGGACAGTGGACTGCCGGAGTCCTGCAGTCGCTAGCGAGGGGAGAAGACCAACTCCGCATCAGCTCACCCTGCGACGGCCGATGCATGCGGCCTGTCGTCCACTTCAGAAAGCGTGATCGGGAATGCTGTTGGTGGGTTTTTGCACTACACAGCAGGCAGAGCAAATCCGCTGCCGAGTTTTTTACGGCGTCCTCCCCTCCCCAAAAAACCACAGCTCGACGCTTTCCTTCTTAACCACCCTTGCTTCTCTAGATTGATATTGCTCAACTTGTCCTTCTAATTGTCTCCTCTTTTCTTCACGCTTATACTCTAAGGCGCAGGTCCACCAAGAGGCATAACGGCTGGTTTCGCTTTTTATTTTATTTCTTTATTTATTTTGTGCTTCCAGACCCTCGTTTTGCGAGCCCAAGGATTACACAAACAAGGAACTGTTTTTTTTTGGCGCTTTCCGATATTTACTAGTCGCCAGGCTCTAAGAAACGCAGACGAGCCCTCATCGATTTTTACTCCTGGCCCCATTCCGTCCCCTTTCTTCTCTCCTGAGCCACTGTCAGAGAACCAAACCTCTCTCCCTTTCGCCTCTATACACCACCATCGATTCGCCATTCTTCCGGACTCTTGGGCAGTAACAAAACAAGCATGGCTTGCACCGAGCAAACAAGTCGAGTATTCGCGGGCAGAGGTGGCCAAGCACGACACTGGCAAGTCGCTGTGGGTGATCCGCGCAAACCAGGTGTTCGACCTGACGACGTTCTACACGGACCACCCGGGTGGCGCCGAAATCATTGAGCAGTTTGGCGGGCAGGATATCACAGGAGGCGATGCGCGACGGCGACATCCACGTGCACGCGCTGCAAGCATACCGCGTGCTGAAGGACTTTTACATTGGCGAGGTGATGGCGGAGGACCGGCAGGCGGACAGCCCGCCGGGGGGCACGGACGAGATGGAAATGGTGGAGGAGGACAAGTTCCTGGACATCCACAAGCCGCTGTTTATACAGATGTGGAACTCCAAGTTCTCCAAGGAGTTTTATATCCAGGAGGTGCACAAGCCGCGGCATCTGCCGCAGCCGGCGGTGTTCTTTTCCAACCCGGTGCTGGAGACGCTGACGCGCACGCCGTGGTGGTTCATCCCCATATACTGGACGCCCATCATGGTAACAATGTTCACGCTGGGCCTGCGGTACGAGCCCGTCAATGTGATGCTGGTCGGGTTTGTGTTTGGCATGCTGTCGTGGACGCTGGCCGAGTACAGCATCCACCGGTTCGTGTTCCACTACGACGAGGGAATCCCTGAGGGCACGCTGGCGCAGGTCGCGCATTTCCTGCTACATGGAGTGCACCACTTCTTGCCCATGGACCAGCTGCGGCTCGTGATGCCGCCCGCGCTATCGACGTTCCTGGCCGTTCATATCCTGGCGCTGCTGACGCTAATCTTCACGCCCGGCATGCTGCATGCCGTCGGCTGTGGACTGATCACTGGGTATGTGCTGTATGACGAGTGCCACTACTGGCTGCACCACGGAACCACCAAGAACGAGCGCCTGGCGTACCTGAAATCGTACCACCTGCGCCACCACTACAAGGACTACAAGTCCGGGTTCGGCATCACCAGCGACTTCTGGGACAACATCTTTGGCACCAACTTTTGCGACCCCGAGTACTGAAAAGCAGCGTGCTCCATAGCTTTTTTTCATCTTTTGAGCTCTACACTAATTTTTCCACCTCATCTCCCAGCTCCAGGCCTGCTGTCTTGGCTTCGGTCCGCATCTTCCGGTTCTGGACTGGAAGATAAACAAGCCGCCGTGATCGTGATCCCAATCGGTAAATACCGCGGGTCCGATCAGATCTGTCTGATTGCCAAGGACCAATCAGTGCCTGAGACGTCTTCGCTTGGGCGGAGCTCGGATCGTCCCAGGCTGACCCGCCCAGCAGGCGCGCGAACAGAGAGACAGGCGGCTGTGGCAGGTGGGCTGAGCTCTGGCCGCATTCCCTTGTATTCTTCTCCTTTCCTCTCCCACCATTATTCCAGTCCCCGTACTTTATATATTTTTTTATTGCGAAATAGCCATCTGCCGCAATGGGATTCCGTTTCCTGACGCTCATCCGGCCGTTCATGGCCATCATTCCCGAGGTGGCCGCGCCCGACCGCAAGGTTGCGTTCAACCAGAAGGTCCTGTGGACTGTAATTACCCTGCTCATCTTCCTTGTCCTGTCTCAGGTTCCGCTGTACGGCATCATGTCGTCTGACTCGTCCGACCCGCTCTACTGGATGCGTGTCATCCTCGCCTCCAACCGCGGCACGCTGATGGAGTTCGGTATCACTCCCATCATCACCTCGGGCATGATCATGCAGCTGCTTGCTGGCGCCCAGATCATCGAGGTCGACTATTCGCTGCGCGAGGACCGCGCCCTGTTCTCGGGCGCGCAGAAGCTGTTTGCCATGCTGATCACGTTCGGCTCTGCCACAGTGGCCGTGATGACCGGCCAGTACGGCGACCCCAAGAGCCTCGGTGCCGGTATCTGCCTGCTCCTGATCATCCAGCTGTTTGTGGCCGGCGTGATCGTGATTCTGCTTGACGAGATGCTGCAGAAGGGCTACGGTCTGGGCTCGGGCATCAACCTGTTCATTGCGACCAACATCTGCGAGGACATTGTGTGGAAGTCGCTGTCGCCGCTGACGGTGAACAACGGCAAGGGCCCCGAGTTCGAGGGCGCCATCATTGCCTTCTTCCACCTGCTGTTTGTGCGCTCCAACAAGTTCAAGGCCGTGTGGGAGGCCGTTTACGCGCTCGACCCTGCCGAACCTGACGAACCTGATCGCCACCGCGCTGGTGTTTGCCGTGGTCATCTACCTGCAGGGCTTCCGCGTCGAGATCCCCGTCAAGTCGGCACGGTTCCGCGGCCACCGCGCGTCGTTCCCGATCAAGCTGTTCTACACGTCCAACATGCCGATCATGCTCCAGTCGGCGCTCGCGTCGAACGTGTTCATGATCTCGCAGCTCCTGTACCGCCGGTTCCCCGACAACCTCCTTGTGCGCCTGTTTGGTGTCTGGGAGCCGTACCAGGGCTCGTCGCAGTTCTTCCCCACCTCGGGCATCGCCTACTACATGACGCCGCCGCGCTCGGCCGTCAGCACGCTCAAGGACCCGATCCACTTTGCCCTGTATGTGACGTACATGCTGACGGCCTGCGCGCTGCTGTCGCGCACCTGGCTCGATGTGTCTGGCTCGGGACCGCGCGACGTTGCGCGTGAGCTGCGCGAGCAGCAGACGGTGATCGCCGGCTACCGCGACACGTCGATGTACAAGGAGCTGAAGCGCATCATCCCGACCTGCTGCTGTGGTCGGTGGTGTGATCATTGGTATTCTGTCGATCTCGGCTGATCTGCTTGGCGCCATTGGCTCGGGCACCGGTATTCTGCTGGCCGTCACCATCATCTACAACTACTTTGAGACCTTTGCGAAGGAGCA
Source organism: Linderina pennispora (assembly GCF_002104995.1). Lineage (NCBI taxonomy): Eukaryota > Fungi > Kickxellomycota > Kickxellomycetes > Kickxellales > Kickxellaceae > Linderina > Linderina pennispora. The sequence continues at coordinate 125,213 of NW_024468260.1, forward strand.
GGCCGAGCTTGGCGGTCTGGGTGTTGGCGGCATGTAAAAACAGCCCCCTCTATCTTTTTTATTAGCAACTTGAATAAGAAGCACTCTTTCATTTGGAAGCCTTGAGTGTGGACGGAGCATAGGCAGTCTTGAGCGACGGAGTCAGGCCAAACTCGAAAAACAGCTGCGCGATGACTGCGTTGTGATGCACCATATGGTGAACGCAGAACCAGAGCTCCCTGCCCACAGTCGACATGAGCGCAACCTCGCTGCCGCTGCTCATGACGTCGACAACCTCAATGGCCTCGCCTGCCTCCACCCCCTGCTTCCTCAGGCCCTCCGCACACGCCACCGCCTGGCGGATCGCCTCCAGGCCGGCCTGGACATCGCTCTCGGTGGACACATTGCGGATGCGCTGGGCGTAGTTGACGCTCATGGTGTCCGCGTTGCAGCCGCTGTCTGTCGAGGCATTAGGAGGAGAGTGCAGTGGAACAGCAGGTTGAAGTGATCCAGAATGTGGCGGACGTGCTTGCCTATCGTGCTGCCAGGCAGTGCTGACGAGTCGCGCGTGTATGTGGAAGCGTCGAGTCCATGGATGGTCTGTGTGAGCTGCGCCAGTGTGGTGGTTGCGCTGTCAAAGAGCTGGTCCGTTGTGTTGGAGTCCATGGCGAAGGAAAAGCAATAGGCGAAATGGTGTCAAGGGTTTGGATAAAGGAGAAAAGAGAAGAGGTGGTCGCAGACCTTGCAGACAAGGCTAGGTGTGGTGGTGGGGAAAAGGATTGGCCGAACCTCCAGAAACAAACAAGCGCACATAGTCTTTTCTCTCTCACTCTTGCTCACGAGGGCGTGCCTCGTCAATGCTCAGGTGCTCTTTTAAACAGCGCCTTGCTTCCCCTGAAAAGGCGCTCTATTTCCAAAAAAGGGGGCAGGAGGTGGACTCTGCATTGATCCCATACGCCCAGGCCCCGTGCTGTCAAGCACTTGCATGAGCCACTGCAGTTCACTCTCTCACGTCGCTCAGGCCTCTCTCGCATTCAAATATTTGCCATGTCTACCAAACACACAACAACAGTCGAAGATGCACACACAGACATTCGCGAGCACGCGCAGGCCATCATCGGTGACCTGGGCTCGCTCGCACACGAGTCCTCCGGCGGCAATGAGGTGCGCGACAACCTAGCAAAGGCAGCAAAGCTGACCTGTGTCCCTGGACGCGTCAATCAGGGACGTGCAGCAGGCACTGGCGACTGCGCAGGGGAACATCTCGCGGCTGGCAGAGAAAGTCGATGAGGCGAACGAGCAGTGGCGGGCGCTGGCGAAGACCACGGATATCGTCAAAATCTCAACCGGGCAGCTGGGTGGTGACACATTTCCGCACCACTGAAGCTCTACTTCACCTGCAGCCTGTGCATAATCTTGCTGATATTTTTTTTTCTCTCGTTTTTGGGTCTGCATTCCACTTTTGCCTTTTTTGCAATTCAATTTTGGGCAGTTTTCTCTCTCGACATGGCAGACACGTCGCGACGGCTTTTGATCCTCTATGGCTCGCAGACCGGCTACGCCGAGGACGTCGCCCGGCGGATTTCGCGGCAGGCCTGGCGGCGGCATTTCACCACAGAGGTTCTCGCCATGGACGAGGCAGACCGAAGCCTCGTGTTCACCACCGAGGCGCCAGTTATTTTTGTGTGCTCCACCACAGGGCCAGGGCGAGGAGCCAGACAACATGAAGAAGTTTTGGCGGTTTTTGCTGCGCAAGAGCATCCCTGGCTGATGCCCTGGCCGGACTGTCCTTTGCGGTGTTTGGGCTGGGAGACTCGAGCTACCGCAAGTTCAATTTTCCAGCAAAGCGGCTATTCCGCAGGCTTCTGCAGCTGGGCGGCACGCCAGTGGTGCCGCGTGGCGATGGTGATGACCAGCACTACCTGGGAACCGACGGGGCATTGGATCCGTGGCTGGAGGAGCTGTGGGAGGAGCTGCTGCTGACGTATCCGATGCCGCAGCCGATTATCCCCGACTCGGTCACACCCGATCCGACCTTTGACATTTCGTTTGTGGACTGCGATGTCTCTGAACTGCACAAGACAGAGAGCACGCCGGAGAATTTTGCCAAGGCTGACGCATGCAGAGCGGATCACCGCCGAGGAGCATTTCCAGGACGTGCGGCATTTCCGGTTCGAGCTCAGCGAGCCGGCGCAGTGGAGCCCCGGCGACTGTCTGGTGGTGCGGCCGAGCAACCAGGCGAAGGACGTGGAAGAGTTTCTGGAAGCTGGTGCAATGGACCTGAGAACGCAGGACCGGCCGATCCGCGTGGTTTCGCGGTCCAGCATGCCCACGTGGCTGCCGCAGCTGACGAACGCTGCGCTGGCTGTGTACAAACTACCTGGGGATAGCAATGGTCCCGCGGCGGTCATTCTTTGAGCTTATGGCGTATTTTGGCGGGAGCGCGGACGAGACAGAGAAGCTGCAGGAGTTTGCCAGCACGCAGGGCCAGGACGACCTGCACACATACTGCATGCGGCCGCGCCGCACCATCATTGAGGCGCTGGGCGATTTCCCAAAGACGCGTCTGCCGCTGTCTCATGTCATGGATATTGTGCCGAGCATTGCCGAGCGCTCGTTCTCGATCTCGTCGGCGGCAGCGGTGACCCCGCGGGCAGTGGATCTGACGGTGGCGATTGTGGATTACAAGACCATGATGTATAAGCGCCGGGTAGGCCTGTGTACGCAGTGGCTCAAGCACATGCCATATCGGCACACGTGTGCCCGTGCGTTTTGCGCGCGGCACGATGGGGTTGCCGCAAGACCTCGAGACACCGGTGATCATGGTGGGGCCTGGAACAGGCATTGCTGCGTTCATGGCGTTTATCCGGCACCGGCAGCACCAGGGTGCCACGGCCAACTATCTGTTCTTTGGGTGTCCGCAGCCACGACGCAGATTACTTCTATCGGGAAGAGCTGGAGTCGCTGCAGAGCGATGGGGCGCTGCACCTGTTTTGTGCGTTTTCGCGTGATCCAGGACCACAAGGTGTATGTGCAGCACCGGATCCGAGAGAATGCTGCCACGCTGTGGCCGCTGATCAGCGAGATGGGTGCGGATCGTGTATGTGTCGGGGAATGCGAACCAGATGCCCGATGATGTCCGCCGCGCGTTTGTGGATGTGGTTAAGGAGCAGGGGCAGGTGGACGAAAGTGAGGCCGAACTCTTTATTGATAGCATGGTCAAGACTAGGCAGTACCAAGAAGAGTGCTGGGAGTAGGCTATAGACGCGTTTATACATATCAGGACCATCCTTTCCATCCAACAATACACCGGTGTCACCATACGTAGTCCTCGTAGTCGTCCGAAGACTCCTCCTCGTGCAGAATGTCCCGCTCATCCGATGAGTAATAGAACTTCTCGACTATACAGTTGCTGTGCTCTTTAGTACACGCTTCGTACAACATTGTGGGCACCATCTAGCCATGCACTTACCTTCGCTATTAAAGTCTGGCTCATCAGGGTAGTCGTTCGTGTAGTAGTCTTCGGCATTCGAGTCCTCGTCATCGTCATTCCCATCGTCGCTCTCTCTGTTGTTGACAAACTCCTCTGCGTCGTCAATCCACAGCACCGATCCCACATTCCCGGTCCTCAGCACATTCGGATCGAGTCCCGCCGGGTGGTTCTTCAGGATATAGTAAAAGTCGTACACGTACTCGGGCTTTGTCTGATTAAACGACAGGTAGTCGCGTACCATCGGCAGTAGCTGCTCCATGATCGCCTCCTCCTTTGTCGTCGCTTCACTTGTATCCATCGGCGTGCCTAGCGATCCAGATGGCTTAGCAGGCCGCGTTTCCATGATATCGTCTTCATTGATTGCATCAAACATATTGATATCGCTGGTCTTCTCCAGGTCCTGCTGCCGCAAACACCTGTGGGATCCCGTAGTCCTCCGACTGGTGCGGCGTCTGCGGAATGTCGCTCAGAAGCTTGATCCGCCGCTTCCCAAGCACCCGCAGCTTCGGCTGCTTCCCAGTTGCTGCCAGGATCTTCCGCTGCGCCTTAGCGCTCTCCCTCTGGGCCTCTTCCGCTGCCTGCCGCCGCCTCTTCCTTTTGCTCTTTGGAGAGCTGAATTAGCCGGCTGCTTAGTGCCTTTTGCTCCTCGGGGTCGGCAAATTGCGCCTCGGATATCGTCTCTCCCAGCTGGAAGTATAGTGGCGAGCCACCTGGTGCTGAGGCCGGCGCCGGTGTGCTGTGACGGGAGTCAGGTCGGTCCGTGGTCCTGCCGAATAGGTCAACGCTGCTGGCAACGCGCTTGCGCAGGTGCTGGTCGATGACTAGGGCGCCCATCGGCTGCTGGTCGCGCGGCCGCTTGACGCGCAGGATCGTTACTGACTGCTTGCCACCAAGTGCCGGCTGCGAGTACTGCATTTTGTTGTGCTGAATTGCGGTGGGTTTAAATAGAAAAGTAAGTCAAATTCAAGCTCTTAAATAGAGAGAACCGAGACGTGACGTATCAACTTTTTTTTTTCCTCTTGGTGATCAAAAGTAACATCAAAGCGTGGATTAACGGATTCGGACCATTGGATGTGCCGAAAATGAGCCAGTCACTGGACGATGGCACACCAGCTCTCTTTCCAGCCTGACAAATACTTGCAGATATGGTGTGAGCGCAAAGAGAGGCCATTAAAATACTTGATTGGTGGCCCAAGGCTAATATATTACCTGCACCAGCTGTCTGACAAGCATATATATCAACGAAATGCTCCTCTTTTCCCAAAGCACAAAATCACCCATGTATATACTGCTGGCCAATGCCACTCACTAGTCGCATCCACCCCGACAGCCACATATACACGAGCAATACACCCATTTTATCTGTGCCAGATTGTTAATAGCAGCGGACATTCACATATAGCAGCTTGCTTGAGTCTTTTTGCAGACTAGTTAGGTTTATTCCAGAGCCGTCATGTTCGTTTTTCAACATGTATCCCTTTGCTAACACGGTCAAGTCCCAGACCTTCAGGCTTACCTCATTTGATGCTATAGTATCGCATATTAACACGTCATTTGTAGCGTTCTACAAGAACAACACCTCCGATGGCGAGGACTTTGCCTCTGATGATATCATTACAGCAGCCTTTTACAAGGCACTTGTCCATTTCCCAATCATGGCAGGGGAGCTGGTTCAGCGGAATGACGGTAGGTTCGAGATTGTGGTCGACAAACCCAAGCTCAATATGCCCAACTACCGCATGTCGATAACAGACGATGTCCATTTTGGCCCTGTACAATCTGCGAAATTCAGCCCCCCTGCCTGGCCAAAGGGCCTGGCAACTGCTGGCGCCATTGCGGTCGCAAATCCCCAGTCTAACCAGCTCCATCTCATGCATGCCCATGTCGTGCGCTTCAAGGAAAACAGTGGCGCTGCTTTCTTTGTCAACATTACCCACGTTGTTGGCGATGCATCCTGCTGTAGAGCATTTGTGCAGGTCTGGGCCAACTACATGCGTGAACTAAAAATAGGCAGGGCAGCCGTTAAACTGCCGCTTCTCTTTGGCCGTGCGGTCTTCCAAAAGTGCATCCCATCTGAGCGCATGCCCCTGGATGATATGGCCCACGCATTCCTTACTCAGCCTAATCCCAAGGCTGAGAAGTTTGCTCGGCTCTCTTCTAATGACTGCAGCATGCTGGTTTTGAAAAGATACAACAGCATTGTGACCGTCGCAGTGGGCTATTCAGAGTAGATAGAGCCAAGCTGAATGCACTCGTGGACAGGGTGAATGATGCTATGCCCGAGGGAGTTCGACTATCAGCTAACGATGTCTTGACTACACTGATCTCAAAGTCACTTGCTCAGGCAATTAGGGATACTTCACGCGGTTCTTCTTCAGCTTCTGGCAGCAGCAACGTTCTTGACATGCAAAATGTGGGTTCCCTTGCGATGTTCGCCAGCGTTTGGGAATACCCATCACATACATGGGGAATGTGCTATATCAGATTTTAACATACAACTCCATTGAGCAAGCAGAATCGCCGATCACTCCCAAATCAATTGCTGAAATGGCTGTAAATCGCGCGCTGCACTTGGTGCTGCAACAGCACCGCTTATCACGCAGCTATACGACACGCTTGAAGCTGATCCTACTCGCTTCACACGCCCGCTGATAGTGGACAATATGTTTAAGAACACTTTCACGATCTCCAACCAAAGCCGTGTTCCACTCTATACACCTGATTTCGGCCACTGGATGCCCGAGTTTGTATCCTTGAGCCCCGAATTCCAGCTGGGATGTGATATGCATTATACCTGTGCACCCTCCTAGCAACGACCTCCATGTCGCCTTTGCCGAGTCAGAGGCGGTCCTTGGACATGTCTGCATGAACAAGGCATGGGCAAGCATTGCTGAGACAGTGTACTGAGCAAGCAATTGCCGTCTCTTGCAAGCTGTACAGCAGAGATATTTCGCCGCCAGTCATCTTTCCGGACTAGCCTTTTCCTCTATTTTCCCTAGCAATACATATCTCGTTTCTGATTGACTAGTGGTGCAAGAAGGCATGTATCTTCCACCAGCGATAATATCCAGAGTTGCTGTGCTGGTTATTGTGCATTTGGCAGTTGTTCCAGCACCGCCCAAAACCATGCAACTCGAGCCTTCGCACAAAAAAAGCGTGCAGTAAATCATAACATGTGTTCTCCCTGCAGCACCAGTGGATTTTTTTTGCGTTCATTCTACCACCTACCATCTAATATATTCTAGCTTATGTGGCGAGCAAGGTCGTTCTATCTGGCGCTTCTAGTTGCACGCGTCGCATTCTCGGTGCTCCCGGCGTATATCCACCCAGATGAGCTATTTCAGGCGCCAGAGGTTGCGGCCAACGACATATTTGGGCTAGAGGCAGTGCGAACATGGGAGTTTGACCCACAGGCGCCGATCCGGTCCAGCGTGCCAATCTACATATACGCAGGATTTCCGATGCTGCTGGTCAAGATCGCACAGCGGATGCTGCTTGCTCTGTTTGGGTACCGGCTCGAGCTGACATCGCAGCTGCTGTTCTGCGCGCCGCGGGTATTCATGGCCCTCCTGTCGTTTCTGGTCGATGCCAGCATCTATGACACCCTGAAGCGGCTGAATCCCACAGCGCGAATGACCCCGACGATGATTCTGGTTGCGAGCTCGTACTGCCTTGCAGTCTTCCACACGCATACGTTTTCCAACTCGTTTGCGTCGATTGTCCTGGCGTTGTGCTTCAATCTGCTGGCGCGGATTGAGCAGGCATGCGTGCCTACAGCAAGTTCGTCCCAAGCTGAGCTGGCCACACACGGGCAGCTGATAAAGCTGTCCATCCTCTTCGGGGTTTGCGTGGCACTGGGCACCTTTGGACACATTGCCTTTGCGGCATTCGCGCTGCCGCTCTGCCTGGTATGCGCCGCGATACTGGTAAATGCAGTGTGGACTGACACAGTCGGTTTGCGGTGTGCGCTCGGTGCTTTTTCGGGGGTTGCGGTTGGCGGAATTGGATCGCTCTTGGCAATTACTCTAGCGGACTCTGTGTACTTTGGATTGCTAAAGGTGGGTGCTACCGGTGTATCGGGATCACTGACATGCACACTGCTGAACAACCTATCGTACAACACGAAGAAAGACAACCTGGCCGAACATGGGATCCACCCGTGGTACTTGCACGCGACAACGTCGATGCCAACGTTGTTTGGGCCGCTGTACATCCTGGCCATAGCCAAGCTGTGGGCATTTGCAAAGTCGTCAGCAGCCAGAGCGGAGACGAGCTACACCTCGGCTGCAGCTGCATTATCAGTTGTAGTTGGGGTCGGAGCCATGTCGATGGTGCCGCACCAAGAACCACGGTTCCTGCTGCCAGCATTCACTGGAATGGTGCTTTGCACTTGGCGCTGGCATCGGCTGGCGCCTGATTACTTTTGGATCCTATGGCTAGTATTCAATGTGTTGCTGAGCATTGGCTATGGCGTGGTGCACCAGTCAGGCGTCGTACCGATGCTCGATTACTTATCACGGACATCGGTGGCCCGATCAGCAGTTTGTACAATGGCGGCCAGGGATAGCCATGGTGCATTGTGCGCGGCTTCACCGGCAGCTGCAGGCGACCAGCGGATGACTACCAGGGTACTCATCTTTGCGACATACATGGCCCCTAGGCACTTGCTCGTACAGCCAGAGCAAAAGGACCAGTGGCAGGCCCGCATCGAACTGATCGATCTTGTATCGGTTACCGACAAGCAGGTTCCAAGATATGCTGCGTAGCTCAGTACAGGTAGATCACCCGACAGCCACACTATCTGCTGCAGAAGGACCCCATGCATTCAAGCAAACATCGCCAGGGGTGTTTGAAAGGTAGGTTGAACCTGTGCATTGTCACTTGTGCGAATTACTGGACCCAATAGTTGAAATAGCCCATGACTGCTGCGTGCGCTAACAACACAGGACTTTGTCTCTTCTCTGCCTTTTTCGCTTGAATCCATCTGGAAAATAGGACGCTTCTGGTGATGCCGGCATCCGCAGACATCGAGCGGGTACAGCCCAGCGGTAGCACGGGATACAAGCTCATGCCTCTCAAGAGCTTTGCACCACATGTGAATTTTGACCACATTGGGGAGATACTGCAGCGGCCTCTGGCACGGTCCAAGCTGGACATGTACCTGGTTGTCGCCTCATAGAGCCGTGTGGAAGAAAAATATATATCCGTGTCTGGACGTCAGAGCTTACAGTGCGGATGTGCATCGATAAAGGGCTGCAAATCTGCAATTTTGCTTTTGCGCAAAAGGAAAGAGGCTGTTCGCGATCTTCTTTATGGCCGTGCGCCTTTGCAGGACATGCAAATGCTCATCTGACAGCTGCTGGCAATGGCTCCGGCCATGCCGCCGATGCCCTTCTCAGAAGAGAGCGGCAAACACAGCACTCTGGTATGTGGAGCCAGCGGCAGGTCGGGAAAAGTGCCGTACTGCGTCGCGGGGGCCAGGCTCTAAATCAGCGAGAACCCTCTCGCTCTTTCCCAAAGCAGCTCCTGCCAAAGACTAGTCCATGCACTACAGTTCATGAGCACCTCGAGTCTGTGCGATTGACAAGAGGGACGCACCACTCCTCATCCTTGCATCCTGCCCCGATTTTCAGCTTTCTTTCAATACTACCGGCTTGGCAATGGGCATTCATGCAGCTCGGGGCAAGGCTGCAAATCAGCTTACAGCCCTCTTCGCACGATGGTGCTCAAGCGCGGATGGGTTGCAACATGGGAAGGGCAATTGGCGTTCCTCGAAGTGCAATTTTTTTGGTTTCCAGGACAGCCTGGGGGACATGCGTGGAGATCTACAACTGGGAATATCCCAACCACACAAGGATCAGCTACATGTGTGGTTCCAACTCTCCTTTCGCAACCACCGTTGGCCAAAGAGATATGCTGCATGACAATGGGGAGAGAGCAGGGAAAGTGACTGGAATGCCTGCGCACTGCACCAACTGACCCAGCCAGGCTCCCCTTTGTCCGCCACAGTGAATGCCCAGGCTGGCAACCACCATGGTGCGTGCTGGGGGATCATGGCTGCATGCATGTCTTTACAAAGAACGGCTTTCGTGGCGAATGCGAATTCTTAACAGTGATCTGCCCGCCATACTACACCACACAGCACAGCCGCTAGCCGAGCCCTCGGTTTCCGGATATCCAACGCCGCATGCTCTAGAGAAGAACAAAGTGCGCTGCTAAGTTGCACGGTGGCTATCGCTGCGGGTGATTGGCAAATGTGTGGGAGGCTGAAAGCGCATTTTCGCCCAGCAACAACCAACCTTGCGATAGCCTGTGCAGAAAAATAGGGCGCATGTTGGCCAGCTCCGAGCGCAATCCTGGGTGGGGTGGGGTTTAGGGCAAGAGAAAATGCTTCTGAACAGACCGACAATCCCTAATTAAAAAATAACTCACAGCTTGCAACCCCCTCATGCCAGGGAACACGCGGTGAAAAAGGGGGCTACGGTCAGGGCAGGTATATAAAGGCATTTGCCAGGCGGTAGACATTAACTACCCTTCATCATTCACACATCGCCACCCTCTATCACAACAAACAAACCACAAAAACAGAGTCCGAGCGGCAACATATATAAATACCGTCGTTGACCCTTTATCACTGTATTGCTTCTGTCTATACGCCTCTCCTTGCTAAATACCCAGAGCGCCTTCCCTTTTTGCTCTGCACCTCCCACACTAATGCGCCTCTCTCTCTCTATCCTTGTCGGCCTGGCTGTGTCTGGGCAATGTCAGAGCACTTTGAGCATACCTTCATCATCAACAGTTTACAAGTTCACTCAGCCTGTTGACCACTTTGGTGCAAACAACAGCCAGTGGCAGCAGCAGTACCTTATCAATGCAACATTCTACAGGCCAGGCGGCCCTGTATATATGATCACTCCCGGCGAATCCACACTGGCAACATACTACACCGATCGCACGTTTGTCAACGATCTGGCACGTGTGACTAATGGGGTGGTTCTGGCAATTGAGCACCGGTACTACGGGTCCTCGTACCCGATGCCTGACCTTTCAGGCGCCAGCCTCAAGTATATGACACCCGAGAACGCTCTCGAGGATTTTGCATCGATCCTGCGTCTGGTCAAGACCGACCCCAGCCGGATCTTCCCGGTGCCGGTGAGCGCAAACTCGACGATTATCACAGCCGGAGGCTCGTACTCTGGGGCGATCGCTGCATGGATGCGTGCAAAGTACCCGCAGCTGGTCAAAGGCGCCTGGGCATCGTCGGCGCTGATCAAGGCGCAGTACGAGCTCTACAGCTACGACCAGATGGCCGGCAAGCGCCTAAATGACATTGGTTGCGGACCCAGGTTTGCGGAGGCAGTCAAGGAGGTCGACAAGATCCTGTACTCCGGCAATGACACGGCAGTCAAACTGATTGAAGATAAATTCGGCACTCCCCATCTGACTCCCCGTGACTTTGGCGGCCTTGTAGGCGGCCTCACCACGATCATCGGGATGAACCCTGTTTTCGAGGGCTTCAACCAGTACAAGTCGCTGGTCTGCGACCACTTCGATGGCACGCGCTCCGATATTGATGCTTATGCACGTGCGTTCCAGGACTGGGTCAAATTTCTTGGCTTCACGTTCAGTGACCTCAACGCGATAGCGAACACAAGCTTCAACGTGGGCAACTATTCTCTGGGCCAGAATTCACGGGTATGGTTCTGGCAGTCGTGCACATGGTTCGGCAACTGGCAAGTCGCTCCCCCTCGCAGAACGCACCTGACCCCGTACCGCTCGCGACTTACGGATCTCGACTATTTCCAGCCGCCCTGCCAGGCCAAATTTGGCAGTCAGGTCAAAATCCCAGTTGACGTGAAGGGATATAACAAGAAGTGGTTCAACATTCTCAAGGGCGTCAAGAACATCCTGTATACTGTCGGCTCATATGACGTCTGGCGCGAGACAACGGCTGGCGCTGAGTACAGCTATGTGCTTCCCAACACAACCAGCTCGCCGATCATTGTCATCGAGGGGGCGACGCACGCCCAGGACCTGGCCAGTAACAGGCTCAACGATATCGACTCGGTGAAGTGGGCCCGTGCATTTGGCACGGCGCAAGTCAAAAAGTGGATAATGTCATGAACATTCAGCGTGATATTCTCCGGCCTGCCTGATTTTGTCGTCTTCCAATCGCCTCCCTTTTTGCTACATCAGCAGCTGGGTGTTCCGCTCAAGCTAGCAGTTCGCCCAGCCGCCTCCCCACATATACCCTTGGATAATAGCGCACTGCCTGATACAGCACGCGCATTCTGTGTTTTTCCGACATGGCACATTTAGCCAGCCTGTCCTTGGTAATCAATAAAACAAAATACCCTCACCCCCATGTTGGAAGCACAGCAAGTGAAAGAAAATAGGTATGCTTGTCTTGGGGGATCCAGACGACCCAAGGAATGCACGCTTACTGGTGGAGAGACATGCTGCCCGCGCCAAAACGCCTATCTCTGCCGACCCTGATCAAGCCCTCTGCCGCCGCCGAAGAAGCTGGGCACCCCCGAGTCAGGCAGCAAACTGCATGCAGTCAAAAACCTGATTACGCTTCGTTGTTCCGCTCTAGGGTGTGAAAACTTGGGCACGCGGTCAGCAAGAGAGCAGCCCAAAAATCAAGCAGCATCCACATTTGCCCAGGCACTTCATTGCATCACCCAGCTCGGTCGATTGTGCGAAATGCCGCCATCCGCTGCCCCCCTCTTCCCCCTACCCTATGCCCTGTCATGCCTGGCTGCATCCAGAAATCCGAACCTGTCATCAGGCAAGCATGCATTGCAGGAATAGAACAGGGAAGACGGGGGAGGACACATCGATGTATGGCCTAAAGTGGAGGCAGGCAGGAGAATCTCGAGAACAACTTGAAACGTGATAACGATGGACACCCATTTCCGACTTGCTTGCCAACATTGGAGCGAGGGGGCTAGGAGGTCAGTGTGCGGCGTTGCCTCTCGATTTCAATTTGCCAGTCGAGAGATGGCAGAAAGGAAAGCCAGAAGTGAGACGCTAGATTAACAAGTGGGGTTCTTGCGAATGCCAGCAATTGGGAGTGCTGAGATAATGCCATTCACTCCCGAGACTCCTTTCCTTGCTTCCGCCTGTTACCGCCTGAGGCCGCCCGCTCCCTATCCCACTCCTGTTCGTCGGGCCCACTCCAAGATGGGTAAAACACCACGCCTATTGTTTCTCCTTCATTTAAATACGCCGTTCCTTACAAATGGCGATACACCAGCCAGCACCCTTTTCTTTGTCCAGAATCACCATTAAAAAACACTCTCCCCCTCTCTGAGCCAGCATAATATACGCTTGACATCTTCACATTATACTCGCATTCACACACCTATCACAAAGACAACCAACCCAGCCCTACGCAAACTACTGCTTGTTTGTATACATCAACAGCCAGCAACCATCACTAGCTAGACCAGAACCAAACACGCTTTTTGACAGAGAACTTGTCAACACGGGATTTCTTTCCTATTCATAGTATATGCCAGCCAAAGCAAAACTAGGGTTATAATGAATTCCCCAGATTTGTACACACAAGAGCACCACAGCAACAGAACATGTGGCCCGACACTGACGGACCTGCTCCAGACAGAAAACCACAGAGCCCCTTCTGGCATCATGCATACGCTGCCGGCTGCCTCCCCGCAGCAGCTCATCCAGGAATCGGCCCGCCAGCACACCCCGACGTCACTACGTTCATCCCCATCCCTAGCTACATCACTGCCGACCCCCACAAAGAGATCTGGCCCTTCCTTCCCATCGAGGACCATTGACGAGATCATAGCCCATGAGAACGAGTTGCGGGCGCAGCAAGCAGCGCGGGAAAAGGCAAGGCTTGAGGAGCTTGTACGCCTCGAAATAGAAGGTCCAACAAGGCCCTGGGCAGGAGGTAAGCGGCGCCGCTACACCAATCCTACTCCTGAACAGCGCGCGTGGCGGAGGCAGCAAGAACTCGAGAAAAAGAAGCGCAAATACCGCAACCGCTGCAAGGCATGGACGTACGAGGAGCGCGAGGAGCGCAGGCAGATACGCCGTGAGCGTGCGCGGCTGAAACGCAAGACGGAGACACCCGAGGAGGCCGAAGACCGGCGCGAGTACAACCGGGTGCGTATGGCGGGGGTCCGGCGGAGGGAGCGCGAGCGCAAGGTTCTCAAAGACTTCTGTCAGCGACTCCGGCGCCAGCAGCACAACATCCGCTGTCTGGCGGTCAAGCGAGCAAGCAATACTGTCGATAGCTCAGCCTTGCACTTGGACAGCTCTGCTGCACATGAGGAGGTGAACGACACAATAGAGGCGCTGATGCAGTGGGCAGCCAGCGGGCTCCAGGTTCCCGAGGAGTTGGCGCCTGCCCAGTCACTCTCGCAAATCGCAGTGTCCGAGCAAACTGCGCTTGAATCCGCGTGCGTCATGAGCCCTCTACCCGGAGATCCGATTGATGTGACCTCCACGCTTTTGCTACCCAGCAAGCCAATGCCGGACACCGCGCTGCTTGATCATGAAGCAGCGCTGGGCAGTGACGAAGAGATAGGCTCGTTATTTGGAGACCGCAGCAGCGGAGACGAGGTCAGCTCGCTGTTTGGCGGCGCCAGTGGAAATGGCGAATCGGAAACTACCGCAGGACAGCATGCAGGCGCCGGCAGAGGGCTAGCCAGTGTTTCGGATCTGCAGGCTGGCGCGGCCAGTTTGCTGCTGCCTACGAATGGTACCGCCTCAGTTGTAACTGCAGAAGAACTGAGGCGCGCGGCTAACAAATTCAACAAAGTACAGGCCGCTGCAGATGCTGCTGCAGATGCTGCTGCTGAAGCGACAGCACAGGCTCAGCGGCAGCAGGGTATCGAGAACACTGTGGACAGCCTGCTCAGGGCTGCTGCTGACGCCGCCGAGGAGGATTCAAGGACACCGGAAGATCCTGGGCAGCCTCTGATGGATAAGTTGAATGCGGTCGTCAAAGCAATAGCTGAAGCAGACGAAGCACCACCCACGACTGCATCCGATGACCCGCGGTCGTATCTCGCGGGAGTTACTGAGATTAATACAGCCCTGACAGCCGTCGAAGTCTTGGACGGTGCTATTGCACGAGGCGACACGGTGCCCATCAACCTTGATGCCCTTGAGGATGTTGTGCTCAAGATCGAGGCCCTGGTTGTGATGATCACGCTTCTTGGAAAAGACACCACTAAGGAGTCTGGCACGGGGCCAGCAGCAGCAACAACAACAGCAGCGACTGAAGCTGCGGCAGTAAAAGCGGTGGTGGCAGCAGCAGCAAGTCAACCTGCCCAGCTGCCAAATCTGCAGCATATTCGGAAACGCCCGTCATCTGATATGCGCGTCGTGCAGCACGACGGCATGGCATCGCCATTGTCTGTCTCCAGCCAGTGCCCGCTGACGCCGCGACCAGGCTCAGTTGTGTCAGTGGGGGCGTTGAGCGACTCACCATGGAGCCGTGACATCGCTGTCCCACGCTCCAGGCAAACTGGTGCCGTGCCATCGCAAAACATCGAGGCTATCATGTTCTCCCCACTGATGCCCAGCAAGGAGCTGTGCGTATTGCCGTTCGACCAGCAGTTTGTTCACTGTGTTCCGTCGCATCCAGCCTCCATAGCGGTCAGAGCACTCACTGCGCCAAACCGAGGGTTTGCCATGCCGCCACAGAAACACGTCGTGCCATCGCAACAATACGGTATGCCGCCTCGGGCATACACTGTGCCTGAACACCCGTATGGTGTACCTTTACCAGCCTTCTACACCCAGTTGCCACATCACCAGGGGTCACAGCGCGTCCCCTCAGCGCAACCACGTATGCAGGTCCATTTTAGGGGCAGCCCGGCCTATGCTGCACGCGGCAGAATCATCATGAAGGAGCTTGAGCGCAGTGGTAAGGAGCGGCTGGCTAAGGAAGCTGAGGCCAAGGCTGCTGAGAAGGCTGCCAAGGCTGAGGTGTATGCGAAAATTGCTGCTGCTCAGCTGCGCAAAAGCAGAGCCCGTGCCAGCGAGTCTGCTGCACAGCCGCCAAGTTCTCAGGCTACTACCGGCGTGGATATGCCCAGGACCTGTGTTCCCAGTGTAGCGTCGGTTGCTCAGGTTAGCGGCACTCATAGCTGACTACAGGTTTGTGTCAGCATTCTGCGTTCACTGGCACCTACATTAACCAAAGCTATGTATACTATCCATTTTTCAGCGATAGCGATTCTGTTTTCTAACACCCCTTGCTCTCCAGCGCCCTTTTGTATATCATCTGTCCATTCCTGCATTCTACAGCCCAGCAGCCCGGCTGAATGGCTCCACGCCATTGCCAACCACACGCGCTCCGATCTAACCAGCGTACCTTGCCAAGGTCTTTATCGAAAGAGCAGTATTAAAAGTGGTATTTCAGAAGATGACTGCATACCTTTATGTGGAGGCAATAAGAAAAGAATTAGATAAAGCGAAGCCTTGCTATACAAATGACAAAGACCATGTTCTGTGAGCGGTGATGAGGGGAGGAATCAGCCAACCACCATAGTCTTCTGTGACAAGACATTATCGCACAGCCAGTCGATCTCCTCCAGGGCGCCAGATGACAGCACTACCCTGTCGTCCCAGGACTCGGGTGTTGTGACAGAATCCTCCAAGCACTGCTCGATCTCGCGGATCCGCTTGTACTCAGGACCCACTGCGGGCATAATCGACCGGATCTTGCCGATTAGCGATGCCAGCTGCTTGGCAGTGATGCTGCCCGACCGCGCCGTATGCGCAGCCCGCCGCACCTTCTTAATCTGGTCGCGCGGCACCTGGACCTTGCATTCAACGGTATTGAATACGAAACCAAGGAACCGCTGGTTCTGTTGCGGCACCAGATCAGAGGTTGGTGTGTTGATCAGGAACCCAAGATCCGTCAGGTGCCGGCACAGCACCTGTGTCTGCTCAGCCAGGTCCTCGGCCGACCCATTGAGCAGGCAGAGTTCGTCGATATGCGACACAATGCGGAATCCATTGGTGCGCAGCGGCTGCAGGGCTGCCTGAAGCAGTTTGGTGAACACCTTGGATCCAACGGAGATCCCAAACGGCAATGTGCGGTACTGGTAGTATTTGCCGTCAAACCCAAACACCAGATACCGCTGGTGGTCCTTGTGGATCGGCACCGACATGTATGCGCACTTTATGTTGATGCGTGTGATGTGGTCGCCCGGGTGCATAAGCGAAAGCAGCGATGGCAGCTCTTTGGCGACATAGTTGCCCGCCTCCAGGTACTTGTTGATGGGCCGGCACTCCAGTAGCGCCTTAAAGTTGCCAGCCACCTTGATTGTATACATGTGCGACACAAACAGCTCCGGCGAATGGCTGACCTCCTCAATCACGCGGTCGCCCAGATCCCACCGCACAACCTTCTCGATCGCCTCGCGCTCCTCGTTGCTGTACTCGGGCATGGCCGGCTCCACGTGCTCAGGCTCCATCACAAAATCAAATTGCAGCCCATGGGTCACGGTCTCGAGCACCCACGGATCGGCGGTTACACCAGTCCAAGCTCTCGAGAATTCGCGGATTCGAGCACCCAGTGCCACCGTGCGGTTATCACGCACCACTGCCTCTTCAGCTACAGCATTATGAACAGCCTGCGAAATCACTGGCGACTCCTGCGGCGTAACCGGCGTCGACTGGGCCAGCCCAGAGCCTGACGCGCCAGATGCGGCTGACGGCTCCATCGCGCGTCGCTCGATCTGCGCTGCCTCCAGCAATGACGCCGAGCAGACAGCCATCAGGCCGCTGGCAATCTCGCCCAGCCCCTGACCAACCTGCCGGCCTACCAGTGTGGTCTTCAAAATGTGCTGCAGCCGGAAGTGCAGGTGGGCCGCCACATTGGCTGTGAGCCGGAACCGCGACGCCACATGCAGTTGCGTCTGCGCCGCAAGTCCGCCGCCGCCGACCATCTCCTTCAACAATGCGCTGGCGTTCAGCTCGCTGTTGTCCAGGCCTGGGTATGTGGCCTCGAGCTCGGGGAACGATGTGTTCTTGTCGCGCACCTGAGCCAGAAACTGATCAACCTCGGACTCGCTGGGCTCAAGCTCCTGCAGCGCCGTCACCAGCCCGCTTTGGGGCTCGGGCGTCGCTGATGACGGCGTCGGCAGCACCGGTGTGGCTGCTGTGTCCAGCTCTACCTCTGGCTTTACAGACAGTTGCTCGAACGCCTGTAGCAGGTTCCTGAATCTGTCCTTGTCCATGTCCTGTCGAATAATTGAAAAATGAGCTCTCGTGTAGCTGGAAAAAGTGCGAATGAATTAGTCGGGATAAGAAAAATAATAATAATGAGATGCGAAAATACAGGGAAAGGGAAGGTTTTGAGACAAGCCTGAGAGCGGCTACTGCTCTCTGTGCGCTCCCGCCCTGTTTTCTTTCTCAGCCCGGCGGTGTTTTGCGATTTGTGCAGCAGCTGAATGGCCATTGGCTTTAGCTTTTTGTTCGATGGTCTGGCCCGCTGTCGGGAAACTGAAAACATTGGTCAAGCTCGCTGCTGCCTGGTAAACTCGCCCAGTATTGGATGTGTTGCGAAATTGCCAAAAGCAGGCCCGGTGCGATTATTAACGCCAGCCTCGCAGCCCTATACTTAATTCTCCCGGAGCAGCGCATTGTCGGTGGCATGAGCAAAAATAGTGAAAGCCCAACCAGCAGTAGCCGACAGTTGGCCTACTGACTAATCTAAACACGATGCTGGCACGCCCCCGCACTTATAAAGCCCCGCCGCTCTCGCATACGATCTCCCCCACACGGCCCACCTGCAGCGTACTTGTGGTACGCACAGTCATGCGCGGGGCTGCAGACGAGAAGCGGGGTCTGATATCTGGCAATTACACGGATCAGGAGTGAAAAGGGCACAGACCCCTATGTTCTGGATACCGGGCTGTCCCTGATCATGCGCTTGAGGATTTATATAGGGTGTTGTTTCGAGAGCTGCACCTTGGGTCTGCGTCTGATGTCATTGCCACGACAGGGGGAGGCAGCCACGTGTTCGATCTTCAACGCATACTCCAACACGACTCCCCAGCCCCTAGATTTGCAATCCTTTTCCAGACGCTGCGTCCATATTCCATCCCCTGGAATGCCCAGACACCGTCTCATCTTTCTGTCCTTTCTGCCCATGTAGCTGGCGTGTCCCCCTCAGGTCGGATGATGTTCAAGGGGTAAGCTGATTATGAGCAATTCGACTCGGTTTTCCTAGCTTCTCGTTTATTTTCTGCTGCTGTTGAACATTCCAATGCAAACACTGGCATTACGGCCCTTCGTGGCGAACCCGTTGGCCAAATTCCATGCATCTACTATTCACACGATGGCCGCACGTAAACACGGGCATTGGTACTGCCTCATGTCGCGGAAACCTGCGATGGCAAAGGCAACCTGAGCTACGGGAGAGGGCTCTGCTTTATGCAACCCTTTTCTAGCAGTCGTCATCTTCATCCAACTATTATTTTCTACACAACTACGTCTGCACCCTGCTAAAGGAAATGGATAATGCAAAATCAACTTGGGTTGCAATAATAGGTGCAGTGCTGTTGTTTACCTTGGCATATTTTACGGGCCGGTCATTTGTCAAACACCGCCGACAGCGTGATATGGTCACCAGCAGAAATATTCGTCGTAATCGCCATGACCCGCGGCCAACAGATATTGAGGCTGGTCAAATATCTCGTGCACATACTGTTGACTACGAGCTACCTACCTACGAGGCCCCACCGCCTGTATATTCGCCAAAGTAGCTAGTGGAGGTAGTGGAGGTATGGTGCCCTGTAGATTGTAATGCCCACTTGTCCCGAAAATATATGATGTTTATTCAACTTTTTCATGGCCAATTGACAGGAATTGTTGCACCCGTGCAAGCTGCTGGTCGGTCAACCGTGCTAGCAATATTTTGGTTACGCAGCATGAATTCTTTTATATGCATGCTACTGCGTTTCACCGGATGCCTCTATGAGTGTCAGCGGCCCGTTAACAAGGATGGCGCTCGTGTCGTCACTACCCCGAAGCTCCGCGTGAATTAGCTCGTTTAAAAAATGCTGCCAAGACATCCACAGCTGTGCTGGTGGTTGCTTTCAGTGCATCAGTGCTATAATAAGCATAATGCTGGTTTCTCATCTTCTCTTTGGACAGGCTATTTTTTTCTATTCCTTGGCGCAACTGGCATACTTTTTTAAAACACCTTGGTTCATGCACTTGCTCTAGAGCTTATCACACAACTCTTACATTCACTTTGCTCCTCTCCACTCAGGCCCCTGGTTTTCTTAACCATCAACCGATCTTATGTTTTACACTTTAAACGGGATGCCGAATGTCGTGAAAGCAATGGACATGGCCATTGTGGCCATGCTGGCATTTAATATTCTGCTGCTGCTCATTATCTCCCACCACATTCCACGTCAAGGCCACATTTGCCATAGCAACGTAGTCGACGAAACAAGCTACCCAGTGGATGGACGGCCTGTGGGAATGCAGCATAGGTGCTGGGACATGTAGGCTAGATGCTCATCTAGACTGACAAACCAACGATTTCAACATGGGTAAATATCCACCAATGTAAACGTGCTCATTCTCACAAAGGTGCTTGGGGCAATAAATGCCAGCATCCTACCCCAATTTCGCCCCCTTCTCCCGCCTCTGCATGCACTCGCCAGCTACACCGGCTGTGTAAACCAGTTCCTACGGCTGGCTGTGCAGAAGGTTCTAAATTTCTCCCCAAAGCGGCACACTTCAACATATGCTCAACCCACCTGTGTCCAATAACCAGGCTCTGGTTTATCTGGCATTTCAGCATGATGCAGCTGACATCGACGTCATGAACGTTGTACCAAGCTGAGATAGTTCATAAGGCCTTCGTAGCGTGCGGGCAATGGCTGACTAATATTCCTAAGCGTGTAGCAGTAACCAATTTCACCTGCGTTCGACCTAATCCAGTTCCAGTATGCACGCATTACTAATGGCCCTATGACAAATGGCTACGAGAAAATTTTCATATAAATCCGACTGGTGATCCAGGCTCATCGGACTTGGCAACCCAAACGCATCACGCAAAGCACTGCTTTCAACTCTTTTACTCAAAAGCGTCTCTAGACTCAACAACCTACTGTTCCTTTGTATCACCGCCAAATAATGACCAAGCTCATCGCTATTACCGGTGCCACTGGCCTCCAGGGAGGCAGCGTTCTCAAGTCTCTGCACGCGACAGGCGCCTACAAACTCCGCGCTATCACACGCAATACCTCCAGCGATAAGGTCAAAGCCCTCAAGACCAAGTACCGAGACGTTGAATGGGCTGAAGCTGACCTCGACAGCGGTGCCTCTCTTGTCAAGGCGTTCCAGGGCGCTGACTATGTCTTCGGCGTCACCCAGTTCTTCCAGCCTGGCGTCATGGACAAGGCCTTGGAGGGTGATACTGATGCCGAGTTTAGGCAGGGAAAGAACATGGTCGACGCTGCGATCGAGGCCAAGGTCGGCGC
This sequence comes from Linderina pennispora, assembly GCF_002104995.1. Taxonomy (NCBI): domain Eukaryota; kingdom Fungi; phylum Kickxellomycota; class Kickxellomycetes; order Kickxellales; family Kickxellaceae; genus Linderina; species Linderina pennispora. The sequence goes on from NW_024468260.1 coordinate 146,183, forward strand.
AATGATCTACAGCAGTCTGGACTCGATGAAGCAGCTGTCCGGCGGCAAGTACCCCGGTGTGCTGCATTTCGAAGGCAAGCACAAGATCGAGGAGTACCTGAACAGCAAGTCTGACAAGATCAGCCCGTTCTTTGTCTACTTGGGGTACTACATGGAGAACTACGTGGACTTTTCGCGTATTTCGCCAGAGGACAACACGACTGTTGAGTTCGCCATGCCTCTCCTGCCTACGACGAGGGTTCCTCTTGTTGATACTGCCAATGACACAGGTGTCGTCGTGCGCTATATTATTGAGCACCCTGAGGAATGCCGTGGCAAGCCAATGGAAGCCAGCGGTGGGTACTACGAGGCACAGGAGATGGCCAAGGCATATACTGAGGCTACGGGAAAGCCTGCCCGGTACGTCCAGATCCCGTACGAGGCAGTGGGTTTGGACGAACTTGCGCAAATGTTCAAGGGGCTTAACGAGTTTGGCTTGTTTGGAGGCAGAACCGGGTTCCTCAGCCGTGGCTATTCGGCAGCAGGTGGATTCACTACCCCAGTCCAGTTCTGGAAGAACCGCAACTGGAGCGGCCCTTCCTCTGCCTAAGCACCTTTGGTCGCCTCACATATAACATAAAAATGAATAATCAGGTCAATATACTTATTCCTTACTGTCTGATTTTGCAAAGGTGAGGCTGTAGATAACCTGGCATCCTGTTCAGCTATCGGCCACTACACCCTGTGTCAGCTGTGTATACAGCACCATGGGCGAATGGCTGTCTCTGACCCGATCACGTATTGGGCTTTGCTGGTAGACCTACCCACCAAGTAGTTGGCAAACTACCAGTTAATATGAACTGCAAATATCATAGAGCGGAAGGCTGTCAGCGCCAGGCCTTTATTTGTGAGAAAATGAAGTCGAAAAGGGGCTGTCATGTGCGAGAAAGTCACTGATTGTCTGATTAAACTCGGCGCTGCACGTGCCGTCCCTGTTTTCGCCATGCGCTATATTCTCAGCTACCATAGCGATTCTTGGTCCACGAGGGAGGATGGCTGCTGGATCCAATTCAGCCGCAGAATCCAATCAATAGGCATATACGCTCATTCTCGTAGAGCTACATTTCCCCGGCAGCTACATGCCAACGGCATCTTTCACTCTGGGCTTTTTGGCAGCTGCCAGATTTCTTGCGTTTAAAAACTATATCTGTAGTACACTCCCTCTTCATAGGCACTTGAAGCTGTTTTCGTTTTCTCACCTACTTCTGATAGCTATTAGCCTTTTTCTCGAGATGGTTCTAATCGTTGAACTCGAGCCAAGTACCGAAGACCTACTTGACTATGCATCATCCACCCCAGTCTCCACTAGCCCTACTGAGCCGGCCAGGGAGTTCCCACCTGAGGGCAACGAAGTAATTCCGTCGAAAGCACTCGACAAGAATCCACTCACCAGGTACCTCAAGTACCTGATTACAACGCGAATCTCGCTGGTTGACACCTATGTTAGCGATCTCCCAGGCGTCTACGAGGAAGCCCTGTCCTCTGATTCCTCACTGCTCAACACCAGCACCCAGAGCTTGGGTCGCCTGGCAAGTGCTAGCATGCAATTCCAGCAGCACATCGAAGAGCTGTCGCGGATTGGTGGCGACATCAGCACGGCGTGTGGGGCGCTGGACACAACCATCGAGTGCCTAATGAGGCGTGTAGTGGCAGAACGGATGCAGCACGCGATAAAGGCTGAATTTGAAGACTACTTTCTGCAGATTGCCGAGCAGAGTGCCAAGAGTTTCGATTCCTTCGAGTTTGGCCTCAGCCCCTCTCAGTACCTCGATGACTGGATTCCCAGTATTGTTGTGTATGGTGGGCCGACGGAGGGTCTGAACTGGCGTTCGTTCATCATTTCCCATGCCTCGCCTTTGGTGCAACACTATGCCAAATATGACTTGGAGAGCGCCGTTGACTGGGAAGTGGCCAAACGCAGAATCAACAGAAAGCTCACTGTCAGCATGCCCTGTGACAGGCTTGTTCAGGACAGGGACCTGATTGCCGATGCAGGAGGGTACCAGCAAGCACTTGACAGGCTGTCGAAACAAGTATCCGGGTGCTAAGATTAGTCTTCGCTGGGTTAGCGTGCTGTGCAGCAGTGCAATAGCAGGAGCGCATGGTGCAGGCACTGACAAAGCTGAAAATTCGTGAGATAGCCTCGTTTGATTTCAATAGCCTGAGGGACTACAGACCTAGCTCTGGCTCTAGCTCTAGCTCTGGCTCTGCTGGACCAGATATTCCGTAAGGTGATGCCGGCATAACATTCCAATAAAATACTTGCATTGAGATATGGCCGGTACCCCATAAATGGCGCGGGCTGCGCATATACGCGGAGCCAATGGCAGAAATGTTGGCTTCGGCCCTTGTTTCAGATACCCTCGCATTCACAGTTACAAGCCATGAAGTCTACACAGAACAGTAGGTATCGCAATGAATAGCATACATCCTTTGGTATCGGCACAGGTCTAAAAGTACTTTTTGTCGGGCTGGTAGTTTTTGAGTTTAGAGTTTACGATCTCTCGGAGCCAGCAAGATCGCGTGTCTAGCTCAGTGCCCAGGCAGAAGAATTCCCGGCAGGCTTCGCCAGCAGTACTATCGGCCAGCAGCACTGGACTTGCAGATCCAACCGCATTCGTAGAACCAGCGAGCATCAGCAGTTCAAGTTCCAAGGATGCATCGACAAACTCCCTGTATTGTGCAGCTTGCAAAAAAAAGTTCAACAACGCGTCGAACATTTGCTAACCACCAGCAGACGGAAAAGCACCGCAAAAACGCAAAGGCGTCGGGAAAACGCCCACCACCACGACAGCAGACTTCGAACACCCACCAGCACCCGGTGGTTCAGGGGGCGCTTGCAAGCCTGAAGAAGGCGAAAGGGCATTATGCAGAAGGATCCAGCTGTTGCGGCTACAGTTATGTGGAATATTGCCAAGGACATCGCTGAGCATGGCGACGATACTGACAACCAGATCGGCGCTTGAAGGCGCGCTCGAGTGCATGGAGCGCATGAATGCAGACAAGGCACTGAGAGGAGCCAAGGGAGCGCCGGCATCGTGGACTGCCAGGACGCTGCTCAAGACCATGCTGGATTGTAGGATGGCGCTGGCAAGGCTCGAGCCGGCAACAGACAGAGCTGGGACCATGTATGTTGATGCACTAGGCAAGGTTCCTTGGGATCGAATCAAAGGCACTTCACGGTCTTGCGCAAAGCCGTGATCCAGTCAGCCTAGATGCCGTGGCATCAAAGCTGAACGAATCGATTCCGCGGAAATTTGCTAATACAGAGGACGTTGGCCAGGCAGTGTCGACCATCGAAGAAGTCGCCAGCGGACTGCTATCGTTTTCTGGCGGCCAACGCGAGGACCCAGCCATATGGACTGGTGTAGCGCTTTATTTCCTACTACACTCGTTCGCAACTACAAAGGGTGCGCCAGATACTGCATACAGGGCAGTGTTGACTGCTGGTGAAGCTTTCAAAGCACTCGGCTTCGAGTACTTGCAATGCGACTGCGCGTTGGTTCTCATCGACAAACACTGGCAGCAGAACGCCGCCAAGTTTATAGTTGCCCAGGCTATAACAAGATCGCTAGAGATGGGCGATCTAGTGCGTGCCCAGAGCATTCTGAACAAGACGAAGGAGCGGTGGAGCGACCTGTGGATCCAGTACCTGGCCAAGGTTGTCACCCGGTCGGTTGATTCTGATGCGCTATGGCTCGAATTCGATGCCAGAGACGAATGGACCCATGTGTGTTCTGACTCTGTAAGCCTTGACAGCACAATACGCACTCTGGTTGACAATTGCCTGGGCGCTATCTTGGCCGACCTATACTTTTTACAGTCCCAGCTACTGCGAGATAAGGACCCATCATTCCAATACATGCGTGGTTCAAATGACGAGCACCCGCTATGCGCAGAGCTCTGCCCACGCGATGTAGATTGTCCCCAGCCCCATCTTGACCTCACCTCATACCTTTTGCAATGCGAACAATCCTGCCCAGCACATTAAAGCAGCCTAAGAACCTGGGGAGTCTCAGTAAGACTGAACGCCAGCAGAGGCCCAACTACTTCTTGGCAGTCCGGCTCAGCAACCCATCGCTGCAAACACAGCTCCAGCATTTTTACAAGAGTGTCTCAGAAACCTTCCCCAGGCACAGCCGGTATCTTATCAACCCCACGCTATCACATGTAACATTGGGCACAATGTTCCTGGAAAAGCACGACATCCCTGGCGCAGTTGACCTCTTGGAGTCGTTCGCCGATCTAGTCAACGAGTACATCCAGGAGCCACCCAAACTGACGCTTAAGGGGATTGGCAACTTTGGCGGTAATCGTGTCGTGTTTGCCAACGTCGATGCCAGCCACGGGTTTCAGTCACTAGTGCGCGACATCCGGGTGATATTTTGGTCGCACGGCTACTCTAACACCCCTTTGCTGGCGCCCAGGCGCGTACCGTATTTCGGCAACGACATTGTCCCCCATGGGAAGTGCCTTCCAAGTGACTAGTGGGCACGTCATGGACTGGAAACCACATGCAACACTGATGAAGGTGGGCTCGCTAGCAATGCCTGTATCTGTGAAAAAGGCCAGAGAGCAGATCAAGTCCTCGCTGGCGAAACTGGAAAACAGTGGGACTCCTCGCAAGAAGCCTGCGACCAAGATCCCAGGATTCGTATTTAAGAACTTTATGAACCACTCGTTTGGATCGCAGATCGTGTCTCGGATCGAGCTGCTGTCGATGACGGTGAAGGACAAGGACGGCTACTATGCGCGCCTTGGTGGGCTGGATATAGACAAGTGACGACGGATACCCTCAATTGATGGTTTTTAGACTCTGCAATAACTACAAAACGCAAAAGGCTACTCGCCAAAGGTGATCTTGGAGCCCTCGAACTGCACGGCAACACCCATCAGCTTGGTTTCTGCTATGTTATCAGTGTTCTCGGTGTCCATCTTGCGTGCCTTCTTCAAGTCGGGTTCTGCCGCAGCCATCACTGCAGGCGCGCCACTGTCGTCGGCCGTGCGCTTCTTCAGGTCCTTTTCCCATGGCCGGCCCTTTTCTGTGGCAGCTGTGCCTGCATACTCTATGCGCATCATGCGGCCCTTCAGCTTCTTGCCATTCATGGCCATCAGCGCCTTGGTCGCATCATCCGTGTACTTGAAGTCAATGTACCCAAAGCCCTTGCACTTCTCGCGGTTGTCCTCAAACGTGGCAACACGAATGCCGACGATATTGCCAAACTGCTCAAACATCGACTTGAGATCTGCCTTCTTCACATCGAAGCTGAGGTTGCCCATGAACAGCGTTGGGCTCGGGTCATGCTTCTGTTTCTTCATCTTCTTATCCTTGACCTTGCTCTTGGGCTTCTTGTCCCCCTTCTCCTCGGCCTCGGCCTCTGCCTCGGTTGCCTTCGGGTCGATGCGGCTTGGGCGGCCCGTCTTCACAAAGTCACTTGCGTTTTTGATCAAGACAGCACGCCGCCCGATCTTCTGCTCAGAGTGCGCCATGGCTAGCGTCATCGCATTCTCGGTGTCAAAGTCAACGTACGCAAACCCTCTGATCTTGTTGTTCTTCTTGGGCAGATTGATCCGGGTGATGTTGCCGCCGCACGGCTTGAAAAACTCCTCGATGTCCTCGCGCGTCACTGAGAATGGGAGGTTACCAATCCACACGCTGTATTCAGACCGGGGCTTCTTTGCCTTCTTAGCCTTCTCCTCTTGGCCCTCTGCTGACGGCTCGCTGGCGTTTGTGCTCTCCTCAGCACCTGCTTCGCTAGTAGGCTGCTCTGTCGTCTCCTCTACTTTCGCTGCTTCAGCTACGGCCTCTGCCTTCTTCTTTTCCTTCTTGTCCTTCTTGTCCTTTGTGTGGGAGCCCATGGTGAGTGCAGGAAAAGCAAATAATGTCGAGTGTGTAGAACTAAAAAGGTCAACTGCCAGTTGATGAGAAAATAATCGAGTGAACCATTTTTTCGTAATAAAAAACCAGACACATGCTAATTACATCCGCAGTGATCGTGATCAGAGCTGCTTTAGCTATAGCCCGATTTGGGTAAATAGCAATTAGACTACCTGCCAGCGCCTCCATTGGTCCAGCCAAGCTGCTGCAGGCACTGCTCAATAGCAGCAATTGTCATGCCGCGTAGTTCGTCTGATATATGGCTGTCATGTCTTACCACCATTCGCCGGCCTCCCAGGAAGCCTCTATTCCACCGCCTATCACAGGCATCAGGTATGTGTGACTCCGAATCGCATAATGGACAGCACATGGCATCTGTAGTCACAGCAGCTGCCGATACACTTGAACCAGCTAATAAAGGAGACTGCAAAACAGAAAGCCTAGCCGCCAAAGAATTCCTGGCCAGAAAAAGCACCTGTGGGACTGACACTGCATTTGCAGGTATAGCAAATGGCACAAAAGCACTTACTTTGGGAGGCTGATGGGTTTGCGGGCAAACTTGTGTCAGGTCTACCAGCTGATCCTGCTGCTGCTGAACTATTGACTGGGCGACAGTAGATATTTATTGTCTGTAGGGTGCAATGGCCTCTTGAAGGTATTGGATTCTCATCTTAGTAGAGAGTTGCTGAAGCTGTAATATCACCTGCAGACGATTGTGCTCAATGTGGCTGTCAACCCATTGCTGTACCATTTGCTGCTCATATTGCTGCTGCTCAAGCTGCCACTGTTGCTGTTGCCCAACAATCTGCTCTCCTGCCTGCTGCAGATTAGCGACCTGCAACCCAGCCTGATACTGGCTGTAGGTATTGCTGCCATAGGTAAATGCACCTGGGAATGCAGGGGATGCCGGACTAGCATCCAGAGAAAACGGGCTCAAAGCGGCTGGACACTGGGGCTTGCTCGTTGCCGGCCATACAACTGACTGAACCGTGGCTACCGAAGATCTGTGGACAAGTGAAGGCTGCTGTGGTGTCGATGCATGCAAAGGAGTCAGCAATGCGTGGGTATCAGCATCCATAAATGAGGGAGTAGCAGTGGACGCTCTCGAATAATGCATATTATCCACGCTGGGTGTTCGCGTTCGATGTACCTGCGCTGTCGCTACAACTGGCTGCTGGATATAGACACCAGATGGATTGGACGTCGTGCACGGAGCTATGTCCACCGAAGGATTCGAGGATGAGCTTGCCATGGCCATTGATGGCCAGCCAATTTGGGCAACAGCAGGTGTGCCGGGGCTAGGAATGAGCGAGCTAGAACCAACAGTACCACACGGGAGCACTGGCTGACATGATATGTCCATTGGGCCAGATATCGCTAGTGGCATAGCGGATGCAGATACCGACGAACTGACATGCGAATGCGGTGCTATGTATGGCGATTCTACCGATGACTGCACCGGCGTAGTAGCAACAGCTCCCTGAACAGGTGTAGCCACTTGGACAGACATAGACACCGATTCCGAGACAGCAATCCCAGGATCTACTGTGACAGCTGGTAATGCGACAGGACGATTTGCAAGCATAGCAGCATCGGATCTTTGTGCTAGTGCAAGCGTCGGGGGTGATAGCAACAAATCGTGATGCCAGGGAGGAATCTGAAGCAGAGGAGGCTGGGATGGAAATAGCAACTGGACCCGACGCGGATTTTGAGTTTGCCACAGGGGCTGACGTCGATGCTGTACAGACTGCAACAAAACCCATGGCCGATGAGGATGTCGATATAGGCTGCTGCATACTGACAGCAGTGGCAACTCCATCAGGAATAGACCTCAGTATTGAAGCAGACGTAGTAGCTGAAGTGAGCACTGCCGCAAAAACAGGGGCCGACACATGCATTGAGATAGGTGCTGCTGTCGATCTGGGTGCATATGGTTCTGGAGACACAAGTACTGCAGAGTCTGTAGCTGGCCATGACTTCTCTGCTGGTGTGGCGTCGCTGTGGCTAGCCGGTGCTTTCTGAGTGCCCAATTGCTCAAGGAACGAATGAACCAATCTCATAAGCTCCTCCTGAAATACGGCGGGGTCGGAGGCGCTGGTTTTGGCGGCGTGTTGGTACAAGCTGTAGACGGCGTTTAGTGTTGTTCGAGAGCTAGGCGTACCTTGAATGCTGGTTTTCAGAACACCAGTACAGTTGCGCACAGCCTTGGCGAGATCATCCATGATAGCGCAGTCTTTGGAACTCAGCCTCATACCCTTCTTACGGATTGCCAAGAGCAGACCCCACAGTTGGAAGCATTTGGAGAGTCGCCCTCTCATTTCAGGATCGAAGCTAGGGACTGCCCTTTTCGGCAGTGAAGCTGGGGATGTTGCTGGTACCAGCGCAGAAACAGCAGGAGGGACGACAGGGGCAATCGGTCACCCAATTGGAGACAAAGCAGCATCCATAGCTACTTCTGAGAAACTGGCTGGAGCAACCGAAGCCTGCAATGGTGCCTGTATAATTGCAATGCGGGCCTCAGTACGCCGAATCTTGATTGACAGACAGTCACAACACGTCATCAGTCCCTTCAAATCCAGAATCTGACGACTTGAGCCCGCTATGGCACAACTGGGCACGTAACTATCGCCAAACTGTTTGGTAGCGTTGGCACGGGTCAGCTGGATCAAACGAGTCCGCATGCCCTTGAGCTCGTTCAACGAGCGCCCCAGTGTAGCCACATCGCTGATTGCTAGTTCGTCCACGATCGTCGCACAATTCTCTGTGATTTCCTGGCATACAGCAGCATACCTCTCCAAGCAAAGATCTGACGACAGCTCCATAGTGTCATTCTGAGGGGTCAGAGGAAGGTGCAACTGGAGCCGGGCCAAGGTAACAAATGGGCGAGCATCGACAGCGAACTCAGGGTGGCGCCTGATGTTGCGAGCATTGACAGCCGCTCCTTCCGCGCTGCTCAAGTAGTACCAGGTATACTGCGTCAAATACCAAGGCTGCAGCCTCACGTAGTATGGATGGATATCGTAGTTGCGGGTATATAGCAGTTTACTCACCCCCTGGATGAACGCTGGGTCGCAAATTGTTGGGCAGAATGTAGCGTCATGTGGACGTCCACGGCACGCAGGACACTCGTCGCTGAGCCGAGGCTGGGAGGGCATAGGGTATTCGCCTGGCGCTATCGAGAGATTTGTCAAAATTGGAAAGAAGAGGCTGGGTGTGGTATCAACAGTGTTTGCCATCGGTTTGCGCAAGTCCTTATCGAACATCTCGTCAAACAGGTGCTCGATAGCCCTGCTCTCGTCTTCAGAAAGTGCACGTTTCTGAGAACGTGTGTGCAAAATGTAAAGCTCGGTCAGCCTGGCAGCAAAGAGCTCCATGATAAGAGGCAGCTCCTCTGGGTAGACAGTAACCAATTCCTGAGATAGAGGCAAACCTGGGTCCGATACAGGGAGCTGGATCTGCGGGTATACGACGACCTCCCGTCCACTTGACATCGCACCATCGCGGCCATCATCCCCTGGACAGTCGTCGTCGAAGGTGCCAGCTTGAGCTGTTTGGACCGTCCGTCAGTCCCAGACACAGCTGCATCAACGCTGCTGGAGATGGCCACTGCTTCGCTTGCCTTGCGTTTGGTCGCTTTGCTCTTCAGTAGGTCTGGTGATTCCACCCCTGCGCCAGTATCTGGTTTCGGCTTCACAGCATGGAACTCGATCGGGCGTCCAGTAGCAACATGCACCGGCATATTATCGGTTGAGAGAATCCACGAATCTGGCAGCTCACATATTGACACCGATTGCGTGTTGGCACTTCTCCCCAGCAAGCTAGACTGAGCACCATGATGCAGCCCTGATGCCTGTACGCAGCAGTCAAGTATCCTCTCCGCACGCTCTGCGCTAACCATCTCGCTGTCAGCGTTTGTCTGATTGACATAGGAACTGCTGAGCACTTGTGCTGCATTGGTACCTAGGGCAGATACGATTGCTTCACCCAGACGGACGACATCTGACTCGGAGCCGTCATCGCCCGGAGACCCGCTCTTTGCACGCAGCTGATGGCAAACTATATGTTCGTCAGCTGTATCCCTTGCTACCAGCCGAAGCACCCATACGAATTTGGACTGGCCAGCACCCGTCACACGCCCCAACGCCACACGGTCTACTCCAGCATCGACACTGCTGTCAAAGAAGACGACGGTATCAGCGGTGATAGGATTTGGTGCATATGATTCGAACATCGTCGACGAGATGAGAATTGCGACAGGGGAATGTTTTGTGTTGGAAAGATCAGCACGCTCTTGACTAGCGCTCTGCCGAAGGCTGCTGTCGATTCGCAAATGGTCGATACGGGAACTAGCCAGGTACTTGCTGATAATATCAAGCGTCCGAAGGTGCTGCACAAATATCACTACGCGCCGCCTCTGTTCAAGCAAGCCTGGCAACAGCAGGTCAAGCAGGCCGAGTTTGGCTGAAGACTCAACCAGGACATTGCGATGCTCAGGATCTGAATTGGGCGAGACTCCGGTGTTGCTGATAAGATGCGGGTAGCTAGTCGACTTCAGGGCCTCGACAAGAATATCCATGAGTACGCTGGCTGCATGAGCGCCCGGCTTGCCCTCCGACTGATTGGTGCTAGGATGGGCAGCTGCGTGTTCGGAGTTTGTGCTGCAACTGGGAGTCAGTTGGCGCTTGAGCTCGGCTAAACACTTGTTGCGCTGACCATCATCTAGGCTGCTTTGCCGCATCATAATGATAACCTGCCCTACCAGCTGAATGGACGCCATGCTCTTTCGGATGATTGCCTGATACAGCTGACGCTGCCATGCTGTCATACCTACGGGGACAACGAGGTCGAAGTAGTGCATGTTGTGCATACTGATTGAAGAAGACGCAGCGGACGGCTTAGATTTCGAGTATGCAACAGGCACTGGGGTTGCTGGAGTGTTGATCACTGGTGATGGTTTTCGCGAGGCATAGTGCCTGCCCTTTGAGTGTGCTGGATTCTGCGGATCGCTAGCACGCTGTGCAGACATCGACGCTGAAGTACTGCTACGTGACGCGTCGCGAAAATCGGCTGCTGTCGACTTGCACGAACTGGGAGATGGTGGTAGTGGTGGAGTCGACCGTTGGTGACCATCTGGACGCTGCCGGCTGCCCGAGATGGCAGCGCAGGCTGCCATATCAGTATTCAACTTTTCTACGACCTGCTTGAGCGCAAACATTTTTGCACACTTCACAATATTCTCCCTTGTCGGATCGTCAGTCAAGTCAAAGTGGTCCCGAAGCGACTCTTCAGTAGAGTACCGATTTGGCTCAAGGAAATGCGCTAGCGAAAACAAGTCATAAACGCTCTGTGGTGGTTGTGAAGATCCAATAAGTATGTACTGGCGCGAATGGAGCCGACCCACCAGATCCCAGCAGTCACGCAATGACTCGCCCTTCAGGAACGCGTCGTATGTTATGATGCTCTGCCAAAAGACTTTGGTTGAGCGTAACAGGCTGGCCACAGTGTCGTTCTTTATCGCCTCGAAGTCTGCGATAACAACATGGCATGAAAGCGCTGGGCTCAGCTCCCCTTTTCCATATCCGCGGAACACCAGATGCTTAAGTAGCATTTCCACGGTACCCTCATCGCCGTACAGCTCGCCAACAACAACATTAGGTGCGACTGCCCTAAAGATAGCTGACCAGGCAGAGATATCAGTATGTGGGGCGATAATCAGGTAGGGAACCATGCCACAAGCGCCTGCGGAAGCACCGGAACTGCACATCTCACGAACTGGCTGTGTAGCAGTAGCTGCCGAAATGAAAGCTGCCACAGTATTCATGAAGCGGACTCTTCTGATCGTATTGAACACAACTGGCTTGGACGCCTTCCACGCAGTCAGGAGCCATTCGACTCGCTCAACCTCCAAATCGGAGAGTCCAGCGCTCACCGAAAATGACGATGGGTTGATCGTGCTCACAGCATTCATTAGACAGTCTCCTGGACGACTCACCCACCTCCACCATCCACGCATGTCGATTGCACACCGGTCTCTGTACCTTTTGTATGCATACAACCAGTACATGAACTCTTGGCGATCTGAGCAAGGGTCTGGGATGGCCTGGACGACAACCGTCTTGTCATTTGGTGGTTCCAAGATTACTGCCGCTTGCTCAAAGTGCAAAGCCAGGTATCGGCCATCGCTATCCATATCGAGCCTGTTATGCTCCAGATATCTACTGCGTGCATCCACATTGTTAGGCGATCTACGCAAAACGCCGACCATGTGCCTAATCTGCTTTCCGCTCCTAATACTCGACTTGCTCAAAATATCCCCAGACCAATCCGGCATACCCACTAGTGGGGTGGAGTCCTTTGGCGGGATCCTGGGGCTAATCGTGCCTGAAGCCAGTACCTCCTCGACATCCATAGGCTCAACCGCTTCCGAAATGCCTGCTACATAGGAATGGTGTGTGTGCTGCTTAGCTATACCGAACAAATCACTTTTTTTTTACCAAACGTCCCTACATGCTATATGATTTTCATACCTAGTTCCTGCCTTTCGGCATGTGAGAGAGAGCTTCCATATTGGCCAAGAGTATCTGCCAGAGCCTTCGTTTTGCCACCCCATTCATTGGAAGATGTGTCTCCAGGGTTGCAATTGCTCTGAGGTATGGCATTTTCCTCATCTGAGAGGGACCTCATGTGTGACTCCTTGCTATGAGCAGAATTGCGCAGGGTTCGACATAGTGTCTTCCTGGACCTGAGATCTTTCGCCAGCTCGTACTTCTCCAGAACATCCAACAGGCTGGCGGACGTTGCTAGTGATTCCCAAGTAACCTGTCCATCACTCCAAGTCACCAAAAAGTAACGGCGAAGTGAAGGATCGGCCAACATGCCTTTGATATTTTTGATCATACAGGTAGGCGACCAGGATGCACTATTGACCCTGCTCCATCCATGAGTGGCCCCCCACATACCACGGCGAATCCTATTCATGGACTTGGCCCCTCGTTTATTTAGCGCATTAGCCTGACTGGTACTTTTGCCATTTTCTGCATCGACATCCTGAGCACCAAACACCGAAAGATTATTAGCAAACGCATCGAGTGCCTCGTCCACGATACTCGCAATTCCCCTGTTCTCGAACCGGTCAACAGACATTGGTCTGGGTAAGCCGATTCCTTGGCGCATGTCGCTGCACTTCTTCTCAAAATTTTCGACTTCCTCCTTGCAGTTCAGTGTTTCCTTGGCATCTATCCAACTTGCGTCCTCTATCCTGTACCCTTTCCAAAACACCAGGTACTCGACACCTCTCTGAAGGGAGATTCGCCGTCCAATTATACGTTCCACCTCATATTCATCTGCGTCCCTTTTCCTCGCCATACTAGCTATAACGGTTAATCGATGTTAAGCAAAATATGACTGCTGGTATCGTTTCCTTCCTTTATGAGTGGGCAAATGTAAAATAACGAGCAGTTGCTTCGATGTGGAAGGAAACCATGCATTGCTGCAAGTATGAATGAGGGGACGGATTTATAGTCAGAGTGCCACGAGTCTGCTGATAGCCAGCTTTGGTTGGTTTTTTACACAGCACAAATCGCATTTTCCCTATATGTGAGTCCTGTCCTTAATTGGCTCATTGTTCAGACTTTAGAGCATGCATGAGTGAGGATCAGCGACAGGTGGTATTGCAGTTTTGGCATATATTGCACCATTGGAATGCCATGGCCAGCATAGCCATGCTGCTTCCAACAAATCAGAGCCCTAGCATCACCAAGCATGTGGTTGGCGATCTGCGCAACAAGTTTAAATTTGGAATGCTGCAACACCACTGCAAGCCGCCTGGTGGTTAAAGATACGTGTACACTTATCCATATACATAGCGGTGGAAATAGCGATCTGCATGCACCACTGAGTAGAGAGCAAATAGAGTAGCAATGCCAAAGTGCACGGGTCGGGAATCAATGGTTGAGAGATAAAAATCATTTGCCGATTTTCACTACTTTTGTTCTGTTCACAGCAAATATCCTCAAGGCGCTGGTTCCTCGACTGAACGCATCACATGAGTATCTTAGCCTTGAAGCTACATGCACACAGTGTATATTGGTCCTCGGCATACAGTGCTTCACTGGCGGGGCTAATTCCGGCCCTAATGTCACTCTGAGCTTCTGCTAAGGTGCTTTCATCGATTCCAGAGCAAGCTTCCGAAGCCCTTGTCATAATAGGTAACATTGAGTGGTGTCCTGTATACTAGCTTTCAATCCAGGCATGCAAGTTGGCTACTTTAGCCCTCCAAACCAACCAATATCCCTCTCTCTCCTCTCTTCTTTGCTAGGGGTCTTTCTTAGTATTTCTCATAGAGTATCAATATTGTTGCCTTATTTCAGCACATTTTACTCACAAAGCGTATTAATTTTCTTTAAACGCACAGTATTCGCTCTATGCTGGTGACAATTAGAGGTGTTTATCAATATATACACGCAACAGCTATATATACAATACCCCTTTCTTTACCCAAAATAAATTCTGTAGCATTCACATTACGGACACTGTCTTCACAGCACATTTAGCCAATATTCAATGGCTGCACTGACAAATAGACTAATAATGCGCTGATATTCTATCTCATAAAACTTTGCTAACAGTGTACTTTTGTCTTAACACGTTATGAATTCCCACAGAGTGCACTCGGACTACATCTGCAGTATTTCTGTCCTTGGTCTCTGGTAGCAAAAACCAGCAGAAAACCACACCAAACACATTGCAGATGCCAAAAACAACAAACGAGTATCCGCCTATAGCGCTCTGCATAGGTGGAAATACCAGGCCAATGACGACCATGAAGAAATAGTTGACCGTGCTGCCAATGGAGCCAAATGCAGCTGCAGCATACGTGGGCGTTAATTCGCTGCATGTGAGCCATGGAATTGGCCCCGAGCCAACAACAAAGGCAACATAATGCACAAATACCATTGTGATTGCAAGGATATTAATATGCCCCACGGTGCCCACAACAATAAATATGCATGCAATGGCCATGCCGCCATGCGAGACCAGCATTAATGGCCGACGCCCGTAGTATGCGGACAGGATCACCCCAGCCAGTGTCGCTAGCGCAGCAACAAGAGAAAGAACACTGGTCAGGATCTGCGCCAGTGTCGGAATGTTTGCAGGGTTGCCGGTGGTGACTGAGCTGAAAATTGATGTCGAGTAAAACGACAGAGAGCCAACACCACACGACTGCTGGAGGAAATTAACTGTGACTATCACTAGCAGTTGGTGGCGGAGGTTTTCTGGCGTTCGTCCAGCTACGACGTCGTAAATGTTGGCAACGAATGCGCCGTCGCCCATCTCTTTGCGCACGTCGGCGACCATTTGGTCGAACTCGGCTGTGCAGTCGGCGCCCTGGCGCAACTTCTCCAGCGATTCGCGGGCCAATTCGAGCCTGTCTTTCATGATTAGCCATTTAGGCGACTCGACACAGAACATCAGCAGCTGGATGTTCACCAGTGCGAGGACGCCGGTGATGGAGAACAGAATGCGCCAATAAGGCGGGTTGGACATTCCCAACGAGACTGCCTGAGACACGGCAATTCCTAGTGCAATGCCCATCTGGAGCAGAAACCCAAGCACATTCCGAGCCTTGGGCGTAGCCGCTTCGACAATATACGCGGTGAACGTGCTATTAGCACATCCAATGCCCAACCCTACGCATATGCGTCAACCACCAGCATTGAGATGTTAACCGCCAGAGATAGAAACAGCGCGCCGATGATGGAAAAGACCCGGCAATAGGCGAGCACTGTTTTTCGGCCGTACCGGTTTGAGAAGGGTGTACAGAACAGAGCGCCCAGCATCGCACCCAGTGGCATGCAGGAGACGATTACTCCCCAAACGGTGGGGCTCATGGGGATGCATGATGGGAAGGGCCCGATCCAGTGCAGGGGAGAGGTGATGCAGCGGGAGATTACATCGCCAGGGACGTTAGTTGCACCAATGTCCCAGCCGTAGCCGACGCTACCCAGAGAGCCAACAAGGGCGCAGAAGAGCTGGTACTTTGTGATGCCCAGTTCGCGGGAGTCCGTCATTGAATATAGCAAATGCGTAGGGATGGGATGTTTGTGGAAATGAAAACCAAGGACCAGCACCCGGCTGGGTTTATATTGGGCGTGGGATTGATATGCCAAGGCAGGAAATGTGCGTGTGTGCGAACGTGGAAGCTTGCGCTCTCAAGAGCTTATTTTTGACACTCTATGCTACCCGTGCCATTTTGTAATATTTTTCAGCACGGGTAGGATGGTATGCTTAGATTAGCAAAAAAAACCAAATAAAGACCGTGCAGTTCAACGCCGATTGCAGGCAAGTCGTTCCCACACGCTTGTCAGAATGTGATGTGCCAAAGCGCCCAGAGGACCGATTTCCGATCCGGTAATTGATTTCTAATTTCTGTCAACCGCCTGTTGGGAATCAAGGATCCTCGACGACTGGATTTTCCGCGCCAGCTAGCTGCCGTGTGCCCGCGGGCCACCCAGCGCAACGTTGGGGGGAAGGCGACGATGTGGGCTGAGCTGTGCAGAGCGTGGAACAGCAGGACTCCAGCGTGTACTAATGTTGCACAAACCGGTGTTTTCCTCCTTTCAAATGAATTCTATCGGGCGGCGAGTGCTGACATTGTCCTGACAAACTCCCATTTGCACCTATTTTCCGGGGCCGTCGCACCAAGCACTGGCGAAGGTATGACGGCGATCATCTACTAGGTATAGTCGTGGCTTCTGACCACACCTACCTGCAGATGAATGAGCAAGGCCGCCAAGACTGTGGTGAGAGCAAACTGAGAGCGGCGAATTAGATCGGCGGTGTAAAGCGAGCTGGATCCACAATGAATGAGGGTAGAGCCACGTTTCGTCTGGGGTCGTCCATTCCCAGGGCATGCGCGGTCTATTTCACGACATCGTGTCTCTCAGTTCATTGGAAGTCAAAAACTGCCGTGCAGCATCTGCTCGAGTACAGGCGAGGGTGGGCATAAGCATTTTTGGCGCAATCTGGCTGACGCTATGCGGATAAAAACACCAGTACCACCAGCCTACTGCTGCGGCAAATAAAACAGTGCTATCCTCAGGGTGTATATAGATCGCACTGAGATAAAGCCTACTGTCACTGTTGCCGATGACGCAAGGACACATTTTTCAAGGTGTGTATTTTGTGCAAATGTAGTGGAAAGCCAATAACTGCCAGCATCAAAGCCGCCTCATGCCAAGCGAGGCGCTGGCGTTGAGCAGCTGCGGGCGAGATGCGTGGCGACTGTGACGATGACAACGGCGGCCCAAGCCCTGCATCTGGTGACAGACTTGGCTCTCCACAGTGCAACGCCAGGCGGTGGCGGCAGCAGCAAAAAGCCAGAAGCTTTCCCGCTTGATTGCTGGCGCTGGCAGCCGAAAGAAAAAGGGCCAGGCTCTCAGTGACCTTTTCAGCACACGGTTGGCTGGGCGTGGTCCGGGCCAATCGGGTGGCGACTTCAAAGTAGGCGGTTTCAGGAAATTGAGAGCAATGCGGGCACACCCAACCGAAGCTCCTCCCCGGCCTGGCAGGCGAGGAGGTTTTTTGTTTTGGCTGCTGGGCTCACAATTATATAAGGAGTCTCGCCTGGCCCAACGGCCAGTTCTCGAGGCTCCCTTGTTTTTATCCATTTCTTGATCAACAGCCGCCATCACCATAGCCATGTCGACAGCCATTGCCTCTACAACCGCCCTGCAGGGACCCGCCCTGGAGTACAGCAGCCACTCGCAGCTGCTCCGCACGACGGCGTGGTCACTGCGCTCGCTAATGCGCACAACAGACCGGCTGGCCAGCGGGCCTGGGCTGCGCGGCAACTTTGGCCACATAATTCCAGCCTCGGCGACCCTGCCGTCCATCGAGGTGTTTGTGAACAGCATCACCGCCTCGCTCCACATCAAAGCCGCAGTGCTCGTAACAGCGCTTGTATACGTCGAGCGGCTCGGCCACCGGCTGCCAAAGAGCGCCCAGGGCACGGCTGACACCCCATACCGCATTTTCCTGGCTGCGCTAGTGCTGGCCGACAAGTACTGGTCAGACTACGCAGTCAAGGCAAAGAGCCTGGTCAAGGCGGCTGGCGGGCTGTTCCAGCTCAGCGAGATCTGCGCCATGGAGCGCGCAGTGCTGAAGATCCTCGGGTTCAGACTGTATGTGTCGACCGAGGAGCTGCGCCAGTACGCCGACAAGCTGTCTATCGATCTCGACCAGGCCTGAAAAGAGAAAGCCAACCAAGCATGCATCACCCCTGCGCAGGGTCTCCTCTCTGCCGTCCACCCACAGTACATATCCCCTCTCACCCCCACCCCCTCCCTGTTTATAGCTGTTTTAAATGAAATTCAAGATGTTTTCAAGCTTGTCTTTTCTGTACACTGAGAATTGGTCTACCGCGTTGACTCCTTGAGCTGGCCCTCGAGTATTTCGCGCTCCATCAGCAGATACTTTATATACTCGACGGTCTTTTGCAGAATCAGCGCCTCGCTGCGCTGCGACGGCGTCAGTGTCGGCACGATCTGGATAAGCTGATCGTAGCCAGCCCGGATATTCTGCCGGCGCTTCTGCTCAGACGCAATGTGGTTCGCCTTCTTTTCCTCCTCCGTCAGCAGCTCGCCCTTCTTCTTTGTAATGCGCGTTACTCGTGGCTTCCTGGGCTTGCCAGACGACCCGGAGGGCTGCTGCTGCATCTCAGCCATCATTGAGGCAAACTGCTGGTCGGCAGGCGCGGATCCGATCAGCCCCGGGAGTTGTGGTTTTGTTTCGTTGTCCATGTGCTTTTTTCCTGAAACAGGTTTTGGACGTGTGTGTGTGTACAAGAGCGGCTAAAAGAGCGGCACAAAAAGTGGGCAATTGCAAAAGGGCAAATGGAGAGAGCTAGGAAACAGAGTGAGAGAAAGAGCGTTCCAAGGCTGCAAGAAGGGACAAGGGGTTTCAGGGTTCCCTATTAAGAAACAAATAATGTGGGAACGACTGGCGATGGCCAGTTCAAAGGGAGAGCTTGTGCGAGTGGGAGGCAAGAATTATGCGGGAAAGCAGCGCAGGCTCTGATGGCGAAAAAGGTGAATATAGCAGTGTGAGGAAAAGTATTATATAAGGGCGTGTAGCACTAGTAGAGACAAGAAGAGCTGTGCTTGCTGCTGCAGAGAAGGGAATCTGCTGTCCTTGGTCTATTTGCGCCCGTTCACAAGACGAATGCACCTGGCACGTGAATGTGCGGGCGCCCACAGAATCAGCCAAGGCCTTCCCCTAGATGTTGGAATTTCCAAACACACAACCTCGAGTGGTGTTGCATTGCTTTTCTGTCTAGATTCACATGCGGCCTATGCCCCCCCCCCGCAACTTGCACCGTACCCCTTTACCAGTCTCGACGGTCCGCGTGGACTGTTAAGAGCATGTCATCCTATATTAGCTTTGCCACCAAGGCCCTCATGTGAAAAATCTATTCACTCGTCACCACTGTCGTCGTCCTCTGACAGATCCTCGTTCTCAAACAGCGACGAGTCCACGGCCACATCGCCCTCCGAGATAAACTTGGAGTCCGACTGCGCCAAGGACCGATCTTGCTCAAACAGCTGGCGCCCAGTGAGCATCATATCCGACTGCTTCTTTGAGTCCGCCGTGCGGCGCGCCGTGCCCCGCGACTCAGCCGCCGCCAGCGCAGCCTTCTTCGTCTCAGCCCGCTCCAAGTCAAACCTCTCCTTCCACTCGAGGAAGCTTGCCCGAGTCACCTGCGTGCCGATGAACTTGGCCTGGTCGGCTTCAACCTCCTTCTGGATCCGCTCGTCCTCCTGCCGCTTGATCTCTGCAAGCTTCTCGATAAGACGCTCGGCCATCAACTCCTTGACATGCATCGCCATGTTGAACACCATAGCCATCCCAAGACTCTCTTCGCCGATCACGCGCGTCTTCTCTTTGAACTCTTCCAAATCGTCGTCATCGAGCTCTGCCTCGGGTTCCGGCACGTTCTCGTCCTCAGAATCTGCGTCGGCGTCAGCATCAGGCAGTTCCAAGTCAAATACTGGCAGCTCGTCGGGGTACGTTGCTGTGTATTCCACCGTCAGGAGCACCGTACTGGCCGGCAGCTCGTCATCTTCAAGCGCAATCTCAATCGAAAACCTGTATGGAGACTCAGCAAGCTCCGTGAACTCGCTCGGGTAAATCGATTGCAGGATCTCCACCTCGCTGCGCTGCTCTTCCAGATAGTGCTCGTCGGACATGCCTTTTAATGTAATTAACCTGAACTTGAGAGAGAGGGGAAAAAAAGCTATCGAAAATTGCACTCTAAAATCGGACATCCATGATCAACCTATGGCTAAGGCCTACGAAGCCAACCTGCCAGAGCCAGTCGTTGTGGGAATGGAAATAAAATTAAAAAAAAAAAAAAAAAACCCTGCTGCGGCTAATCTCATTATCTCGCTGACGATTTACTCTGAGGCCTGAAGTTGTCCGAGCAGGTGCTCCAGATGCTGGACTTTCGACGAGAGGCCCGAGTCCAGGATGGCACTGAGTTTCGCACGCAGCGGTCCAGAGTTGCTTGTGGGGATAACAAGCCGCTTCAGATTAGGCATACGAGCCAGGAACATCGCCAAAGCGTGCAGCTTCTGAGGCGAGACTCCCTGGGGGAGTCCGTCCTGAAGGTTAAAGTACGCCAGCGATATGCTAATAGGCACATACTCGCTGGGAACCCTCAAGTCGGGATGACCTGTATCAAGCAGATTGTCCTCTAGCATTTCATATGTTGTGCATAGCTGCTTGAGGCGTGGAAGCTGTCCCAGAAGCTTAACCAGCTGCCCACGGCCGCATTGGACGTACAATCTGAGGCATTGCAGTTGATTGAGCTGGACGTCATCTGGGACTGTAAGCCTTGCACTAGTATAGGAGTTCAGATAATACGACACCTCCAGTGTCTTGATGCGAGAGTTGGAAGCAAGCAGCGGGTGAGTCCAGTAAGGCGAAGTCGAAAAGTCCGAGAGAAGTAGATGGTTGAAGACCACCTTGAGGCTATCGAGATTTGCAAGCGGAGTAAGATCAAGTTGAGCCCATCCAGGGTGATCATGAACCACCAGCTCTGAGATCTGGTACAGAGGGAAATGGCTCAAAAAGTTGTTGATGTCACCAAGGAAATTCTCAACACCAAGTTTTCTGAGCGCACCGAACCTAGCATTCCTAGGAGCTGCTACCTGGCAGTCCCCAACATCATCCTCAAACTTGAGGTAAAGCGACTCCAGCTCATTGAAAGCTAATGGCTGGCAGCCATTCCAAGTGTGGAAGTGCTCCCAAAGGGTTCCTGGGTCCACATTATTCAGCCGCAGTGACTTGATAGTAGGTGCGAATATTCTAATCGGCCTGAGATACTGGTCACCAAAGCCCACCTCTCTATCCTCATGCATCCCCACGTTCACAGTAACATTTTGCACCGTCTTTGGCAGGTCTCCCAGGCGGACAAAAAAGAAGTCTGTATCGATAATGTCGATAGAAACCAACGAGCTCACCATGCTGTGCAAAAGAACCTCGATCAGCGGCTCGCCGTACGCACCATCGCCTCTGTAGTAGTAGATCACCTTCTTCAGGCTCGGCAACGCCTTACACAACTCGTCATTAAGCTCTGTCAGCCGGTAGTTGATGGCACCAGGAAGTCGATCGTCAGAGTCCGGGACATGCTCATTGGCATCAGCGCCTACTCTTGCAACGCTGACTCCTTCATCACCTGGGCCATCACTATTGCCTGTGTTAATCCCGTAGATACGCAAAGTCGTGATATTTGGCCACACGCGTCCCAGGAACTTCTTCTCTACTAATTTCTCCAGTAACTCGCTGGCGCTGATGCACGGGTTAATACGCAGTTCAAAACACCTAGCTTTATGAATATTCCCATGCTCCACGATAGTAGGAATGTTCGTAGACACCAAGAACTCGCCCCTTCCGTTGACATGTGCGTTTTCATCAGGATTATAGAATCCAGCCATGGCAGTCTTGTACATAGATGACTGCACGTCGCCATGGTACCTGCGGCTCACAGCAGTCGATTGAATGTCGAACCTTGCCGCATTGGTAAAGAATTCAGGCTCATCCTCATGATCACCCAAAAAATAGTCATTCCCAGGACTGCTCACAGAACGAAGGTTGTCGAATATTATATCTAGCACTTCGGGTGCAGCAGAATCGAAAAATGACATGGCTGAAAAGGCTTTTTGCTATAGATGGCGTTTGTTGGCTAGTTGGATGTTAAAGAAAGGATGAATTAGGAAGAGAACAGCGAATGATGCGCAGCCACCAGCGTATATTTATATCAAGGCTATTAATGATACTTTTGTCGGTATTGCTGATCATTATCAGACTCATCATCGCCGTATTAGGAGCCTTCAAACTAAATATACACCAAAAGTCAGGGAAATAATCAAAAAGGAAATTTCAGACATGCATAAAATTTATTGTTTGCTACAAACACAAAAAGGTACAAAACAACAAGACCATCACACGCTTCAGTTTATGGTAGGGTAAGCCCGACACCTGCTGGGTGATACAGTTCAAGGAAATAAGTGCTGTATGTTTCCACACAGCCTCGTACTTGTCGTGAACATCATTGCATTTGTTTTCTCTGAAAGCGTTGCTGTGGCAGTATAGAAACTCACAACGACAGTCAGACTTCTAAATCTGAGTCGCAGTATCTAAAGTTCCATGCCATAACCTCTCCTGAATACAGTGCGTGGTGCACCAATACTACCCAATCACCGCATAGGCGACTCAATTATTCATGAGATATGAAATGAATGAGCTGGATGTTGAACATTCAGAAGTACATTGATAATCTTTCTGCCAATCCTAGCTAGCTTGTCAAAATTGCACTCATGTTTTGGTACTGTCACTGGCTCGGAATAACAAAGAACCGGTTGTCTAAAGGCTAGCTGAAGCAGAGTAGTGCTATGAACATCCCTCTAACTGGCACCATCTCAGTTGCCCTGGGGTTGGATATGCTGAGTGCAGGAAAAAGGACGTGAGCTACTCGATTTCCTATGTATCTTTTTGACGACCCCTCCGCATGCTGGTCAGCAGGTCAAACACTTGCAGTATCGTGCACAGTAGACAATTCGTGTATGCTGAGAGAACGATTTTTGCTTTGCAATGCAAGTGGTTAAAAAAATAACACTATCAAAATAGGACAAGCAAAAATGATTTCTGCCGGGTTCGAACCGGCGACCGTCTGCGTGTTAGGCAGACGTGATAACCAACTACACCAAGAAATCTTCACGCTTCCGAGCAGGTTCTCTGAAATACATATATAAGCCAGATGGTCCATACACCACCTACTTTTCAATGATACCTCTGCCTATGGCTCCCCAGCTGCCTTTGCCCATTAGCCAAACTTCCTATCTGCAATGAAATAAATACCAAAATTCACCTGTAGTACAGACAAGTCTCATTGTTATAAAGATATTATAGGATACCCTATTTCTAGATTAGTTCCTAATAAGATTGCTTATTTCTCCTAGCATTATGCTTCCCTTATGAATATACTTAAAATATTTGCCTGGTTTATAAAAGAATTGCATTTGCTTACTATTTAATATACTATTTTCTAAACCTATATATTTAATAGTTTAACTAAAGTATACTTAGAGGATATATAAAGTTTATTATCTACTTATAAATTATATATGCATATTATAACTAGTAGTAATTTTAGTAAAATAAATTTTTTGCCTAAACAACTATTAGTATCTTAGAGATATTTTAGTAAATATAGTTTCCTTATATTTACTCAGCCATATCTATTGAGATATTAACTTTTGTAGCCCAAAGATAATTAACCCTAAATATGCAAAGTTTTTTCTTTCTAGTTAAAATCATATTTATAAAAAACTTTTCTAAGTTACTAATAGCAGTTTGGTAAAATAGTATGAAAATATGTCTTAGTTATTTAAATAATTAATTGTAGAATAGTTATTTACTACTAATTATTTTTAATATAGATATTATTAATTAATATATCTAGAATGTTTCTATATATATAAATGATTACTAAGTTGAAGAATGACCCCCTAGCTAAAATTTTTTAGGATGCTGATAGGGGTTTCAGAGAAGCACTATATTTGGTAAATAAATAAAAAATTTCAGATAAATTAAATACATATCTAGTAGTTTAGTAACTATGAATATCCTCCATAATAGTTTAAAGTAAAACTACTAATTTTTATCCCTATTTGATGAAGTGCATATTGATGGAAATTTATCTGAAGAAATAGCTAATACTCTGTATGTGGTCTGCAAATTCTGCATACTTTGGTGTCTTCATAAGAGTCTCTATAATATCACCAAGGTATGGTTCAAGGCTGTATGAAACATACACTCGCTTGAGAGATGGAATAAGTGAGATAAGCAGTACCAGTCTGTCGATTGTAGCTTCATTGGATGTCTCGATAGCCAAATTGACATCCAGTTCAAAAAGACGATCCCTGCCAAGTGGATAGTGAGTACCGCGAACCTTTTGCACTTCATCCAAATGAAGATTGTACTCATCTTCCAGTGAGTTATTGCCTTGATGATCATCAAGGCATAGGGACAACTTGGTGATGTTTGGGAGCAAGCCAATGAGTGATATTACTTGAGCGTAACTGAACCGCACAGTTGTAATGTCCAATATCCGGAGGTTGGCAGCACATATAGAGTCTTTGAGTATTGTGAGCACCCAATCGGTATCCCACAGAAACCAGAAGTCGATCATTAGCTGCTGCAAGTGTGACGAAATGCTGAATTCCGAGGTTATCGCATGTTCATACCACTCTTCCGACTTGTTTTCGCTGGTGTAATCCCATGTAAGGTTTACGCAGTGTAGGTGGGGATACTGGCTGTGCACATGCCCATCGACTAGAGTGATAATGGGGGGTGATGCTTCAGGCATATCTAGAGTGATCGTCTCTAGCGTCTCCGTATTGGGTTCAACGAGAATATCCTGGGCGAATGGGTAGTGGTGCTTGCATTTGACATGCTTTAGAGCTGGAAACGGCTTTCCTGGTGGCAGATCGTAGCGGGTGGTGACATCATCGTCATCCAGTTCAATCGATAAGGCCTGAAGATTGGGGTATATGATCAGACTGCCTCCGTCGTGCTGTATCAGGTGCAAAAAATCGGCTGATGTAGCATTGACCAGTTCAATACTCTTTAATGTTGCTGCGCTGCGGTATAAAAGCTCAAAGAATGACCCGCCCAAGGATAAGTCAAAAAGCGTGATATTCTCCAAGTTGGCAATGAATGGTAGTTCGCAGACTCCAGGGCCAAAGTATGCGTCAATAAACGTAACTGAAGCGGCTCTCGATGCCATTGATGCAGCAAACTCCATTAGCAGCTTTCTATGGTGATGCTGTGGCCCGATATCCATACCAAGATAGCACCTTTGGATATGCGGAAACAGCCTGTTGAGCTGAGCAGTTGTCCTTGCGATCTCCTGAGCGGCCATAGCGCTGTCGATATCAGAGTTGCTATCAGGTAATCCAGTCAAAATGACTTGCAAATCAACTGGCTTCAGAAATACAGCGTCTCCAGTAGCGCCAGCTGCGAGTTGTTGAGCTACTGTGCCGTTCAGAATATCGGTGCACGAATGATTCATGGCGACAGACTTTACAAGCCCTTCGGCACCAGAAGTCACAGCAGTAAGGAGCGTTGGAAGCCAGCAATGATCCTCTGTAAGCATGGCGAAGCCGAGATTCGTCTCGTCTACTACTTCCTGGTACAGTAGCTGTAGAGCAGTAAGTCGCCAGTGCCGACAAATGCTGAGAAACGGCATAAAGCTCGGACGTATGCCGGTTGGACTCTTATCATAAGTACGGACTGTGCCACGCAAAACGCCCGACGTATACTCGATTATCAGCTCGATAATGTGGGGTGGCAGACTAGAAATATCAACAGACATTAGGGTAAAGGTTTGGAAAAGATAGAGAAGTAGGAGAACGGTTCACAGTTTGCTTCCAAGCCCAGCTGCACTAGACAATGAAAACAGCACTATACTGGCTGGTTCTACAGCCTTGATGGCCGATCCATCGTGCATCATCATATCCCTTTGCTAAGCTAGAGTTGAGCCGCTGAGCATCTGTACTCTTCCAAGCAATGTATAGCTGGTACAAGGAATACTGAGTATAGCTGCGCATGGGCACCAGAACGTTCAGAGCCACTATGTGCATTTAATGATGTGTTGTGTGAATAGCAATTCGAGGGCTGGCTTACTGTCGCAGTTTATTGGGCTTTTTCAGCTCTGCTCGTAATGGCTAAACGGTGCATTCCAGCTTTCAAAATAAACGAAAGTTCAGCAGCATCCAAAGACTGGTTACACGTGCGACGCCAGATCATCACTATCTGCTTCAGTAAGCAGCCCATCGTTCCTGGCGGAGGGCAGTTGCATCGCACACTGCACTCTGGACATTCCAGTCGTCCCATGCAACACCGGAAAGATAAGCAAAGGTGTCTATTTTACTCAACTGAAGCCAGCAATAAGAACTCTCCGGCAAAAGGGTATGGCGAAATAGGCTACTGCTTACTCGTAGATGACGTTGTCAACAGCACGCGAGTACGACTTGATGTTGTCACCGAACCACAGAGCAACCTCGCGCTCAGCGGACTCGACCGAGTCGGAGCCGTGGCAGACGTTCTTGCCGATGTCCAGGGCGAAGTCGGCGCGGATGGTGCCGGGAGCCGAGTCCTGGGGGTTGGTGGCGCCGAGCATGACGCGGCCGATCTTGACGGCACCCTTGCCCTGGATGACGAAAGCAGCAACGGGGCCCGACTGCATGTACGCCAGAAGCTTGGGGAAGAACGGCTTGTCAGCCAGGTCCTTGTAGTGCTCCTGCAGCAGCTCCGCCGACGGGTGGATGAGCTGGAGGGCGAGGATCTTGAATCCGCGCTTCTCGAACCGCGAGACAATCTCGCCGACAAGGCCGCGCTCGACGCCGTCGGGCTTGACCATGATGAAGGAACGCTCCTGGTTGGCAGACATGGTGGATGTGTGGTGGGTTATGACGTGCTGGCTGTTGCGATTAGCGAAGCAGAAAAAGACAAAGAAGAAGAAAAAGGAGCAGACTGCGAAGGGCCGCATCGTTTGGGGCCGACTTTATATGGCTGTCGAGTACTGAGAAGCAAGAAAAAACTTTTCGTAAACAAATTGGATATGCTGTAGAGTGGCAACGACGATCCCCTTCCTGTACACCAAGCCCAAGCGACGGTCACAACTGGTTGATTGAAATTCGCAGATGGATTACGAAACATCAAATTTTGGGATTGGGGTTGGGTTTGGATTTGTAATGCCTGCGATCATCATCACCGCTGTTCAGATGGGCTGGCACTTGCGCCTTCACGTTTTCCTGACACCTTTTGCTATCAAATGTTCGCCTCAAAATTAGCAACCTTGACCCGGAATCCGCCCCGACTGCTGAATCTGCCGTCACTGGCTCGGAGCAGCGCTCTGCTGAATGCAAAGAGCACACTCGCAGTCGCTCGTAACCTGCACAGCCTGTCGAGACAGCGACCATCAGCGCTTTCGCAGAATATTGCGCTGCAAAGTGCTACTCCTCGTGGACAGCAGTGGCGTGGGGCTCGCTGGGATCGGTACACTAATGCCGATTATGGATCCAAGCGTGGCAGCAGCTATGGCAGCAATCCGAACCCAGGCGGCTTCTTTTCGCGACTGTCGCCTGAAGCCCTCGTCTATTCAATCATTGGCGCAAACGGTGTAGTGTTCTTGGTATGGAGCTCTGCACAGCAGCGGCAAAAAAGCTTTGGCGATACCAAGCTGCTGAGGTGGATGGTGGACAACTTTAGCGCGACATACATCAACCTGACATCGGGCCGGGTGTGGACGCTGTTAACGCCGGCATTCTCACATATAGAGCCCATGCACTTGATGGTGAATATGTTTATGCTGTACACGTTTGGCACCGATATGGCACGGCTGCTAGGGCCGAAACGCTTCCTGATGTTCTACCTGGGAGCAGCAGCATTCGGAAACCTGCTGAGCGATTTGATCCGCGGTATCTACCTGCCGGCCAAGACCGGCAACTACAGAACGGCAGCTCAACCGGCGATTGGCGCATCGACCTCGGTAGTTGGAACCACAACACTATTTGCGTGCCTCTACCCGCATGCTACGCTACAGCTCTTCTTCATTGTGCCTGTGCCGGCATGGCTTGCAACTGCTGGCTTTATCGGCTGGGATGTCTACCGTGTCATGCGCTCGGATCGCACCAGGGTCGATGGTGCAGGCCATCTTGGCGGTGCTGCTGCTGCTCTTGGATACTACTGGTTCCGTCTGCGTCCGCTCATTAGAAGGATGCGCTAGACATGACTGCATTCATTAGAGTTGTACTGCCCTTTTCTGACAGCAGAGAGTAGCCTTGGTTGTATGATGAGCCTCCAGTACCGATTTGGAGTCTAGTCGACTAGGCACAGACTAGCCTCTTCGTATGTAGCATATGTGGTATATATACCGTGTGCCAGTCGGCCCGGTCCCAATGATAGCCATGCTCCGCTAGTCCTCCATTTTAAATGCTGTCCTCTACCCCGGCTGCGTGTTGGGTCTGGGTTGTTGGTGCAATGGCCAAGTGGTGGGCGATATAAAAGTTAGGATAAAAGGCAGTAAATAAAAGGCAACATGTGCCAAGCACTAATACTGCAGTGCAGGTGCATGGCAAAATCATTCTTCACATGGGCAATGCCTTGAATTCCAACTTACAATTGCAGTCAACGTCTCAGCGCCATTCCCACCCGACCGTGGCCATGCGAAAACAGAACAATGCTCTGCTGCATTTTGGACAGGTACCAAGATGTGGCCGGGCAAAACAAAGGCACAGCAAGTATCTCGGGCAGCGTCCTTTTAGCAAATGCGCCAGCTTGCTTCGCTTGCCCCGTCGTTGGATTTGCATTTTTGTTTACTGTAGAACTTCGCTCTGCATCATATTTTCCCATCCCATTTCTTTAGCTAATATATCCAAGATGTCAGACATCAAGCACACTATAGCCATCGAGGAGGGCGAGATCGTCGTCCCTCAGGTCGGACCCGAGCGCGATGCCATTACCAAGCGTCTCCTGCACAAGCTCGATATGCGCCTTGTCACTTATATGTCGCTGTTGTACCTTTTCAACACTCTTGACCGCGGAAATATTGGCAATGCGCGTCTTGGTGGTCTCGAAGAGGACACACACCTCACCGGCAACGACTTTTACAACGTGCTTTCCTTCTTCTACTTTGGCTACTGTATTTCCCAGGTGCCCAACATGTTTCTGCTCAAGAAAGTCAGCCCGTCGCTGCTGATCGGCGTGACCATGGTGCTGTGGGGCGTCTGCTCGACTTCTATGGCAGCGTGCAAGAACTACTCCAGCCTACTCGCCGCACGCTTCTTCATGGGGGTGTTTGAAGCTGGTATTGGTCCCGGCGCCCCACTGGTCTTGTCGTTCTTTTACTTGCGCAATGAGCTTGCATGGCGCACAGCTCTTTTCTTCGGCAGCTCAACCATTGCTGGCGCCTTTGGCGGAGCGATCGCTTACGGGGTGTCCAAAAATCTGGCCCACGAGAAGCTGGCACCTTGGCGGTTGCTGTTCATTATTGAGGGTATCCCTACAATTGCACTAGGCATATTCACAATCTTCTTCTTGCCCAACTCTCCCCACAAGCTCGAGAAGTGGTTTGTGACGCCCGAGGAGAAGCAGGTGGCCATTGAGCGTGGGCGCTCGGGACTCAACACCGACAATACTGTTTTGGACAAGCGCCAGCTGATTGCTGCCTTCAAGGACTACAAGAACCTCTTCACGTGTCTGATATATATCGGCCTGAATATCCCGCTAGCCTCGTACACGTCGTTCTTGCCCACGATTGTCAAGAACATGGGCTACTCGGACGCCAAGGCCCAACTGATGACTGTTCCGCCATATGCGTGTGCGCTGGTCACTGTGCTGCTGTTTGCATGGAACTCTGACCGTACCCAGCGCCGTGGCTACCATGTTGCTGGTGCTGGCTCAATTGCCTGCCTTGGCTATATCCTGTTGCTCTCGTCGGACCACATGCACACCAACTATGCTGGTGCATGCATCGTTGCCGTGGGGTTGTACCCGGTTGTGCCGCTGATGCTGTCATGGGTAGCCAACAACAATGTTGGACACACAAAGCGTGCGATCAGTGTGGCTATGCTCAACACATTCGGCCAGTGCTTCGCAACCGTAGGCACGCAGATCTACAAGACTCACATGGCACCACGCTTCTTCATGGGATATAGTGTGTGTCTCTCGTTTAGCTTTCTGATGATCGTCGTGGCGCTGTCCCTGACATACATTCTGAGGCGGGAGAATGCCCGCAGGGACGCCGAGTTTGGTGAGCCCAAGCTGTTGACCCCAGAAGAGCAGGCTGAGGCAATCCGCAGCGGCATCTACGACGACCACCCAAGCTTCCGTTATTACGTCTAAATCACAATGCTCTAGCGCAGCAATGAATTGCAAAATATAGCTTGGCATGCTTTGCTGCCTGCTAGTGACGTCGTCTACAAGCGCACAATCGATCGATCTAACAATGCAGATCAAATATAATCAGCACTGCAATGGCCACACGTGACTGGATGGGTTCTGCGTTCAATTGGCTGATCTCCAGCTCATGCAGGCAGCGATGCCAACAGCCGAGGTTTGCCAGGAAAGGTTTTTGCGCGTCTTCGAGCCATTGAGAAGTTTTCGGGCTGCTGTGATAAACTGCCCCGCCATCCTTTCCTTTCTCATCTTTTCGTCCGTTCAGCACACCCCCTAGTCGCTATTCTCTATTTTTATTCTCTCGGCCCTAGCTTATACTCTGTGCTCTTGCAATTCGCACCCTGCGGTTAATATCATTTACTTCCCCTGCCTAAAGAGTTGCCACCCCTTCTTTTTCGCAAAGCAAACAGGCGCTTACGTTTTGGACTGCTGTGCCTCTTCCACACTATCTCAGCCAGAGACGCAGGGTTCTGCCTTCCACCGTTCTGACACCTGCCTGTTTGTACTAAACATACTCAGGTTTCTAGCAGTCTGCTGGGCACACTCTACAAACATTCTACGCTACTTACACATAATTTTAAGCCTTCGATGTCGACACTTGAAGCAAGCAGCCTTTTGCCTTTTGATGGCTGGCAAAAACCCCCATGCCTCTCTCGGCAGCTAGCCACGCACCAGAACCTGGTAAGCGCGGTGCGCGGCAGTGGCGATGGCGTGACAAAGCGGGTCACGCGAACGCGCACAGTCAGCGACACACAGTGGAGCCGGGCGCGACGGCCGCGTGGGCAGCGCACCAGCATCGACGGACAGCACTGCGACTTGGACTACCGCACGCTTCTAGATGCGGAGCGGTTCATGGATGACACGGTGATATACAGGTCGCGGCGTCAGTACGTGTTGGCGCGTGGGCACAGGTGTGTGAAGATGACACTGACGCGGAGACGTTCTCACCCAGGCCATGTTGGCGCGCCGTCGTTGCCTACATCGCCACTGACATCTGATATCGATGGTGTGCACAGTGATCTGGAGGATCTCATCGCGCTGACAGACATGATGCCGGTTGAGAGCAGCGAGGCTGCGGCAGCCGAGGACTCTGAGGGCAAAAACACAGGCCGAGCCAAAGACTCTCCTGGAAACGCTGATTCCAGCAAAAGCAGCAATGACAGCAAGGAAAGCAATGATAGCAAGGACAAGAAGCCCAAGGGCCAGCGCGGCAAAGACAGTGGGCCAACAGAAGATGCAGAGGAGAATGCAGCGGAGGACTCGGGCAATAGCGAAGAAGAGAAAGACGAAGGCGACGATGAGGAGGAGGACGATGAGGAGGACGAGGATGATGGGGTGGTGAGGTGCGTGTGTGGAGAGCGCAATGACGGCGAGCTGATGATTCAGTGTGAGATCTGCCAGGTTTGGCAACACACGCTGTGCATGGGTATCCGCGACGAGAAGCACATCCCAGACAAATACTACTGCGAAAAGTGCCGGCCCGAAGACCACCCGTACATCAACTCGCGGCCACGCACAATCGTTCTTGCTGAAGCCAGTTCGATCGGTGCCACCACTATGATGCGCCGGTCTGCTGTTATGGCTGTGGCCAAAATGACCGCCCGTGAGGAGTACCGCGCAGCGGCAGCGGCAGCAGCTATTGCAGCGTCGGTGGCAGCAGCAGCTTCGTCGGGCGGCAGATCGGGCGGCAGCCGGCGAGGATCAAAAAAGCAGGCAGTCAAGTTGGAAACCGGTCAGACTACACCATCATCGAATGGCCGATCTACGCAGCCTGCCAAGAAGGGCCGGCGCAATCGTCGGCAAACGCGTGACCCTGACGAAGAGAGCGAGGGAGAGTACGATGCAAATTCTGGATCCAACAGCACCTCTGACAAGTCTTCTGGTAAGAACAGCAAAGGAGCTGCTAAGCGCACCGGCGGCGAATCTGCGAGTCGCGGAAAGCGGCGCAGGACCGGCGGAGCTGCATCCAAAGAAAATTCAAACAGCGGCAGCGGAAACGAGGAGGATGAAGGCAGATCCCCAGTCAACGACTCGTCTACTCAGCTGCCTGTACTGGACACCAAGATGCAGCGGATTGCTAAACAGACAGGCCGCGGCCGATCAGCATCGTCGGTGGTCAAGAGCAGCAGCAAATCACTTGCTGCTGGTTCACCGCGGCGAGGAAACAGGCTGGCAGGCATTCCGAATGGCATCGAAGAGGAGGGGGATGAGGGCGAGAAGAAACGAGTCCAGAGCATGCCGGGGTCGCCTCGGTCTCCTTCTCCGTCGCTGCAGTCGCTACTGCTGGAGAACGGCCCGGCAGGCAAGGGCGGACTGATGGTCGAGATTGGTGATGCGTCTGATGGCGGTCAGTCGACGAGGACCGATAAATCGAACAAGCGTAAGCGCAATGGTCGCAGTGGGGCTGTTGGGCGGGGCGGCAAGCACCAGCGGTTGACGCAGTCGGCGTCGAATTCCCCGTACATTTCTCAAGGGCCTAGTTTTGGCGACTCGGTATTTGGGGCCGATCAGCGCCAGGGATCGCGGCATGTCAGTCCTAGGGGCACCCCGGCAGGCATTGCCGAAGGTGATGATGAGTATGAAAATGGCGGCCAGGGTAGCATCGGCGATGGTGCAGAAACTGCAGGCAAGGACGAGGAGCACGCGCACCACCGACAACCAAAGCACAATTTCCCACCGATCGAGATGGAAGACGTTGATGGCAACACTATCACAGTGCCGTCCAACATGCTGAACTCGCACGGCCAGCCGATATACTCGTCGGTTACGCCTGAAACCATGTGCAAGATCCGGTATCCGCACAACCGTGCCAGCCTGCATGAGCTTAACCGTCGCGCGAAGCAGCTGCTGGATTGGCTGGGCAAGGCACAGTCTGAATACGAGCAAGAGCGCCTGACATGGCTCCGACCATTGCATTCGGGGGATGATGAGCAGCAGCAGGAGGAGGATATCGAGCAAGATACAAAGCCCGAGGGCGACTCGTCATCGATTCTCCCTCGTCAGCAGCAGCAGCAGCAGCTTGATCGCCGTCCGTCACAGGCGCTCTCAGAGGCACCCACGTCGCCAATCAACCCCAGCGACTGGCCTACCGACGACCCTGAGCTGCCACGCGAATTCCCTGCCGACGACGAGCCCTTGATGGAGACCGAAGCAGCGGCACCGGCAAATGAGGGAAAGCCAGCAGATCCCAGCAGGCCGAGACCCACGCTTTCGATCATGGAGGACCTGGTCTGGCGGCTGATTCGGTTCCAGGAAACGTACGCGATTTGACTTCAATATATTCTTTGTCGGCAAAAAGGCACTGAGACGTTTACTTTAGCGCATGTACTTTACGCGGTTCTTCTTGCGCTCCTTCTTCTCTCGCCGCTTGCGCTCCTGCTCAGTCTCATCCTCCTTTGAGGCCGCACCGTCGCCCTTGGGCAGCAGGAAATCGCGCACGTACGGGCCAAACACCACAGCTGCGTAGGCCGGAATCACCATGTACAGGCCCCACGCCCACTTTGTGGCCAGGCTGAGCACATGCGTGGCCCACGAGATGTAGATAAAGTCAAAAATGTACGAGACCAGGCCGGGCTGGCCCAGGTCCGTGCCGGCGTCCATCAAAACACCACTGGCGTCATACCGCGGCCGCGAGACCTGGTACAGGTTCACGTACAGGAACGACTCGAGCGCCAGCGACAAAAAGTACATAATGCTTTCAGTCCAGTTGATGCTGCTGTACTGGAAAAAGAACCGCACTACGATGTAAAGACCGTTTACCAGCAGGTATACCTTGTCCATTTTGGCCATCCGCGCTGCATTCTCTTGCACAATTCGCTTCTGCGACTGGTTCGCCTACAGGGGTTGGAAGCGCCAGGCGGAGTTCCTTCAGCTAAGCTGCTGCCAACGGGGCGGATAGTGTTTAGCCAGACAACGTACCATTTCTTCGGGTCGTTCTCTGAATGAGCAGGTTCCTCAAGAGTATAAAGGTGAGAAGGTGATCTGAAGCAAAGGAAAAGTGGGTTTTGATTGTACTGTGCACCGCCATGGTAGCAGGAACGGAAAGCAGTTCTTGCCAATATCTTGAGGTCACGTGCCGAACAGATTGGTTGGATCTCATCTGTCAGCCTAGAGGCTCATTTGCCTGCTGCACTCCGGCGTAGGAGCTAGGCGAGGGTGGTGTTGGCCACATCGGTAGATGGCGTGCTACCTGTGCATGGCAGGACCTGTGCATGGCAGGGCTCGGTGGTTGGGCTTTTTCATGTATTGGAATGGGTAGTTTGGAAAGAGAAAAACATAAAATCACATTTTCAGCACGTATCTCAGGACGACCAGACAAGATCCACCATGTGTCCTATCACCAGGAGAAAAGGCGCTTCGTTTGTTTACTTGGTCAACGGGATCCGCTCGTGGATCTGGGGCTTGTTTGCAGGCGCATCCGGGATGTTCTTCTTCCATCCCAGGGCCTTGAACAGGCACGCGTTGTACTCCTTCTCAGGCGCACGGCACTTGTTGAACGACTGGTTCTTGTTGTCCAGGCACTGCCAGTGGGTGCGGAACTCGGTCGCGCAGTTGGCCTGGATCTTCTCCAGCACGTCAATGGCACAGCGCGTCACCTTGCGGCCCTCCGCCAGGCAGTGCTTCGGGTCACGGTCCTCGTTTTTGCACAGCATGAAGTCCTCGTTGTACTCTTGGCATACGCTGCCAATGAAGAAGGACGCTGACTTTAGCGGCGCCCCGCTGCTGCCGACCTCATCGACATGCGGCAAATCGGCAGGCGGTGGTGTCGGGTCGACCCAATCCTCACTCTTGAAATGTTTGTAGCCCGGAATCGCCATCGCTTAACAGAATAATAGACTGAGCTGTGTGGAATTACGAGGAGGGATTTGGAAGGAAGAAGGTGAGGAAATGAGATTTCGAGGGCTGTCAACTGCTAAAGGCTGGCAGCGCAATTGTGCCCTTCCCCAAGGCTTATCTTTTTGTCACCGCAAGATGGTCTACTAGTGCTGATCTGCCCCTGCGCCGCGTTATTTGATCTGGAGATCACGATTGCTGGTTGGCATTTTCAGACAACAGACGCGAATCTGCAGAGTTTCTTTGCTCTCCTGCCTATACTTTCTAGTTTTTTTTTTTTTTTTTTTTCGCGTCATTTGCTAGACACCTTTTAACATTCGCACTGCATTTATATGCTCGCTTAAAAACACCCCTTTCCCTTCTTTCTTTCGTTCCTACTCTTGTCTATTACTCGGGCTTTTGTTGTCTAAAGGCTACGCACATGTACGACCAGACACCAGACAGCCAGCGGTCCTCGCTGTTTTCAGCCCTGTATGGAATATACGAGCGTGCGTGCTTGTCTGCAGAGCGCGAGTCAAGGCGGCTGTTCGGGTCCCATCCAGCCACTACACACCGGAGGGCATCGTATTCTAGCAAAGAGCGCAGCAGACTTAGTGGGCGCCGTACACGCTCCCACAGACACGCATCGCACCAAAGCGACCTCCCCGAGTCGCCGATGGCTGTAAGTGTTGCTTTTTTGTTGCAGGCTATGGCTATTGTGGAGCTCGGTTTGATGGTGCGAGATTGCTGACCCCTGTCTTTGATTATTTTCCTTAGGCTGGGACAGTACAGCGCACGGACAACTCGGGGCTATATCAGGCTGTAAGAAGCAAGCGGCGCAAGATGAGCAGTGGATATGCAGGGGCGTCATGGCTCCATCTGAACGACAGCGACACAACACTGTCACCTATAGTTGTCAGTGACGATGAAAACGACTGTGGCATTGGCGCGTTGGGTGAGATGGCCTCGTCGCCGACGGTTTCTGGAACAAACCGGAGGCGCGAGAGCACTTTGGTTGAACTGGAGCCGGAGGACAGTCCGCAGTGGACCCCGCCGCAAATGGACCTGAGGCACCTGGAGCGGTTTTCTGAGCATGGCATGGGCGTGCTAGAGCTAGTATCAATGCCTCCGCCGCCAGCTCCGCCACCACCACCACAGCCCCAGTTTACAGCACCGGAAGCGGATGCACCGGCGACAAGAGAGTCTTGCCGTGAGTCGCTGGTAGCGAAGCAGACCCAGACATCTGCGGCAGTGTCTGAGCACGGCAGCGTTCGCAGCCAGCATGCAGGCAGGACAATAGCTGATTCGGCAGCTGTGGAGCAGGCGCGGCTGGAAAATGTCGAACGCGAGCTGCGCAGACTGAAAAGGATCATTGCTGCCCTGCTTCCCAATGGGCTGAACGAGGAGGATTTGCAGTCGGTATATGGCGGTATTGAGCAGCCCGAGCGTACGTCGGACGATATTATCTCTCGGCTCGTCAAAGCGCGGTTTGGGGGAGCTGTGGATCCGCAGCCACCACACCGCACTCCACTGCCGATGCAGCGGCAGTACTCGTTCCCATCGGCGATGCTGCCGCCGTCACCAAAGTCCAGCGACTCGGCGAAGGCAGGCAGCGGAGCGCTTTCGTCACCGCCGCCCTCTGCGCGTGCAGCGGAGTGGCCGGGTAGTGGAGACTATTGCATTGCTTCG
Organism: Linderina pennispora; assembly: GCF_002104995.1. NCBI lineage: Eukaryota > Fungi > Kickxellomycota > Kickxellomycetes > Kickxellales > Kickxellaceae > Linderina > Linderina pennispora. The sequence goes on from NW_024468260.1 coordinate 183,123, forward strand.
AGCAGGCGGCATTTGGATTTCTTGTCAAGGAGCCCGTCGGTATCGTCGGCCGGGCCGCAGCGTAGAGCCTCGGGCACAGTTCAGCGGAGGGCCCGGCAGACGCAGTACCGCAAGCCATCGTCCATCGGACTGAAGCCGGCGGCTTCATTGGAGGACCATCCTGAGGCACCCCACAAGGACCCGACGTTCATGGCCAAGCTGCTGGATGAAATGAAGACTCACAAGCTTCGCAGCGTCGAGAAGCCAAAAGACATGAGGGGCTATAGATACCGGCGGATATGACGCCCTAGCATACGCTACTCTTGTTTGGCAGTCTGACTAGAGTCGCATTAATGTAAAGACAAAGTTGTTGGTTCTACATGCTTAAACGAGTGCTGGCATTTTGTGGATGCCGCTGGGAGGCCGGTACTGGCCACAGATGGACGGTTTCGGTGCCGATCCCTTATATGCGTTGCAAATGTCACGGATAAAGTCGGTTGGGCGATACCCGCCTGGGCACGAATACCACCCGCCGTCCTCAACGCACCGCAGGCTGCCGTCAATATACACAGTAGCGCTTGTCTTGACACCAGCAAACACGGCAGCCTCCACCGACTGCTTGAACAGGGCCAGCCCCTCGCCCTGCGTCGTACAAGCCAAGAACGCCGCCGTATCCAATCCCGCGCTGCTGGCGCACTTTAGCGACAAATCGGCGTCCCTGCCAATATCGCTAAAGTGATTGTTGAGACAGGTCAGAAAGCGCCAGAATGACGGCAGGTCGGGCTTATGCTTCAGCGCGCAGAGCTCCTCGATGTTGCCCTGACACTCGGCGTCGCCGTGCATACACGTCGCACCAAACGTCGCATTGGGGTTGAGCTCCGCAATGAAGTTCAGCTGCACGTCCATGATGGAGTACACTGCGGGCACGACGCTGCCGAAGACCTCTTCGACCTTGAGCGCATCGGGACACCGGGACATCACGAAAAGCTCAACTTGCACCTTGTCGCTCCCCCACAGCGATGGGACTGACTGGGGCGGGTGTGCTGGGGGCGGTGTGCTGGTGCCGGGGAGTAGGGCCCAGGTTAGAGCGCCAAGACCCGCTAGAAGCAGAGCGAGCCAAAAGACGGCCCGTCTGTGCAGTGGCTTTGGCGCCGAGTCATTGCCAGGAGCTCGATGGTCCTGGGTAAGCAAGTAGTCGGTCTCCATCGGACGGTACCCGAGGCAAGAAAGCAGATAATAGTGATGAATAGACGAGCTCTGGAGAATGAAGAAAACAGAGGAGAAAAAAAGCCGAGACACGGCTAGTGTCGTGTGTGCGCGGAGTGATCCCTTTTCGATGCCCAGCATCCTTGCTATCGATGAAGTCAGCTACTGCGGCTTTTTAATCACAAAGCTGCATCACCAGGGCGACCCATTCGAAAGAGGCAATTGTCATCGCAAGCACGCCACACATAGCAAGAATGGTGAATAGTTGGGATTAGAAAAGAAAAAGAGAGATAAGTGCGATAAAAACGAACGGTTCAGATACAAAAAAGCGACGAGGTACTGAGGCGTGCTTATTGGAACATGCGCTTGAAGAAGCCAAAGAAGCCGCGGTTCTTCTTCTTGTGGTCGCTGCTGGAGCCAGCCGCAGCCTCGGCCGTCTCGGCAGTAGGCTTGGCAGGCTCGGACGCCTCCGCAGCCTCGGCAACGGTCTCTGGCCGCGACTCCTTGGGATCGGTCTCCTCGACAGGCGTGGCGTTCTCTTCTTCGGGGACCGGTGTGGCGGCCTCCTCAACAGCGGCAGGAGTCTCCTCAGCCTTGGGCTCCTCAGCCTCAGCGACAGCAGGCTCAGCGACAGCAGGCTCAGCGACAGCAGGCTCAGCAGCGGCAGTCTCCTCAGCGGTAGCATCAGCCTCAACCTTTGGCTCCTCAATAACAACAGCCTCATCGGCCTTGGGCTCCTCGGTAGTGGTCTCCTCAGCGGCGACCTCAGCAGTAGGCTCTTCGGTTTTAGCCTCCTCAACGACTGGAGCAGTCTCCTCAGTCTTAACTTCCTCCTCAGCAGGCTCAGCGACAGCCTGCTCCTCGACCTTGGTCTCCTCAACCGCCGGGACAGTCTCCTCAGCCGGAGCGGTAACAGCCTCCTCAACAACAGCAGACTCCTCGGTCTTGGTCTCCTCGGCAGCAGGGATAGGCTCCTCGACCGGGGTGGCAACAGCCTCCTCAGCGACGACCTCAGCGGTGGGCTCCTCAGCAGCAGCGACAGCGGGCTCCTCAGCCTTAACTTCCTCCTTGGCAGGCTCAGCGACAGCCGGCTCCTCGACCTTGGTTTCCTCAACGACCGGAACAGTCTCCTCAACCGAAGCAGTAGCAGTCTCCTCAGGCTTGACCTCCTCAGCAGGAGTGGCCTCTTCGACAGGGGCCGCATCCTCCTCAGCAGCGACCTCAGCAGCGACCTCCTCAGGCTTGGTCTCCTCAACGACCGGAGCAGTAGCAGGCTCCTCAGCAGCAGCGACAACCGGCTCCTCAGGCTTGATCTCCTCGGCAGCGGGCTCTTCAGTCTTGGTCTCCTCAGCAGCAGGGATGGCCTCCTCGACAGGGGCCGCGTCCTCCTCAGCAGCGACCTCAGCAGCAGGCTCCTCAGGCTTGGTCTCCTCAACGACCGGAGAAGTCTCCTCAACCGGAGCAGTGGCAATCTCCTCAACCGGGGCAGTAACAGGCTCCTCAGTAGCAGTGACAACAGGCTCCTCAGTAGCAGTGACAACAGGCTCCTCAGTAGCAGTGACAACAGGCTCCTCAGTAGCAGTGACAACAGGCTCCTCGGCAACGACAGGAAGTTCCTCGACCTTCTCAGTAGGCTCAGCGACAGCTGGCTCCTCGGCCTTGGCCTCTTCAGTGGCCGGAGCAGTCTCCTCGGCCGGAGCGGTAGCAGCCTCCTCAGCGGCAGCGGGCTCCTCAGCCTTGGTCTCCTCAGCCTTGGTCTCCTCGGCACCAGGGATTGTCTCCTCGACCGGGGCAGCAGCAGGCTCCTCGACAGGCTCAGCGATAGCCGGCTCCTCCGCCTTGGTCTCCTCGACAGAGGCAGCGTCCTCTTCAGTGGCGACCTCAGCAGCAGGCTCTTCGGTCTTCACCTCCTCAATAGCCGGAGCAGTAGCAGCCTCCTCAGTAGCAGCGACAACGGGCTCCTCAGCGGCGACAGCAGCCTCCTCAGTCTTGGTCTCTTCAGCGGCAGCGACAGGGTCCTCCTCAGTCTTGGTCTCCTCGACGGCAGCGACGGACTCTTCGATCTTCTTCTCCTCAACAACAGGCTCCTCGACCTTGACCTCCTCAGCGGCGGCAGGAGGCTCTACGACAGCAGCTTCTGCTTCAGCAGCAGGAGCAGGCGACTCCTCAGCAGAAGCATCAGTCGTCTTCTCAGCTGGTTCCTCATCAGCGCCAGCAGCCTGCTCGTTAGCGACCGCAGCAGCGGGTTCCTCGACAACCGGAGCCTCATCAGCAGCACCGGCCGGCTCGTCAGCAACAGCTCCAGCAGCCTCGACACCTGTATCTGCAGGTGTCGCTGCAGCATCTTGAGCAGGTACTGCGTCAGCAGCAGCCGCATCGACAGCAGCAGCCGCCTGCTCTTCAGACTCTTTGACGGGCTCGGTAACCTCGCTGTCCACGTGGACATCAGCTGCCGGGGCCGTGAATGAGTTGTTGACAATGCCTGCGGCATCGGTAGACTTGTCGGCGGCATCGTCCAGCACCCACTCGCCATCGACCTTGTACTTGTAGATGTAGGCGGTTCCTGGCTCCAGGTCGGAAACCGTGACCTCGTACTTGCCGTCATCGGCCTTGGTCATGGCGATCGGCGACCAGTGCTTCTCAGCGTCAGCACCAAAAGTGCCCAGGATCTCGACGGTAGCAGCAGTGTCGGCGGCGGCTAGCCGGAAAACATGGCTGACGGTGTTGCTCATTGTTTTTGTTTGTTATGTCTGGATTAGAGCGGGGGATATCTGGTTATGTTGTGCGTATGTGCAGGAGATAGCAAAGGTTGTTCTCTATCTCAAAAGGACAAGCAAAAAGTCAGTGTAGTGAAAAAATACAAAAATTAACGCAGCGGCGAGGGAAAAAGTGGAGAAAGGAGAAACGGCCCGGGAGGTAGGGGCACTGACGGGCGGCGCGCCCTTATAAAGGGGCTGGTGGGGTTCCGCCTTTGTTCGTATCATGGCCACCTCTGTCCCCCAGTCACGTCTGGCACTATAGCGACAGGCACAGTGGGTGGGAGCCAGCCTGATTGTGCCATGGAGTCTGAGTGTCAATCACAACACTTTTTGCGTGTTGTTTTCGGTCGGCGCTCAGAAAATAGATCCATTTCCTCGCTTGCGCCTGTTGTGTGTTTGTTGGCACGTCGATCAACCAATGCCGCGTCTAAAAAAGCACACAGAACACTATACTCCGCAGGAGCATGTCTGGGTGTCGCTGTGGGTAGAGTAGCGTGCCCCAGCGCAGACGTCGGTGCGCAACAGGACCTCAAGCACAAAACTGGGATAATGGCTTCGATTGGATGTGCATCGGCTCGAGGCACGAGCAGGAGGCGCAATAGTGGGCGATGCATGCGTGCATAAATACGCCTGGATTCGCCGATGAGCGAGCTCGGCCACCGTCCATCTGTCCCACCACCGCGGCGCTATCTCTGCCTGCCTCACCCACCCCAACCGAATTTAGGTGGTGGTGCAGACAGGGGGCTGCCGAAACGGCGCCTGAGACGAAGAGAAGGCCGTCACGGGCATATCCAGCTCGCTTCTCGGATCTTCTGGGCATCCCGCACTTCTGATGCAGAGCAGCGGACTCAAGTGACATAGGCATGACCTCGCCGAGGGCCTCTCCATGTGCCAGCTGAGGTGGGCAAATATACATGCAACAATTGCAACAGAAAAATTAGTTTATTCGCCACCAATACAAGCTGCGCTGCCAACGGCCGCTGGCACGGGGACCCGGATCACTGAGATAGCAAATGCTGAAAGCCGGCGCTCAGCCGCAGCACAGGCCAGCGAGAAAAAAAGTCCAGTGCTACATGTCGCCAAATGCGTTCTTGAAGCGCGGGTTCTGGCGATTAAACTCTCGCGAGTTTTTGGCAAATATGCGCTTCTCGGCATCGGTCGTCTCGATGGCTCCGGTAGTTTTCTCGTCATCAGTCATCAGCGACAGCAGGCCGGTGATGATGGTGGCAACGGACCATGCGGGGTTCCAGGTGTTCTTGTGGTAGTTCGAGTAGGACGTGCAGATATCCATGTTGACCTGGAACCGGCCGTTGGGCGTGATCATCTGGATCGCCGGCGGCGCAAACGGATACTCTTTTGGGAAGATCAGGCGGCCGTGGTACTCGCCGCCCTCGAAGGGCGTGTCCGGTGGACCGCTGATGATGTAGTGCCATTCGAGGACGTTCTTCTCCAGCGGCTTCGCTGTGATGAACTCGGGCGGCGACTTCTGGATCATCTTGTACTCCTTTGTGAGCCGCTTGCTTGCTGCCTTTGATGCCATGACGAATGCTGAAGCTGGAGATATCTAAGAGAGTTATATGCTGCAATCATAGCCTGCTGTGTGCAAAAAAAAAAAAATGGGCAGCCAATTAGACAGCTTGGTGCATTTTCCACAGCGTTATGGAGGACGGGTACCCGGAGCACAGGATGAGATTGATCAGACCATATGTGAGCTTTATATTGGGGAGTAGTGTTCAGCACAGGCTCCACTGCATTTCTCCTTATCTCTTCCCTCGGTCTCAGCCATGAAGTGCGCAGTCTGCCAGGACCCACTCTTTTCTAATGTCCCATCGGATATCGCCGAAGCTGCGGATCTACACCTGGCATCCATTCGCTGCGGACACGTCTTTCATATGCACTGCATCAACAGCTGCCGAGACAACACCCATTTTGTACTGTGTCCTGTGTGTCGCCGGAGGCACAGCGGGGCAGCAGTCCGACTGTTCCTTGACCACAGCCCAGCCGAGTGCGCCAATAGCGCAGGCAGCACCAGTGACCGCTCACAGATTGTACATGACATCGAGCGACTGAAAACGGTACTCCACAGTGCAGTGGAGCTCATTGGCGACATCATCTCTGAGCTGCTCAGCCGCACTGATGATCTGGAGCTAGTATCAGCGATTGAGGGTCTGGATATCAGCGAGTTTTGTCTAGAAATTCCTGACATGGACCTAGATCTCTCTCAATTACCCTTAGATTGGTCCTAGTTTCAACTACCTTTACCAAACTAGGCGATATTCGTATAGGAATCAAATTTGATGCGCTGGGATGGGCGTTTTGCAGGCATAGTCTGATTGCATGTCTAGATATGAACATCTTGAGGTGATCAATTAATTGAAGTGTGTGAAATTGTTGAGAGCATGTCACTGCGACAGCTCGGAAATAGCATCTGGGGGGAGAATGGTGAATGCCGAGATGACGCCGCTGTACTGGTCGCCGGTCTCGTCCCGGTGGCCGCTGGGAGCCAGCGACATATGGCGATCAAGCGCATTGCGAACGAACAGCTCGACTGACAGCGCCTTGACCTCCAGGCGCACCAGGACGCCCGGGCCACCGACATTCGTCTCGTAGCACTGGAAGCCCTCCTCGGCAAGCTCTTTGCCCGCAGCATCAACCTCGGCGCTGGGAAGGCCATTCGGGATCAGCGTCAATGCGCAGCCACCGCCACCAGCACCAGTGAGCTTCGAGGCCATACCGCGGGTCCCGGTGATGTCACGCACGCGCTCCAGCGCCGGATGGCTGACGCCCAGGGTCGCCAGCAGGCCATGGTTGATGCGGATCATGTCCTGCAGCTGCACTTCGAGATCACCTGCATCGGGTCCACCAAACAGATTGGCAGCCTTAGTGCTGATGCTGTGGATTGCGTCCATGATTCCGTCGATGATCGGTGAGTGGCGGTCCCGCAGTACACGCACACTGGCGACCAGCGCCTTGGTGCTCTTGGGGACCTTTGTGTTTGTGATCAGAACGCGCAATGCCTGCGTGCTCTGCAGGTCAGTCTGCTCCTCGCCCTTCCTGTACCGCACAAACCCGCCGTACGTGGCCACTGCATTATCAATCCCCGAAGGCGTCCCGTGTGCCACCTGCTCGCCACGGAACGCCCAATCATTAATAAGCTGCTTGTCCCCTGCCGACGAGCCCTCATCGGAAAGCTGCCCAGTCAGCTTGAGCATCGCCGCCGACAGCGCAACATTGAATGCCGCCGATGAGCCCAGCCCGGCACCTACCGGCAGCAGCGACCGCACGGTGATTGTGAAGCCGCTGGTGCGGTCCTCGCTGCAGAACAGGCAAGCATACAGGTAGACAAACGTCAGAATGGCCGTGCGGCCCGGACCCACGGGAACCGTGATGGCCTCTGTTACCAGTGACTCGATTTCTGCTGGATGCTCCAGGTCCTCCTTGCGGATCTGCGGCAGCGTGTGGGTGCTGAAGTGCACGTCGATGTCGATATCGGGTAGCACAAGCCTGACGGTTGCGTCGTCGCGGGGCGTCACCAGCGCATATGCTCGCAGGTTCAAACTGCCAGCCACTGCCGTTTTGCCATAGACGACTGCGTGCTCGCCAAACAAAATGACCTTGCCAGGCGCGCTCACGACAAAAGGACTCCACGAATTGCGCATTGTCACCATCCTGGGCTCCGAGGGGGTTAAATGAGGTTGAATGAAGAGTGTATCGAATAGAAACAGCAAGGTTGCATGAAATGAGGATTGTTCAGGTTGGCTGTTTGTAGCGCCAAAATAAACGGTCCCCCTTGCGGCTCGGCTTGCTTCGAGCCGACTGCTTTTGATTACGCTCAATCTTCACTGCAGTCAGGTTCGATCTGTTTTTTGTGCCTATCTTTCGCTCCCTTTGCCATTCCATACACACACAATTTCACCTCTAACCGCAAATGAGCTCGCCCTCAGAAAACGACAAACCCAACACGTCCAGGTACCTTACTCCGCCGTCGAGCTACACGATCCACACAAAGCCGCAGAGCAAAACCGAACTCGATATTGTGTCCGAGCGCTTCACCTACACGCACTACCCAGCTATACTGCTGTCGGCCTTGAACTTTGCTGCGCTGTCGAATGCCTCGCGAGGCGTCAAAGGGTACCCATCGGTGTTCCAATGCAGCGCATACACCGCCGCGTTTGCGTTCTCCGGCTATGCGCTTAGCAAGGGTGACGCTGTAAATGGGTCTGGCCTGACTGCCGGGTGGTCGGCTATCTGGTTGTTTTTCAATGCGCGTAATGCCCTGAAAAGTGCGCGCCCGTTCCCAATTGCCATGACGGCAGCGGTAGCAGCTGTTGGGTCTATATATGGTTACAGCTATGCGAATGTTGGAAAAGAATAAATTGTATGTACTTCCAACCAGCAGGAAAGCACCAGCTTTATATTTAGGTGTGTTGTGGCTAGCATACATTCTATAAAACATACCATTTGTATTTTTATGATATGTATGTTACTATCATATGCCTGTCTATGTTTCGATGCATATTGGTGCAGATACGAATCGGCACAAAGGATCTAGTGATAATCACGGCGAGATTGAAAAGAAAAAATCCATTTGTTGTGGCCAAAACAACGTGGCTAGGTTGGCGGCTTTGATGTCTGCCACACCCTTCTTCTTAAATGTGATCACAGCAAACTTCTGCTGGGAAGTGCTAGTGATACCATGAAAGAAAGGTGTATGAAAATGTGCTGGCACATTTTTTTCGTAGAGTTGCTTACGTGCCTGTATCCATAGTTGGGATGTCTGCAAGCTAGGCAATTTGTGTTTCCAGTTTCACTACACTTTTTTTTTTGCACTCGTCTGCCTCCATCTTTGATGTTTTCAAGGTGGATATACTGACGAGATTAGCCGTTGCTGAAGCCCAATCCTCGATATCCGCCATATGCTCCTCCACAGCGTATCTAACAAGGGGTGATGTGTGGCATGCAGGGTACGTGTGCCAGCCAGTTGGAGAAAAGTCGCTATCAATACCAACCCATGGAATGTACCCATCCATGTACTATCCTGGGGTTTGTGAAAACGCGAGCGGATCGAAGAACATGTCTCTAGAGTCTAAAATGCCATGGAGATATGTGTCATGTTCCTTGATAGCCTTGAAATTAGTAGGGTGGCCAAGTATGCCGGTGTACGCCTGAATGCCGCTATCCAAATTAGTTCACACCTTCTCAAAACTGTGCATGACATCTTTGACCTTTGCATTGCGCATAGTCATACGCATAACCGTGTCATCAGCGCTGTGCGCATTACTATTTCCGATTGAGTTGCCCGTGTGCTCGTTTGAAAGGGGTTCGATCTATGCCTTCAGGAAATCCTGTTCGTGGTACGACTGGGTAGTATCATGTAGTTTGATGAGGGCATGCAGGAATTGGAGAGGAATGGAATCGCTCACATCGCCACAGCATCAGGTTTATAAACATGGGTTGCTTGATGCATTGCGACCTGTTTACAATAACTGGCAAAGCGGTAAACTAGCAAATTCTAAGTGTATGTGTTCATTGCATGTATCTGCATTGGTCGTAGTGGTGTTGTACTTATCATGACCTGATGTGTTATCCTAGTGCTGATATATAGGCTATATATGATTCGTCATATAGCATATTCTATGCCTGACATTGGTACAGCATATAGCAATCATAGACTGTTGCGCGCCCACCGCGGCTGTGACGTCAAGATGTCAGTCGAATCAGGTGACGGCGAACCGGGCACCAACGAGAGCCCCCTAGAACCTACACAATGGAGGAAACATCGGGCCTCTGATGAGTTGCGCAGACGGCCACATTGAAAATACCCCCGCGCAGCTCGTCTATTCCTTTTTCTCTCTTTTCCTCAGCATTGAATATCACCTTAAAACCCTCTCACATTTACTCAACGCAACAAGACGAATATTTAAATGCAAACATGGTGACATCTGGAAGGGATTCTAAATCATTTCTGTGAATACTTTATGCTATTGCTCTGCTGATAATATCAGCTCTTTTCATTTCTCTGTTGACTTGAGAGAAGCGGTGGATAGTCAATGCCTGGTTCAATGCTCTGCTGAAATGTCCCGTACACCTGTGGAATCTCTTGTGCGGGAATTGCCGGTTTAAAACATTGACCCGGCTGTCCGCGTTCATGGAGATTCGCACAGCATGAAATCCGACGCTTCTCATGGCTAGGAATTTGTGGGCAGGTTTTAGATATGCTAATAGGTGTTTAAGTGTCCAGAGATTTACCTGCCAGCAATCCCTCAGACACATGACCCCTTCGCCCACCCTCTGGAGTCCGTTAATTTCTTGCGCACAGTTCTGCCCACCCGCATCTTTACGCTTGACAAAATTCTACCAAGAACAAGAGGCAGCCTAGACGCACGGACGGAGGATACACTGGCCCGGGGTCCCGGGGATGTACTGAGGTCAGATGCTCATGTTTACAGACTTAAATTAGGCGGGAAGGGAGCTCGTTCTTTTTTCTTGCTCTACATCACTACCCTCACTTTTTTCGCAAGACTAGCGAGCAGCCTCATATAATCGTTTACATAAACAAAACAGCCACCAACACCTTCTAAACAGTGCGATGATTTTTAAGAGCCTTCTGCCCTCAGCCGAGATCCCTACTCTCGACATCCCAACATTCTACCTGGGCGCATCCAAGGTCAACGGCGCCACACCTGACACGCTGGCATACGTGGATATTGCCACCAGAAAGGCGCTGACCTACGGCCAGCTCGAAGATATGCATGATAGGATTGCATCAGGTTTGGTCAATAACTTTGGCCTCAAGAAGGGTGACATTGTCATGATCTTTGCCTCAAACAGCATCTACTATGCGCCTGCATACTTTGGGATTCTCGCTTCGGGTGCCGTGTGCTGCACTGCCAGCAGCGTGTTCAATGCGTCAGAGATTGCGTACCAGTTCAATGACTGTGGTGCAAAGGTTGTCTTTGTCACCAAGTCGCAGGAGAAGGTCATGGCGCAAGCTATCGATGAAGGGCTGGTCAAAGTCAGCCCCCAAAACGTCGTCAGTCTTGAGGATGTGCCATCGGATCCCCGTTTCACGAGCATGCAAACAATGTTGTCAGACAAGGCGTACACGCGCTTTCAAATCACAACCAAGGAGGAGTCTGCAAACACTCTGGCAACCATCGTCTACTCGTCGGGCACCACTGGTCGGCCTAAGGGAGTTATGCTGAGTCATCGCAACATGATCAGTTACACAGTCAATGGGGTTGTCTACAACGAGTTTGTAGAGGCTAAGACTGGTGGCACAAAAGACGACTCGCAGCGCTGCATTGCAATCTTGCCATTTGCACACATCTATGGCTTGACAACACTAGTCCAAAACTCGGTCGCTGGCGGTAAGACGCAGTACATTCTTCGTAGATTCAGCATCGACCACTTTTTGCAGGCCATCCAGGACTACAGGCTGCAGATCGCTCCTGTCGTACCTGCCGTCTATACGCAGATTCTCAAGCACCCGAAGCTGCACAGATATGATCTATCGTCGCTGCGTGTCCTTGGATGCGGTGCGGCACCCTTGGCTAAGAGTGTCCACGAGGGCATTGCCAAGATGTTCCCGATCAAGGTCAGCCAGGGGTTCGGCATGTCCGAGACTTGCAGCGGCATAATCCAGATGGCAGCGTACAAGCCAGTCTTTGGTGCTGTTGGGTTCTTGTACTCTGGTGCCGAGGTAAAGTTTGTTGACCAGCATGGCAAGGACCTGAGTGTTGGCCAGGAGGGCGAACTGTGCCTACGCGGCAGTCAGATTATGATGGGCTATCTCAACCGGCCAGAGGAGAATGCCCATGTGTTTGATAAGGACGGGTTCTTCCACACCGGCGACGTCGGCTACATCAACGAGACTGGCCATGTGTTTATTACTGACCGGATCAAGGAGCTGATCAAGTACAAGGGGCTGCAGGTATCTGCATCCGAGCTCGAGGACATCCTCATCACACACGAAGCAGTCAATGATGCAGCAGTCATTGGCGTCCATGATCCTAAGCGCGAGACCGAGGTCCCTATGGCATACATTGTTCTGGCTGATTCCATCGATGCATCGGATAAGGCCAAGGTTGCCAAACTATGCACGGAGGTCCAAGCATTTCTGGCCTCCAAGGTTGCCGGACACAAGCATCTGCGCGGCGGTGTTGATGTCATTGAATCAATCCCGCGCAATGTGTCGGGCAAGATTTTGAGGCGCGAGCTGAAGGTTCGGCATATGGCAAAAATTGGTGCCAAGCTTTAAATGATGTAGTTTCTTCGAAATACCAGGCACTGATACAGTGACCATGGCAGTGTCTGTAGCGACATCCTTGCCAACGTAAGTGGCTAGCGCATCATAGCATGTACTCGATCGAGAATTAATATACTGATTTATGATCTAAGAATTTTGATCACGCCGACTTTTTTGAACGCTGATTTTTGGACGCGACCATTGCTTGTGTCGGCTTCCGAATGACTCGTAAAAATTTGGCTGCTTGGTCCTCTCAAAAAATTTTCCTACTCCGTTTTTCTCTCCATCTCGTATTCTTTACATAGCCTTCTCCCCGGCTCCCTGCCTCTCACACACAACACATATCACCATCACAATAGAAAAAACAATGGCTCCCACGGAAGGTATCCCCGAGGTTGCGGCTGCTGCCGAGATCAAGAAGGACGCTGTTGCCGAGCAGCCCAAGTTGGACCTCCCTCACCTGTCCGAGGGCGAGGCGGCCAAGGTTGTGAAGCAGGTCAAGCACTACTTCACCGACGCGAACCTCAACCACGACAACTACATGGTCAAGAGCCTTAAGGAGGAGGACGGATGGATCAAGGTCACCCAGCTTGCGCGGTTCAACCGGATCCGCCAGCTGCTGGGCGTGCCGACCGATGCGCCCCAGCAGAAGAAGCGCGGCAAGCAGCCCCGCTTCGTCCCAGTTCCTGAGGAATTCATCCAGCTGCTGGGCAAGACAATCAAGGAGGGTCTTGCTGGCGAGGAGACGCTGGAGGTGAAGGAGGACGGTTCGGCGATCCGGCGCACTGTCGAGTTCACGCCGTCGGGCGACTGGTACGAGCGCACTGTGCACTTCAAGGGCCTTGACTACGGCCGCGAGAACCCCGATCTTATCGACGAGCTGACCGACTTCTTCAGCGCCAAGGGCAAGGTGATGCTTGTGCGCCTGCGCCGCAACCCCAAGACCAAGGCGTTCAAGGGCAACGTCCTCGTCGAGTTCGACACCAAGGAGGCTGCCGAGGAGGTCTCGAAGCTGACTGACCTCGAGTACAAGAGCAAGAAGCTTGAGCCGGCTATGCTGTCCGCATACCACGACGAGAAGCAGGCTGCCGACGAGTATATCCAGCCCGAGCTGCAGAAGCCTGGCGCCGAGTACCAGTCGTTCGAGGACTACTGCAAGGCGCATGGCCGCGAGGTGCCGGCTATCCAGGGCGAGCGCAAGCAGAAGCGCGAGGAGCCCAAGGAGGTCGAGGTTGAGATTGAGTCGCTGGTCAAGTTCTCGGGCGTTGAGGGCGAGGTCGGCTTCCCGCAGCTCAAGGAGCTGTTCAACACTGTTGGACCGGTCCGGTTCATCGACTACGAGCGCGGCAGCCCCGAGGGCATTGTGCGGTTCCGCCAGCCCATCGCCAAGGAGGTCGTCGAGAAGAACGCTGAGGGCATCATGATGGACGGGCTCACGCTCAAGCTGGCCGAGGTTGATGAGGAGGCCCACAAGGCATTCGTGGAGCGCGCCAAGACTGCTGTCGAGAACTCGTCGGCGCGCGGCGGCAACGACAGGAAGCGCCGGGGCAACTTTAGCGGCGGCCGCGGTGGCAAGCGTGGACGCCACTAAGCTCCCCCAGGACTTGGCTGGATGCGATATCGATATTTCTTTTTTAAAATACATGATGACATGGGAATGTAACCTCGCAAAAGTCCATGTGCGTTTGTGATGTGGGCAGGGGGACCGCCGACCGTGATCTGTGGCCAAGCCTTTTTGCTGGACCATCCTGTGTACTGACGTGGGTATCGGCAGATCGGGCCATCCGCGGTGGATCGCGCATCTATTTTGAAATTCAAAATCTTCTGGTAGATCTGGTATTCTGCTTGTTTTGTGGCAGGAGGGGGGAATTTCTGTTGAGCGCGTGCGAGGTGGCGGTGCAGATACTCAACCGCCTGCTCAAACCCGTTCTCAACCCCTTCTCCAGGGGGGTGCGTGCGGCTGCCATGCCAGGAGATAGAGTGGTTCGAAGCACGATCAGTGTATCGCGTTACACTAGGCCACTGTAGCCATTTCCGTTTTCAGACCACCGGTGCTTCCGGGGGAGCCGCAAGCTTTCGGACGCAAAAATCCTGTGCTGGCTGATCGCAGCAAAAGGCGACCGAGACGGTCCGTCCTCAGTCGTTTGCGCCGAGCAAAGATGAAAATACCTCAAAGTGTGCTGAAAATGTGCAGCCAATTAAACTGGTCGGCGATCATTTACGCTCAAATCTGCTGCTTTGGCGTGCTGGCAGGGCAAACTTGGCGGCGGCGCGCGCTTTCTGAACCTTTTTTTCCTCGTCGCTATTTTTCTTGTGCTATTTACTAAGAACCAGCTCTGCTTCTACATGCTCCTTCAGAGATAGGCAAACTCCAACCAGCAAGGTGCATATCAATTGACTTTTTCTGCTACGTGTGTCGTCTGCCTGGCTTTACTGCTGGCCATATACTCGCTCAGCGTGCGGGGGAGGAGACGTTACAGACCCTCGCCTTTCCAGACCCCTATATGCTACAACGAGGCGATTCTAATCGATATACCCTGCCTTTCCCCCTGTTACATAGCATCAGCATCACTCAAAAGGCGCTGCCATCTAGCTCGTCCAGCAACGAAGAAAAGGGGAGAACCTGTCAGACTTCCCCCTTCTCCTAACTCAACGCCATCTTTTTTCTTTTCGCCTTTATGTTTACTCTGCACTGGTAGCTCTTTTTCCTCTACTGAAACGACGGGCCGCCCCTTCCTCCGTTTTTTCTCTCTCTCTCTTTCTCGTATAGCCCTGTCTATATCCCAACCACTTTCTTCCTGGGAAGGAAGACGCAGCCAAACCAAAAGGGAACCCAGCTTGCCCTCCTTCACCGGTTATTATTATTATTATTATTTATATCGGATATAGTAGCAACTGCTCTCTTTATAGACTACCCACGGTATTTCTACTCCACTCTGGCCGCACACCCCAACCAGCCAACTATACATCCTATACACACATCGTGGAGCGGACTTTGAGATGCAAGACTCGTTGCTGAACGCATACATCTACGATTTTCTTCGCAAAAAACGGTTGCTGAAGACCGCGCTGGCATTGGCCGAGGAGTGCGGCAACCTGCCACTTGCTCAGGTCGTGCCCAGTGATCCGCGCGTGCCTGACGACACACCGGCCGGCGCGGGCGCAGCAAAGGCGAAGGGCAAGGCCGACGGAGACGCAAGGGATGGCGCCAGTAGTAAATTCACTCCGCCGGCACATGACTCAGCGAGTCCGGCCAAGGGCGATGGAGCGAATCCCGCAGACCGGCCAAAGGGCAAGCCTGTGCCGGCCGTCAACGTGCCGCTAGACATGGCCAACACATTCCTGGGGAATTGGTTTGAGCTCTTTCATTGCATGGCACAGGCCTACTCCGATCGCCAGCCGGCGGCCAATGTGCCCGATCTCATGCGTACGTACGTGCAGCACCAGCAGATGCGGAAGGGGCAAAAGCCTGCTGCCACACAGCTGAATCCGAATGGCAAGCGCAGCGGCTCACGGTAAGTTGTTTTTCTACCTTTGCATGCCGAATGCTGATGCGGCCAGGCAGGGAGAGGGGTATCCTGAAGACCCCCTTGTTTGCAGAAGGGCACCCGTCTTGACTGGGGCTCGCTTCTCCCCAACTGTGTACAGGTGGGGGTGTTCAGAATCCTCAAGGGCCGCGTTACTTTCAGTGCCCGCTTTCAAACACGCCCCACAGCATCTCCTGTTTTCTCTCTTCCGTGTCAATCCCCGTTGTCATTTAATTTTGGCTAACAGAAACCCATCCCTTTTCTGTTTACGGGGGCAATCCCATGCCTTTTTCTGCGTATAGTGACGACGCGGATACAGCTGGAGTTTGTTCAGAGCAGGTGGACGCTGCCACGAAGCGGATACGGTCAAACAACGGCGAGAGCTCGCCGCAGAGTGCCGCGCTGGTGGCAAAGTACACACCGTTTCCTGATGGGTCTGATCACCAGCAGCAGCACCAGGAGCAGCAGCAGCAGGCAGCGACAAACGGCGTGCCGACGATTCCCCACGGCCCTGGCGTCAACATGCTCCCGCTAGGCGGGCACATGCTGTCCAACGACTATACGCAGTATCTGTCACGCAGCCTGAAGGTTGTCAGCGAGGGCACGCAGGCTGCCGGCACAGCGCACCAGGCACATAGCAACGAGCAAGGTAATGTTGGGTCAACCACGTAATGCATGTCAGAAAGTGTTGGGGGATGTACAGGCGCTGTTCCCATATAGTGCATATATGAGTGGTCGCCAAGCTATTGTACCTTTTCTGGTCGTTTGCCAAAGTGCTCATATTAATTTCTGTGAGGTAGACCTGTGCCCTATTGTTCCATGTCTTGAGTAGCACTTTATTGTGCTTGTTTTATGCATGCCATTATCCGGGTCATAAACTTTTTGCTTATTAGTGTGCCATTGCCTATTTGTTTGTTTCGGCACCCTCTATTGTCTGCATCTCACTCACAGGCAAAACCACAACAACATACTGCACTCTCGAGTCCCACTATACACAGTGGATAATTGATGGTTGAGGAATATCCTTGGCTAATACGAACTGTACATTCGCTTGTTACCCTTTCCGTAGATGTCCGAGTCAAGGTCGAGCCCAATTCATCGCCTGCAGCCCAGTTGAAGTCTAACAACAGTGTTTCAGGACAGAGTGAAGCATCTACACGGTCGCCGCCTGGTCCGAAGCAGCAGCAGCAGCAGCAGCAGCAATCACAGCCGCAGGCGCAGCCACAGCCGCAACCGCCCACAGCGCCCCGGACGAGTGCTACACCGTTGAACGCAAAGATGACAGAGACGCAGGCGCAGCCACCGCCGATTAAGCACGCTCATACATTTGCATCCCCGCACGTAGCGAATGCCAATATCCCACGGCTTGTGCCAAATCAGCGCACGGTCAGCCAATCCATGGGTGGCAGTCCAAATGTATCGGGAGTCGCCACAGCACAGGCAGCTCAGCGGCTGATATCGCCACCGCCGTCTATTACTTCGCCAATGATTCCCAATGCAGCTGCACACAATGATCTGCGCCGCGCATCGGTTGCCTCCATGACGTTTGGCATGCCGCCCCAGCCACACCAGCAGCAGGTGCATCCCGGCCAGCTTCAGCGTGTCGGATCGGTCGGTCCGCCTAGCCAGCTCATGCACCAGGCGATCCCCGGCAACTTTTCGGGTGCTATGCCCCAGCCAGGGATGGGTGCTCCGGGACAGGGCGAATTCAGCTTCAATAGCTCGTCAACGGTTCTGGCAGCAGCAGCAGCAGCGGCGGCGGGATACCCGATGGCTTCGATAGCGGGTGCCCCGAATGCTGCTATGCTTGCATATTTCCAAAACCAGCAGCAGCATCATCAACAGCAGCAGCAGCAACACCAACACCAACACCAACACCACCAACAACAACAGCAGCAGCAGCAACAACAGCAGCAACAACAGCAGCAGCAACAACAGCAGCAGCAACAACAGCAGGCAGCGAACGCGGCTGTAACTTCACATCCAGAGATTAGCACAGTAGGCGCCCCGAGCTCGTTGCAGATGGACCAAGCATCTCGGCCACAGGGACAGCCAGGCGTGCCCACAAACCTGCCGCCTGGGATGCAGGTGCCTAATGCCAATCCGTTTGCGATGCTGAGCCCGCAGATGGCCGTTCAAGCCGAAAATCAGGGGTATCCGCATGGTGTTCCGTCTCAGACGCTTCCAGCCAACCAGCCGCAAGTGCAGCCACAGATACAGCCGCAGACGCAGCAGCAACAGCAACAGCAGCAGTTTCAGTTCCAGCTCCAGCACCAGGTGCCTGGGCCGCATGGTGCCATCCCACCGGGTCATATGGCGATGCAGCGCGGCGGCATGCTTGTAGGCAATCTCGGACCTGGCGGGATCCGGCGCCCTGGTACTGGCGAGCCCGACAATAGCGCACCCAACCAGGGGCTGATGATCATCTCGTCGGCACCAACTGCTTCAATCCCGACCTCGGCCCCTACACCTGCCACGGCTCCAAAGAAGGCGGCTGCGAAACCCAAATCACGCAAATCCACGAAGAAGGGGGCAAAGGGCGTAGCAAACAAGTCGCAGGCCACGTCGAGCCCCGCTATGGTTATGCCGGTAGGTGCGGGTCCCATGTCTGCACTAAACCCACCGCCAGCACCAGTGAACCGCAACAACCCGGCAGCCGGAATCGAGCGCGTTGCTTCCCCATACACTATTAAAAGTGGGGTTGTCAGTAGCAACAGCGGGAGCAGCGGTAAGGCTAGTGCCAGTCCAGCCTTGGCCATGAAGGCGCAGCAGCAGCAGCAAGTGGCCAATGCCATTGCCACCAGTGCCGGTGGAACGAATCCAATGATGGGCGTGGCCAAGCCTAATATCAATACGCCGTCGCCATCGTTTGCAAACAGCAGCATTGCAGGCCGCAATCTGGTCATGGCCAGTGAGGGGGGTGATGCAGGTGAGAGCACGCTCTCGTCGATACTGTCGCAGCGGGGAAATCAGGCAGCCCAGCAGCTCCCGATTCAGATGATGGCTGGCACCACGCCTGGATCGACAGGCGACTTGCAGACAACGGAGCCGAGCGATTTTGGCGCCCTCCAGCTCAGCGACTGGCTTACCGACGGGAACGGGGACTCGCTCAGTGACATCTTCAACTTTGGTACGTCACTTGGCGACCAGCATGCGAGCAGTGCGCAGGCGATGGGCGGGTTCAGCCTGGGCGACGCCAACTTTGCTCATCTTATTGGCAGTGGCGGAATCTCGGGGGCGATGCCGATGCCGCTGAACATGGGGACGACGTCGGCACCGGCGGATGGTAGCTCGGTGGCTCCTGCTGCCACACAAAACAATGTGTAGATTATGCTCGAGGAGGACTTGCAAGCTGCGTGGTTCGCCTTGGTTGTATAAAAGGAACAAACGCCTTAGGGCTACCAGTGGTTGCAGAGGAGGGGCCGCGCTTAGCATCTGGATATGGAGCCGGGCTATTCTAGATACCAAGCTGCTTTCATGTACTTGCTCTGCCCCTTCCTCTCCCCAAAAATCTAACCTCTCACTCTATTTCATCTATTTCTTTTTATTTCCGCTACCCCCTTCACCACCACAGTCCTAATAATAACACCTATGTATTACTCCCTCCTTTTCCCTCGCGTTGCTGCAGAACCGAGTTGACGTCTACATGCGCAGCCGAGACAGAGGACCAGCGAGCCGTCGCCCAGACCCTGGCACGCGTCCTGCGGGCGCTTTGTCACAGGATGGAAATACTGACGAGAGCCTTTAATGCTTAATGAGAGATGGCGGCATATGGTTGCCCCAAGCTATCCCCGTCATCTGTTTCCACTGCCCCGAAACATAATCCCGTTCTATATATAGCATCCACATACAAGGCGATATTTGCAGCGGCGTGACATGTATGACGATTAGAAAATGCAATCATTGCGATTAGTTCGGGGAATTTTAGATGATAATGTATGAACGGGACATTTGTCTCTTGCGTAATGCGGTTGGCCTTGTCCTGCGCTCCATTTGTGATTTCGAATTGGTTGAGCAACTAGACGCCATGCATACGAGAAATGGCCATTTTTCGCATGTATATGCTGCATGCCTGATTGAAAGACACTGCAGGTGGATTGCATATACACACGCGCTGGGAGTGGATGCGAATTGGCAGTTATTTATCCTCTTTAAACCTGAACGTATTTTTGCATCGTATTTATATATCGATTTTTCTCCATTCTATTTCACATACCTTTACAGCATCGCCTGCAAAAGATTTGTCGCATGGTTTCACACAATATTGCAGGATGTCCTATTCGCATGGGCATTCCTAGCTGCAGCCCAAGCCCGCGCACCACTCGTATCGCTGACGGTTAGTGTACAGAGCAACGTAACAAGCGACACCCAGCGCAGCGCCTATCAAGCAACATTCGATCGTAGCGACTACGCCTACCCACTACCACAAACGGGTCTCAGCACATTTGGCTTCGCAGGCGAGCTCTACGTGCCGGAATCTGCTGACTGTGCTGACGATGCAATATTGCGCACGGTGCGGAAATACACCAAGCCAGATCACCCAAACGGCATTGCATTCCTGCCGTACAAGAGCTGCCGCAGCGAGTGGGAATGGGTGCTGCACCAGGAAACCGAATCGGGGCGGGCAGCTGGCGCACTCCTGTACTCTATGAAAGATGATGCAGCGCAGGCAGCCGAGCGTGCAGTAGTCGACTTGACCTACTTGCACACGCCTGTGTGGGTGGTGAATAATGTGGCAGGAGCGTACCTCATCCGGGTACTGGAGCACGTATACGGAAACGCAAGTAAAGTGGATTTACCTCAGCCGCCAAACAACATCAAGTATGAGTATTTGCAAGACGACGTGAAGATGGCAGTGCGCATAGCGACTGAAGGCAGCCAGCTGACACACCCGCGCGTCTTCATCACTATCGGGCGGTCTGCAGCGGATGTGGCATCGGCCGACAGAAATTTCTTTCTGAAAGCTATGGTTGGTGTGGGTATCACTGGGATTGTGTGCTTTGTCATCGCCATGCTGGTACGCTATTTTGACTGTCTGAAACTCAGCCGGCATAGGGTGCGGGCGGGGCGTCGGTCGACCGAATTTCATCCACGCGCTACGACCATGTGGGCTCGCAATAGTGGACAGGCGTTCCGGGCACGCTCCAGACGTGCACGACACGCCGACGCCCATGGCCATCGACGGAATTCAACCCGACGCGTTTTGCAGCAAAGCGAGCTGGATCTAATGCCATTGCGCATTGTAACTCACCGCGATCTCCAGCCTCCTGATACCCTGGGCCTGCCAGGTAATATGAAGAAGCCGCAGATGGCGATTCTGCGGAGCAACGCATCCTGCCCACACTTGCCCCAGATGCCTGGCAGTTCCTTGGAGCTAGCCCGTGTGTATTCGGCGCAACTAGGCGAGCTTCCTAGCAAGGATCCGGTATTAACGTCGTGGGATGATGACGATGACGACTTGAATGAGTGTGCGATTTGTCTAGACGAGATACGTGAAGGGGATGTGGTGAGGGAGCTGCCCTGTCCGCATACTTTCCACAGCAGGTGCATTGATCGGTGGCTGCTGTTCCAGTCGTCGGTGTGTCCGTTATGTAAGCGCGATACGCTAATTGAGCCGCCAGCTGTCGAGCATGTGGCGTAGTCCATTTAATTTAGCAATAATGTCTTACACTACAAGGAAATGGACATGGGAGAAATGGAGCTGGATATGGATGTCCAAGGTGAATGCTCCCCGGCCGAGCCGACTCGGCGGACCAGCATTCCTTGTTTGTCGCTCGAAAAATTCTCAGCTTTTAAAGGCTTCGGGCTGCGTATTCGTTTTCTTCTACACCTACATTCCGTTTTTTGCTTCCGTGCTGCATTCCCGACATTAGCTGTTTTCATTCTTGTCCTCCAGCTTTGGTGTCCTTTCGCCTTGGTTATACTGACGCGTGCACGCGCGTTCTGCAAAGCACTTTTATTGTAAACACCTTGAATTCCCTTTGCTTTTTCCGCGAATGCTTCCGACAAAACGGCAGTTCAGGTCAGTCACGTATACACGCGAGAGCGAAATACACCAGCTCTCGTACAGTATTCCGGAGGGCCTGCCACACGAAGAGCTGTTTACGCCCGAAGGCATTCCGATCGTACAGCCGGTAGCCAAGCGTCCGCGACTCGTGTTTGAGTTTGCTGGCGGCCTTACGCATCAGGATCCGTCGGGGGACTCGACACCAGGTAAGGGGATTCTGGCACTACATCCTTGTCTAATGGCCAAGGCAGTAGGTATTGACGGGTGGGCTCCTTTTTTAGACGACTCAGTCGTTCGTAATGTCACGGTGGACAACGACCACCTCAAGCATTTGCTAGAAACGCAGTGCGCCGAGAATATCATTGAGCAGATCGCAGCCCAGGTACCAAACACGCCGGTCATCGAGCAGCCAGAGAGTGCAGAGGATATCCTCGTGGCAAAGCCTCAGATGCTGAAGAACCAGCAGATCACACTGCGGGTGAGTTGTCGCTAGAAGGGTGCGAGGAGACTGGACAATTCCGGAAGTTGAGCTGCTGGAGATCAAGTGCCACTATTGGCGAAGAGTCGGACCTGGATGCAGCCTGCAGCAGCCAGTAGGGCTTAATGAGAGGTATAGCCGTTCTGGATGTCGTGGCACTGAGCTATCAGAAGCCAATGGGCCTGGATTTGAGTATTTTGGTTTACAAGAGACTGAGCAACCGCAAAAGCAACGGCAGCAAGAGACAGAACAAGATCGAACGCACGACACACCTATATACAATGGATCTGGAGCATGAGTATATCTACACCTGACACTGGTGGAGATACACAGGAAGCAGACGACAGCCGCTGCTCAGAGGCACCAGAGCAAGGTCGATAGCGAAGAAGAGGGGAGGAGGGGAGGAGGGGAGGCAGCAGAAGAGGGGGAGGATGACAGAGATGAGAATGAAGACGGGGATGACAGCATCTCTGAAGAGATCGAGGAACTGAAGGGCCTGATACCAGGTCTTTCTGATCAGTACAAGCTCTTGGGCAAAATTGGCGAAGGCACATTCAGCACCGTCTACAAGGCAATCGACCTGCAGCACGACCGCTACGACAACCACAGCTGGGAGATGATCTACGACGATCGCTGCCACAGATGACGAAGCCTCGGGCCGGTTCCGGCGACCCGGGCGGCGGCGGCGATCGCACATGGTAGCCATCAAGAAGATCTATGTGACAAGCTCCCCTGCACGCATCGCCAACGAGATCGCCATCCTCAACGACCTGCGCGGCAGCCGGTTCGTTGCACCACTAGTAACCGCTATGCGCAAGGATGACCAGGTCATCGTCGTGTTGCCGTACTTCCCCAATGACGATTTCCGCAGCTTTTACATGACCCTGTCTATCGATGAGATCCGCTGGTACATGGCGTCGTTGCTTGAGGCCCTCAAGTTTTCACATCGCCAAGGCATCATGCATCGCGACATCAAACCATCGAATTTCCTCTACGACATTGGCAGGCGTCATGGTGTGCTAGTAGATTTTGGCCTGGCCGAGCGCGAAAATGACCAGGAGGCAACGAAGCATCGGTCACGGCATGCGCTGCAGATGGACTCGACGACGGCAGCACGCATATTCCGCAGCTTTGATATGCGCGGACGGCCTGGAATTCCACGCAAGGATACACGCCCCGGTCTGCGCGCCAATCGGGCAGGCACGCGTGGGTTTCGGGCTCCCGAAGTTTTGCTCAAAGTCGCAAAGCAGTCGGTGGCTATTGATATCTGGTCGGCGGGCGTCATTCTGCTGTGCTTTTTGACGCGCCGATTTCCATTCTTCCAGTCTACCGACGACACAGAGGCATTGCTGGAGATCGCTGTATTGTATGGACGGCTGGAGATGGAGCGCGCAGCAGTGGCCCTGGGCAGGACGTTCTTGACGAACATCCCGACCGTCAAGGATCGCGGGATTCGATTTGAAAGCCTGATCAAGGCGTACAACCTTGATGGATTCCTTGTTATGCCGCCAGAGGCCTACGATCTGCTACGCAAATTGCTAGCACTAACACCCGATAAGCGTATCACGGCGGCCGAGGCCCTCGAGCACCCGTTTATCACGAACCGCCCCTTTGACTAGAGCCATTCCTTTCTTTGTATGCTACGTCACTCACCCAGTATCAACATATTAGATCAGCATATCATGATGTGTGAAGGCATCAATGTGCATGCGAATCACACTCCCTTTTTCTTTTCTGAAACCCCCCGCCCTTGTATGAATATGTCACGACAGCTCCTCAATTCGACAACTGCTCTGAATTCTCTTTTCATTCGCGGCTATGCCACTGTGTGCAGCCCCCAGCAGCGGGCTACGCAGCCGGCTGCCCCTCCAAAGCCTGTACTTGCGCAAACCCTTTTGGCTGATATCAGCAGCAGAGCAGCAGCACTAGCAGCCAGTGATAGCTGGTCAACAGACAACGAACGACAGATGGTTACGGTGCTAGAAACATGCCAGCAGCTACTTGGAAATGCCCACACTTCTGCCGAGACCCAGCAGCTGTGCCAGGTCGCCGACCAGCTGGGCCAAAAGATCATCATGGGCAAGAGCAAGAGCAGTCTATCGCTGCTGCCGTTTACGCGATACCTCGAGTTCTACGCGCAGCTGGGTCGACCAGATATTACACAGCTGGCCTTTAGCCGGATCCGGCGGCAATGGCGGCAGCCGTCGATCTCAGTATACTCAGCGCAGCAGCGCGCACTGCTCAGGTTCGCAGCAGACCGTGCCAGCGGTCTGCAGCTCCTGGCCTGCACAATATCGCACGAAACTCCAGCACTAGCTGCGCAGTCTGTCGAGAGTCGGCTGATAGAGACCTCTGTGAGGCAGATTGTCGAGGACGCGTTGGCATGGGAACGCCGGACTCGTCGACTGGTTAAGGTATTTGAGTATGGATCGTACTCGGCCCTGGCAATGCTGATTGCCAAGTGGGCATGGATTGGAAACAGCGTAGTACTCGCAGGCATGGGAGTCGTACCCAAAGCAGTGGCCTCAGCAGCTGTGCTGGGAGTTTCAGCCGCAATAGTCCGTATGGCTGTCAAGCACTCGGTGATGGGATCGCTAACTGTGCCGGCGCTGGCCGAGACTACTGCACCGCATACAGCCAATACAGTACAGGCACAGGATGGCGAATCGGAGGCGCGGCGGATTCTGAGTCGCGCATTCCCTGCATCACCGTCAGACGAAGCCATGATGGAGATCAGCGAGATTCTGAAGACTGCAAAGGCAACGAGGTCGCAGGCTATGTCGTGGAAGCTGCGCCTGGCCTTAATGTGGAGTCGGTTTGCAAGACGGTTCGCTATCGTTGAACCGGTGCTGATGAGCGATCGGGCGCTTACGCAGAGGCTTTGTGTGCTGTGGGCACGCAACATCACGCAAATGGTACCTTCGGACGTTAAGACTGGCGATTTAGCCACTGAGGCGGTGTGCTCGGAGGCGCTTTTGGAATGGATCGCATTTGTCGAGCGAGAGAATGGCGAATCGCCGCTGGTACTAGGCCATGACGGGATCGTCGATAGTGCACGGTTCGCTGCTAGACATACTGATGCCAACACGATCAAGCGATTCCTGGAGTTTTCATTTTCTGGCGCACTGTCCTTAATGCGTGGCCTGGATTCTGGCAGTTCGACACATTTGGACGAGCAGTCGATGAACCAGGCAGGGAGTGTGGTTACAGTGGCAGACAGTCGTGTAGCAATGAACGCCGCCGACAACCCTGCTCACCGAACTGCCGCTACGATCCTTGTATCAATAACTATCGTCAACCAACTTCTCAATCAGGCACGCGAGTCCCGTGGACCAACAGACCCAGCATCGTGCGGAAAGTTATTTGTTGCGCTCAACACCGTACTAGCATCAGAAAGCTGCCCAATTCCGGTCTCGCTCTATTATGCCGCGTTTCGCGCAGCTGCTGTGCTCAATGATACAGTGCTGTCTGACAGATTGGCGCAACGGTTTAGAGACAGTTTTGTAAAGGGCGATCCATATATTGCCAAGGCCGTACGAAGCGACCGTGATTCTACTGCTATGGGCTGGCGGCTCGGCAGTGCGGCTCCGACAAGCGTTCCGCCTATAGTGCGCTGTGTTTCGCCTTACCTATCTATGCTCGCACAACAGGACGTGACCAGCAACACTAGGCAAGATGCAGTATGCGAACTCGTTAAGAGCTGGAAAAGAATTGGCCTGCTTGACCACGCAGCAGCAACGATGGCCTTGGTTACCGCTGTAAAAGGGATAGATACGACCCAAGCACATCCTATGCTTGTGCCAACTGTCCAGCGGTGGATGGATCTCGGGCAGACCATCTTTTCCGGTGTTCCACAAGGTACATCCACAACCGACAAGGTCCGCGAAGCAGAGTGCGCTCGTGCACTCTATTACCTCGCTACCCGCGTAATGGAGCTTGGAACCACAATTGGGCATTTGGAGCTTGGCTTCCAGGCCCACAGCATCGCATCGGAGTCGATCAAGCAGCGCTCGTATTTAGAGACATTTGCGCCGTCTGACTACAATGAGCAGTCGATTCGCGTGTTTTCGAGTATGGCTGAGCAGCACGCGCCGAGCGAGCAGTCACAGGTTTGTGTGCATATGGCTATATCAGTACTGGATCAGATGCGCACACTTGGACAGACCCCGCAGTGGCAAACATTTGATGCGCTGTGTGTGGCTGCAGCAAAATCATATGTAGACATTGAGAAGCAGGTGTCGGTTTGGACCAAGCTTATCAAGGATCGAGCGCAGGCGAAGAAGCTCAGCAACTTTGCAAAATCTTTGTAACCATATGCCCATGGATACCATGGCAATAGTTCTGCTAGTTGAACCAGGCTAGCCATAAACAACCCAAGAGTATCAACACTATTTCAACCTTTATACCATCTCAATCGCCCACGAAGCATTATACCATGCGGTTTACATACATGACGATGGTTGCACAAGTGGGGACGGTTTAAGAATGCTGGGCGAGAGAGACTTGATGCTACCTGAAACGCGCGTACTGGTGGCAGACGGATCCTAGCGCAGCCACGGAGCGGGCCAATAAATACGGCTGGCTAGACTGACCTCCATAGGATACACGCTCAATCGTCATCTCCACTCCTGGCCAATATATTTTCGTGTATCCCCACTATCAGCGTGTAGAGAATGCACCAGAGGCATCTAGTATTCGAAAACACAGTCATACCTATTGCACAAACTGCTAAATTGCAGTTTTCGATAGCGTGCTGCGTTGCTTGGCCAGATAACGCAAAAGGCGAAATACTACAACCATCGGTCCAGTGCCCTGCCGTGGAACTTACAGGTTGCTGTTCTACATGACCTCAAGAACAGCTTCTTGTTTTTGTCTGGGCCAATCGGTATCCCTGGCTCCCTTGAACTCTCATGGCTTGTAGAACTCCCCAACCCTCCCTCACCCTTTTCCTGAATGCTCAGCCTGGTGCCAGCATGTTTCCCTTTGGCAGCCTGCCCAGGAGTAACAGGCCCACAATAGCACTATTATATCAATATTTCTTCGCTGGTAGTGTCCACTTGACTCTATCTGAATAGTCATTTGCCACTGCAGCATATTTGGGACAAGGAGGCATGTGTTATAAGAATAATGTATTTTGGATACACTAGTTATCCTATTAGAAGGTACCTTCATATGCTTATGCGCGACTACGCTCATACTGATCGTTCCACTTGACAAACACGCCGAGGTCCTTTGCAGCTTCGAATACGAACGATGGATCACGCAGGTACTTGCGAGCTGCCGAAGCTACATCCGCCTTGCCCTGCTCCAGAATCTCGTTTGCCTGCCTACCGTTATCGATGGAGCCAATAGCACCAACAAGAATACCAGGTACAGCCGCCTTCACAGCAGCCGCATACGGAACCTGGTATCCAGGTGCGTATGCAACCTTTTGGCGCGGGTCATTACCAGCGGATGAGCAGTCAATGAAGTCGACGCCCTCGTTGTGCAGGATCTTGGCCAGCTCAACTGTATCTTCGGTATCCCAGCCGCCCTCGACACAGTCACTGGCTGAAACACGGACAAGCAGTGGCTTCTCAGCGGGCCACACTTGGCGAACCTTGCGTGCGGTCTCAACAAAGAATCGAATGCGATTCTCGAACGAACCACCATACTTATCGGTGCGCTGGTTTGACAGCGGTGAGTAGAACTGATGAATCAAGTAGCCATGGGCACCGTGAAGCTCGATAAAGTCGAAGCCAGCCTTCTCTGCGCGCACCGCAGCATCAACAAACGCCTGCTGGACATCCGCGATCTGCTCAATGGTCATCTCCTTTGGTGTCCAGTGCTTATCGTCATAGGCAATGGCTGATGGGCCATAGACATCCTCAGACCAGCCGCCCTCAGAGTCTTCGGCCATGAGAGTAGGCCGCTTGCCATACTGACTGAGGGGAATGGTGCTGCTCTTGCGGCCAGCGTGACCAATCTGGATTCCGATCGTGGTGCCAAACTTGTGGGCGTAGTCCACAATATGCCTGAGCCCTGCAATCTGCTCATCCTTCCACAGACCGAGACAATTGGGCGTGATGCGGCCCTCAGGTACGACTCCAGTAGCCTCGATAACGATACCCCCGGAGCCACGAACCGCAAACTGGCCATAGTGCATAAAGTGGAAATCGTTGACAAAACCGTCCTCTGCAGAATACATGCACATGGGGCTGACCCACAGTCGGTTCTTGAAGGTGATGTTGCGGATTTTGAGCGGCTGGAACAGTTTTGGCAGAGGGTCGAGAATCGATTCAGATGCCGCTAGACCATGCCTGACTTGTGTCGCGGAAGCGGTAATCGGAGTTGCCGGGGACGGGCTCTGGGTCAGCTCAAAGGTGGGAGTGTTGAAGGAAGGCATTTCTCTATACTATTGAAAATATATGTTGTGTGGAGGCAGTGGTAGACAAATAATTCTCTGGGTGTTGTTGTTGGCAAGTTAGGATGTCAGTGCCTGTCAGCCCTTTGTATTTTATATGCACGCAGCCGCAGTACCCATTAGTCATCGGACATAGTAACAGTGTATTAACTCTACCTTATGCTGACACCACAGCTATATTATGCTGACACCAGTGACAACCTCCGCTGCCCCTCTTTAGTTCTAGAAGGTACAATCAGGCAGAACAATTAGTCAGCCATGTTGGAAATGCATTTAGTCAAGCCACGTGCAGCGCTGACAAATTTGAGCTCTATCAGGATCAGCAATCTACGGCTTACATCTAATCAGGTGATTGGAGGCTTTGCTTGTTGGAAATTAGCCCAGACTTCCGAGGATGGCCGGAATGGCCTTACAATCCACATCCCAAGTTCCTGTATCCAGTTCGCTGGTACCAGATGAATTTTCGCGCCTTGCAGCTGGATCCAAAGCAGGCCTGGTCTCCACCCGGGACAAAGTGAGTTATTCTAGTTTTAATATTTATTAAGGATTAGGAGGGATTAAACCAGTCCAATCATCACCATTGGGTGTAGAGCCTGCCATATGGAGTAGAGCTTGTAATAGCACGGGTTTTGTGCTAACCAATGGCGCTGCAGCCTATACCATCGAGAGATTAGTAATCGTTGGTAATGCAAAAAAAGTACATGTAACCACTGCACCAGCAGTTATCTGTATTGAGTGCTCCACCCCGTCTCTGTGGTCGGTTCTCTGTTCGGCAAATGCGAGGCGATCAAAAGCCGCGATTTGTAAATCGCACAGTATGCTGGTGAATATAAAAGTAGCCTGTAGGTCAGATATCTCGTTGCCCACCAACAAAAGCATTCGCAGCAGCCTCAAATCAATCGATCTTCAAACATGCACTCAACCTCGAACAGTACTAACGTCGCAATTGTCACTGGTGCCTCGCGTGGAATTGGCAAGGCCATTGTGCTCCACTTGTTGTCAGAGGATGTATCCGTCGTTGGGCTTGCACGTAGTGCCAGCACCCTCAGCGCCCTCTCGGAGGAGGTTTCCAGGCTCCAGACCTCCGCCAAGTTTATTCCTATCGCCGGTGATGTCACTGATCAGACAGTTCAGCAACAAACGGTCGATCTTGCCGCGCAGAACGGCACACTTGTTGCCCTTGTCAACAACGCTGGTGTTGAAGGACAATACGCGGCAATTGCAAGCGGTACCGTTGAAGACTTGACGCTTCAATTTGCGGTCAATGTCATTGCACCAACGAGTCTGATCCAAAAGGCTTTGCCGCAGCTGCGCCAGTCAAAGGGCAGGATCATTAATCTCTCGTCGGCTCTTCATAAAACGGCTCTCAAGAACAAGTCTGGCTATGGCGCATCCAAGGCAGCCCTCAACTATATCACCGAGACCCTGGCACTAGAGGAGCCCGATATCACTGCTGTTGCGATTCACCCGGGCCTTGTTGAAACGGACATGACGAGGGGTTTCGTAGACAGGATGGCAGTGGGCGGAGCAGAAGAAACTGCAATGGTTGATAATATGCGATC
The DNA here is from genome assembly GCF_002104995.1 of Linderina pennispora. Lineage (NCBI taxonomy): Eukaryota > Fungi > Kickxellomycota > Kickxellomycetes > Kickxellales > Kickxellaceae > Linderina > Linderina pennispora. The sequence continues at coordinate 213,292 of NW_024468260.1, forward strand.
TGCCATGATTCAGACTGCGCTTCCAGGCCATATCATAGGAAACCTTGCGCTCTATGCAGACCATGAGCTGAGTGGATCTTATGTGGAGTACGACGAGCCCAGGCTGTCCAAGTACGCCGAATAGTTGGCAAGGTGTAATTTTATTTTCTTCATACTTTTCCAACACTGTCATGTTTTTGAACTAACAATATACCCATCTTTTGAGTATATGCGCAGCATCTAGCTGTGATTTGTGCACCTATGTGTTTCTATTGCTAATGAATCTAGAGCATCGCATCTATGCCATTTTGGATGCAGGGCGAGTGGGAATGGCAGTTCCAGTGTTTCGATTGGCATCATCACTCACTTCGACGTCGGCGATGGCACCGTGGTCCACTTCCTCATTCGAATGGTCCATCGTGTCATGAAAGTACACTGTATGCCGAGATTGGTTGGTGCCGGATCCTTTGCCATTCTTGTCTGTCCCTGCCGATGTTGGCGAATTCGACTGGCCGGTAGAGCCCGATATGCCACTATGAGGCTCGATGCGAAGGTTTCGTAGCCCCTCAGTTACGTGCTTCCATCCAGGGATGATCGGTGCTAGTACATATACAGCGTCAGAACTTAGCAATGGCATGTAGGGAGCCGGGTTACATAAGACGCAAGCGAATGCCTGACCACGTTGCGATACTATGCGGTAAATGCCCAAAGGTATGGCACCGTGACGCTTCATCAGTGTCAACACAAGCGTGTCATAGCGCTTACCAATGAAGCGGTCAGGGATGTACAGCAAGCTCAGGCGACCAGGTTTGAATGTGCGCAGTGGTCCTGCGTCGGCATGGCTGAACGTCATTTGTCGCAGCACATCCAGAATATGTGAGCTAAAGTAACACTGGCACAGCGCAGTGTCGATAAGCGCTGGCATGAAAATGTGGCCGCCCATGAACGTACGCTTGAGAAATGGCTCTCCTAACAGCTGAGTATGGTCGAGATACCTAATACTTTCGATATCCAGTAACTCGGTGGTCACAAAGAATTGACCGCCACAGACAGACTGGATGTTCATGTTGGCCAGTATCGCTGCTGAATCATTGCTCGAGTCACCAATATCTTTATCAGTTCGCCCGCCACAACCCCCCAGCACGATTGCCTTCTGAGCCTGCTCGATATGGGTGCGCCGCAAGTCGGCCTGTGACAGCGGTGTGCCACGCACTATATAGACGTTCGCCAAGTCATCCAGCACCAGCTCCACCATACGATCCATTTTGGCAGACGACAGAATGACAATTGGTAGCTCGTCATCTTCGAAAGCCTGCTTCAGCGACTGCACCAGCAGCTCGATGTTTCGCGGGAACATGTTGCTGGCATCACATATGACAATGTGCCCCTGGATCTCCGATGGTACGGGATCTGACCGTCTCACGATGCGCTCCGCACGGGACCCGACTAGGCCTTTGTATGGGGTGAATTCTGGATAGCTCTTTTCCCGCGGATGGGGATCTGCCACAGTGCGACTGGGCGAAAAGTACTCGCTGTCACCATCGCTAATGTAGTTGGTGCCTCGTGCCCGCTTAACACTGCCATTCGAACGCACGATCACACGCCGCGGACTCCCGATCTGCACTGGCGTGGTGGGCTCCTCGAAATCCATCAGCTTTCTTGCTGGGGACATTGGCGACGCCGGAGTCAAGAATCCAAAGAACGGCATTCGCGATCGTGTCGATGAAATAGAGATTGGCGAAAGTGGTACGGGATCCGGCACGTCTGGCGGCAATGTCCTTTGCTGTGCCTTGCTAGTCCTGATGGTGACACGTTCGGCAAACACCATGGCATCAACAACAGACTGCACGTCAGTTGAGATCGCAAACAGTATATCATACTTGCGCAGTATGTAGTTTCGTGGTGCAAGCAAGACCTGGTAGTGCCCCATGTCGTTGTCAATCGATGGATGGTGTGGAGTATGGACCTGTGGCGAGCGAGTAGGTGAGAATGCGCCAACTCCGAATACCAACAGCCCATGACAGCGGTAAAAGTAGCGTGCTACCTTGAAAAACGACTTCCCCAGCAGCGACCCAGGAGCCTTAGCCTGGTAGATCTCGAGCCCAAATCCGTGAATGTAGTTCTTGACCCACCCCTCATCAGATGACTCTGCAATTGCCTCTGCTAGCACGCCAGAAAAGTCCCATTCGGGCTCGTTGCCCATCGACTTGGAGAGCATGAATACCAGGGTTGCAAATCCCGGCGTTGCACTGTTCTGTGCCATTATGCCCATACGCATCTCGTCGACAGAGACAACACGCGTTGTCTGCAGGTACATCATGTGCGCAATACTACCTGGCAGTATTGTCTGCGCATACACGCTGAACTTGGGCTGCGCGTGGGCTAGCATCTCATCGACGGGCTTGTAGACCACTCGACTTCTGAATGCACTGAGCGCCAATGCGATCAGAACCAGTTCGGCATCCTCCTCAACACCGGTGCCGTGGCAGTGTTTTTCAGCCAGGATATACACGCAGGTAGCCAAATCAATGCGTGCACGCTGCAGTGCCTTGAGGCCGGTGGCTCTGCCTTTGACATAGAAAACGCGGTTTGCAAATGCCGGATCGCACAGCAGTGCTTTCATTTCCATGTCCGGCTCGTCAGGATGCAGAATAACGATTGTTGTGCGGAAGATGTTAGGGCCATGGTCGGCATTGAAAAACTCGTGCAGAAACAGCTGCACCGAGTCCACGCCAATATGTCCACACACTAGCGCGTGTCGTGTAGCCTTGGGCAGAGATACGGTCTTTGCATATGCTGATGTCTTTATCGTCAAGTCGATCAGCTTTGAGATCCGGGGCGGTACTGTGAAGGCGACCAGTGCGACGATCACGATCGAAATTATTTCAGAGAACGTGCTCTGCGGGATGTTCGTGCTTGGGCTTGTGGCACTCACTAATGGAAGCTTGTTTTATACTCTTGTATGAAGAGGATGGTAGGTTTTTGATATGCATGTAAAGGGAAGAAAGGGAGAGAGGTGAAATGGAGAGTATGGGCAACATGAATAGTAGTACGCCAACTCAAGACAGTGGATGCAGGTTTGAATCTCAGCAGTGCTGTACTTACTTGATACAAAGTATATCGCGTCTAGATATGTGAATCCGGTAAAGTCGATGTTGTTTGTTTGGCTGTACCAGTAGATGCCAGAATGCACTAGGCTTGCAAACCCCATGATGACCACGGCAATATCAGATGCAAGTGACGACGCCTCCTGCTTGATCAGTGTCAGGCGGAATCTACCTTCTGACGCTGCCGCGGACGCCAAAATCCGATTTACCGCGTATAGCATCCTCAGAAACCGGGCTGGGTAGAAAATGGCCAGCACACCCGCACTCAGGTAGCTGCTGCGGACTTTTGCATTGTGCTCGCCAAGCACGTAAGCAACCATCGGTGCTATGACTGCCATGAAAAGAACGCCATGCTCTAGAGGTCGCGGATTTGCATTGATGATTACGAACCGTGTAATATACTGGCTCAAAAGTGCCACTGCCAATACAAATTCTATCTGCCGGTTTGCTGTGGGGATTGGAAGCGGCTCGTGGGTCTTTGGATCAACCACTGTCGTGTTCTAAGGAATGCTCGTTTGCATCTGGAGTTAGTTTGTTGTTACAATGTTAATTCGCACAACCACCCTCTGCAAAGGTTGAACTTACAATAATGTAGATCACACATAGGCCCAAGTTCAGCACAAAGTCCACTACCTCCCAGATACGACCCCATATAGTGGTGTCGAGGGTAAATAGCACGCGCTGTCGCCATCCATTTACGACATTGTCAAGCGCAACAAACGTCGCCTGCTCTGGCATTCTAAAAATGTGGGGTATGCTGGTGTGAAAAAAAAGTATAAAAAAATATGAAGCTGGGAGTACACTGGAGAAAAACTTGGAACGGAGTAAAGCGCAGCAGCTGCACAAGTGCTTGGTGGAAAGTTGTGCTCCTTTATTGTCATGGGAGGAGTATGTTGACGATCCAGTATGACACATCAGGTGTCGTGCGAGTCGGGCAGCATATATGTGGCTTTGAAGCAGTTTTCATCTGTTGAGCCGGGAAGGAGTATGACAGCAAACACATGTAGTGACCTCCGATCATGCGACCTGTGACATTGTAAAATTGCAAATATCATCCCCCTGTTTATTGTCGGCATGACCACGCTAGGTCTACGGCACCTGCCGAAATTTGGGGAGGGTACGTGATGCTATGGAATGACCTGCTATTTGCGCAATTAATAGGCATTAAATATACAACGCTCAGCGCCTTGGCCTATTAGAGTCGTTTGACATTTGCATTTCGTCAAATGAATAATCAGGCTATGTTGCTACTATGTCATACAAGCACTACCTGATGCAGCACGCAACCCAAGGTCTAATACTCAGAGCCACATAGGGATATTATTGACGGTTGATACATCTTGTTGGCTGATGCCTAGGATCGGCACCAGTCATTCCAAGGTACAGATGAAGTAATCTGTGTATATTCTGTCCTTTGCTGCAGGCAAGGGTCGGTTAGCAAACATCACTACTGCGAGCCAAAACTGGAGCTCTGTATTGTGGGGGATATGGCAACAAGGGAAACATTCTCCAATCACCCTCCACCGACCGCTTCCCCGCACTCTCTTAGCTATTGCAATCAATCAGGATGTCTCACATCCTTCCTCGCATTCCTTCCTCCTTCCCTGCGATACGCACAGCTACCTACTGTTTGCTCAAATATTCTCTGTCGTATTCGTGCCTCTCTTGTAAACATATCAGCTAGATTTTCCATGGACATACAGATGTACAGCGCAGGATGCACTACTGACGAAACCACACCTGGAAACTCGCGCAAGAGTAGAGGTGTAATGTGCCTAGAGACTACAGTCAGCGAGATCCGCAGCTCCTCTGGGTGGATCCAGCGGCTAGTCCGCGAGCGTAGGCGCAGTGAGATGCAACAAAGTGCTTCCCAGTCCCTTTCGTTTGCCACTGCTAAAGATAGCTTAAGGGATAGTGCATCAAATCTGAGCTCGACACCGTCGCTAGTAGGCAGCCAGCCATCAACCCAGCCGGAGACAGAGAATATGCTACTGATTCTACCTTCACTGCAGTCCAACATACCTGCCAGGGAGATAACAGAAGCCGATCCGTTCAAGTCTCTATCGGGCTTAGAGATAGAGAAGCCACCTGGACAGCAATCACTCGAATGGCAGATGCCAGCTACGCAGCATCCATCCGGCGAGCCACAAAGTCTGGTATTGCGACTGGTAAAGCTCTTTCTGTTGGCAATTTCGCAAGCAGGCCTCGCCCTGTTCCTCATGGCTATGTGCCGAATCGTTAGCAAGGCGGGGAATGCGGGGCTCGCCTACCACCAGATCCTGCAGACTACCGTACTGGCCAGCTCGACTCAGGCCGTCATTATCCTGCAGCACTCACGGTGGCCAGCGCCACCAGACTCGAAGCGCACAGCACGCACCGCCCACATAATCCTACAAGGAGTAGCTGGCATTGCGTGTCTAGCAGCCCTTGTCGACGGCGCAATGCGGGCTGGGGACAGAGGTGCTGATCAGTTTTGGAAGGCACCGCATGTACGAGCAAACATAGTCACCATGGCTATGTTTATCCTGCAGGCTGTGTTTGGCATCTCCATGGTGTTTTCAACAAGGCTGTTTGGTGGGCAGCGCAAGGCAAAGCATTCATACAAGTATCATAGAATCTGCGGCTACGCCACGTTGACCGCGATGTGGACGACAGGCGCGCTTGGTGTTCACGCTGTGCTGCAGCAGGAAGGTGCGCAGGCGCTGAATAGCCGGTATGAGTGGCATGCTGTTCCGCGAGGAACGTGGGTGGCGGCTGGTGCCATGCTTGCCCTGGGAGTTGTTTTTGGTATTGACGTACGAAAGATCGGGCTGCATCGGTCCGCACAAGTCAAGAAGGGCACGTTTGCGCGCGCCTGGCCATAAGGATACGCAGGACTAGGGGAAAGGGAGGTTGGTGGGCCAAGCCTGCGCTTCTGGTGTCCAGGGCATTCGTTGCCTGTCGCTAGCTAGCCTCTTTTGCTTCTCTGTTTTATCAGTCAGCATAAACACCCAGCATTATACCATGGCCACCCCGCAGCACAAATACTCGCTCTGGCTCAGCCCGCCCAAATATTCCCCCGCACATGCCAGCATCCAGTCGCTAATCGCCCAATTCTCCACTGCGCCAGGCTCACCCGTTTTCTCGCCACACCTGACACTATTCTCGCCTGTGCGCACAGACAGCGATGCTGCGGCAATTGAGCAAGTGCAGCTTTATGTGGCAAAGCTACGAGAAAGGCAACTGAGCCAGATTCCGACTGAGATCCGTAGGGTCGCCAGTGGAAGCAAGTTCTACCAGTGCATCATGCTTGAGGTCGGCGGTGTGCATGAGGACGCTGTGCGGTCAGCGAATACAATTGCGCGTGAGCACTGGGATGCTACCGACCAGCCTAACTACTACCCTCATGTCAGCTTGGTGTACAGGGAGTGCACAGCCGAGCAGCGGCAAGCAACTGAAGGAGGCTGTTGAGATGGCTGTGCCTGCCGACATTCGGATCGCTGGCATATGTGGCCTGACGAGGTGCGTATCATCGAGACCGTCGGACCGTGCAACGAATGGCGCGATATTGGCAGCATTTCACTTGCTACAGGCCAGCATTCGGTCAGCCTGATCATCCAGCTGCACTTTCTTTCGATGCAGATTTGGTGCCAAATATATTTCATAGCAGTATATAAAACAAGCATGCGGCTACTGGGTCTTTGGTCCTCTACATAGCATACAGCGCAAGCAATCCAGTTAGTGTCGAACAGTTGCACGGTACATAGAACTATATTCCAGTACGACGATACTTACTCGCCTCCAGGAACAAGCATGCAGATGTTGTTGCCGTTGAGCAGGATCTGATCGAGATGGTTGACCTCCTTCACGTCGCCAACCTGTTCGTATTCTGTGACGTTCTCCAGCACCATGTTAACGTAGTCGTCAAACCCATTAGTGTGCCGACGAATTCCTTCTCGGACTTCATCATGACCCAGATCCGCGACCCAATGCACTTGTCGATAAGCTCTACGGATAGCAGGCTGTGTGTTAGAATGCCATCGACATAGGTGTGGTTCCGACAGGTGAAGCACTGATAATACGAGAGCATGCATACCTAGCGGGAGCAGCTGTGACGTGGCCATTTTCCTTGTAGTCTGCTTTAAGAAGTAAAGAAGGGCGGTAGTAGTTGGGTCGAACATGGATGCCGACAGAAAATCACACTGGTCTAACGGCAGCATCACTATGGGCGGGTTTATGGGGGGTGGCCGAAGATGTGTGAGGAATATTTATAATATCAGGATTTCCGCGCAGATTCTAAAGGCCGCTGCTAAAGAAAGCCTAGCTGGATACCTGCGGCACCTGGTGGATGCTCGACGCGGCACTCGCTGTGAGCTCAGCATCTCTGACAAACGCCAAGCCGCCATCGCCGTCATGGTCACCTGGCGGGTGCATTTTGTCGCCACCGCCATTATGCTGCGTATGGTTCGAGCGTTTAGCGAGGTTGCGCAAGTTGGTCAGCGATGGCAGGATGCTCGGTGTGCCGGCATACCCAACGACCTGCGTGGGCTCAATGCGCTCATATATTGAGCAGATACGGGTTCGCACACAGCACCTCTGCCAGTGTGACTGCCTGCACATCTTCGTCCGAGATCAGGTACCACTCGGCAGTCATGGCATCGGTGACACGCCAGGCCCGCTTTCGGCCGCACCTCCTGTTGCATGGGAGCGGGCAGCGCAAAGTCGTTGACAGAAGATATGCTGGACATGCTGGCGGTGGCCATGCTGCTGCTGCCGCCGACGATCCGGCGTTTGCGCAGTCCGTCATGTGCAGGAGACATGTCCGAGGCAGGTGGGCTGGACGATAAGGCTGCGCGCTTGTCAATGGGAACATGGGCAGACATTGGTAGTGCTACAGGGTTGCTGGCATGGCGAGGTGTGTTGATGCCAGAGCGTGTGGGTGGCCGCGGCTTCCGCCGATATGTGATGAAATGGCCGTACGAGTGCGAGCCAATGTGCACCACCACCGCCTGCAGACGGTAGCCTGTCTGTGGACTGATCCCCTGGCTGATCGCATCAGCGACATCCTTGGACCGGCGCTGCTGCTGGCTGGCAAACACGCCCTGGGCAGACAACTCACTCGTAGTCAGCGACTCGTCAATAATCGATGCCATCGGATCGACCTTCAGGTGCCCGTTAGTTGTGTACGGCGCGAAATCCAGGTACTCTGGGAACCGTACATGGCACGGGTTTTTCACAATATACCCTTCGGGTGTCACTGCGGACCGCGACAGGATGCAGGCACAGGCATGGCGGCAGCTTGGCAAAGGCGATCTGCTTGGTGCTCAGTGGGCTGTAGGCGCGCCGCAGTTTGACGCCTGGCAGCTCCATTTGAACGTCTGTGCGCAGGGCCTTGGCCACGTCAGTGGCTTCTGACCTGAGTCGCTGGATAATGCCAGGCACATTGAGCATGTAGGGCGGCGGAAGGTTGTGTGTACGGTCGACGCGCTGTGAGGCCGGATTGATCGGGTACTCGTCGCGCGACAGCCCTGAACCAAGCGAGAATCCGAGCCGCGCGTTTGGTACTGATGTGCCCGATTCTTGATTATTGGTGTTGAATTCAGAGTCCTCCGAGTCCGAGTCGGAGAACCTTTCGTTGTCGCTGTCATTCAGCACTACTCGGCGCCATACCGCCTCGGCGCGCGCAGCCTGCCGCTGTGCCTTTGCACACATCTCTGACTCAGCGCCGATACTCTCGACTGATTCGCCATTAGCACTAGCCGTGTTGTACACTGGGTTGTTGGCGAGCCAGGCACTGGCAGCCCTAACCTCAGTAATTAACTCCTGCAGTGTGCGATGCAGTGTGCATTTGCGGCACTGCACGCCTGACAGCTCCTCGATCGAGATGTAGTCCCGCAGCGCCTGGTCCAGTGTACACGATGCCAGCAGCGGCAATGTCAGCGAGACGTTGTCAAAGGCAAAGTGCCGAACAGCCTCAGTATACCCACACTGCGCACACGTCAGTCTGCTGGCCATAAGCCCCGTAAACGGATTCTGCAAGACATCGCGTCTCCCGAGCGTCAGGCTCTGACCGCCCTCGGCTGGCAGGCCGCCAGGCTGGCCAGTTTCCGGAATTGCCCTTACACGTGCCAGGCCTTTGGTGCCAACGCTCTCGAGGCCGCGGGGCACAGCTAGCACATGTGATTTCGCCCGGTCAGTCTGCGCCAGCATGTGCACAAGGTCCAGGTTGAACAGCGACGGCACCCGCAGGCTTGCAAACACTCGCTGCTCTTCCGACATCGCGGTCGAGATCAGCTGGAACGCCTCCTGTGCGTCCTGCTGCTCGCGGTCATTGAGTCCCCTAGTGCCCAGAGCAGCCATGACTGCGTATGGCTGGAAGGCCGAGTCGCGGTTAACCACCGTGTTGAGATCCGTCAGGGTCTCCCACAGAGCCTCGGTCAGCGGCATGCTGACCAATGGCCGCTCGCACCGGTCGTTGACTTCGTCCATGCGCTCAAGGATCGCCGCCAGGTAGTTTTGCAGGTACTCCGCCGACGCCAGCGCCTGTAGAACCGAGTTGAAGAAGCACGAATTGCCGGTGTTTACCAGCCCATACACGACCTGGCGCGAATCCGCGTCATCCTGGCTGTCCTCGCCGCTGCCCTCCTCGCCCTCAAAGTCGTCGTCCTCATAGTCGTCGATATCACTGCCGACCAGATCATCGCCGAGCTCGACAATCCGGTCAATGCACTGCGACAGCCACTCTTCGGCCTCCTCGCGCAGCTGCTGCCGTAGCGCCCGCCGCTCCTCGCGCCTGTCTGCCACGGGCTTGGCTTTGCGCTTGCGCCGCCGCCCGCAGCGTGCGATAAACCAGATCCACCGCCAGACCTGGACCCACCGCGAATACTTGCCGTCGGCACGTCGCCGGTAGGCCTGGGGGCTCAGGTATTTGGCTTGGATAATAGATGAGGAATATCAGCACGAACACTATCCCCACGTAGAGTCCGAGAACGTGGTACCACTGCATTTCGCTAACACAGTTCTAATACAAATTCTCGCAAGGTGCTCCCCTCAGTTGCTGTTCGAGCCTCCTTCCCTTTGTTTGATTTCGTGTATGCGAGAGCTGTTTGCGCTGAAGGCGCGATGCAATGAAGAAAAAAGTGGTGGAATGAAAAATGGTTGGAAATTAAGGTCGGATGGCAGAAAGAACACGAAACCCCCCAGGAGCTGGCGAGAAAACCACCAGGCTTTTCCTTCAGCTTTTGTGAAGAAAAAAATCCCTTTGCTCAAAGGCTAGCCCGTCAACTCCCAGGCAGCCACTGGGGCAAATCACGTGTGGCCATTTACGGGGCTGTATGGCAATGGCTGGTGGCATATGCGTGCCTCCAATGCGCATTAGCTGTCCTGGCCGGCCAGTCCTATAGCGCAGGATGACGAAGGCACCGTACTCAGGCACCACTGACCAAGTAAACTGCGCTTCCTCAAGCCGTCTCCACCCAGAGCACAAGAAACTTGCGTTCTAAAGGGTGGCCGGGGCGCAACATGCAGAGTGATAAACGAGCTGAGTCACGACGCCCCAGCGCCCTTTTTACCATGGCTGGCGGCCGCTGTATGTGCTGCATGGCAGAGAAAAAGGCCTTCATGCAGCGTTATCCGGTTTCAATCGCCTTTAAAGACAGAGATGCGCGCGTCTAATCAATCTTTCAAGATGATCAGGCGTAGGACATCAAGTCGCCTAACAGATATCGCTTTTATGTCGCCCAGCAGATATCTCAAAGGGTCGCAAACCCCTCATGCACGCTTCTTGCGGCGAGAATCAGATTAGTTTGCCCAATCCAGTGCTGCGGATCCTGCTGGTGAAAGCTGACGGTTTTCTGAATGTCGTCATTTCACAGCACATTTACATCAGCACTCTACTCCTCCCCCATCCCAGTACCATAAATCATGCGTGCGGGGCCAGGTCCTGACATCTCACAATCTGCTTTTTCCTTCGGATGCCAGCACGGACATTCCACATCTTCCAACAGTTCTCTCTGCGCATCCTTTTTTCTCTTTGATTCGCTGCAATCTCGTAGCATCTCTCAGCCATTACGCAATCAGTGCACTAAATGAGCAGTTCGTTTCGCAAGCGCGTGGTAACATCCCAGGCCAAGCTGCCGGCAGCAACACGTGTGAATCCGCACAGCGCACAACTCCTTGTGTCGACAGGCGTACCAGCCCTGGATGACGTGCTTGGTGGCGGATTGCCGGTCGGCGGGATATTGCTTATTGAGCAAGATCGGCAGACTGGGTACAGCAACACGCTATTGTCCGTATTTTGCCAGCCAGGGCATTGCATCCTGGCCACCAGCTGTGTTTTGTCAACGCCGAGCAGGAAGAAATGGACCTGCAGAGCCAGCTGCCCGGCTGGACATCGGCGTCCAGTGAGGCAGAGAGCAAGCAGACGGCGGGACAAAAAGGACCCGGATCTCAAAATCGCCTGGCGGTACCAGAACCTGCCCAGGGTTGATAAGGAAATGGAGAACACGCAAGGAACAGCTGGCGAAATGGCGTTCTGCGAGCGGTTTGACTTGTCCACGCGTATCCCCCGGGAGGCCTTGGAAAGGGCGAAGATTGATTTAATCGACGGCGACAAGATCGCCGAGATGTCGCAGGGCGACAGGTACCGAGGCGACATGTACAAATGCGTACTGGACGAGATTGCGCGCATCATCGATGACGGCGGGTTCAGCTCGCTCCAGCAGCCGCCGGCGGGCCACGAGCGCAACATCCTGCGTCTGGAACTGCGCTCGCTCGGGTCAGCATTCTGGCGGGGCGACACATCGATTCTGCAGTTCCTCCATGCACTGCGCGGGCTCCTTCGCTACTCATATGTGGCATGTGTGATCAGCCTGCCAGTACATCTATATGATGGCGACTCTGGTCGCTTGCCGGTTGTGCGGAGGATTGAGCATCTGTGTGACGCAGTGATTGAGCTCGAGTCGTTTGAGGGCGCGTATGCAAAGCCCACAGACATCGTCGGAGGGAGGAAGGCTGGCGCGGCGACAGAATACCACGGGTTCCTGCATATCCACAAGCTGCCGAGGGTGAATTCTCTCACAGCGGCAGGCGGGCGGCTGTCGATTCTGCATTCAGGAGGTGGCTCGGCTAACAACCTGGCGTTCCGGCAGCGGAGGAAGAAGTTCTGCATCGAAACGTACCATTTGCCCATTGAGGGCGGCGTGACTGAGCGACGCGTGCCGGAAGACAACAAGAAGCCACGGGCGGTTGGCTGCGGCAGCCGTCCCGGCAAGCCCGACCCTCTAGAGTTTTGAAAGGTAGCACTTTTTCTGCCCGTTTCAAAATGCTCAAGGTGAAATGGATGGTTTTTTCCCGTGGTAAAAAGTTCCCGCCCATGTTCGAGTTCAATGCCTTGCCTCCCTCTGGGACTGTGATGAGATGCCTCCGGAAGCTGGCCGCTGCCCGATCCTTCGGGATTCATGACCGCGAGAGGCCCGAAAAAGGGGATTGGCCTCGTTCGCCGAACAGGTTATGCTGTAGGAAAAGGAGTGTCGATCATCAAAAAAAACCAAAATCTAGCGGGGCGACATGCATGAGTACATACCGCTTCTAAGACAGCGCATTTATATTGCACGTTTGTTTGTCAAAGACCACATGCTCTCGTGGGTACAGCGCCCTGCACAAGCACAGCAAGCACGGGCATAGGCAGTAGCCGTATTGAAGCAGACCTGCTATGTACTTGTGATATGATATGATGATATGCCTGTCGCCTTGCCAAAAAAAAATCTACTTGAGGCGGCATTTGAGTGTGCGACCCCGCCACTACAAGGGAGATTGAGCACGGCCAACGAGGATTCGCCCATTTTTGAAGGCGGCCGATGTTTGGCAATCGATGGCGACATTGCGAGCCAGGATTGCGAGAACACAGCCCCCTTTTGGGAGAAGGCCAGCAGTGGAATTAGAGACATCGTCACTGGGCGGGGAGGGCAGGCATATCCAGAAGCCCAGTCTCCAATTACTAAGAATTCTAACACGCAGCTCTGGTATAAAAGGACCAGTATGCGGCGACATCCATATCAGCATCCAACATCCCAATTCCAGACCAAACAACACAGCCTGAGCTTCCCTTTCCTTCTGCACCTGCCTGCCAATGACAGCCACTACGCAATTCGAGCTCAAGCCCGACTGGGCGCGCGTGTACCTGAACCAGGCGACACATACGCAGACTTCCACTACTTCTGGCTGCGGCACAACTGCCCATGTCCTGTCCGGCTGCCGGCACGAGAAGACCAAGGAGCGCACAATTGACGCAGCAATCATCCCGCTGGACATCCAGCCGCTGCGCGCCGAGCCCACGACGACTGAGGAAGGCCCGGCGATTGCCTTCTACTGGGCGCCAATCGCAGTCAAGGACGACGCAGGCCAACTGGTGGTGCCGGACGAGACCGAGCACAGGTCTGAGTTTTCGCTTCTCCTGGCTGGCCGAGAATGCATACGGCGTCCAGCGCACAGACGTGCACCCGCTGCCGCCCCACAACCCGGCTGACGTCACAATCGACTACAAGGAGCTGGCCGCCTAAGTACGGCGACGCCGGGCAGCTGACCCTGAAGGGTAAGCAAGTCTATAAAGCGCAGCTCTACGATCTGCTGAAGAAATTCGGCGTGGTGGTGGTGCGCGGCCGCGGGTCGGACACCGAGGACATTATTTACGATTTCGTCGACTCGGACGACGCCGTGATTCCGACGCACTTTGGCCGCATCGAGCATCTGCGCACAGACAACGTTGAGAACGCCAACAACGACCAGCTCGGATACACCAACGCGGCGGTGCGCCTGCACACCGACCAGTGCTATGCCGAGACGGTCCCAGGCTTCCAGTTCCTGCACTGCATTCGCCCGGCGGACGTCGGTGGCGACAACTACTTTGTGCATGCCGAGTCGGCAGCCAACTACCTGAAGACCGAAGTCAGCAGCCGCGCTTACGACCTGCTGACATCGGTACCGGTGCGGTTCGACCGCAAGCAGAGCAAGTTCCAGGCATTGCACGTGAGTCCCATCCTGCGCTCTGTCGGATAATGTCGATCCGGGTACCGGCGAGTGTCGGCTGGAGCAGGTGCGGTACAGCTATTTCACGCAGGCCGCGCAGAACAACGTGCCGTTTGCGCAGCTGCGCGAGTGGTATGAGGTGCCTGCGCGTGTGGGACGAGCTGCTGTACCGCGACGACTTCCAGCTCAAGGCGACGCTGGAGTCGGGCGACTTTCGTCATCTATGATAACCTCAAGGTGCTGCATGCCCGCAATGGCTTCCAGGGCCCCCGCCACATGGCCGGCGTCTATCCTGAACGCCCCAGATCTCTGGGCCCACCTGGAGCAGGCCAAGCAGCAGTCCGCTGGCTGCCTGAACCGCCCCCACCCTCCCATTCATAACTTTTCAGGCTAATTCTTTTGAAGGTCACAAGTGTACCATATATATTACCTCTGTTCAATGAAACAAGCATGCTAAATGGCGCCTGTCAAGCCGATATTGGACCAGAAGCATGGATCGCCGCGCCTTCTCTCTATTTGTCCGCCAATCCTTGCCTCTGCTGTCTGCATGCCTTCGGCTGCTGTGTCCTGTGAGGAAGCATCGCCGCGATCAGGCACAGTCTGATCGTCAGCATAGAAGTCATCGGACATTGGTCACATCCCCGATGTGAGTGCGGCGCTTGGCAGCCGACAATGAGCTGAAAATACTGCGCAGGCGGCCTGACACCGTCGGCCTAGGCGACTCAGCCAGCGGCCACCCTTCGCCGGGCATCATGTGGGAAGCCCCGTACTCCTGGCTATCCGCCTGCAGGCTCTCCGACACGGCCGTGTCCTCTGAGGCGCTGCTGGACGCGCGGCTGGGCGCGCGGCCTGTGGGCTTGCGCTTGATTGTGACCGCACGTGCATTTGACACACGCGGCGGGTCGTCGGGCATGTGCCGGAGCCTGGCGGCGACTACCAGCCGGATTATATCAGGCGTCGTCATTCTCTCGAACTGCTTCTCCACAGGGTCCTCGCGCACCAGCAAATTCTGGATGCCAGAACGCGCGCGCATTGCCCAGGCTGCCCGACGCCATGGGCGCCGTGGGGCTGCCGCCTGCGCTTGCGGACGCCTGCAGGTTCTCCGAGATCCCAGCGTCCTCCACGCTGCATCGGCGCCCGAGGCGCACACGGAGTCGCCGCCGGGCCTCCCCAATGGCCGATGTGAGCCGGCTCACCCACAGTGCCTTTTCCTCATGACACCGCGCATAAAACACCATGCACTGCTGGCTCTTGGTGTGCTGCAGCCGCCACGAGAACACATGCTCGCTGGGCTCGTCCACCAGCTGCATGGTGTGCAGCGGGAACCAGTACTTGGGCACCACCGCCTTCTTCACTCGCAGCACGATCAGGAACCGCCGGAACAGCACACATCCAAAGCCGCGCGGCGGTCCAGCCGCCATGCGGTCCTCGTGGCTGGTGATGCGCAGCGGCCCCGAAAGCACAATGCTGCCGAGCTTGACCACCAGGCTCAGCGGCAGCTCTGCATTATCGCAGTAATTGCCCAGCAGCACCCGTCTGAGCTTCAATGCCTCGGTGCGTCTCTGCTCGTTGTCGATGCGCACACACACATTGCGCACACTCTCCAGCGCCCGCTCCAATGCCCGGAACGTTTCGGGTTCTGCCTCCCGGTCCGTATGCTTGATCAGATCCTGCAGGAATAGCGGGTACTTGCAGATTCTCTGCACCGGCTTGATCAAAAAGTCGCGCAATGCCAGCCGCCGCCTGCCCGAATGCCCGTCAATCTGCCCCTGCACCTGCGCCAGAAACCCAGCCCACCCGGCATCTGCCTTCCAATGCATCCAGGATATCGCACATTTTGTGGTACTTTGTGCAGTACTCAATGTACGCCTCGAACCCATGCCGCTCGCTAGTGAACAGCTTCGCCACCGAGCGCACCGAGCGCCCGCGCTCCAGTGCCCGTAGGAACCGGTGCTGGAACGTGAACAGAACCTGCACCGCATACGACACCCCCTGGACACTCGGAAGCCGCGCGTGCTCGCACAGCGGCACCACGAACGCTGCCAGAATCAGCTTCAGATCCAGCACAAACAGCTCCTCGGTCTCTCCGCAGTTCCCGCAATACGTACTCGCGCTTGTCGCTGCTTCCCTCGCTTGCCGGGCTGCCCGCCACACTGTACTGAACCCCAGCGCTCTCCTTGCGTATGGGCGGCCCATTGAATCCACGCAACATGCCGTGTGCTGCGCGCAGGGCCGTCGGCGTTGTGTCCTCGGACAGAAGCTGCGCCAAGTGCTGCTCGAAACTGGCTTTGTCCAGCTCCTGGATCGTCGATATCGAGCGCCCCATGCCTGCCTTGGTGTGTGGTGAGTCTGAGGTGTGCGGGTGCTCGACGGGCATTGCTCGCAGGTTGCTCGTGCTGATTCTTAACGGCACCCGCGCAGTAACTGCATTCTCGCTTGCTGGCTGCGGCAGCGCGCGGATGCTGCTTGCATGCGTTCTCCCCGACATGCAGGTCATGAGCTATGGAAAGGACAATCTCCTTGTAGGATATAATGCTACGTGAACAAAAAATAAAGAACAAGAAAGCATTGTATCAGGACAAATGCGTTAGCGGGGGCTGCTCTACGTGTTTACGGTGGGTTTTCCTGCCTTTGTGCGCAACATGCAATTTCGCCTTCATTATCTGCCAGGCGTCCAAAAACATCATCTTACAAGCTAGTAACGTGCAAGAGAAATTTCCAATAGGGAAATAAAGGGCGAGGGAAAAAGACCCATGTTCCCACATTCCTCCCATTCACTCCCCCTTCCTCCTTCCCTCCTGCCAGATGGGCAATTGGGCTGTGCTGTATCATCCCAGGGTTAAAAATATTTAGCGAGTATTGGAGATGGCCGTAACTGCCCTCATCCCACCGAGCTTTTCTTGCCAGCTCCCCCATTCCTCTCCGCCTCCCGTCTCTGTCACCAAGTGATCCGATACACGCACCTCCCCCTCAATGATTCTCTTGCTCTTACCTGAAGATATATCAGCTTCGGATTGACGCACGTTTCTGTGTGGCCTCACCCCCGGTCTTCCTGCGGCAATGGCGTGTGGATAAGAGAAAGAATTGAAAAAGAGAAGAATAAACTAAAGCGTGAAGAAAAGGGAAATGAGGAAGGAAAAAGCTTGCAGCGTGGCGTCGGGAATATTGCCTACTGAGGACTATCCTATGACTCCCTCCCGAATGACGTGCGTGAAATCAGATACCGCTTAGTTGGGAATAATCGGCAATAGATGAAACCCTATACTGGCAAAGAGTATTGCACGTTGGATCAATATGCTCTTTGTGCCAGCAACTGGTGCAGGGTGAAATGTAGGTTTAGGTTGTGAGAATATTAAAAACTCAATATTGTATCAGGAATATCCCAGTATTGGGTGGCTATAAGATTGCAAAAATGGGAAAGAGAAAAGGAAGAGGTAGGAATGGAGAAGAGAATAGGGGATGCCAAGCGCGAGGAAAAATTGTGGAGAAACAAGCACGACTCCAATGCACTCACATTTTGACTCTCGGGGGGGGCAAGCGCAACGGGCATTGGGGTGGACTAGAATGACCGAAAAATTGACTCTGGTGTGAATGCCCGGACTGTTCAACCAATACTGCAAAAAAAAACACGACTTTATGCACGAAAATATGTACCAATGAACCACGCACCAAATAGAACGGCGGTCTCTCCAAGCGGGCAGCATTGAGACATGCCCACCATGGGCCATATAGTGTGTCGGAATAGTACTAAAATGAGACGTATTTTGCTCGACAACCACTGCTGAGTGGGCTCGCCGATCAAATCCGCATCCCCCACACACCCTTTTTCGCATAACCCACGTTCTGACCCACCTCTCTCTCTGCGCATCACACAATGATATTTACAAGCTGTGAAACATGCCAGGAGAGGAAGAAAAGAACTGGTCTGGATCTGCCCCCGACAAAACACCACCCTGGATACATGTCTCGCGATAGCTGGGAATGGAGAGAGCCTTGTCTTGCAAGCCTGCAGGGCTCAGTTTGATTCCTTTGTTCCACATACGTTTATTTTTCTTTTTTCTTCAACTGTGGCCAGCGCTGCAAGCACAGGGCGGGCGGCGGAGTCCCAGGTGCTGCTATCCTGGACACCGTCTGGGAACCTCCGCGCAGCGATGACTAATATCAGTGAACTTTCTCGAAACAACTGACGCCTGCCAGACCGCAATGGGGGGCTCAAGCCATCGCCAAGTAATCCTGGGCACCACACGTGCCTAGAATGGCTGATTTCTGGATTGTGTCCTGCACCCTCGCTTTTTCTTTACCCAATTTACAGCTTCTTGACACGAATCCCACTACATTTCTACTCTTGTACTATTAGACAACAAATGTCACACTTGGAGGCACTGCCATTTCCCAGCAACGTCGGACAGCCTGCCATCAACCGGTCGAGCACGCATTGCGGCAGCTGAATGGGCCAATGCGGGACGCAAACAGCCAGACGTATGAGCTAGCAGTGCCGTTGGAAAAGAACCTGTATTCGGCATGCCCGGGGTGTGGGCTCACGTTCAACCTATTGAGACGCAAGGTATAGTCACTTTGTTCTCTCCGCATTCAACCGGGGTGGTGATGGAGCCCCTTCTCTTCGTCAGTAGTTTGGCTAACCCCTCTTACCCGACTCTCGGGCACCTATGCCGGGGCGAACCTGCCGGTGCCTTGGCTATTTTTATTGCTCTCTCCACACTCTCTCCATGTAGCACAACTGTGTCAACTGCGGTAAGTGCTCCAAAACAGACACCTGGGATTATTTATATGCACCCCAAGAATGCACAACCTAGATGAACGAGGAAGGGAAACCCCTAAACGCTTATTTTCTCTCCTCAAGCGTAGGGCAGGTTGTATGCTCGGACTGCAACAAGAACAAATGGTACCTGCCAAAATACGGACTAAGCACGCCCGTCAGCTGCTGCACAACGTGTGACCGCAACCTGCGCCTGTCGATTCGTAGCAAGTCGGAGCTGGAACAGTGCGCAATTCGCGACCTACGCTTGTATCTGCAGCTCTATGGCCTGTACAATCCACGCCGGATGCTTGAAAAGACCGATCCTCGTAGCTGCCATTTACAGCCACTCCCCGATGCCCCAGATGAACGAAGTAAAGTACCGCAACTCGCTGCCGCGCCCGTCCGCCGCCGCACACACAGCCGGGAGCAGCCACGTGGATCGAGTGGCAACTGGGATCAGATGTTCTCGAGCATTGGCGAGGACATTGGCCGGGGGATGGCCAATATAGGCCAGCAGTTTGAAAGCCTGTTTGATGAGGATCAGTCAAGGCGCTCCCACGGCGGCGGTACCTACGAGCAAGTGCCAGCCTACGACTCCAATACCTTCCCGAGGTCGCGCCCCGCCCACCCGCGCCAGCCCCCACGGCAGCAGCCCCCGCCGGAGCCACAGTCGCGGCCGAGATCGGCCCAGGGCCCAGCTCAGCCGGCAGCCCAACCAGCAGCCCGACCGGCAACTCAACCGGCAACTCGACCGAAATCACAGCCAACAAAGCCAGCAGCTAAAGCAGTAGTGATCCCTGAGATAAAGGACCTAGTGAACGACAACACCGATGTCAGCACACTGAGCGCAAAGCAGCTGAAGCTACTGCTGCACAAGCACCGCGTGGACTACACACACATTGTGGAGAAGCACGAGCTGGTGGAGCGGGTCGAGCGGCTGGTGGCTAATACGCGGCTGGAAATGGGGCGCGAGAGCAATGACAACGATCTGTGCAAGATCTGCTGGGACGAGGCCACCAACTGCGTGTTCCTGAACTGCGGGCACATGTGTACGTGTCTGGAGTGCGGCGAGCAGATATTCAAGTCCGAGCGCAAGGAGTGCCCGATATGCCGCGAGCACATTGCGCGCATTGTGCATGTGTTTCGGGCGTAGTGATGTCATGCAGATGCGTGCATTTGAGGGGAGAGGGAGATATGCTGTCCCATTTGGCTTCTGCTATATTCGTGGTATGCTGTGATGTTAGCCCTTGGGTGGCTGCATCGAAAATCGCAATTTCGCCGAAAGCTAATAAAGAGATTTGCCCTTTGTTTATTTTTTCTGAAGGAAAATTTTAAAAACTTACTCTAGGACCGAAGCGCTCGTGACAAAGCGCAGGACCGCAAAGTATTAATAGCAACTGAGCGCGGTTCGAAGAAATATTGGTATTTTTCTTCATGCATCGGTCCTGGTTTTAGTCCAGGACCAGACCAGCTTTTTTATTGCAAAGAGGATTAGCAGGTACGCACTACACACTTTATTTCTCGTGCAAAAGAAAAACTTCCCTCCCCTCCCCCGTCACCGGGTTTCTTGCAAAGCACAGAGAAACAGGTCGGAGCCCACATGCTACTTTTTTGTCTTTGTTATTTTTTTTGTTACATATTTTGTTAATACTCTTTTGGCACCATCGCTCTTGACAGCTGCAGTATCCTAGCAAGACAGTAAGCATACAAATGGACGTGAGCTCAATTGTGCGCACAGGACCGGGTGCATATGGACGTCCAGCGACGGCATCCAGAGCACAGGCGCGGCGGCCGCGGCGGCCAAGCCAGCAGGAGGCAATGAAGCGGTATTCGGTAAGTTTGCTTTTTTTTCTTGCAATGCAGCGTGGGAGGCAGTAGCAGTTTAGTAGAGTGCGAAGATGTTTGTTTTTGAAAGAAACCCCGAAGAAAAGCGCCTGTTCCTCGATTTGCAAGAGCATCTAGAGCTGGGAATGTGAGGAGTACACAGGGGGATACCACTGGGCGAAACGAGGACTGTGTATCCTGGGAAAGAGGACATGTACTAGGCAACACAGGGCAGAATCTGTGTGCACACCAGTATACGTTGTTTTTCACGCATTGATTGGATGCAGAGCGGCTTCTTCACGAAGGTCGCAAACCGCCCTTGCGTTTAGTTTTTTTGGGGAGTACCCGTCTCTAGGACATACCGTTTTGCGCCTCCTTTTTCTTTTTTTCTAATCTGGCTTTTCGCGACCCGTCCATTTTTCTCTTCTTCTGCACCTTAGGTGGTATATCCTACCGATATTTTACATACGATGGGGACGACGGAACACTCACGGAGACCACCGCGCAAGCAGGCGGCACCCCAGGGATATTATAATTCGCGGCTGACGCCGGTGCAGGTGCAGCCGCGGGCGCCGCAGGTGGCGGTGCCCAGTGCATACAAGACCGTGGACACAATCAGCCCGGCAGTGTTAAGACCGACATCGCACGCACTGCGAACGCGGATCTACCCGCAGACAGCCATCAGGACGGCCAACCGGCGGTCGCTAGTAGCGATACACCAGCAGCGGCAGCGGCAGCGGGAAGAAGAGCAAGGCCGGCGGAGCGTGGAGAAGGGCGAGGAGATTGCCCGGCAATCAGTATCGCTGGATGAAATAGACACAACAGAGCCAGCTGATGAGCATGGGTCGCTGGTGGCAGTGGAAGAGGAAGAGGAAGAGGAAGAGGACGTGCTTGAGGAAGAAGAAGAAGAGGAAGAGGATGTGCTGGAGGAAGAAGAAAACGAGTCGGACGGCAGCCGGGATTCAGGAGACCACGCCAGTGCGGAGACAGTGGTGGATGTACCGGCAGCAGAGGTGTTGCGGCGGCCAATCACAAGCACGGTGATGCAGCGGCGGGCACAGGGCAGTGCGGCGCGGCCGCAGACGATCGTCCTGCCGTCGGCCAGCATGCTGGAGGACTGGGAGCCGATTGAGCTAGACTACGGACGGACGTCTGCTGAGCAGCTGGTGGTTGGTGCACCGGCAGCACAGCGCCGGGCGCAGACAGTTGTTCTTCCGTCAACCAGTATGCTGGAAGACTGGATGGCGAGCGGGGCGGGGAGCGGACGGGCATCTATTGACCTGCGGCCACAGTCGAGCACAGCGACAACGCAGCAGTCGGCATGCAGACTACAAACCAACATGCCAGCAGCACATCGGCCGCAGACCAGTACTGCACCACCGCATCGGCCACAGACTAGCGCTGCAGCTGCGCATCGGCCGCAGACCATATGCACGCAAACCCCAGAGGAGCGCGAGTGTGCGGGGCCGGCAAACAGGCCACTGACTACAGACGTAACAGGCGGTTTGGCAGCAGAGACGCAGGAGGTGCCGCGGCGGGTGCAGACCAGCGCATCTCACAGACAGGCGCGGCCGCAGACCCACATGCAGCGGCAGCACGGGGCGCAGTACAAGGAATGGCGCGAGATCCATGCCAAGTCGCTGTCGCGTGTGGATAGCATTCTGCGCGAGGCAGCCGGGCTTAGCAGCCTGCAGCGGTCGGCCACCACACGCACCAACGGGCTGGGCATTTCAGTGTCGGCGTCCGGCAATGCCCCGCCGCTGCCTGTGCTGGCGCCGCTGGCCATCGAGGCCGCCCGCCAGCGCCCAGCTACCACACACAACCGCCTGCCCCAGTCAGCATTTGGCAGCGCTCGCGCCGAGTCGCGGCCCCCCACAACCAGCAGCTGCGCCAGCAGCCAGGAATCCATGCGTCCCGGAACCCACCACAGCTTCGCATTCAGCCTGTTCAATGAGTCGGGAGCCGAGCCCCAGCGCCCGCACACAGTGCAGGCGCGGCGCGCCGGCTCTCTGCAGATGGCTCGGCGGCCGACCACGCGCACCTATCTGCTGTCGCGCGACGACGCGCACCGGTCGCGGCTGTTTGCCGAGTACGAGAGCCTGATGGGCAGCGACGACGACCTGACCAGCGCCCTGGCCGGCATTGCCGAGGAGGAGGAGCCGCGGCTCGCACGGGCTGAGAAGCGCTGGACGCGAATGCTGCATGAGAACCAGCACCTGTTTGCCCCCGAACTGCTCTCCGAGCACCCGGTGGAGCTGCCGCGCCTGGACATCAACGGCTCCGACTTTGCAGACTCGGTGCAGCTCGCCTTGCCCGAGATCTCGCCAGCCTCCGACGCGACGACGGCTGCCGAGGAGCTGCTGCCAGGAAAGGGGGAGGAGAAGGAGGAGGAGCCTGTCGAGGAGCTATTTGAAGGCACGATTTTCGCCGCCGACAGCCCCAGGACAGCACTGGAGCCACCCGAGCCGCAGAGCGCAGACATGCAGGCGCAGCTCGATGCGGCCGTGGCCGGCGTGGGCGCGGGCAAGCTGGGCGAGTTCCTGGCCGACCCCTCGCGGCAGACGCTGCTGGCAGCGTACATGCAGCGGCTCGGCTTCAGCGAGCGGCCGATCGACTTTGCGCTGCGGCAGCTGCTGCGCGAGCTGCACCTGCCACGCGAGTCGCAGCAGATCGACCGGGTCATGACGGCATTCGCCACGCGCTACCACGCATGCAACCCAGGCCTGTTCTTCTCGGCCGACACGGTCTACGCATATGCCTTCGCGCTGCTGCTGCTGCACACCGACGCCCACAACCCCAAGGTGCGCACCAAGATCACCAAGCCGCAGTTCATTGCGCGCGCTCAGCTGATGGACGACCAGGGCGAGATCTTCGAGCCCGTGCTCGACATCCTCTACGACAACGTCACCGTGGCGCAGTTCGAATACGCGCCCGGCGTCACGCGCCCACCGTCGGCCGACGGAGCCTCCGGCATCGGCGCCTGGTTCAAGCGCATGTTCTCGGCGCCGCCCCGCCCGCTCTCGCCCACCGACCTGCCCAGCAAGGAGCAGTACTCGTACACCTTGCCCGGCCGCCAGCCGCGCCGCCCCAGCGCCAGCTCTCCCGACGACGCGCTGGACGGCCACACGCTGCGCCTGGACGAGCCATCCGCGTCGCCGGTCTCGCCCACCGTGCCATTGGTGGAGCCCGCCGAGCCGCCCAAGGTCGAGTCGATCCGGCTCAGCGGGCTCAAGTCGCACGTCAAGCGGCGCACGTCACTGCGCACCGGCCGGCCGATCTCCGGCGTCATCTACGAGACGCCTGGCAGCCCGCAGCCTGACCCCACCGGCACGGCATTGCTGCGTGTTGACATGGCTGGCCGCGTGTTCCGCAAAATGGACCGCCACGGCAATGGCCGCCGCGGGCTCGTGCGCTGGTGGAAGGAAATCTGGATGGTGCTTAGCGGCAGCCGCCTGTACTTTTTCCGTCTGGCCGACGACCACTCGCGCCCGCTGGCCGTGCAGACCGTCGTGCCCTTGCGCCATGGCGTGGCGGTCGTCGACAAGGCCTACGACAAATACCCGCATGTCTTCCGCATTCTCGCCGGCGACGGCAGCCAGATTCTGGTCAAGGCCCCCGGCGACGACAGCGTCGCCGAGTGGATGGCCCATATCAACTGCGCCGCCGCCTTCAAGACCATGGAGATTGCCAGGCGCACCGCCGGCCAGGTCCACCCTGCCCGCATCGAGCGCCTTGAGGCCCGTCTCGAGAAGCTCGACAAGAAGCTCGCTGATCTCGACCAGAAGCTTGCCCGCTCCCTGCGCCTCTTCAAGCAGCTCGCCGTGCTTGTGCCCCTGACCAGACAGGGCAAGGCCCGCGTTGTCCAGCATGCCCAGGCCGTCCGCGAGACCCTGAAGGACCTTTACCTGGCAGAGCAGCGTCTGATTTGCTACAAGGACGTGCTGGAGCTGGACCTCGACATCGAGTACGAGATCACCGGACACATTTGATACCCCCCACATTTCTAGCGACCATCTCTTTCTGTACTTGCACTAATATAACTTTGTAATCAACCACAACATTCCCAATTCTCCCAGCCCAAGATAACACCGGCGAATCCTTCAGCTGCTGCAAGAACATCGAACCTGTCAGCAATGTATCAGCCAAACGGCATAGCGTGATAGACTCTCCCTACATATAAAAAGACGACCAGTCGCACACACACCTCGCTGCATTTTGGTCGTTTCTACAGTATGCAAAGCTAGTCTTTTCTCACAAAACTCCTCTACTCCATTAGGCCACATTCAAAAGCACAAAAAGATGGCTTGCGGAGGCATCATATTACCCTCACAGCTCCCTCTATTTCTCTTTACACATGAAGCACCGGCAGAGAATATATGCTCGCCGGCCCCTCCGCTCCCCTCGCACTGAGAACCAGTAGGTGCTTCCCGTCGCAGCTTTCATTTGGTGATATACTTGTTGGTTGGCATGTATCGAAAGGCATTCGTGATTCAATCCAGTGCTCCTGCTGGGGGGGATTTGGAAATTATGTTTATTTCTCTTTGTTGAGCTGGACTTGCAATAGCATGCAGTTCGCTATGGACAATCCGAAAACTCTGCATCTCTCACCCACAAACAATGACAACACCTCATCCATACTACCCGCTGTCGCTGGCCATGGACACATACGTGGCCCCCACGCAGCACCCGCTGACCCTGGTATGCACCATCGGCACGGCGCTCGCACTGGTCCTCCTCCTCTCCTACATCCTGGTGCTGCGTCCGCTTCCACTGCCGCGCTCCACTATGCTGACAGCGCAGTGGTTTGTTCTGTGCGGCTCCCTGCACTGTGTTTTTGAGCTCTACTACCTAGCTCAGTTCACAGCGCTGCCGGAAAGCACTGACATCATGGCCAGCCTCTGGAAGGAGTATGCAAAAAGCGACAGCCGGTATCTCACGCAGTCGTCGATGGTTGGTGCGCTGGAGTCAGTCACGGTTGTAGTCGTGGGGCCGCTCTGCTGGCTGGTGGTGATTGGGATTTGCAGAGACTCGCCTGTGCGCTGGCTTGCGCAGCTGGTGGCAAGCGTGCTCCATGTGTACTCGGTGGTGCTGTACTTTGCTACAGAGATCATTGCCAGCGAGTCAAGCTGCCGGCCGGAGCCACTCTACTACTACGGGTACTTTTATGCCATGAACGCCCCCTGGCTGGTGGTCCCGCTGTGGCTGGCCACAAGCGCTGCGAGGGAGATCCACACAGCCATGCATCAGGCAATGCAGAAGCCTTCACAGTGCATTGTCGAAAAAAAGAAAAAGGGATAGAAATCCTTTGTATTAGGAATAAAAAAGTGAAACAAGAAACATTTACGCCTCAGTCTTCTCCTCGGCCTTGTCCTCAGACTCCTCGGCACCGTCCTTGGGCGCGGCGTCGGTAGAGTCCTGGATATCCGAGGTCCACAGCGTCAGGTTGTCCCGCAGCAGCTGCATGATCAGCGTCGAGTCCTTGTACGAGTCCTCAGACAATGTGTCGAGCTCGGCAATAGCATCATCGAATGCCTGCTTCGCCAGGTGGCACGCGCGCTCGGGAGAGTTGAAGATCTCGTAGTAGAACACCGAGAAGTTGAGGGCCAGGCCCAGCCGGATCGGATGGGTCGGCGCCAGCTCCGCCGTGGCCGTCTCCGACGCCTGCTTGTACGCCTCCAGCGACTTATCCGATGCGTCCTTGCGCGCCGCGTCGGTCTCGAACTCGGCCAGGTAGCGGTAGTAGTCGCCCTTCATCTTCAGGTAGAACACCTTCGACTCGCCGGTCGACGCACTGCCAATCAGGCTCGAGTCCAGCACGGCCAGGATGTCCTTGCAGATGTCTGCCAGCTCCTTCTCAACCACCTTGCGCTGCTTCGCCACAATCTCGACGTGCTCAGTGTTGCCCTTCGATGACTCCTTCTGCTCAATTGACGAGATGATGCGCCACGACGCCCGCCGCGCGCCGATCACGTTCTTGTAAGCAACAGACAGCAGGTTGCGCTCCTCGACAGACAGCTCCTGCTCCTCGGCAGCAACCTTCTTCATGCTCTCGACCATCTCTACATCCATGAAGCTTGAGTCACATGCAAAATGGCACAAAGCGCCCCTCGTCTATAAATAGGACCACCCTCTTCAGAGCAGTGGCGGCAGAAACTTACCGTCGTAGCGCTCGGCCTGCTCGGCCAGCTTGGCAAGGTACACGTTATCTTCGCGCGACATGGGTATGAGGTAAAAAGGTGGGTTTTGAAAAAAAAGTGAAAGTGTGGAAAATAAGCAGAGATGAACGCCGGAAAAGTGTGAAAAGAAGCCCAGGCTGGGGGAGGGCTTGGATTTAAATCCTCTGGTTCCGAGGCGGGGACGCGCAAGCCTTGCCTCTGCTCCCTGCCGCTTTGTAGAGTGTTGTTTTTCTTTTCCAAACCTCCTCGTGCAAATCATGGAAATGCGTGCACTTTACAGCCTGACCAGCCCATGGCCTTTTTTTGCATATTTATTCTCATTCCAAGCAGCCTGAGAGGCCAGGGAGGCGGAGGAGGGGTTGTTCCTTATTGCTGGCCCGCCCCTAACCCCACGCAGCGTTTTCCGGACTAGGGGACACAAACAATCCCGCCGCCCAGCGCTTGTTTTTCTTCGCACATGAAAAGATGGCGTTGATAAACCCGCCTATTGCCGCAACGAGCATGCGTTGAGCAGTAAAACTCCTCCCCACCGGCCGCGGGCCAGTACCTCCGGTCTGCAGACGAACCGGTGCCCGGCCTACTTGCGCTTACTGGTCTTTTTGCGGCCTGCGTCTCTGGCCGCCATCGCCTTGCCTACGCAGAAAAAAACAAAACATCTGGTGGGTAAGGGGGTTGTCGGGGACTCCTTTTGCTGTCACGTTATCCGCGCCCAGTGAGCGGGGGGCGCGGCACACCGTTGCCCAGAATTTCCGTTGGGGAGGACCAGGGCCTGAGGACAATACTTACGCTTGCGGTCGATGTTGCTCTGCTCGCTGGACGACTCGTACTGTGTGGCGGCCGGATAGTTGGGCGTCGACGCCGCGCTGTTGACAGTTGACCTACAGCATCTATATTTAGCGCATCCACATCCACATGCCACCACGTATCTGCTGTGCTACGTACCTGCGCGTAGTGGTCCGCCGGCTCGACAGCCCCATGCACTTGTCCATATGCGCAGCGAACCGTGCGCCCGGGAACGACCGCATGCAGCTCGGGCACTCAAACATCTCGACGCTACCCAGACCCGGCGACACCCCACCTGCAGCCCCCGACGGCACCGCAGCCTTGCTCTTGGCTAAACAAAGAGATTATCAGCTTCCGAGATCCCCCTGCTCATGACGCTGTCCTTCCAGCCTCCTTACCTTTGGGCGATCCCATTGCATCCCGCTGCGCCGACTTGCTCTGGCACCTACATCCATGCATTCAGCAAAAACACGTATGCCCCTCGCCATCGCCCGTGACGCCCGCTGATTTACGTACCGTGTGTGGCATGACGCACAAACCGCCTGCCGCTGCTTCGCCTCGAAATGCGCCTCAAACACTACATCCATCATCATGTCGTCCACCAGCTCCGTCACTAGTTCCATTGCAAGCAGCGCCCGAGACCGCGCCCCCTCTCCCTTCTCCGGCACCATCACTGGCTTGGCTTCCTCCAGCGCTTCCCGCGCACGCTTTAATGACGAAATCTTGTCGTCGTAGTACTGCATAAGCTCTTCAAACACTGTCATCGACGTCGGTCGCCGCTCCCCGTGTGCATCGCCTTTAACCTTCATCTTATTCATAGCAGTGGATAACGATGTATGTAAAAAAAAAACAAGAATACAAATATTTAGCGGATAAGTGATCAGCCTAGTTGCATCCGGCTCAATCGGCATTTTTCACTTGTTTTACAAAACCACGATTGTGGTATCAAAACCAAAAAACAAACCAAAACCGGACTAGCAAAAATGATTTCTGCCGGGTTCGAACCGGCGACCGTCTGCGTGTTAGGCAGACGTGATAACCAACTACACCAAGAAATCCTCACGTTCTGGAATGGTCCTCTGACATTAGTATGTAAGCCAGATTGTCTATACAACATCCACTTTTCAATGGCACCTCTACCTACAGCTCCTCAGTTGCCTATATCTATTAGCTAAACTTGCTACCTATAATGAAATAGATACCAGAGCGCACCTGTAGTGCAGATTAACTATACTATTGTATAAATATTATAAGATATCCTATTTCTAGTTTAGTTCCTATTAAGATTGCTTATTTCACCTAGTAATATATATCATTTACTAAGATACTTATAGAAATAGACCTGGTATGCAAAAGTATTGCTTTAACTTACCTTTCTTATAATTTGTATAACTCTAGTAATACTAGCCCTAATAAAATAGATACCTATTACTTTACTGTATTCTATACTAGAGATTATATAGAGTTACTTATCTACCTATCAATTATTTAAGTATATTAGAACTACTAGTACTTTTAGTAAAATAGGCATTTCACCTAAACTGCAATCAGTATCTTAGAAAAACTTTGGTAAATATAATTTTAACTAGATAGAAAATAATTTAAATATTTATGGTTAATTATCTTTAAGCAATAAAAGTTAATATCTCAATAAATATGGCTAAGTAGCTATAAGGAAATCATCTTTACTGAAAGTGCTAATAGTTATAATATAAATAGTTGATAAGTTGGCAAGTAACTCTATATAACCTTTAGTATTGAACCATATTGACATTTAGGGTCTGGACTTCCCTATACCACTATAAGTAAGACTGAAATATACATATAAATGCCTAGGTAGGTTATTAGCTTTCCTTTTCTCCCTCAGCCAGATTATTGTGAAGTTATCTTTCCATCTATACCTAATAACCATTTATCTCTTAGGGTAGCAAAAAGGCTTTCATGTATGATGCTCACACACATCATACTGATTCATGCTTCCCCTTGTGAACTTTCTCAGCCTAGCCAGAGTAGCATACTTCCTAATCAAACATATGCCAGTTATAAGGTGGTTTATTCAATAATTTGCCTTTTACTGTTGTGACCAGCGCCGGATTACCACTGGAACACCAGCACGCTCACCAACCAAATCTGAGACCTGGCCTGGCTCCAACATGAGCTGAACCATGCGATACTCTTTTGGAGCGCGAGTCCCTTGTACCGAGCCAGCCAGAAGATCATTCCTGCCATTAGAATTAGCACCGGGAATTGCTAGCTGACGATATCGTGATAGTCGCCGGCCGCACAATTTCCAGCCCGACCAGCGTCTCGAAAGCCTTGAGCGCAACTGATTTTTTGTAGATTTTCATCGAGCCTCCAGAGGTCGCTGCTGTGATATGCCTCGACATGAATGATTTGTACTCGTTGTAGATCATCTCAAAGTTATACTTGGTGTTGCCGCCTTTGACAAGGCTCCTCATGGCGATTATCAAGCAGAGCTCAAGCAGTGAGATGTTGCTCAGAACCAGCATCTTCGCCGAAGACCGCTCGCGTGCTATAGCTGCCAGTACATCTGAAACCACAATAAAAGGGCTTCTGATTGAGAGATGGCTGACAGCGAGTACAAATGTGCGCAGCAATTGCCGAACATCTTTGCCAAAATCGAACACGTCTGATATGTACGCGGATACCTGCTCATCTGCAAGAACATTGTCGACCTGATGGTTAAATTCGTTAGAAAAAGCTGCACTGAGCTTTTCGTCGGCACAGTTGATCCGCAGTGCAGTACGGGCAATTCCTTCGAAATCTTCGAGGTTCGCAGTATTCTGAACGTAAATCTGGCGATGCGAGAAGCGCGACTTTACTCGTTTCTCCAGCAAATCGATCACATCGATGCGCGCAGAGACACCAAGCACCGCAATCGGTGTCTGCTGGCTCTGGGCAATATCGAACAGTGTGTACAGCAGAGATTGTTTGGGGTGCTGCGCGAGGAGATCGAATTCTTCAAGAATAAATATAACCGGCGGCATTTCACCATCAGCACCTGATGAACGCAGTAGATTCAGGATATACGTGAAGGCGTCTGCAAATGATCCGACAAGCACATCACCCAGGTCCTGCTCTATCAGCAGCTGCGTAGCAATATCACGCAGCGCGATTCGGTCATTGGTGTGTACAAACCCGTTCAGCCGTACGATATGGTATCTGCGTGAGTCTGCGCGATCGGTGTGCTTCTCGGCCAACATGTTCAGCACCCGCTCAACGATGGCTGATTTGCCGCTGCCTCGAGGTCCAATGAGTAGCGCAGTGTTTCCTTCCTGGCTTGATATGGTCCGGTCCAGCAGCGAGTGGACCAAGTCCAGCGGTGTCTCGAGTCCTATCAGCTCTGGCAGCTGCGTACGTCCATGTAGTCGATCAAGAACCAGGCGACGGGCATGTTGGATGCTGCTTGCATCAATCATGCATGAGCCCGGTCTCTGTGAGGAGGGCATTGACAAAGAGCAGCAAAAAAGGTTAAAACAAAACTGTGAGCAAAGCCAGACAGGAGAAAGCGCAATCGCCAGGACTTTTTTTAAAATAAAATTACAAAGGTAAATATGGCCCCACCAATCAAGTATGGCAAACTGTAAACTGCAAAGAATAGTGCACTGCGTGTATTCACAAACGGCTTTCAAAAACAGTAGTAGCCAGCGCTGGTGCCTGTCGCTCTTCTCTCCTCAACTCAATTCGTATACTACACTTTTCCACAATTAATACCACGATAAAATAATGTCTTCGACCAAGGCCCTGAACAAGAAGAAGCGTGCAGTGCGCCAGAACTCAAACGTGTTTGCCATTTTCGACCAGAAGCAAATTTCCGAGTTCAAAGAGGCTTTTGGAATTTTTGACCACAACTCGGACAGTATTGTTGACCGCGACGACCTGCGCGACATGCTTAGTTCGCTAGGGCAGGATGCGTCAGATAGCTATATCGATGCAATGATCAACGAGGCTCCTGGGCCCATCAATTTCACCATGTTCCTGACCCTGATGGGCGAGCACCTAAGCGGCACCGACCCTGAGAGCGAGATTCTGGCGGCTTTTGAGGCATTCGACGTCGACGGAAATGGGCTTATCCTGGCTGAGGATCTCCGGGCAGCACTGATGCACATGGGGGACCGCTTCTCGCAGAAGGATGTGGACATCATGTTCAAGCATGCGCCAATCGATGCCAACGGCTATCTCAAGTACCGAGAGTTTGTGCAGATGCTAAAGCATGGCGAGTAGATGTTTTGTAAAGAGATTAGGCATTATCAAGAGTCACTGTAAATGGGTGGCCGGCTGGTACTCCCTGACACACGCCTATTGCGCCTGTATAGGTGGGATGTGTTGTCTGCATCGTGTTCCGCGCATACAAGGCTGATCTTATTGTGCTGCGGTCAATTGTGATGTGGTGGTTTCCGGAATGGGGCATCCTTGTTTGTGTGTAGAGCTGCTGCCGCTGTAGGTGAAGTGGAAAATAGGGGTTGTCATTCTGCAAACGCTTCCATGGGATAGTACCTCTCCTCCTACTTTAATGAGTTTCCTGTCTTTATAGACTCTTTATACGCAAGTCAATGGCCAAGAGTATCACGTATGTATCTTTGAGTCAACTGGGCACAATTTTGTCTGCCCTGAAACTAAGAACCCTAGGCTGAATGTAGAAGCGTCGGTATCTTAGCGGATATAGCACTCCTCGTCTTGGGTGCAACATCAGCCCTAACCAAAGCTACGCAGCGATATGGGCACCAGCGGTCGATGGTAACAGTCTTTTTGGGCTCTGTCAGTCTCATGTCTCAACTGCTATCTACCACTCCCACTCCCACGGTTGGCTCGACTGTCTCGCTCATGTCCTCCCTCATGCTATTTTCATGGGTGTTTGGTGTTGCAGGTGTTTCAGCAAACAGCCAGGCTATTGCCCATGGAGTACGCACTATGCGCCTGACCATTGCAGAACCCTCAGATTGGTCAACTACCAGCAGCATAGCAGTTCTCTCGCATCTTGCTCTTGCATGGGCATGCCTTGCTCCGGCTACAAAGCGCGCCGTCACCAATTTCCTGGCAAACACTCTCTTCCTGAACACCTTGTTGTTTATGTACACATGCACCAAGCGGGATCTAGTTCATTCTGACGTTGATGACCCGGTGTTTCGCGAACAGACCTTGCGAGAATACGAGAACCTTCGAATCATGAACAAAACCAGGGTGTCGGTGGTGCGCAGACTGATTTCGTGTGTCTGGAAGGAAATGCTGCTAGTATCAGCTGCTGAACTAGCAATTCTTCTTGGCCTTGGATTCCAGCACATAGTTTTGGCGAACATCGGTAACGAAATCGAGCATGGTTCCAGCAGCAACAAGGGCGCCTGTTGGTGCTGTACGCAGTTTGGGTAGTGCTGGGATTTCTCGAAATCGTACATTCATATTTGAGTATCGCAAAGCGAGCGATGGTCAAAAGGACCCATGCCGTCCTACAGCTCAAGGTCGCCGAGGCATATGTAAACCGAAGGCACAACGAAGAGCTTGACAAGGAGTATGAGGACTTTGGGTCATGGAGTACGTATACGGTTTCTTCGAGTGCTCATACGGTGGTCGATTTGGCTGCTCGCATTGTTGCCATTACGTTCAACCTTTGGATAATATCGTGCTCGATTGGCTGGCGTGCACTTATCCCCGTGCTCTTCACCGTTGGAAGCATGGTATCCGAACAGCTTGTTGCAAACAGGATCGCCGAGTTGTTGGAGCTGAGCAAGGCGGAAAGGCAGCCGCACTTTCCGACGGATGCAACGTCGCTCATAAGCAACATGAGGACTGTAAAGTTCTATGGCTGGGAGCACGTTTTTGACAATCTGTCAGCAAACGTTGATCTACCCCACTTCACTCCCCCATTGCTTTGGAGCACATTGAGCTATATACTCGACATCATGAATACTGCTACTGTGGAACTTTCAACTGCACTGACATTGCTTTCGTATCTTCGCTCGGACATCACAGTATCCTATGCAGAGATCATGTTGGTTGTAAACACGACCGGGCAGCTCACTACGTGCCTCAGGTTTACTAGCTCTACACTCTCCACGTTTCGCGACACGGTAAAGGCATTGGGGCATCTTGCCAGCTTAGTTGCTGATGACAAACGGGAATTTCTTGCACACAGTCGAACATGCAATACCCTCGCTGTTGATATATGCCAGTGTGAATTCCAATGGGATAAAGGGTCATTTGCGCTGGCCCCTATATCGCTAACCATAAAGCCAGGAGAGTTTGTGGTGGTTGTGGGAAGAGTCGGTAGTGGAAAGTCGTCATTACTGTCAGCTTTATGTGGCGATATGCCAATGATCAGCGGTCAAGGGCATATATACGGTCGAGTCGGGTATGTCAGTCAGAAGCCATGGATCATGAACGCGACGTTCCGTGAAAATGTGTTGTTTGGCCAAGAGTTTGACGAAAAATTTTACTGGCGCGTTGTTGAGGCATGTGCGCTGGCTGATGATGTTAAACAGTTTCGGGCTCGGGATCAGACAGAGATCGGTTCGCGCGGCATCAATCTGTCGGGTGGACAGAAGGTGCGATTGGCACTTGCCCGCGCTATATACTCCCGCGCAGACATATATCTATTCGACGATATATTGGCTGCAGTCGACAGCTGTGTTGAGCGGCAGATAGTCGAAAGGGTTCTGACTGGGAACGGAATCATTAGTGACAAGGCGCGGGTTTTGGTGACACATGCCGAATATCTTTTGCCATTGGCCAATATGGTTGTTATGCTCGAAAATGGCAGTGCATCGATTAGGAGCCAGGTTCCAGCGACCCTGACCACAGCTGTATCAGAAACACCGCCAATGGAGCCAGACAGCGCTGAGGATGATGGTACCAATGGCGACTCCGGGATCTTCACAATCAGTCCTGAACTTGATGTGCCACAGTTTCAGCTATCGTATCTGTGGAGATATCTTTCAATGAGTGGAGCTGCTGTAACCGCCATTCCACTTGTGATTCTCGTGGTTACATCAATCGCTACGCACCGTGTCAACAGCTACCGCCTGGATATTCTATCCGAGTCGGACCAAACCACCATGGTTGCGTCTCTCCGATGGTATCTAGCTATCCATGCTGCTCTATCTATCGGGATACATTGCAGTTACTTAATTCTGAAGTGGGTTTCGGCAGCAACTTGGTCACAGAAAGTGCGACAAATCACAAGGGAAGCAGTCCGTGATACCCTTCTGTCTACCCCACTGCCGGTATTCGAAAGGCTGCCGTTGGGAGTGCTTAGCAGGCTATTTGATTCAGGCCGCAGCCAGATGAGCATTCTACTTCCTGAGTTGCTAAGCAGCAAGCTCTCCACGCTTCTTGACGCACTGTTCAGCATTGCCATTATCGGTCAACGCATGCCATTTCTCTATGTCTTTCTCCTGCCAATGGCCGTCTTGGGGTGGATCGCGCGTAAAACCAGTGATTTAGCCAGGGAAAAGCTCGAAAAGCTTGGCAGCTCCTTGAACACAATTGGGTCTCATTCGATTATACTCGAAATCATCCAAGGTCGGCAAACAATGCGCATATATGGTGCACATCACCAATATCTACGGACAGGAGCGATCGATTTGGCAAATGCCTATGCGCTAAATAACGTCATGAACTCTGTGATGTATTGCTGGAGCGCCATTTACCAATTTTTCCTCACTATACTCCGTTCATCCGCTCTGCTTTACCTGGTAGTCATGAGCCTTGACTCCAGCTCTGTATCGCCAGGAAGAATTGAGGCTATGCTGACTATGTCGGTTTGGATATATACACTAGTCAATCCAATAATCCGGTACGACCATTACTTATCGAGTTCCTTGAAGAGTCTATCCGAATACTTCGCCTATATAGAGCTTCCTCGTGAGGCACACAGAGTTGTTAAGGGCTCCCGTCCCCCACAAGGTTGGCCATCGATCGGCACTGTTGAGTTCAGAAACTACAGCATGAAGTACCTTGACAAATTGGATACGGTTCTTAACGATATATCCTTTTCGATCAAGCCCTGTGAGAAAGTCGGCATTATTGGGCGTACTGGGGCTGGCAAGTCATCGCTGACGTATGCGCTGCTTCGCATAGTGGAGCCATCCAGCGGCTCTATCTTTATCGACGGCATAGATATCTCGACGATTGGTCTCCAGGATCTTCGTTCCAAGATTAGCATCATTCCACAAGATCCAGCCTTGTTCGTTGGTACGATACGCGAGAACCTGGACCCGCTGGAGGAGTTCACCGACGACGAAGTCTGGGAAGCAATTCGCAAGGGCCAAATTGAGGATGCCATCCTTAGACCAACCTATGCTCACGTCAAAGATGATCGGCGCAGTGGTCCGTGGGTATCGGGTGTTGGCTTGGACAAATGGATAGAGAATGGAGGCAAGAACTTTAGCGTCGGTCAGCGTCAGCTTGTCAGTCTGTGTCGTGCACTGCTGTGGAAACGCAAGATCCTGGTTCTCGATGAGGCGACTGCGAATGTCGATGCAAAAACGGATCATATCATGCAGCAGGTTATCCGCGATGAATTCAAGGATTGCACTGTTCTGACTGTTGCGCACCGACTCAGAACTGTTATGGATAGTGATCGAATCCTGGTCATGGATCAGGGCAGAGTCGCCGAATTTGACACTCCCACGAGTCTATTGGAACGGGACTCACTTTTCAAGCTTTTTGTCGAAAGTATGGAGCTCAACAATAAATGCTGAGAATACTCATTACATTAGGATATACATGCTAAATGCAACAACAAATCCAAAATAAACAAATACAGATACGGCGGCTATTGCTCAATGAGCGAGGTAGACTAGCATTACTAAATGCAGTTATTAGTGTCAATTTATATTGATAATAACTGGACGTCTGTCACATGTAGTGTATATAGCTATGCTCACTATTCCTTGCACCAGCTAGACGTTGCTCAGAAGAGTATAGATGCACAGTGGTTCAACTCTAGCTTAGCAAAGGGATATGATGATGCACAATGGATCGGCCATTAAGACTGGAAAATTAGCCAGTGTAGTGCTGTTTTCATTATCTAGTGCAACTGAGCTTAGAAGCAAACTGTGAACTGTTCTCCTACTTCTCCTCTATCTTTTCCAAACATTTACCCTAATATCTGTTGATATTTATATTCTGCCACCCCATATTATTGAGCTGATAATTGAGTATATGTCAGGCATTTTGTATGGCATAGTCCATACTTATGATAAGAGTCCAACTGGCATATATCTAAGCTTTATGCCATTTCTCAGTATTTCTCAGTACTTGTAATTTTCTGCTCTATAGCTACTGTACTAGGAAGTGGTAGATAAGATGAATCTTAGCTTCACTATAGAGGCTATTTATAGTTACTAAACTAGGTATTTAATATTTAAAACCTCTAAAATTTCTTTGTCTTTTGTTATTAATATGCTTTTCTGAAACCCCTATTAGCATCTTAGAAAAGTTTCAGTTAATATGATTTCCTTATAGTTGCTTAGCCATATCTATTAAGATATTGACTTTTATTGCCCTATAGTAATTAACCCTAAATATATATGGTTTTTTCTTTCTAGTTGAAATCATATTTACTAAAACTTTTCTAAGATACTGATAGGGGTTTTGGAAAAGCACCCTTTTTATTATTTATATTTACTTATTAATTTAGTAGTTATTATCTTTTTGGCTTATACTAATTATTCTAGCATTTAAAATAGTTCTTAGTTATAAGTAAATAATTTATAATATATTAATTGGTTTTTCTGATAAAAGATTATTAGTTTCGCTAAACATTCTTAACTGTGAATGACCTCTATAGGCAGCTAGGGAGCAATAGGCAGAGGTGTCATTGAAAAGTGGGTGATGTATAAATCATCTGGATTACATACTAATTTCAGGGAACCACCCCAGAGCGTGAAGATTTCTTGGTGTAGTTGGTTATCACGTCTGCCTAACACGCAGACGGTCGCCGGTTCGAACCCGGCAGAAATCATTTTTGCTAGTTTGGTTTTTGATAACCTATGTACTTTTTTGACAACCTTTCCGCGTGCTGGCCAGCAGGCCAGAAACTTACAGCATCGTGCATAGTAGACAACTCGTGTATGCTGAGAAGGGCATTTGCTTTGCAAAGCGAGTAGCTCTCGTCCTTTTTCCTGCATTCAGTATACCCAACTACAGGGCGACTGAGATAGTTCATGTCGGAGTGACATCCATTGCATCCCTCTTGCCACCACTACTGCTCCTTTTTCCTTTAGTTTCTTTTCCTCCAAAGGTCTTGGAAAAATATTCGCGTATTTTGTCGATGGACAAAAGGAGGCTGGAAACCTGCTACCGCAGAGGGTAAAGTAGGTGCGCAACTACATGTGGGTCAGCCGCATGTTTAAAGAACAAGTTACCAAAGTGCTGTTCCGCACAATGTTTGTGAGTACGCAAATGTGTGACAACGAGGTCGATTACACGAGGTCTGCCACTGGGGTATAGTCTAATGTCCAGTACATGATCCGACAGGACTGCAGATCAATCCCAACTGAAATGATTCTCGAGGTCGGCCATGGCGTGGATATCAGCGGGATCATAAACAAGCTGGAGGTGCCCTGACTGTTCCGCCACACTTGGCCTTCTGTTCGGTCTTTGCGTATATCAGGGCAGAGCGACAATGTCAAGAGATGGGTAGAGTTCGACTATGATGAGCTGGCCTGTCTTGACAAAAGGCTTGCCAAGGCATTCCCGAATGTCACCCGTGTAGCTCATTCTATTCATGACCCGTCGACTAGCGAGCGTCCGTTTATGTCGGATTTCATTAATCAGAAGGCTGGCCAGTTTAGTGAACTCCAGATTGTTTTCCCTTACAACGGAAGCATCGACATGGGCAAGTTGGGCATTTACTTGACACCCTTTTCGTTTTTGAAGTCTGGGCTGCTGCCACCACAACTTGTCTCGCAGTTCAATCCGGT
This sequence comes from Linderina pennispora, assembly GCF_002104995.1. Classification (NCBI taxonomy): domain Eukaryota; kingdom Fungi; phylum Kickxellomycota; class Kickxellomycetes; order Kickxellales; family Kickxellaceae; genus Linderina; species Linderina pennispora. Next base: position 251,867 of record NW_024468260.1, read on the forward strand.
GATAGTTGAGTTACCAGAGGTGCGTTTGGACAATACTGCAGCACGGCGTACTCTATTTAGCGGAGGTAGCGGCAAGGGGCTCGAACTACCGCGACTCAAAACGCTGGGTCTATACATCGACTCAACTTTAGTAAAGCTAGGTGTCCCTGTGGACCAGCGTTCAACTGGTCTAAAGTTCCCAGAGCAAATGAACCTAAGGTTGCTTGGAAAGGGCCGGGTTATGCGAAACCGTACGTCGCTCGTTTCTCTGGAGAGCATCAAGCAGCTGTCACTGGGTGAGGAGGTGGATGCTTCCAGCAATGATATCACCATGTTCACAGGGCTAGATACCTTGCGGCTGTGTCAACATGACCGATGTGCTACACGAGAAGGTATGCTACAAACATTGGGTCCAGAATTTGCTATCATCCAAGGTTTATGCTAAGCGTCTGGTGATTGACGGCGAGGATCTAAACGAGTCTAAGACTGCCGAGCTGAACCATATGGTCTATACGTTGCAGCACTGCATTACGGCGCGCGTAACAACACTGGTAGTACCATCCATTGTACAGCTCCGTGGCCTGCAAGAGTTGGATGTGCGCGCTATCTTGCAGTCTGGCAACCTCGTCAAATTGCTAAAGAAGCTGCCCAATCTCTGTCGCTTGCATGCGCGCGTGTATTCAAACATCACTTCTGGGATTCTGGGACCAGAGTATTCGCACGAACGCAAAGGTCCAACCTACAGCTGCATTAGCAAGACGGTCGAGTTTGTGGAGACTACGTTTTGCGAGGGCACAGCTGAGGACAAGGGGCAGGCATACCATGCTGCGTGGTTGATTGCCAGGTTGTCAGAGCTTAAACGCTGGTAGTGCGTACCACACAAGAGAAAGCTCACCAGTATAATACTAAAGGATATTGTCGCTGAGCGTCGTTTCTTTTATGACGTGAAACACATCAAACCGCTGCTCAAGATGTAAAGACCTGCTTGCTCTTTGTATGCTACCATTTAATGTCCAAGTAGTTTTCAAGTATGTTTTATTTTCTCCAATCCATCATACTAGCAGTTTGCTTTTGTAAATGGTTCCAAACAACGTGGTAGTAGGTAGACACTAGTCCGTAGACTTGTTTCATTAGTGGAATCGTCAAGCGACAGAGCTATTACTGTTTGGAGTTTAGCACTGCCTCCACGTTATTTTCTGCAGTGCGGTACATCTGTTAGACAATCTCTCCTAAAACCAACACTTGAGACACACAGCGCATAGTTACTACTTTCCCATTCCAAATTTGATCCCTGCTATGCATATGACAAGTTGCATATATACAAGTTTGCAGCTCCACTTTTAGTTCTGGTGAGAACAAATCGAGACCAACTTATCCATATTATTCCACCAATCCTTCTTGCTCACGGTTTTCTCATATAATGCTATTGACTGTGCACACCAGTCTCTTTATCGTATACGCTAGCATCTCTTTTCTTGATGCAGTACCATTTCCGCAGTATATGCCGCAAGGAGTAGGTAACCACGCTCCTTGCGGCATGAGTGGTTACCCGCAAATGAAAAGAGGGTTTCCAACGAATAGCGGACAGATGAGTGGCCCAGCGGGTAATCAGCACAGCGGGCAGATGTACTCGCCAGGTGGCGAGGAGAGTAACCACCACCATATTCACCACAACATGATGCGTGGGCAGCGGTGGCATGCACGCCCCAATGCCGAGGATTGGCCCATGGCGGGTAACCCATATGGCTACACTCGCTACGGACGACACGGTAGTAATCTAATACCAAATAGAGGCGGCAGCACGGTGGGCGGACCGATGGTAGGACCGGTGTGTCACAACCGTATCCATCTGGGTGCAGGAATGGGTGGTGGGATTGTAGGCAAGGGACTCGACAATGGCTTCAGCAGCAGCAGTGGAAATAACAGTGGTACCAATAGTGATGACGACAGCGACAATTATGCTGGCTCTGCCACCAAGGATAACAGCAGCAAAGAGAAGCAGTCAGGATTGCTTAAAAAGTTATCGGCAATGACGGATACAAACACTAGTCTGGATTTGGCGTCGTTCAGTGGCAGAATGCTCACCATTGATGCTCTGGCAGGAACATTAGCAACGATGAGCAACTCCACTGCAACTCCAGCTTCAACGCGCAGCTCTGTGGGAAAGTCTGTTGCAGTAGACACAGCGTCATCTAAAGTATTGACTACCAAACTCGCATTAAAGCCAGCAGCAACATCATCGTCGCCGCGCGGAAAAGTATTGTCAGCCAAGCCATGCTCTCCTTCAGCCAAATTACTGCCGGCTAAACCTGGTCAGACGGTACATCTCCCATGTCATGGACCAACACCGACAGGCAAGGTCATGTCAGCAAAGCTCATTAGCACAGATGTTTCTGCTGGCAGCTCTTCTGCTAGCAAGGTGCTTTCGACAAAGACATCCTCGAAGCGAGTGTCAATGGATATTGCTTCCAATGAGCTTCCAACCACAACCACGCACTTCCTTGCCACGCCAAGACGGCTGTGGTCGGCTAGGGGTCTCTCCGCAAAAAAGACAGATAGAGGTCTGGGCACTGAACAGTCAGCAGACACTCCGGCCCATTCGCCAGCTGCACGCAAGATCCGAGGCATGTACTGAATACACACAAACCACACATGCAGATTGTTTACACGTTACATGTTTGTTCGCAATAGAAAATCACCATGCCAGCTCAAAACAGACTCTTCATGCGTTTCGATGGCGGCGGCGGAGTGGCATCGAGATCCTCATCTTCGCCAGACATGTCTGTGTCTGAGTCAAGCTCAATGGGACCATCCTTGTTCGCCGACGTTGGTTTATATGGCAGCCTTGTCTGTACCTTCCCAGGAGGTGCCAGACGCGAGGCCTCATCTTCTTCGTCTTCGTTCTCCTGGTCAGTAACCCCAGGCGGCGCTGCTGGTCTGGGCATCTGCAAAAGCCTGTATGAACGGGTGTTGTTGGCCGGGCTGTTCATCACCGGAGTAGGCTGCACTGATACATCGCTGAGCGGCTGGCTGGCTGGCCCGGCTGGCAAATTCTGTTCGATCTGCGATCTGCCGGTGCCGGCAGTAGCTGCGCGGCGCATGGTGCTTGCTGACGGGGTGGGTGTGTTGAGTAAAGAGTCTGAGCGATCGAGCGCCGGGTTGTTGTTCGCCCAGAGTCCAGCATTGCTGCTGTGTGCTGACGATACAAATGGCGACGGCGATGGCACAATGCTGACATCGACATCATAAATGGTCTCCTCGTGTCTCCGTAAACCGGTTGTACGGACGCTGCTGCGTGATGGAGATGGCTGACTGATGTCGTCCACTTCATGTACTGGTTTCTTTCCTGCTCGATTGAGTTGAGGTGTGCGGTTATATCTCACCGAACTCGCGCTGCCTGGCGTAGACACTGCGTCAATGTAGTTTGAGATGGTGGCAATGGCGAATTCGGCAGTCAAGTCGTCTGGTGCCATGCTGTACATGCCAGTATCATCGCTTCGCCGTGTCGAGTTGACACTGAGAAGGAGCGGGTCGCCAGCTTTATCAAAATACGCAGATACAGGCATTGCCATCGCTTCTGCATACTGTAGCACTGCCTTGAATTCGCGCAGCCCAAATGTCAGCTCGGTCGGATGGTGTCCAGCCACGCTGTACATGTCAAACTCTGCTGGCTCCACTGTCAGCTCCGTCTGTAGAGCCCTTGTGGTCTCTGCTACAGCTGCCTCGATCTGCGACCTACCGATACCAGCGAACTGCCCTTCGGCCCAGCTCCGTACCTTGACTTCGCTTGTGGACATCCAAATTGACACTTCTTCAAGCCCACGCGCAAAATGTGCGATCCAGTCAGCGGCTACCTTGGCACCCACGCGCCACCGGTTCTTGCACTCGTCCTTGCGGTACACAGAGTGCAACGTATCGCACACTTCATAGAACAGCCGGTGCGTTTTGCAAATTCCTTGCTTATACGTCATTTGCACCACCAGCCGACACTCTCCATTGACGTTCGACATCATATTAGAGCTGTCGCGGTCAAGGCGTCCAGCATGCATAGGCTCGGCAGCCTGCTCGATCCGCAGCACGCATTTCTCGACTGCATGGACGGGCTGTGGGCCGCGCGACTTGAATATGCCGACAAGCGGCTTCGACAGAACCTTGCATCGGAATGCCTGTGACGGCGAGCCATCAGGGGGCAACAGAACGTTATATGCGTCAAAGAACTGCTGGGTGAATTTGAACGACGCATAGGCAGACCGCGATGCATTTATGCCAATGAGCTCCAACTCATCGCTTCGCGCCGCAAACGAAATGTCGGTACCTATACGTGCTAGGCACTGTAGCGCCTTGTAAAATGCTTTGAGCGACGACGCTGGAATTTCGGCCTCCATTTGAGTAGAAAAATAAGAAAAGCAGGTGTAGAGCGGAAAAGAGGAACTGAGCTGGACTTGTTGGTCTTCATGGGGTTGGGCCTGATCGGCACAGCGGATTTATGCGGAAAGGCTCTAGCAAAAGATGGCTGCGCAAAAAAGGCTAGTATGGCCTGAAGTGACGGTTCTGGCGCATGCGGGCAATCTTCTCCTTGTCCTCGTCGAACTTTTTGCGCAGCTCCGCCAGCTGGTCGCGCTTCCGCTCGCGCATCTGGAATCGGTACATGTTGCCGAACTGCACGTCCTTCTTCTTGGCTTCGGCCGACTTGATGCCGTTAGCCGTGGCCGCGGTAACTGTGATCGTGCCGTCAGTATTCGTGCTCTTGCGGCCGCTCCGGATAACCGTAATGAATCCGTCGGCATCCGGCACGTTGCGCTGCTGCGCCAGCAGGCGCTCGCGCTCGTACTGTGCTTCTTCGAACTTGGCCATGTACCCGTCAACGTCCTGCTTCAGCATCTCGATAGGCGGCCGCGCCGCGCGGTACTCGTAGATATACCGCGACAGTCCGTGGTATGCCAGCGGATCGCTGGCTGGGTCACCCAAGGGCCACTCGCGCCGCGCGCTCTTCATGTTCAGCACATTCGCCAGCTCCTGCTCCTCCAGAACCACCACGTGTGCGCTGGCTCCCGACCCCAGCAGCTGCGTGCGCATAACTGGCTTTGTATCTTCATCTTTGCTATCGTTGGCCAGCGATGCAGTCAGCCTTGCTTCCAGTGCCGACGTCTTGATCACATCACGCCCGATCACGTCGTGGAACAGCACCTGCACTACACGCGCTGTGCCCTTTAGAAGCCGCCGGATCGAGAGCTCCGTCGCGTCCGCTGGCAGGTTGAACATGAACAGCGTGCGGTTGGCCGGCAGGAGAACATCCTCCTTTTTGGGCTTGTGCGCTTTGAAGTATACAAAGTGAGGGGCATCGCTGTCGGCAAAGTGAACAGGCAGGGCCTTGTATCCGCCGATCTCCTCTAGCTGTCCGCTGCTCTTTTTCGATTTCGAGGTCTTCATTTTCTGCGAGGAGCGTGTATTGACAAGAATGTGTGCGGGAATGCGTTGCAGAGCGAAATGCAAAGCAGCAAAAGGTTCAGAAAATGGTGCAATAACTAAGGGGAAAAAATTTGGAGTTTATAGATCAACTGCGATCAGATCAGCCAAATTTCTTTGCAACAGGAATTCCTGCAATCGCCTTGTGGGCGCAGTGGGGTTTGTCACCAGATCATCCCCCAGGCCGAGTGACAAAGCACATACGGCTTCCAACACCAAAGATCAGCTTCAAATGGGTGCGGGAAGCACAGTGCCCCTCCAAATCTTCCCTTGGGCATCTTTACTGACTGGCAACCAGTCCCAGCGACTGAACAGCATATCGCACTACTCACTATGCCATCTGCTGCCGACATTGGATACCAAATGAATGTCCAGCAGTCCCAGCAATGGCACGCCCGAACAAGAAGTCTGGCCCAGTGAATTCCATGCGTAATCGGTGCAGGCTCCATCACTCGACACTCTGTGGGCTCATTGTGCCCGCAAATCGGCATGTCAGGCAGGCGATTGAGACTGGTTGTTGAACCCAGTGGCAGGGATGCGCCTTCCAAATTAGGAAACTCGTACCAAGCAAAAATTGTCCCCTCCCTCCCCACTATGACGCCGGCAGCCAGCGAAATAGTTGCTGAAAAAGAATTTCTAGTTCAGCAGAAAACTATTTGGCTTTCTCTCTCGCTCTTCTCTCCCCACTACCTCCGTTTCCACTTCACGCCAGACGACGCGTTCTCCCCCATCGTTGCTGTCGCAGACACTAGCCGGAACATAAAACAGAACCTTGTTCGTATCTTTTTTCGCTCCTGACGAGTCCTTTTTTATTTTCTGACGCTATACCTGCCCGTGTGCTCCCTCATCTACTAATTTCAAAATATCTCCAGCGAATATTAAGCACGCCTATCTTCTCCGCACATACCCGTTCCACGGTCCTTGATTTCCCTCACCGCCCTCCACACCACACATTGGTCAGTAATCATCATCTCTATCTATTCGCATAAAAAGTAAGGGCCACAATTTTTACTGCATTTTTCCCAGGTAACCCAAATGGCTTACCCTGGCACCGGGACAGAAAGGCCGGTACATATTTCATCTTGAATTTTTGCATGGCGTCCTCGCGTGCGTTGGCGACATAGCATCGCTGGCGGTAATTCATTCACATCCTGCGCATGCACTGCAGCGACATCGTCTTCCTTATCCGGTAACCGGAATTGCGTTTTTTTGCTATTTTTACGCACTGAGGGAAAAATTTTCTGCCTAGAAAAGGCGATGTCAAAAATAAAAGAAAAGCGACTCTGCTGCTCGCCTCTTGTGCCACACCACTAATGGCGCCTTGCTTGCCCGTGGTAACAGCCCCGCCTCACCTCTTGTCAAAGGCTGTGCTTACACCTTTATTGCCACTCTTTTATGTTTATTATTTCTTTCTGTGCACCTCAATTCTCTCCCTTGCCGTTGCCCAGAAGGGGCTTTATTTGCCGCGTACTCGGGTGTCATGAGCGGTATAGGTTGCCGGTGAACGCTATTTGCCTCTTAATAATTCGTTTTCCGAGTTAGGTAGGAGGGAATACCGAAGCTCACGTAATACTGTGCCCCATGGGTTACGCACAGGTCACACCTTGTCATCTCATATAACACGAACAACCGCCGGTGCGTATCACTGGAGCTTGCCGTATGCCGAGGTGCTGCTAGTCTGAAGACAGTCACCGCCTCTGTCCGATACGGAATGGCCAACTCTGTGTTGTAACAGGGGAAAGCAAGGTCTGTTTTGCTCATGTGCCTCCGGCCAAGCACAGAGAACGGCTTCACAACATAAAAGAGCTGCCCTTTCTCCGCTGAATATGGCCGGTGAACTTTTCCTGCTGTTTCAACTACCCTCTCCAAACATTTGGCGTATTTCACTAAACCTACAGCGGTTATACTTTGGATTAGGAACGCAACAATGGCTCCGGGACGGCCACGCGCACACCTTCGAAGACACCCAAGCAATACACGACAAGCAACCCGATCAACATCGACCGGAATCCCCTCATATCTCTTCGAGTCATATGAGCGTCTCTTCAACGATGCCCAACCACGGCCACTACTGATCGATGCTGCCACCAGTCGCACGTTCACATATGAGCTTCTGCGCTCGCACTGTGTCTGGCTGGCTACTGCCCTGCACACGCACTTATATCTGGGCCGCGAGCAGCTGGTCGGTGTTTTGGCTCCATCAGGTATTGATTTGCCTGTAATTGCACTGGCCACCTGGATGGCCGGCGGTACTCTGATGCCACTGGTGCCCGAGGCCACTGCAGCAGAGCTAGCAGTTATTGTGGACCAGGCACGCAGCATGCCGCACACGTTTTTTGTTACTGGAAGTCTGGCAGGCAAAATCGTCCAACTAGTCGCTGAACAGTCTGTTGCCCTGCCTAATATTGTCATTATTGATGATACACCGGTGGAGGACTTGGGTGGGGCGCCATGCTTTGGTCTGCAAGAGCTGTATCGGGTTGGGCAAGAGCTACCTCCAGTGAGTTGGGAGCAGTGGGACCGGCAGCGCGGCGTGCGTGATCGGTCAGCGATAATGTACTTCCAGTACCATGTGTTGGATGACGGGGATGTTGATGTGACAGCAGCGCCGGTTGACCACGGCTCGGTTATCAACCTGTATATGGCGAACCGTCCACCTACATTGCGGGCTGCCAGCCCTGCATACTCTGTCCTGCGCATGCACAGCGCATTCCGCACGCACATTCCACTGTTCGATATCCTCTGCAGCGGAGCGCAGTATGTGGTTGCGCGTACCTTTGACCCAGGCCTGTTTTCCCAGTCCGTTGCGCAGCATCGCCTACTGAATGCCGAGCTCACGTACAATGAGATCGCTGTTCTGCTCCAGTATATCGCCATCGCGACGGATCGCTCAGCTGCAGTAGGCTTACTGGCTCCGCTCAGGGCTCTGTTCACAGAATCGGATCGGGCTCAAGCGGATCTGACACCGGGACTTGCATTTTTACTGCCGGATATCCGCATTATCCGCACGCGCTTTGGGTCATACCTTGGCCCCTTTGTACAGAACCCACTAGGTTGAACTCTACAAGCGCATATTCCTTTTACTCGCCCATTTTCCATCATCACCTTTTCCTGCGTTTCCTTTCATTCTGCAACTTTCTTACATCACTAATATCTTTTACCTATATATAAGATTTTATAGTCTAAAAAGTGTCCGACCGTCCGCTAGAACATTTTTAGTTGGTTAGAAGGTAAAACTTTTAAACCTCAAAGCGAGTTTGGGTGACATACTCCATAAACTCCTTTTGATCCTGTGCGGCATCTGACCTCATCGGTGAAACTAGGGTGACAAGTTGTTATTGTAGTGGTCACAGGTCTCCACTATATATCTCCACTGGTTCAGCGCAAGAGCTGCTCTCATTGTCGGTCGGCCTGATAACTTCCATGGCGTCATCATGGTGGTCATCACCGGCTGCGCAACACTCTTGGGATATTTATCTATGAGCACCTATTGAATAAGGCCATATAGCTCTTCTAGCGGTCATACGATATTTGTGGATTTATTTTATAAATTAATTTGTCTTATGGACATGCGTAAGCGGTAGTATTTGGGCCACAATGGATCCAGTATATATAGGGCCATCAGCATTGATACAGTCTCTCAAATTAGCCTACGAACGATGCAATCCAGATCATTTTTAATAAAAAGTCCTTAATGCTATGCATACGCAATAAAGCAAAACTGAACAGCATCATTTCTCTTCTTACTTGCCTATTGGATTTCTCAAATAAATATTACCCACAGCACTACTGTCATAAAGACATCACTTGGCGGTATTGGCTTCCGTGATTCTATGTTGCCCCACCTAGAACAATTTATATACAGCGTTAATATCATCAAAGAGCATACATACATGCTTGTACGATGGATACTACTCCATCAGCTAGCTGACAGGGATGCTTTTGACCCTGCAACATTTGTGAAAAAGGGATTATTTCATTCCATTTATTTATTTATATATCACAACCTAAAGGCGAAGACTGTCATATCTGCCGAGGATTTCGTCAACCGGAAGGACAAGTCAGAACTGTCGAGTGCAGATTTCTGTGATGTAGTTAGATACCATATTTATGATTATCTATTGCATAATGGCGATATCGAGCTACATGGTGTACGTGAAATGAATCAAGTAGCAACATATGTGGATACCAAGCTGATGACAGCATACAAGAACAACATTGTGGTGCACTATGGCACTTTCCTACAGCAGATTCTGGCCAAATTGATTGATATTTGCTGCCGCAAAAACACACTGCACAGTACAATGGGCAATGTGTCCAAGGCTGAGTTCAATAATGCATGTCAAGTGTGTATTTATACGCCTGCACAGAAGCTCCGCCAGGCAGTTGCCTCTAGGTACCCTGATCTCAGTGTGCTCACCCCACCGATGCTTGCAATCTACAACAAGCTGGCACCAGTCCTTAATGCCTATGATGCCAAGTAGAGATTCGCCAAAGACAGCCGATACTATGATGCCAAGGTAAATCCACTTAAGCATCTGTGTGCATACATTCGCCTATGCCAGCTTATCGATAATGAGCAGCTTGGCAAGTCTCCCCCCCCAATGCTTGCCTCTGCGGATATCATGGATCCCAGGCCATGTGCGCTTAGACAAGCAAATAATCAAGCGGGTGTTTATTTCGAAAACATGCAAGCAGGTTACCAAGATCAGCGAGGCAAAGAGGGCAGCAACAGAGGCAAGGAAAGCAGCAGAAAAGGGCAAAAAATTGGCCAAGAAGGCTGCATGCGAAGCAGCGAAGATGCCATCGGATGAAACAGAGGCCACTGCAGCAACTGCAGCAGTAGCGGCTGATTCACTTGCTGCTGCATCGGCTGCAGCAGCAGACACTGTTGCAGCACTTAACAGTGCATATGCATCAGCACCCCTAGTCTGTGCACACGACCCGGTCCAAGGGATTACACAACCTGTGGGATGTGTGGGGCCGGGTCGTAGATCTAACATCAAAGCCGTTTAAGGTGTATGGTGATAGAAAATTCCACGGAATGGCAACTACAGATGGTGTGACGATATGCATTTTGTTGCAAGACAAGATATCCAAGGCTGATGCTGCAGGAGGCGATGCTGCGGGAGGCAATGCTACAGCTGACTGTCACTACGCCTACCAAATCCTACAGCCAGAGCTGCAGAATCTGAAAGGCCGCTGTGTATTCATCGATCCAGGTCGGGGCGATTTGCTATACATGATGCACGAAAATAGCAGCAATGGGAAAGAGGGTGAGAGAATGCTCTACCGCTACACACGGCAGCAGCACAATAAGGAGCTCAAGCTGCGCCACTATGACAGGATTCATCAAGCTACAAAGGATCAAGTCCCAGAAGATGCTGTCCGCAGAGCAGAGGCTGAGCTTTCCAAGCACTGCTGCCGGACCCTTAGCCCAGCAAAATTCTGTGCCTACGTTGCTGCCCGTGCATCTCTGCGGTGTGTCCTAGCACCGTTTTATGCCAGCACGATGACAGCGCGAAGGTTACCAGAGCAGCAACTCACTAAGTCAAACAAGCAGCACCAAAGGCACTGGAAGGCCCATCCAGGTGTCAGTACCAGTCCCAAGGTGTACCCGCTTCACCGCAAGCTGCGCCTTGATTCATTCATGAACCAGGCCCGTGCAGACCACAGGCTTGCCGCAAAACTCCAGAGCAAGTTCGGTCCAGACCCAGTGCTGATCATGGGCAATTGGAGTGCGCCGATGGCCCGATACCATGCGCCGATTCGTGGCAAGGGATGGCGCGACAAGTTCAAGCACCATGGCTTTGAAGTCTATCTGGTCGACGAATTCCAGACATCGTCAATATGCCCGTTCTGTTGCGAAAAGTCGCTGCAGACATTCCAGCATGTTCCCAACTGTGAAGTGCCATGGCCTTCTCCACTGTGCAAGCGAGTCATGTAAGCGGGCCATGGCACAATACAGATGGGTCTGTTCGTCTCGGCTCTTGAACCGCGACCTCATAGCAGTTCTAAACTTCAGACTCGTTTTCCAGTCACTCTGTGATTCAGGCAATATTCCTGAACAGTTCCATCGTTCTATGGCCATTGCTGCCGATGCTTCTGGCACTACTCCGGCAACAAAGAGGCCGCGCAAGAGGCGTGCAGCAGCAGGCGATTCTGTTGCCAGCAGCAGCAAGCCAGCGCTGAAGCGCCTACGCAGAGCAGGCCATCAAGATAGGAGATGTCCAGGATCGACATTGCACCAACAACCATCCGACATGTTCAAATTACCGGTTCGCCGTGATGCTCTTATCGACGTGTCAACCCATGCTGACTAGCAGCCGAGCTCGCATCGCGAGCAGAGCAATTCTAGTAGAGTATGATATCTATCCACAAAGTATTTGCTGTCTGCTTTCGTAAGCAGTGTACTATGCTGCGAGCTGTAATATTCATTACCAGGATACATATATCAATCATACGTATCTAGTTGAATGGGGATACTTGTATATGCATAAATGGAGCTGATGAAAGATGTGGAGCTCATATATTTTCGTTGGTTGTGTGATCTAATGTAACCTTTGGAGGCCCGATATTGTATCATGGTGGTAATATTTGCTTAGCAAAATTTTTTTTTTGAAAATGGTGGCAGCTTCTTCAATAGCAGCTGGGCTGGGCATTAAACAGCCCATCCGACATGTCTATTCTTTCAATGGCCATTGTGCTACTTAAAGTTAGACTATTTGAAGCAGAAAGCAACTCGTTAATATGCCTCATGAGCTTTTGGCATCTTATATACATAGGCTTTCCTTGCACACAGAGCCTGGCGGAGACCGAGTATCCTATGAATTATCTGTTTGTCGGTTCTGATTGCCCGGCGTAGCCAGACATCGGAACCACAGTCCTGCCTGGCAAGGGCAAGACGGAAGGAACCCTGGCTTTGATCCACCGCGTTGCCCACTTTTTGTTTCCACGATAATATATTAAAAACTGCACAGACGAGAAAGCTCCAATGGATCGATTTTGTGGCTATATCCCCTTGCTGTGTGTAACGCTCCCACCGTTGCCATCTAGCTTAATTGCCAAGCAGGCGAAGCTATTGTCCACCATCCGGGAGTAATGGTCGAGCGCGCTCATCAGATGCTTCAGCTGCCTTGAATACTCCTTCTCATGCTCGTCAATTTCAGAAATGATGCCCTTCAGCTCCCAGCTCGGATCCACAGGTCTTCCTCTATCGACTGTGCGGTCGTAGATGCGCGCACTCACATTATCGCGCTTGCGCGGAGTTGCCTCAATGAGCACCGACGTGCGGTGCTTTATGCGCCGGTCCAACGAGCTCACAAAGCGATTGCATCGAACAAGTAATTCGAGAATCATCTTTGGCAGCTTCTTTTCGCACCCGCACTGGCGGAAAATGGTGCCTAATGCAATACTGTGGACCTTGCGCATCTTGTCGACGGTCTTGGCCTGCTTCATCTCGGCCATCATTCCGGCCCACTGCGGCTCAATCACCTCCCAGCAGCAGTAGTACAAAAGCTGCTGCACGCAAACGAGCATCCGGTGGCGAACCGTGTAGATCCGGTTGAAAGCAAACTTGCGTAGCTGGCCCGCACTGTCCGATGCGCTGGGAGTTGTGTAGCGGCGGTTCCTCGTCCACATATCCAGTAGATTCTGCTCCGTCTGACGGATCGCTAGCAGAAGTCTCCCCAGCTCCTTGTACTTGCGCATCGACACAGCATCAAGCACAATCGAGTACGGGAATGGAACACGCAGTGTCAGCGCCAGGACCTCGGCGCCAATCAGCCCATGCTCGGCTGCTGCACTGGCGCCCATGAACGACACGCCCGACTTATCGGTGCTCTTGGATAGGTCAGTCAACGGCGTGTTCTCGATTACCACCCGCAGGTGGTCACGCAGCGGGTCGTCGTGGGAGATCGAGGCTGGATTCAGCAGCGCCAGTTCCAGTGCTGACTGCAGCTTGTTTAGAGAAACCATGTGTACGTTCTTCTGCAGCTCACCCCGGGCCAGATCCAGAAAGTAGCCCAGGTAGTCGGCCTTGTCAAACAGCAAGTAGTGCTTGACCGCGCCGAAATACGAAAACAGGTGACCGTCCTTGAGCAAAATATCCATCAACGCCTGGTTCGCACGCAGGTATGCGGCCTCGATCTCCTTGACTAGCCGCTGCTGATTCAACAACCCGTTCAGCGCCTGCTCGCCTTCGACGGCTCCGTCCATATCGACACGGTCCAGCTTGCGCAGATCCACACCACAGTTCCTGACGATGTTCAGGTACAGCCCAGTGCGCACAATCTGGCTGTTGAACTCTTGCAAAAAGATCGGCGTCAGCGCAGGCACAGGCACAAAGTTCGGAATCCTAGGTGCATCAGTATCCACCTCCAGAAAGTCATCGGCGTTTAGAGCCTCAGTGGCCACCATGAACTCACCGCACTGGCTCTTTTCCAGCGTACCGTCATGCAGCCAACACCGCAACATCTTCAAGAATGGCACTGTGGCGCGCGCCAGCAGGAACTCGTACAGTTGGCGCGCCGACACATCGCCGCCACGGTGGTTGATCAGATTCGAGATCACGTTCAGCGTGGTGCCGCCTCTGACATGGAACGTCTCTTCCTCCGCCTCCTGGCTGTCCTCGTCCTCGTCCGACTCGTACTCGTCCGGCACATTCGAGCGCTTATCAGCAAGGGTCGTGAATCCGTCGTCCTCCTGTGGCACATCGGCGGGCTGTGGGCTGACCTGAGCCTGTGTCTGCACGCGGTCAATCAGTAGCGCCAGGCGCTCAAACACTTGCAGCGTCGGAGCCACATGGAACCACACCTGCTGTAGCGTGAAGGGCTTTGTACGCGTGGCGGTTCGCAGCCGGTGCTCGAGCTGGGCCACCAGAACATAGTAATCCTTCAGCAGCGCCCGAATTGCCGCCGCCAGCGCCTGGTTCACAACACCAGCGCTGGCCCTGGCATACACGCGCACAAACCGATCAATACGCATGTGCAGCACAGCAACCGGAGCAATCTTCCTCGCCATCTCGCTCAGCACTGCGTTCATCCATTGTGGCACCTCCACGGCCTCATGGACATCCAGCTGCTCTCGCCAAACATTGCTGTCTGGCGCATGCCGGAACTTCATATACCGTCCGTTTGTGCGCATCATCAGCGACAGCAAGTCGTCGATGATGGCCAGCTCCTGTAGCGCCCCCTCCACGCGCTGCCTGGCCACCTCATTGTCATACGAGCTGTCGCCGATATCCTCCGCCTCTAGAGCCTGCATCCGGTGCATATCCAAGAGCCGCGGCTCCAGGGGCGCCCGGCCGCGTCCGCGGGCACCGCGAAACGACGACTGGAACATATAATTGTCGGTCAAGGCGTGCATCGGCTCAGCGTCAGACTCGCCCTCGGAGTGTGTGGGCTCGCCGTAAAGCCCTTGGGGTGTGTAGTGCGAGGAGTTTGTGCGACTGCGGCGTGCTTGCTCGTAGTAGTGCTCGTAGCTGGCGCGTTTGACGGCAGTGAAGTTGTCAAAGTCGTCAAAGTCATCATAGTCGCCATACCCGTCGTAGCTCATGGCGTATACAAGGTTTCTGGTGGTGAATTGAAATGAAAGCAAAGAGTTGAGAACCGCCAGGCGCGACACAGCGCGCTTGCTTTTGTGCACACTGAAAACCACGTCGTGGCTCGTGATTAGATCGGCGAGCTGATCATGACGCGTTCATAGCCAGGGATCATGCGAGAATATGCTCCTTGACTACTCTTTTGCTGCTCACCAAAGCGCATTGCTCGAGGGAAAGATCATATGCGCAGCATGGGCTATCCGCTAGAATGCAGAGTTGCAATCCAAATACACCATATGCAAATGTCGGGAAGCTGAGGCTCCACCCAGCTTCACGCCCTATGGCATCCATTTGCTTGCCAAAAGCCTCGCTATGGAAATGCTGCAACGTTGGATGCTAGGGTAGATAGCACCATGAACAATATCAGCAATAGGATACTGCCGCATCACTTTGCTGTCTCTTCCAGTCAACTTGCTGCTTTGGATCAGGCATTTCAAGAACGGCAGTGCTCGGTCTCAAATGGGTGCTGGCAGAAATTTCCAGATAATTGCTCCTCGGCACAAACACCCGCCTCGACTAGCGGATCGACGGGTTCGCTGGTCCAAGGGCTGCCTTGTGCTGTGCTGTAGGAGCTTGGCAGTGCTCTAAATGGAGGGCTTGCTCGCACTATCGGAGTTACCAGGCACGTGCAATCAACCTGGGGACCAATGAGGCTGCAGCCCGGACTTTCCGGGCGCAGGTGGAAAAATTATTGTCAACAATGTAATCCGAAAATTTCTTGGTAATTCCGGAAACAGTGCAGCTATAAAAGCTGCCTTTCATCTCCGCTTTTTTGTTTTTATCTTTACTTCACCACAGCTCTGGTATTCGACTCGTAACATCCCTAAAACAAAATGGAAGCACAGCAGCAGCATCAGCACCCGTACTACCCGCAGTCGTCCCCGATGCCGCACTACCAGCCGTCACAGCTCAAGATGAGCGAGTCGCTCCTGACGGTCGGAGGCTCTGTCGTCGGCCTCAGTCTCTTCGCCGCGTTCCTTATTGGCCGGGCCAAGACGCCGTTGACGTGCAAGGACAAGTTCGTCACCATCTGGATGATGGTGTGCACTGGCATCCACATTGTGCTTGAGGGCTATTTCGTGTACAACCACCGGGAGCTGGCGGGCATGCAGACGCTGGGCGCCGACCTGTGGCGCGAGTACTCGCACTCGGACTCGCGGTACCTGACCAGCGACCCGTTCACAGTGATCATGGAGGGCATCACAGCGGTCTGTGACGGGCCGTTTGCTGCCCTGACGGTCTACGGTATCCTGACGGACTCGCCGGTGCGCTACGTGGCTCAGCTCATCACCTCGCTGATGCAGCTGTACGGTGACGTGCTGTACATGCTGACGAATGCCTTTGAGGGCTATGCGTACACGAACCCGCACCCGTTCTACTTTTACGGGTACTTTGTTATGATGAACCTGCCGTGGATCGTCATCCCCCTGTACCTGATCCGCGACGCGTGGCTCAACATCTACCGCGGCATGCTGATTGCAAAGCGCGCCACCACTGTGGCTAAGAAGAACCAGTAATAGGAAAATCGAATAAATTTAAAAATAAAAAGTTAGGTGTTGATCTTGAATACCATCTCCAGGGCCATCCGGAACGGCCGCGCAAACTGCCCGCTGTGCAGCGAGTCGGCTATTGTGCATACGTCGACAAAGACCTGCTTCGTCTCGGCATGCTTCCCCAATAGACGCAGCGAGTGAGCCGAGAGACACTGCGTGGATGCAAGCGGACTCGTGACTGATGGGGATGCCGGCACCTCGCACACAATACAGCACATAGGGCTACTGCACTGCTTGCTGCTGCAGCTCGCCGGCGGCTGCTCGCACACCAGCGAAACAGAGTCCAGCTCGCGCGACATGGCCAGCTCCTCGGCTGCCGCAAACTTATCCCACGCCTCATCGGCCTCGTCCGCCGCCAGCATGCTCTGCAGTACCCGGTACTGCTCGTCGGACCAGCCAGAGGCCATGCTGGCGATCCGCCGGCTCACAGCGACGAACTCGCGGAACCACCAAAACGCCGGCTCCTCAGTGAACTGCAGCCCGTCGGCGCCCTTCACAATCGCATGCAGAATCGCCAGCCTGGGCAACGCTAGAATCAGCTGCGGGTCCATTGACTCGACATCGTCTTCGGAAAACAACCCCAGCCGCACCGAGCCCTGCATGGTCTCGCTCAGAAGCACCACCAGTAGTGCGAATTCCTCCTCCTGCGCTGCCGCCTGCCCGTCATCCAGCCCAAAGTATGCAAAGCACAGGTCGCGCTCGAACCGCACCCACGCCTCGTCAAAGTCCACCAGTACCGTACGCAATGCCTCGACGCTCTCGCCTCGCCATGTGCGCATAAGCGCGCTGGACCGCGCATATAGAACAAACCGCAGAGCGGCCCACGCCGAGCACAGCAGCCATGCGGGCTCGCGCAGCTGCACTGTGTATGGCTCGGTCCCGCGGATCTGGAACCCGCGTGCCAGCGCCTGAGCCGCAAACAGCACCGACTCGCTGAACCCGCGGTCCAGCTCAATCTGATCGTCCTCGGGCAGATAATACCGGTAGTGTCGCGACCGTCCCTGGCCAGCGACCTGCGTAAACAGGATATGGATACTGCACAGCAGCTTGCCCTGCCACATGTGGACGCGGTCAGCGCGTGCCCGGAATGACGACGAACGCGTGCTTTTCGTCTTCTCCAGCTGCCGGATCGCAGAGTCCAATGAGGACTCGGCCGCAAGGGTCTCGCGCAGGGCCGTCTGGCATATCCGATCGACGCCCTGGGTAAAGAGAGCCCGCGGGATTGTCCGAACCATCCTCCACGCACGCTGCAGAACCTGGCCACCCGCCTGCACCTGGCCAATGGAGAAGATCCGTGCAATGGCCGCTGCACTCGGCACCACAGGCATTGGCGTTGTCTGGTCTACGTACTCTTCTTGGTAGTACGGAGTGTCATCGCTGCGCTCCAGGCCCTCCTCTTGCGGCCATTCCTGGTAGTACGACGCATCTTCCTGCACGTCGCCAGAGATGGTCTCTATGGATTCGGGCATCGACACGGGCGATATTGGTAATGCTGGTGCGTCAAGGTCTGCGAGGGCCACGGGGCTCTGCACTACCTCGGGCTCCGAGCCGCTCTCCTCGGGGAGCTGCCCCGTGTGTGAAATATGGCTGGACCAGCGAAAGCTTCGCCGCCGCTCGCCCAGAAAACAATCAGGCGTTTCCACGCCAGCGGGGTCAGCTGGACAGCCCGCCTGCCCACGCCCAGCCGTGAGCCATTGCCGACACCGTATCATCGTGGGTGCTCCCATGATGGTGGACGACGATGCCGAGACGCTGGCCATAGGTTACAGGAGAGAATAAAAGTATAGAGCGGGTGGAGAGAGGAGGAAGGGAGGTGAAATAAAAAAGATTCTACAGCATGCAAGTGAGAAGAAAGGGAGGAGGAAGGGGAGAGAGAAAGAGAATGACCGTCGGCGATATAACCGCGAGTTCCTGGGTGAATTAAATCCTTCTCGCCACAAAAACAAAGCCCGTACAACAAGAAAAGCGTAAATAAACAGCTGGAATAAACTGAGAAAGCAAAGAAGAAAGCGTTGGCTCTACTGCTTCACGCACAACACGGTTGCACATCGAAGACTCGCCTACTCGTTTTGGAGCAAGAAGCCTGCAAGGATGCCGGGGCCCTATTTTCGCAAAAAGGAACTGAGCCCTCGGTCACGCAAAATAAAAAATCTCCCCCTCCTCCCCCAAACGTGCTGGCAAGAAAACGCAATGCACTGCTTTGCTGGCAGGTAAATCTATTGCAAAGATGTCTCTTTTTCCCCGTCTGCCTTGCACTATTCGAAAGAGCAAGGAAATAAGGGCTTGCATCTGTTTAGACTTTCACGAAAACACACACCCGCCGATCAGTCCTGCCCCATAGAGTATCGGTCAATCATTGAGTCAAGAACCGTTCGATATTCGCGGACTGATTCGCGCTCAAACTCCTTGAAATGCCTAGACGCACCCGTGCCTACCAGCCCGTGGAGCATCTGCAAGTACCCGGCCGACTCGCTCGATGTGCACAGCGCGCTGGCCGCACAGACGATCCTTGGTCCTATTGACAAATGGATTATGAGTATTACCCGGACCTTGTCTGCAAATAATTGCTCCTTCCCCCCCACAACAACCAGGTCCATTCTAAATGTGTGCTGCGCAATTGTTCAGCCTTACTTGTCAGCTCGCCCAATGTGCTCACCGCCATTCTACGCCCATGCACGTCGATACCGCGGAAAATCTTGGGGAACGACCGGCTCAGCCGCACCGGGCTGTCTACCGGCACAAACGATGGTCCAGCCATGTCAATGTCAATGCCATTGCCAATAACCAGATGCCCCGATAGCTGCTTTGAATCGCGAATCTCTGAGCCAGAAAAGGCAACAAAGTCCTTGTTGAGGATCTGCCCCAGGTCCGTGCTTTCGGTGCAAAGACCCGGCGCCAGCATCAGATCCGCTAGCTTGAAGTGCTCTTGCTGCGTCACTTGACTCACAATTTCATCAAGAACTCGGCGTCCCGCACTATTCCAAGAATCAATGAACGCACCGGTCCGCTTTCAGCAATAATTGGAAATTTGCAGTAAATTAGGAAACCTGCGCCTCGTGTCTACTTACAGTAGTCCGGTCCCCCACACGTCCAGTCCCATTGCCATCAGTGCACTCGAATGATAAAAGCTGTCTCCCTACAAGTGATCCCGTCGGTATAGTACGTCCTGTGCTATGTTGTACGTCACTGCTACTGTCGTCGGGGGGGGGGATACTTACCTGAATCTGCACACCTGGAAAAAGCTTGGCCAGACCCGATGGTACCGACACTGGCACGTACATTGACACGTTCTCCAGATTGGCTGCCAGCGACACCGCTGCATCCATGCCCCTGCCCCTGTCCATGTCCTCGACTGTGGTGTTCCCGATGCTATACAACAGCACGCTCTTCTTTGGATACTCATCGCGGATCCGTGCCAAGTACCCGCATCCATACCCGGCAAACCCGCCATACATGTCCGCCATCACCTGGAATCCCTGCAGGCAGTCACAGTCTTCGGCAACCCGTCTAAAGTCGCCATCCATGACGTCGTCTGCGCGATCCTCACCATCAATCACATCCAGCCCTTCATGGAATGTGTTCATCTCGCCCAGACTGTTGCCATGGGCGATGCCCGACACTGGGTGCAGGCTGTGTGAGCTATACCGCACCTCGCCAAAGTCCGACCAGAATCGGATATCACGGGGTTCAATTTCGACCGAGTGGTCGCGCTGGAACTCCGACGTGTTGGGCTGCTGGGCACGATGTGTTTCGGTCTGACCCTCCCACTGCATAGCGATCTGTCGGGTTTCATCCTCATTGCCGTCCTCATCACCAATAGCAAGCAAGCCAAAATTACTGGCCGTGTCAAACGCCAGCAGGCGCGGAGTACGTTGGGCGGGTCCACGGGGGGCGGTGGTCTCGCGGAACAGCACGTCAGTCGATAGGCCTGGGTCATCGAGTTTTTGCTGCTGCATGTTCCAGTAGTGCGTGCCAACGTAGTTGGCGCTTTCGCCAAACTGCAGCGTGATTATCTCGTGCATTACTCTATATGAAAGTGAGAAGAATATAAGCGTGTCCACCGGCAAAGCTGGAATTCTGGTGCGCAGCCATGGCAAGATGGGCATATATGTAAGCATTGAGCAATTTATGGGCATGCGAAATTCCAGCACCAGTGCTACTGCCACTGAAACATGGGCGTCGATGCGTGCAGACAGATCAATAAATGTCTTAATGCCTATAAATTTATTTATTGAAAATCAAGAAAGAAAGAAAAAAAGAAATGAGAGGTTTCATGGCATAACCATTACAAAGTGTTAAAACTAAAGGCTGCAATGTCTGCCACTTTCTTTTCCTTCAAAGTTACCACAAGTAATTCCTGCTGAGAGTTATTGGTGATACCACAAATAAACGAGAGATTGTAATACTTCGCAACAATTGTCCCCCAGCTGGTACATGAGTGGTAGTTTTTTCGGCTACCCGTTAAGCATGCCCCGCATGTTGACCTTGGCTGCGTATAAAGGGCATTTTTTAAGTGGGCAGATATATCACTCCAAGAGCCCATCTCAGCAATGGCACATCTGATGGCTGGCGAATTATCCTTCAAAGCTTTCAAGGCGAATGCAGCAGCAAGAGCAGCCTTTGCTGAACCCCCAATCTTCAGTATCGACTATGTGTTTTTCCAGGAAGTATCTAACAAGCGGGGATGCATGGTATGCAATGTAGGTGTGCCAATTGCTTAGGGAAAAATCCTCATCAGAAACAAGCCATAGAATGAACTTGTCCAAGTATGAATCAGGGCTCGTCACAAACTCCAATGAGTTGAAGGTAGTAGCTGCCGAGTCCAAGACTCCACGGAAATATGTTTCATGTTCTCTGATAGCTGTCAATTTGGTATCATGGTTAAGTGCCCTAATATACGCCTTTATGGCGCTATCAAAGCTAGCGCATACAAGATCAACGTTTTGTATGACATCAGTAAACAGAGTATTGCGTCTAATAACACGGGCTTCCGCGTCCTTAATGCTACTGGTGTCGTAGTTCTGGAGAGAGAGACCGGCAAACTCCTGGCAAGCTATATTGGAATATGCCTGCAAAAAACACTCTTCATGGTGTGACTTGGTAGCGACACGTAATTTAACGAGGGTGCGCAAGTACTGGAGAGGAATTGTATCGCTCGCATCACTGACCTGTTGCTCTTTATCGGCAGGTAAATTGCTGGAAGGTATCTCTGGTGTATGGGCAGTCGCAATAGAGGCACTATCAGCGTCCTCTACCACAGAATAGTCGTCAGGGTCAATGCCCTTGATGATGTTTGTCATGGGGAAGGAGGTTCAATAATAGGTAGGGAGAGCAAATGAAAAATATACCTGGCAGTTCGGGGCTGAGGCTTCGATGTCAACTACTCTCACGATTCGCCTTTTTATAGACTTTTTACCAGCTGATTTTCTGTCGCAGGCAAGAGGCATTTGCTTACTTTGTGATGTGAAAACTTTACAATGCACTCGGCACTTGGTTCCAAGCATACAATGCGAGCTCGGCATGTGGAGGATCCACAGCCAGTTTTGGTACCACTAATGTGTGACACATATTGCCCGGTGGTCTGACAGATCCGGGGCGATCATTGCAAGATGCTCCTGGAATAGACACATGGCGTTCGGCTCCTTTGCATGTCAGTTAGCCACCATACAGAACTCATACCCACTCAAACTCAAATAAGCCGCTTATACTACCGAATTTATTCGGAACTGGTAGCCATTTGCCATGCAATGTAAACAGGTCACAGAATGTCAAGAAACTCCATATCTATGAATCCAGTGTTGTAGCAAAGCGGTGAACTGGCAAATTCAGCATCCATGTACCTGCTGTAGAGGGCTTTGGGGATCATAGATGTGTTATGTCTAGCAGGCATCCCAAGGTTAGGCACAGTGTGGCTATTTCTGAGAGCACGACACCCATTGTCTGGCAAATTCGCAGCATCTCTGAAACAGGCACCGCATCCCTCCAGAAATTATGTCCCTGGCACAGCTTTCCAGCAAATCGACATGCTGCTCTATGACTCTATCCAGCAGAGCACACATAGTATTCACTTGCTGAGCGATATTGCTGAATTCTTCAGTGTGGCTTTTAATCTTTCCTCTGTATCAGCAATAGCACAGAAGTTGAAGCTTCGGGAAAAGTTGCTGGTATATTCTGCCGAAATCACTTCCCCATATGCTAACCAACAATTATATAGAAGCATGTCTACCTCAGTGCATTTACCATTGAATATTCTGAACATGGTTAGCTAGTATCTCGCTCCCAGAGCTACAGAATACCTGTGCTGACTCGCGAGCGTAATCCGATTCAAAAATCACCTGCACGCTTTCCTGCCAGAACCGAGCAAAAAGATGTTAGAATGCAGTAGCATCGCCTGCTGGCCCCAGTGACCGCAGTGGTAATAGCTATTTCGTGTCTTTACGAGCGACGGCCGTAATTTCTGACTGCACAAATGAACTGCAGAGCTTTTTTGGAGGGAAGTAGAATGCCCTGTGTGCTAAAGGGATCTGACTAGCATTAGTAGTGCCAGTGGTATATAAATGCTATCGTTTTCTGTATAGAAATCGCCGCCAGTATATCACAACCACCTATCTCACCCGACAAGCTCGTTTTCATACTTCAACAATGAACGGATTCACCCTGGCTATTGCCGCCATTGCTACTTCAGTTGTCTCGGCCCTCCCGCTCTATGGCGGCGGATACTACCCTGGCATGCAGTCAAGCCACCACAACGCTGGTGCGTACGATAATGGAGCTACCACGAACATGTCACCGTTCGGCAGCAGCAGCAATTCGTGGAATAACGGATTCTCGTCGACACAAGACAGCGCTGCTTCACCATTTGGCAGCTCTGGCAGCTCATCATTCAACCAGTGGAATAACAACGCGTGGTCCAACAACTATAACCCTTATGGATTTTACGGCGGGTATGCCCCCTATGGTGGGTACGGCGGCTACGGCAGCCGCTGGTAACCCTAAGAATTATCCCTGGCATGGGTATTTTAACTGCTATGCTTTCTGTGTGCGCATCAATGACGAATAAACTTTTTAAACTATTTCCATGAAAAGACTGATGCCTGGCATGTACCGCAAACCTTGCCAGTACACTGCCTCAAAACTGATCACTTGAATAAGCTATAAAAAGGAGAGCAAGACGGTGTGAAAGTAGAAAGTTTGTAGAAAATTATCTAAATGTAGAGCAGAGAAATAGACTACTTTTTGGAGGATAACGTACTAGCTAGCTCATAGTTCTCGAACGAAACTACCAATCGTATCCATAGCTTTTGCAGACTCTGGCCGGTATGAGAATATCAGCTGGAAAACATGCGGCATCCCGTCGTATACGTCGTGCTGAACGATTCCAGGCGTATCAGGATTCTGCCTCTTGATCTTTTCATACAGGGCAGCATTGTCATCGTACAGGAATTCGCAGCTGCCACTTTGTATTAAGGTAGGTGGAAACCCGGTGAACGACCCAAAGATTGGTGATACCAGGGGAGACTCGAGCTCCTTCTTCATCTGCTCACTCAGTGGCTGTCCAGGTGCGTACATGATGCGTATAACAGACATTGGCGACTCAAGGGGGTAGTCGACAAGGCAGTCGAAGTTTTCGGCAGCGCCATAGCTCGGTTTAACATGCCGCAGATTTGATACGGGTGAGACCAAAACAATACCTGCGGGTGCTGGGGAGCCAATGCCACGAAGCAGATGCACTAGCGAAAGTGCCAGCTGACCACCTGCGCTTTCCCCAAAGACAACTATGCTGGAAGACCTGAATCCTTGCTTGAGTAGGAAACAGTAAGCGATATACGCATCATGTACGAACGCTGGAAATGAGTGTTCAGGGGACAGACGATAGCCGACGGAAACCACCCGGGTGCCTGTGACCTGGGATAGCTCCCCTGCGAACTCTCTGTGAGTGTCAATACTTCCGCGCACCCAGCCTCCGCCATGGAAAAAGAGAACAATTTTCTCACCCCGAACCACAGGTACCGTGTCAAGCAACCTCTCACTGCTAGACGTATAAGGTTCGAGTGCCGTGATAGCTGACTTTCCCAGGATGATTTCGCAGTCGAGCATCCGAGGGCTCTCCAGTGCCACATCCTCCCGAGCTAGCCTGGCTAGTTTGTCTCCAACGACAGGAATGCCAGCACAGCCGTCAGTATTTATGGCTACGCCCTTCGTGTCGATGTGATGCATACGGTGAATCCCCTTTTCTCTTGGCCAGGCCGATACGTTCGGAGAACAGCTGCGCAGAGGGATAAGGGTCTTGTGAAAGTCAATGTTTTCGATATTGTCATCATTGGCATAATAAGGAAGAAAGACCGTGTGCATGTTGACTCCAACGTCGACCATCAGCTGTATACATAGATCCCAATTTGGATGGCGCGGCCCCTTACGATAGTACCTGCATATGGATTTTGCAAAGACAGCGGTTGACTTGTAGAATATTTTAGCGAGCTGCGCGAGTGAGTACGCAGATAAGGCTGCGGGGCCATTGATGGGTTTTCGATTTAACAGCGAGTATATCTCTGAGCTTCACGTGGTTTGTCATAGCGTTCAAAGAGTTGGGTAAGGAGGTTGTAGAAAGATATAGCTAAGTCAAGAATAGAGGGACTGACGATGCACCACTCATCAATTGGACTCTTAAATCGACCAGATTCAATAGTATCAAGACACTACTGGCGTTCAGCACTGGCCCAACTAATATACGTTGTTGTGTCCTGGAAAACCAGAGGCGTAGGTACATAATGGAACTTTCTCCAATTCGCTAGCGTTATATTGGCAATAGTACAAAAATACTCTGTGGCTATGTTTCGAACCATTGTCAAATTGTGGCTAACTTGCATCAGAATGTATCTTACAACACATCAAAACATACGTTATAGCTGTAATATGAGCAAGCCGTCAATGGCTTGACAAAGACAAATGCATGGGGGCACTGGGGCAATCGGATAATGTCATCTTTGGCCATGGTTGGAAACAGCACTTGGCACCCTCCGTTGTCGCGCTGGCTGGCACTTTCAGAGCGAGGTCGTCGTCTACGAAAGCCTGGCATGTATAGCTGAAGCTCGAGCATCTAATTCGATTGCAACTGCAGATATAATATTGAGGTGCCAGCTTAGAGTCTGTGAATAAAGCTACTAATCATTTCTAATGACTTGGCAGTCTCGGGACGGTATGAGAATATCAGCTGGAAAACATGCGGCATCCCGTCGTATACGTCGTGCTGAACGATTCCAGGCATATCGGGATTCTGACTCTTGATCTTTTCATACAGGGCAGAATTGTCGCCGTACAAGAATTCACAGCCTCCTGTCTCTATCAGAGTTGGTGGAAACCCGGCGAACGACCCAAAGATCGGTGATACCAAAGGCGATTCGAGTTCCTTCTTCATCTGCTCGCTCAGTGGCTGTCCAGGTGCGTACATGATGCGTATCATAGATAAAGGTGATTCAAGGGGATTGACAACAAGAAGGTCAGAGTAGGTGTCTAAACCGTGTGTGCCCTGGTAGTACCTGAGGTTTGAAGCGGGCGATAGAAGTACAAGGCCAGCTGGTGATGGTAAATCCATATAGCGAAGCAAATGTGTCAGCGATAGCGACAAGTTCCCACCTGCACTGTCGCCTGCAACAATAATATCGGCGGGTCTAAATCCTTGCTTAAGCAAGAAACAGTAGGCAATGAGTGTATCGTGTAAATGCGCTGGAAACGCGTGCTCGGGTGAAAGGCGATAGGCAACGGAGATAACGCGGGTGCTTGCGGCTTGAGAGATCTCACCAGTTAGCTTCCTGTACAAATCGATGGTTCCACTTATCCAACCACCGCCATGAAAGTACAGAATGACTTTCTCACCGCTAAATGCAGGCTGGGCATCAAGTAGAGTGCCGATATCATGCACATGGGGCTCGAGCTTCCGGATAGCAGCATTCCCTAGGATAACCTCATAGTTCAGCATCCGGGGCTCTTGCAGCTCCATGTCGGCCTGCACTAGCGTAGCTAGCTTTGGCCCAGCCACGTCAATTGTAGAGAATAAGCTGGTGTCAATGGCGATCTCTTTTGTGTTGATACAGTGTCCACGGCTGAGTCCCTTTTTTCTTGGCCAAGGGGTACTAGTTGGAAAACCGCTGCGTAGGGCAGCTGCAATGTTTTGAAAGTCGATGGCTTCGATGGAGTCATCGCTTGGGTGGTGAGGAATAGCTGCCATATACATGCGGGCCACAACATCAATCATCAACTGCACCCAAATGTCCCAGCTTGGATGCCCGCGGCCCCTTACGATAGAACCTATACGCCGATTTCGTAGCAGTGGTGACAAGCAGGCAGCTCATATGAACTAGTTGCCTGAATGAGAAGGCAGATGCCGTCTGGGCATTCTTTGATCTTGACTGAGCCATGAATAAATCCATAGAGCCAGTTAATCTAGGGAACGAGTGGTTATCGGGTATATGGAAAAACAACTTTTCAAAACTATGACTGAAAGGAGGAAGGAAAGCTGGCTGTCTGTCTGGGTCTTTGTACGTATGCGTTTCGGCCTTGTCTATGGTGAGGCAGGGGGACTCTGGACCCCGAATGTCAACAGAGCCTACACGAAAGTCCACGACAATAACAAAGTACAGTGATGTCGATAAAAGAAAGAGCACATGCCAGCGTTGCCTAACCTAGTCTGCTGGTAGAAGGCAGTATATCCTGCAAAACAAACACGTAGCTATATTTGCGGATACTTTGAAAGTGCCTGCAAGGCGTTGTTATAGGAGACAAGTAGAATGAGTAACACCGGATATAAATTACGAAGCTTCTTGTTATTCAGGCTAGCTCCAGGACCTTGATGATGCCCTGGCTGTTGGCTGAAAGCACAGTATTCGACCTGTTCTTCCAGCAGACTGCGCTGACAAATAGCGACGGGTCATCTTCAGGCTGTTCAACGCCAGTGACAGGGTTGCAGTTACCAAACTTGTATACGACAGCAGGCTTGGAGAGATTGCGGTAGTACGAATACATGGTGTTGTTCTCGGAGCCACACGAGATCCACTCACCGCCGGATGTGGTCAGACCAACAAAGTTCTTTTCGTTGGCGTGGCCAGTGAAGGTGCGTACACACTCTTGCGAGCGCAGGCTCCACAGCTTCAGCGAGCTATCAGTAGACGCCGATACGATCTCGTCGGGCGACAGGAACCGCGTATACGACACAGCCTTACGGTGGCCACGCAGCACGCACAGCGGCTGCTTTGGTGAGCGCAGGTCAAAGCAGTGCACGTTGTGGTCGGCTGAGCCGAAGCTCAGAATGTTGCCATGCAGAGGGTTGAACCGCACACAGCACACGTTCGCCTTGCCCTCGATGGTCAGCACCGATGCGCGGCGGTTGGTCGCCCATACCTTCACCTTGCCGTCGTCGCTGCCTGAGCACAGCCGCGTTGGGTCGGTGCGAGAAAAGTCCACGCTCCACGCGCGCTTCTCATGCTCGTCCAGGCTCAGCGTCGGCACGCTCGAGCCGACATCCCACAGCGTCACCGCCCCGTCGTAGTCCGAGCACGCCAGCTGCGCCTTTATGTACGGGTTGAATGCCAGGCAGCTAATCTTGGACCGGTTTGTGAACTCCACTGACGGATACTGCATCGCTGTTGGCACAAACGCCGGCTCGTCTGCTGCGTCGCCCTCGCGGTGCCACCACTCCTGCCGCCCACCATGTGCCATGCGCTGCCGCTGGAGCTGCCGCTGCCGCTGTCGCTGTCTCTGCCGCTGCTGTGCAGTCTGTGCCAGGTCTGTCCAGGTGTCGGCCTGCGAAATGACATTGTTGTAGTCGTAGATCTTGATTTTCCGTGTCACTCCGGCCACAGCAAACAGCTCGTCATCCTTGTCAAACTCGATGCTGGCCACGATGGCTGTGTTTGCTGTGCTGTCTCCATACCGCAGCGTCGCCACCGGCTCGAACCGCTCGTACCGCGCAAACGTCGTCAGCGTATCCAGGAACTCGTCCAGCGACTCGTCACCACCCGCCCCGCGCATACGTGAGTCAAAGTAGAACGCCTCCAAGTCCTCATAGTGCTCCTCCACGCGCCGGTTCTTTGGCCGTGCTGACTCGCCCGCACCTGCCTTGCTGCTGTCCGGCTCCGCCGAGTCAGTATCGCGTCGCGGTGCGTCGGGGATCAGCGAACCGTCGTCAGCAGTCACCGCGTTAGGTACCGGCACGCCGCTGGCATCGCCTTGCGTACCAGAGCGCTGCTGCAGAAACTGCGTGCTGCCCTCACCCGTTGGCGCAGCAGACTCTAGCTGTGCTGTCACATGGTCGAGGTCCTCCTCAACAATCAGTAGCTGCTTGCGCAATACTTCCATCGACGCGACCTTGCGACCGCGAGCCGCCAGCAGAAACTGCCTCATGGTAGCCATCTCAAACTGTCGCTCGTAGCTGCGCAGCGACTGCTTTTTTTGCTGCAGCACTGCCAGCAGCGCATCGACATCATCAGGGTCCAGGGGTGAGCCGTTCTCTACCGAGCTGCGCAGCTGCTGCAAAATGTCCGACGTGCGGTGCAGCGGCGATTGCACCAGCGACCCAGCATCCGCAATGACTTGGTTCAGCGTGAAGTTTGGGAAGATCTGGTCACGCTCCAGCGGCTGTAGGCATGTAGGGCACATCCGCCGCTCGGTCAGATGCCGCGAGATGCACCGATAGCAGAACGAATGTCCGCATACAGCCATGAATGCCTCCTGGATCGTCTGCAGGCATATCGGGCATGTACCACCATCCTGCCTATCCATGCTGCGTCCACCTGCCTGCCGCCCGCTCTCTGCGCCAATCGCTGCCAGAAATCCGCTCTCTCCAGTCGCTGCCCGCCCGCTGCCGCCCCGCCCCGGCGACCCAGGTAGTCTCGGCGCTGTATCAGCCACCGGTGACGCGTGGCCTGAACCGCTGTCGCCCGACTCGGTCGACGCATCCGATTGCATCGGCTCGGACTGGAACCCCAGAGGGTGCCGCGCAGGTGTGCCTACGGCGTGGTACTGCGCTGCCCGGGGGATGTTGGCAAAGTCACCACCCGTTGTGCTCAGCGTCCGTGACGCCGTCGGTGACGTCGGGTATGGTGACGTGCGCGGTGTGTGCGTCCGTGTGTTTGATGTCCGGATTGGCAGCTGCGAGGTTTCAGTCAGGTATGTGCTGGTGGAGGCCGGCGGGGTAGACACCGTAGGCGACGGAGACTGCTGTCCACCACCAGCTGTTGCTGGCGCTGCAGCCGAGGCACTGGCTGTGGTGTTTTCAGTAGCGTTGTTTTCTGGTGCTGTGCTTTCGGTGCTCATGATTAAATGTGTCTGTGGTGGAATGAAAATGAAAATATGAAGAAACCTGCCGCAAAGAGTATCAAGAAGTAAAGGAGAGCGGCAATAGTAGCCCAAAATCGACACCACGACTGGCTAATGAAGCCAGAGCCGAGCCGAGCCGCCGGGTTCCTGGAAGCGGGGCATAGCCTGGCCACAATCACGTGAGCACCACTGCTAGCACGATGGCCCAAGCAAGGATTTTTTGTTGACAGAATAACTTTTGGTTCCTTAACCTTTCCATCAAACGCTTTTTTTGTTCATCTGAGACGGATTGTCGTGGTGCAGTTTAATTTTCTTCTTCGGTCGTAGTCGTTCAGAGGAGAAAATCAGTTTAGTCGAGTACACAAGAGAGCTTGAACCTTTTTGAATCCAGCAGACGCTTTACCCTCCCTGATTTTAACCCATCTACAATGGCTGGCGGCAGATTCTCCGTATTGTGCTACAAGTGTGGCAAGCCTGGTCACTTTAGCCGGGATTGTGAGGAGGCCGAGGGGCTCTGCTACAACTGCGGACAGCCCGGTCATGTTGCGCAGGAGTGCCCGGAGCCGCGCAGCGACGCACTGCGCGAGTGCTTCAACTGCGGCGAGCAGGGCCATCTGTCGAAGGAGTGCCCGGAGCCGCGCAAGCCGCGTGCCGAGTCGCGCGAGCCACGTAAGTGCTTCACGTGCGGCAAGCTTGGCCACTACGCGCGCAACTGCCCGGAGAAGGAGGGCGACGAGCCGGCGGAGCGTGCACCAATCAGCCAGCGCGTGGGCGGCGCAGTGCGGGCCAAGAAGACCGTGATCTGCCATGTCTGCAAGGGGCCGAACCACTACGCCAAGGACTGCACGCTGGATCCGAAGCGCTGCTACACCTGCAATGGCGTCGGCCATCTGGCCAGGGATTGCCCGCAGGGGCGTGAGCCGCGGGCTGCGTTCTCGGACCGCAGGTGCTACAACTGCCAGCAGTCGGGCCATCTGGCCAGGGACTGCCCCGAGCCGTATGATGGCGACCGGCGCGTCGGCGACCGCAAGTGCTTCCGCTGCGGAGAGCCCGGCCACTTTGCCAGGGAGTGCCCGAACTCGGACGAGGAGTAGGCGGGGTGCGTGGCTATTTGCTGGGCGCCTTTTTAATCCATGTTTAGCCGATAATATATGGATCAAGTGAGAATCACTCGGCAGTGCCGCTTACCTGGCTCGGCGGCCGTTTGTGGACTATATGCATCATACTGTATCCCGTGCTGGAGGCGGCTTCTGAATACATGGCGGCCTACATGATACGCTTTCCGTTGGGGGGTGCAGGCGGCAGTGTGAGAGTGAACACAGGAAATTCTGCTGCAGTATTGGCTGCTGCTCACAATGTTTCGGTACGCTGATGTCGCTCCAGTGTGGAAACTCAGACAAGGCTGGTGAAAATCATCTGCATAGGTCATGCATGTCTCGATGACAACCTCCCTCCTGTCGCACGGCAACAAGCCCCCTTGCCCCTCCTATCTACTGCGAGGAATAGAGCCCCAGTTCTGTATTGTCCCGTTACCTGGCCTACGCCTTGTCTCCCGCTGTTTCCACCGTGCGAGTCACTCCGAAATCGGCTCTGCCAGCTTCGCTCCATGCATTTGCAGCGACGTATGCATGCACCCTGGTTATAAGACAAACGGGTGTATGCACCACAGAGTGCTGTTGCGGAAGCAGCGGCCTTCTATTCGTTCTGCTTCGCCTCCTCTTGGTCGTTCAGCACACGCACGGAGTGCCAATGTACGTGGTGCCGATCGCTGCAACACGCAGCACATATATATGCACGTCAGACAATAGTCCATGGCGAAGGAGGAAGGAGGACGCGGATCAGGGCGTGGTTTTCTTCAGCCCTTTTTGAGCAAAAGAAAAAGTAATTTGCAGAATAGCACGCACCAACAAATCCCCCTGTCTCAACCGCCCCTCAATCGGCACCCTCAATGTCACCTGCTGGCCGTATGTCACGTTGGCATAAACTCCAAAAAAGGAAATGACATATGCACCATTTTCTTATACGTGTCGCCGAGTGAGAATTCCGTGCGAGTGCTCTCCCAGCCATACAGTTCTCTTTTAATTTTAGCAGCTCTACAAAGGCAAGCGTGAACGGAAAATCGTGCTGGAATTGCTTCCTCTCCTCTTCCCTTTGCAACGACGCTGCTACCACACGTCCCAGCCATCACAGAAAAGCGGGCTTTTTGTCTTGGTCCATTGTCCTTGTCACGCCATGCATCCCATTGGTCCCTTCTCCCCACTTGATAACACCGGCCGTAGTCTGAAAACGTTCTAATTCGCTTTCAGCCTTGCGTCCTGGTGGTTTGTTTCGTGGCGAGGAATTCCTCACCTCTTTGCTCGGTCAACCGAGGGTGCATGGCACGATGCATGCTGGCAAAGGGCCGTATAATGGCACTTTTGGGGGCGGTGCTTTGTCGATGGCCTATGAAGTTTTACAAGAGGCATGCAAATGGAGTGACAGAATCTCCGAGTGGGAAAAACTGTGGCCGGGTGTACCCGGATATGACGGGCATGCGAGGAGCCTAACCTGCGTTTTATAAAAATAACAGTGCTCAAACGATCTGCTGGGATTCGTTCCTTTCCGGCAAGGACTCTGCAGGATCTGGCACTACCTGTAGGTCATACATAAGCAGAAAAACGCTGGTATGGTTCAGTGGATGGTGCCTTTCAGAAAGGACATCTCGGAGCGGTGACGTTGAAGGACTTCAGGCCATAGAGTCATTGTACACACCCCCTCCCCTTCAAGTGAACAGAATGGGTACTTAAATAGAGCATTGGAAGAGATAGACAATATTCACAAAAAACTACTACATGGGAGTAAGTGGGAGACGACTTACTCCATCTCCTTATCCTGGTCGTCCTGCTCAGCGTTATCGACCGCCATGGTCTCAGCAGCAGGCTCGGCAACCTTGCTGGAGCTGGCGACAGCCGCGGCATTAGCAGTGGCTGTCGCAGCAGCCAGCAGTGCTGCGTTTTTCTCAGCGGCCTCCGCCTTGAGCTTAGCGGCCATGATCTTGCCCTTGAGGTTGCAGAGCCAGCGCTGGCGGCACTGCAGGTTGGTGCGGCCCGGCACCATCTTGGAGACCTTCACCCACTGGCGCTCGTCTCCCCACTTCTCGACGGCCTTCTTGAGCAGCTCGTCCTCCTCAGGCTGCCATCTGTTGGCGGGGCCACGGGAGCGCTTGCCGTGGTAGAAGTTCATGACGCCGTCCTGCTTCTGCGGCGCCTCTTCTGGGTAGTATGAGGGTGGGTAGGGGTGCGTCATGTTTCCGGTGTTCAGCGGGGCAAACACATACCTCTCCTGCGGGACATTCACGCTCGTATGGAACGCCATCACCGACTCTTGCCCATGAACCATCTGGTGCATGGTCGGGTGCTGCATATACGGGTGGATGCGTGATGGCTGGGCGTAGTGGGCCGAGTGTCGCTGGTGGAGGTCGATGGGGATTTCACGCACATCGGCCTGGTGGTGTGGAAGCGGCGCTCTTGTCAGCGTGTGCATAGGCTGCATCTGGGGAGGCATCTGCATCTGGTGGGGTGGCATTTGGTACTGGGGCGGTACCATCTGGTGCTGGTGCGGCACCTGGTACGGTGACACCTGACGCGGCTTGCACCTGGTGTGTCTGGTAAGTGAGGCGCATAGGGGTCAGGGCTGCTGACAGGCGCCTATGCCAACCGGAGAGCTGTTATGCGACATGGGAGGAGAGGGCTGGCAGGCGTACGGCGACCGTGGCGACACTATTCCCTGCTGCTGGTAGCCATAGTCTGGTGCCTTGCCTTTCGGGCCACGGATGCTGAGCTGGTTGAATTGCGGGCCGAGGGTGTCGGTGGGCGACAGAGAGAGTTCTGGGCTCGGCAGCTGCTTGACCGGCGACAGCTTGTAGCCGCTGCGCCTGGACATCTCGGCCTGCTTCTCCTGCTCCCCCTTCTCCTGCTCCCCTTGCTCCTTCCTGCCATTGAGCAAGAACTCCACCGAGATGCGGTTGAGATCCGCTTTGTGGCTTAGCTTCTCCTCCACCGTCTTCATCACATCCTGCCGCGTCTCCGCCGGGCGGAACTGGTGGTGGGGCTGGGGGACAGGCGACAGGGCAGACGCGTGCTGGTGGTAGGTGGGGCGACCGCCCAATCACAGGCTGGCCTTCATTTCCCGCTCCTGGCGCATGAGTATACATGCTGCTATTGTGGACAACTTGGGTGTTGGCAAGATGAACGCCTGGCTGGCCACCACCGCCATTGTTGATGGTGCCACTGCGGCAATAAGAATTGCGCACGAAGGATGCGACGAGCTTGGGCATTGTGACGATGAAGAAAAAAGGAAACCCCGAGATTCGTGAAAAGGGATAGAATCCGAAAGTTTAAATAAACGCTGGAAAATCAAGTCAGAAATGTAGTCTGCCAAGCTGGCAAAAAAGTAGACGACAGCGCTGGGCCGCGAATGTTGGCTTGCGAGTGCGCTGGAGAGGATATCCTCAAGGAGAAATGCTATCGAAATATATATACCTACGCTACTTGGAGAGGCTATAGCGGAGCTAAAGATTAGGAGACAGAATAGCAAATGCCAGAGTGCCACCAGTATATGAGAAAAGTACAAGCTAGAAGGGTGCGTTGGCAAGAATAGTTACAAGAGAGTTGTGAAGAAATATAAAAGTAACTGTAGCTAAAAGAGGGTGCGAAGAAAAAAAAAAGACGAGAGGGAGGTGAAGAACAAGCAGCAGAAGGGTGGGCAATGAAAGGAGTTTAAGAGAGCGACTAGTGGGGAGGGAGCTGTCAATTACAAGTGTAGCAAGAATGGGAGACTTGCAGGACAAAAAACTGGGCATCCATCCGACCATGTATTTATAATTTTTGTGTAAATAGGCAAAATAGCAGCCGATGGGCACAGGCGCGGGGTGGGAGAGGATTACTTTACACATCATTTGATGCGCGCGCGCCAGATGGCACGGAAACCAACGGTTTTTTTCGCTCTCAGAACAGGCCAAGTCGCTGAAACAAAAAAGCGTGAATTCGCGACGCATTCTTCTTTCTTTTTTCGCTAAAGGCCAGGAAGGCCGCGTCAGACAAAACGACTCAGCGTGTCCCGATTTGGAGCGCAACAGGAGAGAAAAATACGGCCATGGGCGTCCTCAGCGCCAATTAGAAAAATGCTACGCTGATTTGGTGCCTGAGCAATGCTCTCCAACATTTCCTCAACCCGCCCCGCCAACCACCCCTAGGTGCGATTTCTGGTTATGTTGTGCCCTGGATGCTCAAAATAAACAAAAAACAGGCAAGGGGGTGGTCGCGAGGGGCCATGGGGGAGGGTTATGTGCCGCTGCCTGGTCGATTTGCCCCTACTTTTTTTCGCTGTCGCCAAAAAAACGGATACGCGCATTTACATTGGCTTGTTCACAACCCCGATAGCGGGGATACACTACATATCACCCACAAGATAGAGCAACAGAAATCTATTGGGCATTCTGACCAGCGTTGCTGCGGTGCAGAAAACCAACCCAGCCATCACTGCTTTTTGTTTTGCTCATGGCCACATTGCATGTGAGTCCATCGATTAGCGTGCAGAAATTGCTGATTGCTTATCTACCAGGTTTTACACAAAAATGGTTTTATTAAAAACAGGACACCGAAAAAGAAGTGGGAAAAGAGGGCTTGTAAAAGCGAGTTCACAAGGGAGGGGGTGGTGTTGCGGAAATTGTACGCGGCGAGATAAAAGGAGGAAAATGTAGCCACACGGCGACACGGCGCAATTTCCCACTGTTTAGGTCACAACATCCCCTATATCTCCAGTGTGCCCAAACACACCAGCACAAAAGAGAGAAAAAAAGGAAGGATGGCATTTAATTTATGTACGACTGCATATGGGACCTTGTTTTCACCCTCCCCAGGATGTAGCCAGTGGAGCGAACGCCTGCTCCGCCTTTTTCTTCGGTCGCCTCACATGAGCAAATGGCACATGGATTGTGTGGTTCGCCTTGCTGGGAGGCGAAAGAGACGGGTGCGGATTGCTGCAGGCCAATTTTCCTTTCGCTCTGTTGACATGCCACACAACTTCGGCGTTTTCCGATATGGCAAACTCCCACAGATGGATTTAGCACAGGCACAATTGGCTAGACATATGCTAGAGAGATGCCGCTGCCGAATGTACTTGATTTTTTCACACTCGGCGAATGAGCGCACGCGGCGAGAAAAAGCAATGGCGCTGGGGTTTCTTTTAGCGACAGTCATAGGAGGTGCATATTCGGCGGCGTGCATACGATGACGTTGCATTTAGGAAGTGATAGTATTTGACATAGGCGGATTAGATCATATTAGTTCATGTATTGGATCTTGGGCGCTGGCTAAAAAAACTGGAATTCGGGCATTGAATATTTTGGTCGATTTTCAGAAAATCCAGCCAGATCACCGAGGCTTCACTCTTGCGGACAGACATTTCTGCTAGATCCAATTACGTACAGATATGGTGCGTATCACATGAAGTCATGTAACCTGGACAAGCACCATCCACACCCCCAAAAGTGCTCTGTGGACCGGACAGCGGCCGTTTCATCAAGCGCAAGGACGTAACCGAGCGAATTGATAACAACAAGAGTTGTTTACCTGTAGCCGGTGGATCTCGGGGCTGGCTATATGTGGCGAGGATTGTGCATAAAAGGAAAAGGTAATAAATCAGACAAACAGTGACCTACATGGCAACTGTCGTGTAACCTTCCCGAAGCAGTATTAGTATTCGGGTCGATCGCAGTAATCACAGAACCCAACAGCTCAAAAACTATAGAAAAAGGAACATGTAAACACGACATATAATGTCAAGGAGCAGATATTGGGGGAATGGCTGAATGCATGCATTGTCATTTGCAGCTGTTGCGGAGTGTGGAGAAAGGATGCGGAGTGTATAATTATGTTCTAAAAATGTCACAGTATTTAGGTCTGAGCAAGTAGCCATATCGAGGAGGCATTGTTTACAGTGATCTTCCTTGCTAGGTGTCAATGCGGTTGCACGGGGAAACAAAACTGCAGCGATGGCGTGAAAAAGGCATCGGCTCAGTTGTTTTTGGAGCTAGAACAGCTCCTGGTAATGGACTCGATTGAGGCGCCGATATCTGAAAAGCGCCCGGTGGCGAGGGGGCACAACCGGCTTCCAAGAGGCGAAAAGGTGAATGGCCGCTTAAGCTCTGGGCAATGGCATTTGATTGTTGGTGCAGAGTCGGGTTTGGCCAACAGTGCAGTGGGATGGGGAGGAATCGGCGTGTGGGCACCAAAAAGAAACCATACGAGGCCATGTAAGGCAACGATATACGGCCACTATTTCCTCCCATTGACACAAAGGCATTGGCGAAGCGCGACAAAAAACAGGCCATGTTGATGCTGCGCAACTCGAATGGAAGCAAAACAAAAGAAGGGGATTAGAATGACGTTTCGGGCAAACGTATAGTGTTGGGCGAGGAATGGCTCAAGTGTCAAAGCGTCAACAATAAACTCACTATTTCAAGAGAGCCAAGAAAATGGCTAGGAGTGTGGCAGCAGGCTTTCCGCTGACCTTGGCTTTTCTTCTCTGCAACTCATATTATTATCATAAATATTTTTTTTCTTAATCCTTAGAAATTGCATCTAGACGATTTGAGGCAGCATATAATACTTGTATTCTTGAATGGCTCTTAACGACAGCAACGTTCGGTTGCAAGAGGCAGGTGATGAGGCAGCAGGCGTGGTCGGTGGACACGCATCGTCGGGCGAGCCCAGCGCACAGGCCCAGGGGACTCGGCACTCGCGTAGCCCGTCGTATGCACGGCGGGCCCACCGCCACCATCGGCGGCACTCCCGGCGCAACGACACCTGGGAACCTGAGTACTCGAGCGGCGGCGAGTCCGGGTCGACGTCATGCTCGACATGTAGCGCGGGGAAGCACTCGGAGCGGCGGCGGGTCGGCCGGCGCATGTCAGTGCAGCACGTGCCAGTGTCACGGCGGTCGACGCGCCGGAGTCATGATTGACGAGTCGAGCGATTCGGCAGAGATGGAGGGGCTGCAGGGGTCAGACGAAGACCTGGAGGAGGACGACACAGTCAGGGCACGGCAGGAGGCGATGAATGCGCGGCATCCGTTTGGACTGCCGATCTGGAAGCCGGCGCTGTACAAGAAGTCGCGGTCGGTGACGCGCGCGGCATTCTTGGCGCTGCCACGCGCGGCCGCTGCGGTCGGAGACTCTGTATTTGAAGCCCGGCAATATCATGTGGATGCTGTTGGCGGGCTGGTGGCTGATGGCTGTGTGTCTGGCGGTCTCGGCGGTCCTTGTATGTGGTGCCGTGGGGCGGGCGGTACTATGCGCGGGTTACGGCGGGGCTCGGGTGGTATTTGTTTTGGCCGTTTGGAAGATACGTGGAGCGCATTAAGGATAATGTACATGCGCGTGACCGGTGCTCTCTGGAGCGACGCCGAGCACGAGGAGGCACCGCTACTGGGCCAGGCAAGCGAGGGCGTGTCGGCTGAGGTCCGGCATAAGCAGTTCCGGCGGCACAGCGTGCTGGGGCGGGCCGGTGTTTTACGTGCTGCTGGTGCTGGTGGTGAATCCGCTTCTGATTGTTGTGTCGGCGCTGTCGTGGTTCGCGGTGTTCTCCATCCCGATGGGCAAGCTGACCCACACGCTGTCGCGGTATCTCTGGCGCGACCCTCTGGCCCTGCACTTCCGGTCGGGCGACCTGCCGACGGTGCAGGTAGCGCAGGAAGGAGAGGGAGCGCCGGAGGAGCAGCCGGCGCCGAACGGTCCTGCTCTGTACAAACTGAGGCGGTCGGGTGGTACTACTACAAGTACACGGTTGATGGGGTGAACATTCTGTTCTACAACATGCTGTCGGTTGCAGCGTTTGTTTTGTTTGCGGCGTTTGTGCTGGCGCCGATGACGCACCACCAGCACCCGACTGGTGCAGCCCGGTGTGCTGTTCCCCATGTGTCTGGTGTCGACGGTGCCGCTGGCGTATTTTATCGGGCAGGCGGTGAGCTCGATTAGCGCGCAGTCGTCGCTAGGCATGGGCGCGGTGATCAATGCGACGTTCGGGTCGATTGTAGAGATTATTCTCTACGCCATTGCGCTGACGCAGGGCAAAGGCGCGCCTGGTGGAGGGAGCACTGGTTGGGTCGCTGCTGGCAGGGGCTGATGCTGATGCCAGGGACCAGTATGATTGCAGGCGGGATCAAGCACAAGGTGCAGCGCTTCAACGCCAAGAGCGCCGAGGTCACGGCCACGCTGATCATCATGTCGATTATTGGGGCGTTTGCGCCGACGCTGTTCTACCAGACCTTCGCCGAGCCCGAGTTCGAGTGCCGCGAGGAGAACGGCCGCAGCATCGTGCTCGCCCATCCGCAAGGACGTCTACAAGGACCCGTTCTACAAGGAGCAGGTCGAGCCGTTCATGTTCATCTGCGCAGCCATTCTGCCGCTGGCGTACCTGATTGCGCTGTGGTTTTCGCTCAAGACCCACGTCAAGCATATCTACTCCAACACGCAGACGTCCAACCCCATTGTGCGCCATGTGCTGGAGCTCTTCCGCCGCACGCTCGGTCCCGATGCAGACATGCGCAGCCGCACCCACCCGCTGGCGCCGGAGCCCGAAGTGCCGGCGGTCACCGTGACCCAGGAGGCTGGAGTTCCGCTGGCTGCGACTTCTGAGACGCTGGTCGCGCAGGACGGAGTTCCCAAGTCGCCGCAGCCCGGCAGCCGGCCGCCACGGATTTCCCGTACCACCTCACACCACCACCGGGCGGCCGACGCGCCGTCGTCGCTGCCGAATGTGCCGCGTCTGTCGGAGCTGCCGCGTGTGCTGGCAGCCGATCCCGACGATCAACTACCCGGACCTGGCGCTGCTGGAGGTGGGCGAGGGCGCGTCGGAGGCGGCCGGGCACGGCCATGATGCGCCGAACTGGAGCAAATTCAAGTCGGCGTTTATTCTGTGCACATGCACAGTCATATTCTCCCTGGTGGCTGAGGTGCTGGTGGACACAGTCGATGTGGTGATCCAGAGCCTGGGAATCAAGGAGAAGTATGTTGGGTTGACGCTGTTCGCATTGGTGCCCAATGTGACCGAGTTCATGAACGCCATTGCCTTTGCCATGCAGAACAACATTGCGCTGTCCATTGAGATCTCAAATGCGTATACGGTACAGGTCGCGCTGCTGCAGATTCCCATTCTGGTGTTCTTCAGCGCTCTGTATGGCGTGCCTGACAACGTGGGAGGGGTCCGCGATGTGGTCGCGATGTGGATTTCGGGCGGCCATGGCGGGCGCGGGCTGCCGACCGATCCCTCGGCATATATGTTTGCGCTGATCTTCCCGCGCTGGGACCTGATTGCCATTCTGTTCTGCGTGTTCCTGCTGACGTACATGCTGATTGAAGGCAAGGCCAACTACTTCAAGGGGTCCATTCTGTGTCTGAGCTACTTTGTCTGGATCATCAGCTACACCTTCGAGCCCACACGCGAAACCTCCCCCGCAGTGATCCAATCAGGCTCTGATTAGATTCTTGTTTTGCTTGGCTGAGTTTTTTCGCCTTGTTTCGCAAATTCCAGCTCTCCTCTTTCTTCTTGCTGACGCTATTATAATTCACACAGTATTCAATTTCAAAAACGAAATGTTCCAGAAGAGCAATTTATTCGGCTCCAACACCAGCAGCACTCAGGCTGACTCGACCAGCAAACCCGCAGAGGCCCCGACATTCGGCAGCGCTGGCACGGGGAGCCTGTTCGCCTCGGCTAGCAGCTCAGCTGCCACGCCGTCTACTGGCTTCTCCTTTGGCAAACCCGCGGCATCACCAGCACCAGCCGGCAGCACTGCGTTCAGTGGGCTGAGCTTCGGCAAGCCAAAGGAGCCCGAGACCACACAGGCTCTTGGCAGTTCGGCGGCGACTGGCAGCATGGGTTTCGGCGGGCTGGGATTTGGCAAGCAGAAGGGGCCTGAGACTACACAGTCGCTTAGCAGCCCAGCGCCGACCGGCGGCATCTTTAGCAGACTTGGCGGCACGAGCACGGCCGGGGAGACAACTACTGGGTTTAGCTTGAAGGGCAGTGCCAGCACTGGGTTTAGCAGTACGCTGGGCGGTAGCCCTGCGGCAACGGAGACTGCAAGCACCGGTATTAGCACCAAGCTTGGGGGGACGAGCGCGGCGGGGGAGGCGACTACTGGGTTTAGCTTGAAGGGCGGTGCGAGCACTGGCTTTAGCAGCATGCTGGGCGGCGGCGCATCGGCCGCTGAGCCGGCCAAATTCAACCCATTCGCTCCTACGACGAAGCCGGAGGCATCGGCGGCTGCTTCGACGACAGTACCTACATCAGCTGCTGAGCCAGCCAAGCTTCAACCCATTTGCTGCCATGAAGAAATCAGAGACATCGACAGCCGCCTCTACATCAGCTGCGGCTCCGTCGGTGTTGGGTAACCCGACAACCGGAACGGGTCTGGGTGGAGGTGGTCTGAAGCTGTCGACGACGCCAGCCGAGCCGGCAGCCAGTGCCCCGGCTGATCCGAGCAAGCCGGCGACACTGGCGAACAAGGCGCTTCGCGGCAAGACGCTGGAGGAGATTGCGCAGATGTGGACAGACGAGCTGGCGGTGCAGACGCGCGAGTTCCACAAGCAGGCGGCGACGGTTGGGTACTGGGATCGGGCGCTGGTACAGCAGGGCGTGCGGATCACGGAACTGTATGAGGCGACCATGGCCGTGGAGGCCGAGCAGGCGGCGGTGGACCAGAGCCTGGAGCACATGGAGGGCCAGCAGGCGGCGCTGGCCGAGCTGCTGGACACATACGAGGGCCGCGTGCGCGCCCTGGTCCGCGACACCGTGCCCGCCAACGGCCGGTCGGCCGACGCCGAGCGCACGGCCTTGTATGCATCGGCCGAGAACCTGAATGCCCAGATGGACGAGCTGGCGCGGCGGCTCACCGATCTGGTGGGCGCCGTGAACCAGGTGTCCAATGCCGAGCCGGCTGGCAGTGCTGAGCGCAGGCAGGATCCGTTCGACCAGATTGTGCAGATTCTGAACTCCCATCTGAGCGCAATGGAGTGGGTTGATGCCCAGACCACGCATCTCCAGGAGCGCGCCAAGACCGCATTGCGCGTCAGCCAGCAGGTGGCTAATGATGTGGTGGAGGAGCAGCCGCCGCAGATCCGCGTGCCGGGCGGGTTCCATGAGCCGGCGCCGCCCAATATGTCGCTGTTTGGCACCCCCACGGGTCGCCGCGGGCTGTAGTTTTCCACACGTAGCTTCTATGTCTGGTGAATATCAGGTAGCCAAGAGCAATATTCGCATGGGCTACATTGTCTAGCAGCGGTGTTTTGTGTTAGCCAGAGGGCTTGAGGCATTGCTTTGTCGAGGAGGCCTATAAATAGCTGTGCCAAGCAGCAGCCATGAATGGGTTTGCGGTCTCTTACACGCTGTGTTCCACAGCAGCATAAAATTGCCCTTTTTTTAGAGCACCAAACAAGTTTGCTCACGCTCCTTCTCTGCTTCTTTTGCATCTCCCCTCACCATATATTTCCACCATGACGAACCTACGCCGGTCGCGAATCGGGTCGCTTTTCCGCTCGGTCAAGCGGGCGATGACGACCAAGACTGGCCAGCCCATCGCACGCCCACGGTCGCCCAACCACCTGACGCAGGCTGTCAGCCGCATGAGCAGAATCTTCAATCCAGCGCTAGCCCGGCGCTCCACCCCGCTCCCCTACGACCTGATGCACATGATCCTTGCTGAGCTCTGCTCCGGCAAGGGCGGACCGGCCGAGATTCTGCAGCAGCGGCTGTGGATATTCCCGATGACCCTCGTCTCGCATGCCTGGCGGGAGGCCGCATTGCCTGCATTCTACCATTCGGTGGTATGTATGGCGAACCGCAATATCGACGGCACCTTGACCTTGCAATGGCAGCCAAAAGTGCATTCGCAAGTATGCTCAGGAATGCGTAAGGCAGCTGGTTGTTATCGTGGGCGGGCTGGGCGGGCTGGACGATCTGACGGAGCGTCTTGAGGTGGTGCGGGGGTTTGTGAATGTGCAGTCTCTGCATTTGGTTTTAAACGACGGGCCGGCGGGCGGCCGGTGGAATGCCGGCACGAAAGAGCAGATCGCCAGCTTCAACCGCTTCCTAGCGTCAGGCATTGCCGCGGCTCGAAGCCCTGCGGTATTTTTCGTACGTGGACGACGCATTCTGCCCGGTGTTTCCTCTGGAACCTTTTAGTACACATGAATCTGCCGCGTCTGCACAGCCTAGGATGTGTTTTCGAGCTTTGTGCCCAGATTCCCCGAAATGCTGCCAGAAACCTATGCCCTGAGTAGCCTGACTCTGCGCAGCACGCGGCTGGAGGCCAGCACTGCGGCCATTGAGCGGTTCCGTGCAACCCTGGTCTATCTGAATCTATCGCTGGTGCCAGTGGCTACGGTGTGGCAGGGATTTTTGCTACCGACTGATTGCGAGCCGGTGGAGTTCCCGAGGCTGGAAGTCCTGGCTTTAAAGTTTGATCTGACTGCGGAGCTGTCTGAGCTGGACGGGCCTGAGAGCTTCTGAAGGGGAGGGGTTGGAGGATCTGCGCGGCCCGGCGTTCCCCTGCCATGCAGGGCCTTCGGGTGTCGTCGTATCCGCGCAACATCCAGCGGCTACTGCGGTATTTCCCCTGCCACCGCCTGGCGCACCTACAGTTGATGGACTGCGACACCGGTCTGATGTACGTAAACCCGCAGATGCTTGCATGCATCGCGTCTGTCTATATCCGCGCGGCCGGCGCCCCTACCGCTATGCATGGCGAACTGGCTGGCCGAG
This sequence comes from Linderina pennispora, assembly GCF_002104995.1. Taxonomy (NCBI): domain Eukaryota; kingdom Fungi; phylum Kickxellomycota; class Kickxellomycetes; order Kickxellales; family Kickxellaceae; genus Linderina; species Linderina pennispora. Next base: position 295,579 of record NW_024468260.1, read on the forward strand.
ATTCTGCAGGCCGCCCTGCCAGCTCCATAGCCTGCATATCGACTGCACAGCCACGCTGCCATTGCTTTACCTGGATGTCGGCAGCATGCTGCGCAAGCTGACCCTGTTTGTGAGTCTGCAGCTGTCTGCAATCGAACGCTTGGTTGCCTGGCGCGCCCAACCTGTGGTATTTGTGCGTGCGCATTAGCGATCAGCATCCGTACTGCGACCACCAGATGGGCTATGGAGGCAAGGTTTCTGGCAATGTGGTGAGCCACAGTCTGCAGGCGTTTGCTGTGTATGACCCGGCGACTGCGGTGCGGCTGTGCGACCGCAAGATTTGCGAATTAGTGGATTTGCTGGCGCGCGTGCCGTCCTTGCTGGCCTTGGATATGGGGTATGCCGATACCGTGCGTGTCTTGGAGCGTGTCCGGGCGATGCGCTGGCATGCGGGCCATATGGGCTGCCACTTGAAAGACATTGGATGTTCAGTATTGTGTAAAATAGAATCTGTCAGCGGTTTTTTATACGTTATCTGTTCTCGTGGGTGCTACGGCTTGTGGTGACGAAATCCATGTGGTACCAGCTTTGATCACACTGGGAGCGGGTTTTGTAAATAAATCACAAAGCGGTTTTGCAGACCAAGCGCGATGTGGTCCGTGTTTCTTTTCGTGGGCTGACTGTGAAATATCGCCAGCGGGCTATTGCGCAACTGCCTTCTAACTGGTCATTATCCACGCTGCTTACTGTGAGATACCGTGAGGATCCAAGTGAAGACAATCAGTCCCACTCACACTCTGGTAAGACGCTCCCCGGTTGCACCTGTCAGTTTGCGTGCTTCTCTCCATTGCCTCGCAACATACTCGCGGCATATCACCGAGCGAGCCAATTGCATTTTTCTCTTATTTTGGTGCATATGCCGGCTACCATGCACGCGTACATGCAAGCATTCATGCGAATAATGACCCCACCAAGATGCACATCCAGCGCAAGACGCGCGCATTTGCTGCACCTTCTCCACCCAGGAGGAAATGCTCCTGCCCATCAGTCAATCCCCCTCCTGATGTGCAGTCTCCTTTGCACGGGTGCCCTTTTTGCATCTTCCCTTTCCCATCACGCCCCCTGTAAGTCTGGTCGTCAGGTATGGAGGACGGGATGTGTTAAGCAGCCATTTTCTCTTCTTTGCGGCGGGTGGGATCTCCTTTTTCGAGAACGGGTGGGGTCGGCTCCATCACTGTTGAGCACGAAGCTGGACAAGGTATAGGTGTGATATTCCCCAGGCCTGTCTTATCTAGGAAGCCCCCTAGTGTGGTATCCGCCTTGTGCGCTTGCTTGATAATCAGTGTATAAAAAGTTTTCCCTTCGGTCCATTTGCTAAGCCCAGCCTGCCATGGTCAGCCCATTGCCATGTCTGTTTTCCCACACGCACATCGTTGCAGTCTCGTTTTAGTGAAAAGTCGGTGAAAAAACATCCAGAGAGCGGCAAATCTGCACTAGCGAAAAAAAGTACGGGGCCCTTGTCCTACAGCGAAAAAAGGCGGCCTTCCGTTATTTTTTTCCAGCCAGCTTGACTAGCTGGAATGGCCTGGCTATAAAAAGGCTGCTGCTTCTGCTTCTGCTTCGCACAGACATTGGCAGCATGAAGATTTCTTTTTCCTTGGTCCATTGACTTCCTAAATCCCCTCTTATAGCTTTTTGGCAGGAGATAGCTTCATCTGGTATCTATTAATCGCTGCTCTATTTCCAGGTCCCGCACTTTAATTACATCCTCTCGCTTTCTTCCCCGGCTCCCAAAGAACAATGCGCTTCACCACCTCTTTTGCTGCAACGGCGTTCTTCGCCGCAGCCATGGCTGCCAGCTCGACCGACGGTCTTCAGAGCACGCAGTGTGTGTCCAGCGATGCCTCGGACGACCTGTACTCGCACAAGGTCGACGTCAAGTACGCGAAGCTGTTCTCGGTCGACTACCACAAGACCTACAAGGTGGTCAACAACCTGAGCACAAACAGCACATACGTGCTGTACCAGTGCGGGCTCCAAGAAGCCCTCGGAGAAGGCCGACGCGTACATTGAGGTGCCGGTGCGCAGTGCTGCGGCGTGGGCGACCACGGCGGCCATCTTCATTGAGGCGCTGGGCGTGCAGAACAACATCAAGAACCTGGGCACGGCGCCGAGCATCGTGTCGCCGTGCCTGCAGAAGCTGCTGCAGGAACGACATCCAGCCGTTCAACGAAGGGCAATGCCACGGCGGCCGAGCTCCAGGAGCAGCAGAACATGGTAGTGTTCAACATGCAGGGCGGGCAGGACGCCAAGTCGAACCAACACCGTGTACTCGGTCGAGTACCTTGAGGGCAGCGCGCTGGGCCGCTCCGAGTGGGTCAAGTTCTTTGCGCCCTTCTTCAATGCCGAGGAGCGCGCCAACAAGCTGTTTGATTCGGTGGCCAGCAACTACGACTGCTTCAAGTCCAAGGCGAGCAAGGAGTACAACGACATTCGCCCGGTGATCGCCTGGACCTCGTACGCCGCCCCGTCCAAGTTTAACAACAACACTGCCTACTGGCAGGTGTCGTACGCCGACTACAAGTACAACCTGGTGCGCGATGCCGGCGCCCGCATGCTCAACACAACCGACCACCAGACGACCAAGTTCACCAAGTCCGATGCGTTCCTACATGCCCTGGAGGAGGCCGATATCCTGATTGACGAGTCCGGCCTGAGCTACAACTACACTGATCTGCTCAAGAACTACGGCATCGATGACCCCTCCAAGGTCAACTACACGTGGGTCAAGAACAGCCGCATCTACCGTCCCGACCTGATCCAGAGCGCCGAGGGCGGCCTGGGCTGGTTCGAGGCGCCGTTTGCCTTCGCCGATCGCCCTGCTGCAGGACATTGTCGGCGTCGCCCACCCCAAGTTCATCAAGGACGGCTACAAGTCGAACTGGTTCCGCAATCTAGGCCAAGGACCAGAAGGTCACTGTGGTCACTGCCTGATTCATGCAAGGACGAGCTCGCCCAGCGTCCCGACCCCTGCCAGCCAGTGCTCGACGGTTGACTTCCAGCAGGCCAACCCGTCGGATGCCGACTACTCGGGCGTCGACCGAGAACCAGACCGCCGATGTCGTCTACGATGCGTCCAAGTCTGGCTGTCATCAACGGTGGCGCCAGCGCCAGCGCTGGTACTTCGAAGAACTCGGGCGCCAGCCAGCTCGCCCGCCCTGCTGCCCTGGTCTCGCTAGTCGCCGGAGCCATTGCGGCTGCTGGTGCCATTGCGTTCTAAGTGCTCTTGACTGTTTTCTTTTGCAAAGTTTTTTATTAACACATACTCACTTCCTTGATTGGTTCTGGATTGGCTCCCCTAGTGAAGAGATGCGTGCTGCATAAGCAGCGCTGACGACCCCACCCGTCTGATGTTTTGATGCTTCGATATCTGGGATCTTCCATATCTGGGCAATTCAAGCGGTGGTAATACTGGACATGCACCAGCTGAGTTTACTTTTATTTTTGAATAGTAGCCAGTTTCTGAAGAAGCTTGATCCTTGCGTGAAAATCAAAACACGTAGCTAGGGAAGGCGTAAAAAATATGCACGCAAAATCTACATCCTGGTGTTCGCGGTGGATCTTGGTGACGACAAAAAACAGATGATACTATGCGTGGTTGATGTTTTCTATCGGCCAGAAATCAGCATAGTCTTTACAGCTTGGCCGGGCCGCAGACAGGCCAGTGGGGCCGCAAAACAGGCAAGCGGAGCCTGTAAAAACAAGTTAGCGGAGGGTTGCCCCGAGTTCTCGCCCGGTTTGTCTCCAGACAATAGCGCAGCCAGGCAGAAAAAAACGATATATAGGAAATAGCGTGAGTCGCCACATGGGTCCTTTTTCTCATTCACACAGCCGCTTCACTCTTTTCTCTTCACCACTCACTGTATACATTTTATACTTTTAAATAAGCCCTGCCCCATCCCCGCCTGCTGCCATGCCCCGTCTCTTTGACCTCCGGTACCAGTTTGTCAAGTACGGCGAGTACCACAACAACCCAGTCAACATTGCCATCCACATCGTCTTTGTGCCGACCATTATGTGGACAGCCATTGCGCTGCTGACCTCGCTCACACCCCAGGACCTGCTGCCAATTCCCGCACCGCTGTCTGCGCTGCTGGAGCTCCTGCCGGGACCCGCACCACTGGGCAATTTTCCGACCTGGCTGATTTTTGGGTTTCTAGCTTTCCATATCGCACTGGAGCCGATCGCTGGGGTAAGTCCAATAGACGAGTAACCCGGGCACCAAATGAGCGACGAAGCTAGCGCTGGTCCTTTATTTATCCCCAAATATGGCAATGCGCTCTCTGCTGCTCCTCCCCGTGAGAACTGGGACGTAACGGCTGATTTGGTTGCACTCTGCTAAACCCCCGAACCCCAACTTTCCTCCTGTAGCTCTTGTCGGCGCCATTCACATACACCATCATCGTCACGGCCGAGCAGTTTGCGCTGAACAACGAGAACGCAGTGGCGTGGGCGAGCGCCCTGTTTGTCGTGTCGTGGATTGTGCAGTTCATTGGCCACGGCGTGTTCGAGAAGCGCGCACCGGCGCTGCTTGACAACCTGGTGCAGGCGTTTGTCATGGCGCCGTTCTTTGTGTTCCTGGAGATTCTGTTCAAGCTCGGCTACCGCCCCAGCCTGGATCGCGAGCTGCGCAGCAAGGTTGGCGTCAAAATCCTCGAATTCCGCTCCAAGAACTATGGCTCCATGAAGCAGACCAACAAGTAAACCTGTCTTTGTGACCAGTTGTTTTTCCCTATTGCCGCCCCTGGCCATGATTTTTTTTTTGCCAGGCGTTTTCCGGGTGGTGGCGATGTGTCCTTATCAATGTATCTTGTGCTTGTAATTTCTTGCGGGCCCACGCACAAGCATATGCCGCACTGGAGCAAGGTAGTGTCTTGTGACTTGGGATCTGACTGCAGATCGATATCAGCTATGCAGACTGCCAGGCGCATTTGATTGCGCATTTCAGCTCCGCGCAGCAACCAGTGCTGTCCGCACTCCCCAGAGAAACAAAGATACATGGGTCTGCGTGGTGGGCACATTACATAGACTGCATTTCAGCAACCATACAAGTTGGATTTTTAAAGGGCTGGGTGGGGAAAACCTAGTGGATATATCGTATGGGAAGAGATAACGAGAGCCACTAAAACAGCTTACTCCTTGCGGGCCTTCTTTCCCTTGACCTTGGCGGTACCGCGCAGCTTCTTCAAGCGGTTCTTGCGCTCCTTGCGCTGCTTGCGCGAGGTGGTGTCCAGAGTGAGGTGGCCCTGGCGAGCAAGACGGTACTTGGGCTCGAACTTCTTGGCAGCGTCCAGCGAGTCGTAGACCAGGGCGAAGCCGGTAGTCTTGCCTCCACCGAACTGGGTGCGGAAACCGAACACGAAGATGCTCTCCTTGTCCGACTTGTACAGCTTGGAGAGCTTCTCGCGGAGCTCCTCCTTGCTGATGTTAGCGAGACCGGGGTGGATGATATCCACAACCTAATTGATCACACATAACGCATAGAAATGTTAGCAGACCCTGTCTATAGTCCGTACACCCAGCTATCCTCTCTCTCGGCGCATTTCTGCCCGGACGCACTCTCTTCCTGAGCGCGCTGCTGCTGCCACTGCCGCTTTTGATGTACTTACCATCTGCTTGCGCTGAAGCAGGCGGTTGGTCATGAACTTGCGGGTCCTGATGGTAACGGTGGAAGCGTCAGCCTACAAAACATACCGGAATTGGACAAAAGGGGGTGGGGTTCTGAATTAGCACTCGCTCCCGAATGCCTTCGAAATTTGGCTGTGCTGGCGCAGGCAGATGGTCTGCAGACCCCTCGCGAACGTTCGGCCGGACTGTCTGAGAAGCAGATCACAATTCGAATTGGTCGCCAGTTCAAATTCCCAGGAACCAGCATTGGCTGCCAAAGTATCCCCGACGCCCGGTTTGAATTCAACGGATACGCGATGGATGCCCGGCCGAAAATATCACGATCTGCCTGCTGCCCGCGGATTCAGCTGTCTGTATCCATACCATTGTCAATATATTTGTCTACGCAAAATTGCAAAAAAGAAGGAGTCGACCCGTTTGCTGTAGACCCACTAGCTAATAGCCCGCCCCGCGCACACTGGCACGCACCCGCTGGCCATCAGACCAATTCAATCGGTGCTTGATCCCAGCTCTGGTGATCGGAATCACATTATCATCTCAGGATTAGAGATCAAGGCTGTCGTCAGAGCCTTTACAAATTTAAGGGGTCTAGTGATGACGAGTGAATTGGCTTGAGTTCCTGCTCTTGTTGTCTCTTCTGGGCACTGGTAATTTAGTGGTAGAATAGAAGCTTCCCAAGCTTCCAGCCCGGGTTCGATTCCCGGTCAGTGCAGCAAGCTCTTTTTTTGCCTTCGTCGTTTATTTTGCTTCAAGAGATGCCCTGAGGAACTGCTCGATGTCGCCCTTCAAGACCGCGTCGATGCGTGCGGTGGATATGTGTGTGCGACTGTCTTTTACCATCTGGTACGGCTGGAGCACGTACGAGCGCACCTGCGATCCCCATGCGTTTTCGGGCAGCTGGCTGCGCTCTGCCGCCTTCTCTTGCTGGCGCTTGTCGTTCTCCATCTGTTTCAGCCGGGCTTGCAGCAACTCCATGCATGCAGCGCGGTTCTGTATCTGCGATCGCTGCGCCTGGCACTCGACAGTGATTCCGGTCGGGATATGAGTGATGCGTACTGCGCTCTCGGTCTTGTTGACATGCTGGCCGCCGGCACCGCTGGACCTGAATGTGTCAACGCGCAGGTCCTTAGCCTGGATGTCTGCTGCAGCCTTTTCATATGATGGTGCTATTGGGTACACCAGTACCGACGCAAATGACGTGTGTCGCTTTCCCTTGGCGTCAAATGGCGAAATCCGCACAAGACGATGCACCCCGGCCTCGCCTTTGAGCCAGCTGAACGCGAAATCGCCAGAAATACGGAACGTGCTGGTGCGATATCCGGCACGCTCACCGTGGACGGTGCTGATGTCGGAGAATCTGAAGTCCCTGGAATGTGCCCAGCCAGTGTACATCTCCACAAGCATGCGTGTCCAGTCGCAGCTGTCAATGCCGCCGGCACCCGCAGTGATGGTCATAGCAGCGTCAGCGTTTTCTTCGGTGCTTAAAAGGCACTGTAGCTTGAGCTCCTCGTAGTCCTGAGCTAGTCGCTGAATGTCGTCATCAATCAGTGCCTGCTTCAGGTCTTGGTCGTTGGCATCGTTGGCGAGGCCGATCATCTCACCCAGCCCTTTGGCTCGCGTCAGCAGGTCTGCATCCTGGTGCTGCTGGAGAGAGTCGCTGATATTGCGGAATGTCTGCACAGCAGCCTCCCATTGCATGCTACTGTGCTTGGAACCAGTGCTCATGCACCTTGTCGCAAGGACCCGAACTGACCGAACAGTCTGCGAAAACATGTGTGGGGTGTATCTGAGGGTCAAGCGAAGCAGAGCAATCTGCCCAAGCGCCCCCCGGCAGCGGTTTCGTAGCATTGCAATTTTTCGTACAGGCCAGTCAGGGCTCTTAGGGGAGAGCGGGGGATTGCCGCATTCTAGAAGCAGGGGTACTCTTACATTAGACATTACGCGCTAGAAATTGTAGAAAAGGCTAGAAAGGAAGGGTGAGCACACGGTTGTAGACAAAGGTTCCGTACACCAGGACGACAAAGCCGACGACCTGGATCCAGCTGAACGACTCCCAGCCCAGCGCCAGCGAGATCATCCAGATGAACAGCGTGCGGCACGTGTCGATGGTAGCGCGGGACGTCGCGCTCAGGTAGTTTGTAACCGACAGACCAAAGAAATTGAAGAACGCAATCGACAGCATGATGTAAATAGACGTCTGCCACACAGCTGGGTTTTCAACAATCTGGTGGAAGCCGTCCGGGGCATCAAAATAGCCGCCTGGGTGCGACCGCCCAATAAGCACATGCAGGACAGGAATCGCCACCATCACGGTCAGGGCGCCGAACGAGCCCTCGAGCCCGACCGCGCGCAGGGGCGTCAGATGGTAGTTGCGGATGATCTTCTCTTCGACCACAAACTGCGTGGCAGTGAACACCTGCGCGCCAAGCACCAGGACAACACCAAGTGCGGCCTTCCAGGCGCCTGTATCGATGGACTCGGTATCATCCAAGGGCAGGATGTGCAGCTTGTACACTTGCGGCGGCGGGGAAATAATGTTGCTGAGCCCAACGATGGTGACGCCAATGACGACCAGAGCGAGCGAGATGACCTGGAAGCGCGCCAGCCGGTGGCCAAGGAACAGGACAGAGAACAGGCCAGAGAAAATGACAACCGCGCCGCGCAGCATCTGGTACACCGAGGCTGTAGTAAAGAACAGACCAACGTTCATCAGCGTGGTGCCAAGGAGGTCGCAGGCCGCAGGAATCCACATCCACAGCGTCGCCCAGCCTGCGATTGGCTTGGTCTGGACGCCTGCGCTGCCCGCCTTCGGCTACTGCTGGCAGGGCATCGGTAGTAGGCACGTCGTCGGAGGCTGCTTCATCCTCGATACGCTCGTAGCCGGCGGTGGCGGTGGTACGGCGGCGGTACACGTTGAACAGGTAGAAGCACGCAAGGCACAGCATCTCGCCGTAGAACATGTTGAGCGTCTGCCACACCGGCTGCTCAAAGTACTCGCGGTTGGCGGGGTCCGGGTCGGCGCAGTTGCGGACACACTGCTTGTCCTGGAGCTTTGTCAGCAGCGTGTTGGCCGTGCCTGTGACAAGCATGCCGGTGGCCAGGATGGCGCCGTAGTAGGGCGAGTTGGACATTATCTAGTCTAGAGGAGGTAAAATACAGAGAGTTTGTTTCGTCAAGTTTCGTTTGCAAATGAATAGGTTGGGAAGTTTGAAGTGGAGGAAAAATGCAGCCTCACAGAGCGGGCAACAAGAAAACCCTTTTTATAGAAATCACTAATCACGGGGTAGGACTCCGGCTCACCAACGCTGCGAAGCATCCACGCGGTCCATTGCGTGCTGGCCTGCTGACCAGCTCGCTCTGCATTTATTTTATTTTTTTTTGCAATTTTATCGTGGCCAGAAGTGTCTGTGACTGCTCCCCTGCTGCTACTGGTCCAGTGGCTACTGGGCCAACTGCCTCATCCTGGCTGTGGGCCTGCGCATCCTTCGGGATTCGCAGTGCGTCCTGCGGCATTTGTCCCCTTCCCACGCACATCTCTTCAGGTACCCTGGTTGGGTCAAGTCTGGGGACTACGCTTCGGTTTCCATTCGCAGATAAGCATCATATCTATCCGTTGTATGCGAGATTGCCAGCCACAAGGACGGCGAATCCCAGTACGCGTACATAGCTGAATGTCTCCCAGCCCAGCCCCAACGAAATTGACCACACCATGACTGTCTTGCATAGGTCGATGGTGATGCGTGACGTCGCACCCAGGTGCTTGACCAGAGACAGTGAGTAGTAGTAGCTGAGCGCCTGCCCCAGGATGCACACTGCCATGGCTACACTTAACCGTACAGAGCTCGTCAGCTGAGCGATGGCCAGCGGGGTATCTAGAATCCCACCGTGCTGGCAGGCACCAGCCAGGTAGTATAGGGGTACAAGCAGCGCCGCCATTGTGCAGAACCCAAACACGCCCTCGATACCAGCGACCTTGGCGGGGCGGATGGAATATCGACTCAGGATTGATTCTTCGACCACCGTCTGGGCTGCATTGAGGAACTGTGCTACCGCAGCAAGAGCAACCCTAGCCAGAGCGATCCTGGTGCTTGAGCGGCCAGTAGTCGGCGTACTGTTGACAGTGAGTCTTCTCTCCATATGTGAGCAGATCAGGAAGCATGCTAATGACCACACCCAGCAGTATGATAGCCAGCGAGGTATATTGTCTGGTCGACAGATGCCGATCAAGGAACTTTGCTGCCAGCATCCCTGAAAATATGACCGTTAGACCATGCAGCATGTTGATCAGCGACGGTGGTAGGTAAAAGAAGAGAACCAGCATCATCGTAGAGCTTACAATGTCCAGTGCCGTTGGCAGCCAGAGCAGCAGGTAGCCAAAACCCTGCATGGGGCGTTGCGAAATCTGCACTGGTGGTGATTCGGCATCCTGCAGCATATATGAAGTCTCCGACGCAATATTGGCTCCATCCAGGTCTGCTTCTTCCATGATAAGCTGCTTTTGGGTCCGCCGACGATTAGTTGGGCTACGGATAGCTGGTGTCAGCAGACACAAAATTCCGCCAAGGAACATCGCCATCGTCTGTAAGACCGGCTGCTGAAAGTATTCGCGGTCGGCAGAGTCTAAATCGGCGCAGTGGTCTACACATGTCTGGTTCTGAAGTTTCAAGCATACGGTACAGGCTGCGCTCGATCCCAGCAGCCCCAGCGCAAGCCGCACTTTGGATCTTGGGGAGATATGTCTTAGAGCAGGGGACGTAGTGTTCATTAGAGAGGTGCCAATACAGTGTAGCAGTTTAAGGAAAACAGAATGGAGAAAAGGCCTAGCTCAAACGAAGTGTTCATTATAAAGCCCTTTTAGCACCATGTCCTATTTGCTTTTATTTTTGACAGCATGGACACGTTATAGACAAAAGATGGAGGGAGTGACGGAATATTGGAATCGGACTATGCAGTGTCTCAGTGTGAAAACGACAACGTCACTATGAATATCTTAGGCAGTGAGTCTTACTCTCACTGTAATATAAAGCCACAGAACAATGGCATATATCTGCAAGGGATGTGCTGGTCCGTGAGCGTGATCTTCCTTGGCGCGTATAGCGACGTATGTGAGAGGGGGAAGAGGCACTGCATTAAGAGAATTTGGCTAGCCAAAGAACGGTAGCTTGGCGGAGCCATCGTACGCGACATAGCCGTAAACTAAGATGGAAAACCCAACAGCACGAACATAGCTGAATGCTTCCCAGCCCATGGCTAGCGATATCGTCCACACAATCACAGTGCGGCACAAGTCGACAGGTCAGTCTCGATGTCGCGCCCATGTACCGAGTAAACGCAAGCGAAAAATAGTATGCAAAGGCCCGACTAACCCAGAACATGAGCATGGTCTGCAAGACACGGGGTGTAGCTACCATCTGGTGCACGGCCAGCGGGATATCCAGAAGCCCGCCAGCGTACTTGGATCCTGTCACCAAATAGAACACGGAAAAGAAGCCAGCAATCGTGACCAGCCCAAACATGCCTTCGAAGCCTGCTAGCAAGATGGGTTCGATTGCGTAATGTGCAAATATTGCCTCTTCAACGACGCCCTGCGCGCCGCCGAAAAATTGGGCAACGAGGGCGAGCAGGATTCCTAGTGCCACGCTGCCCTGTGTGGAGACGGTGGTGGGGGTCGATTCGCGGGACGTAGTATCGGGAGCCATGCTGATGAGAACGCCGGAAAAAACTATTGCCAGCGATGCTATCTGCTTGGGCGAAAGCGTGCGGCCGAGGAACCTGGATGCTAGAATCCCAGCAAACACCACGCCTAGCCCGCGTAAAATCAGAAACAGCGACGGGGGAACGTAGAGGAATAGAGCAAACATCAGCGCCGAATCAATGACGTCCATAGCCGCTGGGATCCAAAGGGCGAGATACTCTATGCCTTTCATAGACGGCAATTCTTGTGTACTGGGCGCTTCCACAGTATGTGCAGCACCTGAGCCCTCCAGCAGTGCCTCCGCAGCACTACCAGCGACACCGACCCGCTTTACTGATGCGCGCTTTGTACGCAGGGCCTGGTATAGTGGAACAGCTAAACACAGAAACTCACCACCAAACATAAAAATCGTCTGCAAAACGGGCTGCTCAAAGTAAACTGGTGTCTCTGTGTCCTCTGGACTACAGTTTTCAATGCATGTCCTGTTCTGAACTTTCTGGAGTATTGTGCCAGCAGCAGTTGAGACCAGGAGGGCCAGAGTGAGGAGTAGACGGCGCAGCGGCGATAGTTGTGGTGCTGCGTGTCTGTTGCGCGGCATATTGTGCAGAAAAGGGGGAAAATTACCAAGGAAAGAGCCAGGAAGGCCACATGGCCAAGCTATTTACTGGTGTAAAGTAGTGGAAAATGGATCAAGCAATCTACCAGTCGCGATACCCGCGCACTGTCATGTGAGTAGGCAAGGCAGAGGGGTGATGGCTGCAGTTAGAGGCCATCATCAGGCATCACCATGTAACTGCTGTTGATACAATAACCCTTCACACAGCATACAGGCCTGTATTCCACTTTAGGACTAGCTGATTCATTGGTGTAAGGATATGTTACTTGATAGAGCTATGCATAAAATAATACAGGATAGAGTCGTATATCTAACCACGGACAAATGGCAGGCTGACGGAGCCGGCATAAGCAAAGTTTCCGTAGACCACAGCAGCAAATCCTGCAGCCTGCACGGCACTGAAGGACTCCCAGCCAAGCCCCATTGAAATTGCCCACACCACCAGGGTGCGGCATTGGTCGATGGTTGCGCGAGCCGTTGCACCCCAGAACCCAATAACCAGCAGTGCGCATACACTCGCTGTAGCCTGGGTCATCAAAAAGCACAGCATCGAAACCCACAGCCTCTGGTGGCTAATGACCTGACGCACTGCTTCGACAATATCGAAAAATCCGGTCGGCTGTGATGTAAGATAGAACGGGAGCAGCACAAGGAGGATAGTCGAGATGCCAAAGAATCCCTCATGGCCAGCGACCTCGACCGGGGCAACCGAGAAGCGTTCCAGGATAATGTCTTCAGAGATGTACTGAAAGGCAGACAGCAATTGCGATACCAGCACGAGCGTCACACCAAGGATGAGGCTTCTTGCGTCATATGCGCAGCCCTCCACACGGCTATTATCGAGGAGATCCGGCAAGGTGCTGAAGAAGATGCCAGCAAATACAAGGGCTAGGGAAATGCACTGAACAAGCGTGAGCCGCCGCCCAAGGAACTTTGCTGCGAAGATACTTGCGAAAATTATGCTGAGACCACGCAGTATGTTCATTATCGAGGTCGGAATATACACCAGAATGAGGAACAGCATGGTGGTGCTTGTGGTATCGCATATCGCCGGGAATCCCAGCAGCAGACGGTAGGTACCGCGCAAGGGAGCCTTGTGCCGCGCACGTGGAACCAAAAGTCGCGTGGTCTCGTCTGCTGTGTTCATTTCCGCGCGGCCCTGTGCAAACTGGTTGTAGAGCACGGAGAGCATAAAGCTGACAATTTCGCCTACCAACATGCCAGTGGTCTGCAGGATGGGCTGTGTGAAGAATTCCGGCGGCGCGGGGTCCTCAGGGCTGCAGTGGGCTATGCAGGTCTTGTTCTGGTACTTGAGAATAATGGTATTGAGGGCGCCACCCACCAGCATACCAGCCAGGACAAGAACCTTGAACAGTGCAGGCATGTGCGCGGGTTGCTGCGTTTGTCGAGGATGCATTGGCGCTTGTGAAAGTGCTGAAATACAGGCGAGTTCAAAAGAAAGCAAAAGGTAGAGAGGGAGCAGGGGCGATGTGCAAAGAAAGACATGCCATGCCTGCTTCTTAAGAGTCGCAGATACAGGGGCGATCTTTTAGAAATCCTGCTCGCTCCTGGCAGGGGAGAATCGGCGCGTGTGACGGCTGATGCCATCCGCCATTTACAGTTCGCACGGATTGCCCACAGACGTGTCGACTGACGACGATATCGCTCGAGATGGTGCAATCTCGTCTGGCATCTGTAACAGTGGCAAGATGCACGATGTATTTTAAAAATACCATTTCTAATCATCCTTGCGCTTGCCCTTGGCCTTGGCCTTGGCCATAGACTTGGACTTTTGCTTGATCGACTCCATGTTGGGCGCTGTCACCTTGACTTTGCCGAGCATCTGCGCAATCATCTCGACATCCGACACGCCCTTCATCAGCTCTTTCTCACGGTTAGCCAGGATCGTCTCGAACTCCAAGCGCTCTGCCTCCTGCGAGTCTGCAGAGTGCGTAGATTTGGGCTTGTTGTTGTCGGCTGCTGCCAAAAACACGCTCAGGGCCATTTTGCTGGCCTTGCCCTTCTTCATGACGCCCGGAACCAGCTTGACGCGGTACTTGTAGGCAGACAGCGAGTTGTAAGGTGCACACACGGGGATGGCAAAGCTCAGGTTGTCGCCGGCCAGAGGCGACGGCGTGAGGAGGTCGAGCACGTTCATCTGGTCCATGGAGATGTCGGCAGCGTCTTCGTCCTCATCGAGCTGCTTCTCATTGGCAGGCTTCTTGTACGGCTTGTCATCCGAATCCTGCTTGGTGGCCATAGCCTTGAACTGGTCGACGATGCTGGGTGGCGCCTGCGACGAAACAGGCAGACCAGAAATGCCTGTTTCCTCAGCCGGCTTGCTGGCATTGTCCAGTGCCTGCTCGACATCCTTGCCAGTGGATCCCAGGAGTGCCATGCGGATCTCGCGGTCATCGTCATCCTGCTCGGCGTACTTCTCCTTCATCTTCTTCATCTTGCCCTTCTTGCCGCGCTTCTGTGGCTGCTGCTTCTGCTTCTGCTGGGACGCCTCGAACTTGCGCTCCTCTTCGAGGCGCCGCATTTCCTTCTTGCTCAGCTTGCCCTGGGGCACCTCCGTCTCCTCGTGGTCCTTGCCTTGCTTGCGCTCCTTGCGCTGCTGCCGCCGCTCCTTGGCCGAAATCTGCTTTTTGCTGGAGGTATGCGCTGCAGAGGGGCCGCTATCGCCAAAATCGTCGGCGTGGGCCTGCTCGACTTCGTCCAGGTTGTACTTGCTCCGGGCAGCGACAAAATCAATGCCATCGGACCTGGCCGGCTTGGGCTGCTTGGCTGGCGGGACCTCTTCAGGAGCGTCAGCATTGATGATCGTGAACTCATCATCGTTGCCAGCAGGCTCCTCTGGTGCCAGCTCAGGCTCATCCTTCTTGGCAGCGCTGCCCTCGAAGGTGCGGCGGTTCTCCTCCATGATCGCCATCCGCTGCTGGTGCGCCTTGACATGGCGCGCGACGCTCTCGTCGTCAGCCAAGCGGAACAGGAAACCAAAGCCGTACACGAGCTGGGTGGGTGGCAGAAAGTGCTTCTTGCCGCGGATCATGAAGCTTCCGGTGGTCAGATACTCGCCAGTAGGCGCCGTCTTGCTGACCTGGCTAGCCTCGACCCACCATGCCGAAGTCACAATCTTGGCATCCCAAGCACGCGACTGGCACACACTCATGATACCAGCCTGGAACAGCGTCGAGGGCGGGATGGTCTCTGCTGTCTTCTTGGCTGAGGAATCGGCCTTGTCGAGCACCGAGGCAGCCTCGGGCGCAATCTTGTTTTTGACAATCACCGATGCCGCACCGTGGATATCTGCGTGGATATAGGCGTCGCCGGGCTTCAGATACTTTTTAACCAGGATCTCGTTCTGCTGCATGTCGCGCCCAGCGATCACCAGGTAGCCGTCCGAGGACACAAACCAGGCAAACTTTTCAAACCAGAACGGCTTGCGCAGCTGGCTCACTGTAGCCGTGATTTTGGTCGCCTTCAGGTCGGCGCGGATCTTCTGCTCCGCCGACTGCAGGGCCTGTTGTGAGACCGCCAGGGTCTTGGAGTGCTTGACACCGGCTGCCCGCCGCGACGTGTAGTACCGCTGTGCATTTGCAAATGCCGATTGGAAAATGTCAACGTCGACATCCAGTGGGCCTGCAAATTCCCGCTGCTCATCGTCATCCCCATCGCTGTCCGAGTCGTCCCAGTCATCGGGATCATCGAGCTCCAAAGTGATCTGGTTGACGCCGAGGTTCAGCTTCTTGATCTGCTCAGCAACCGGGTTCCCCAGATCACGCTGATCGTCGACCAGCTCCTCCAGCTCCTGCCAGTCCATGCCAGCAGCAACCGCCTGGACGAATGATCATGATTGCTTGGTCAACAAACTCCAGATTCAACTCGATCCGCCGAGCCTGCTCTTCGGCCTTGCGGTGGGCAAGCTCCAGAGAGGCCACACGTCCATCGTGCTCAGACTTGATTGCCTCGAGCTTTTTGACTGCGGCAATCTCCTGCTGCTGCACCCTGACCTTGAGCCGCTGGGCCTCGATGTTCGAGAAAAACACATCCGCTGCGTCAGCAAAGCTCGGGTACTCTCTGTACGGCTTGTTCTTGTGCTGCTCGAACAGCCAGGGGTGGAACTCGTCAAACAGATCCTCTTCCGGCGAACTATCGGTGCGTGGCAGGAATGTCGTGTAGCCAGGATGCACCCCGTGCCGCAGCTCCTGTGCAATTCCGTATGCCTCACCATAAGCCATCATGAGCGCGTCGATCTGCGGCGACTGCGGCGTGAGGTCCATCCCCGTGGCGATGCGCAGCGTTGGGCTGAGCTTGGCGCGCAGGATGACGTGCTCAGACAGCGCCGGTCCGTAAGCGCCAAACGTCGCCAGGGTGCGCTTCAGGTTGTCCTTCGGACCGGCCTTGGCCAAGAGGTTCACCAGGTCCTGGCGCTGCACCGGCTGGATATCGCGCGACTCTGCTAGCCCGTATGTCTCGCCCACAGCAAACTTGTCTTCCTCCAAAACGACCACACGCAAAAGCGCCAGGATTCTGTACTGGTAGTCGGTCAGGATGATGTTACCCGAGGCGTAGAACTCGCATACGATATGGTACGTGCCTTCTTCCTGCGCACCGGCCATGACGGCAAACTCAAAGTCCACGACACGGTCCATGCCGATCTGCTTTACTGCTGTCAGCTTAGCGGCCACGCAAGTGCTTGCGCAACTTCATGCAGAAGCTTGACGGCGTAATCGACTTGTCGCGGGCGTAGTCGGTTGTGTGCAGTCGGATTCCAGACTCCACCAGCACCAGTTCTTTGTGGTCTGGCTCGGTGAATTTCATGAGGAACGTCTTTGAATTCACATCGTACACGTTTTGCAGGCGTAGTCCGACAATGCGCTGGTTCAGTGCTGTCACCGTCGCGCACACATCGATGGCTGAAAAGCGCTGCTTCATTTTGTTCAATGGCCGAAATAGAATAGCGAGAGAATTGCGGAAGAGAAGCCTGTCGAACGTCGTCTTTAATCGCTGCGGCCGAGTTTCAGCTCAATCCCTTTTTTGCTGCGGCACGTGAGTCAGTGAGTGTTGGCCCCTTAAGCCTACAGCGGCCGATGGGCTCAGTCGATTTGAGAGCCAAAAGCGCACCCAAGCTTTTTTCTTTTCACTTGATCCACACCATATCCCTGCTATCCACACTGCGTTCTCGCCATGAAGGAGCCCGTGAAGAAGGACATGCTGGCGCTAGCTTCAGCAGACAAGGAAGAGCAGTACGTGCACCAGGTTTATAACGAAATTGCCTCGCATTTCAGCGACACCCGCTTCAAGCCCTGGCCTGTGATCGCCCGCTACCTCAACGAGCTGCCTGCCGGCAGTGTTGGTGCCTGACATTGGCTGCGGCAACGGCAAGTACCTGGGCGTGCGAACCGGCGACGTATTTATGATGGGCACGGACCGCAGCGAGTCGCTGGTGGAGATCTGTCGGCAGCGCAACTACGAATGCATGGTCAGTGACGGCTTGTGTTTGCCATACAGGACAGGCGCGTTTGATTTTGCCATATCAATTGCTGTTATTCACCATTTCTCATCGCCCGACCGTCGGCTGCAAGCAGTGAAAGAGCTGCTGAGGATTGTGAAGCAAGGGGGCACGGTGCTCGTGTTTGCATGGGCGCTGGAGCAGAACGGTCCGGCGCAAGTTTGATCCAAGCACTCAGGATGTTTTAGTGCCGTGGGTTGTTCCTAAATCGAGAAAGCCAGAGTGTGAAGGAGCTAGTGAACCAACTGACGATAAGGTCTACCACAGATACTATCACCTCTTCAAGGAGGGTGAACTCGACCAGCTATTTGTGCAGGCTGGTAGCTGCGAGCTCGTTGAGAGCGGCTACGACAGGGACAATTGGTATGTAATTGCTAAACGAAACTAGATATCGAATAGAGTATTGCATATCATTATACTTCACATACTAAAATGATTACCTGGAGGTAAGGAAATGAGTTGTATACCGCTACCAAGCAATCTTGATACATCGGCAAATACCAAAGCACCTTAAAGACTATGTTGTAGTAGCATACTTGATGCAATTCTATATCTTTGGCCGGCATAAAACTTGTAAAAGCATCTTATTAATCAGTATACCAAGGATGCAAAGTCGCTCCAAAACTCGTTTTTGAGGATAGACTTCATTTCAGAGGCTGAGGTTGTAAAGTTGACAAGAAAGTCCTTGCTGGGTGGTGGCGACGGTAGAATAAGAAAATTCGCTGCTGGGTATGTTGGGTGTGAAGTTGAAAACGCCTGCACACCACTGCCGAAATCTGCATTGTACATCCTAGCCTGGGACATGTTAGTTGTTATTGTAACAAGTTTGTACTTCATCATGGTTGCAATGAGTGCTCCTGTACTGAAGTCATCGGACTCGAGGAGGTCGATGAATGACCCAATGTACGGAGGTGTTACGTTCGATAGTGTGTCGCGGATTTGGCCAACTGTGTCGGCAAGCGTCTGGGGAGTGATCGGGTCCACTACACGGTTCATTTGGTTGGTGACGATCCTGTGCACAAGCAGGGTTTCCGAAATAGTTCATATCCGTCATTCCAAGGCGGCCGCGAAGGTCACAGGCTACAGATACGCAATGTTCACCTTCAATCCTTGCTTTGGCCTTAGTAAGCCTTGAGAGCCACCCTGGATTCTTTGCCTTTGCCCTCCGCTTTGGCTTGACCATGGACTTTGCTGCCAATTGCGGTCAAAAGGTCGTTTGAAGATACGCGTGAGCCAGGTGGCATGCATGCAAGCACCTGGCTGCGAAGGTCGTCGAGTTTGTCGCGCGAAATACGGAACAGATGGCCGCGATTGGGGGTTTTTCTCTCAATGTAGCTGAGGAGTTTCCCGCGGGTATTAGGTGGGAGCCCGACAAGCTTGTCTGCTATTAGGAGCTTTCGGGTATAGGCCCTGAAGAGTGTATCCTCCAGCGGCAGGCGCTCATTGGGGAGATATTGGCGAATAGCCGATCGGTCAAAGCAGAATCTGGTCGTTTCCGCAGGAACACCAGCGACCATTGCACGCGTCTGGTCCGCCCAGCAGTTGAAAAACTCGAAATAGCCATAGCCGTCAGTAACCCCATGGTTGACATTGAGAAGATACAAATTAGCCCGCTGTTATCCCTCAGCCGTACTACGTGGGTATTGGCGAGCTTGATCATCCCCGTAGCCTTGTCTGGGTGAGCAAAGTCACAAACAGGCACCAGATCGCTGGGCCAAGTTGACGGGCTGAAGTTGGCAGACTCGATGTCGCAGTAATGGATGTCGGACTGGGACTCGCAGTATCCGGGTAGGTTCAAGGTTTGGCTTGTCCACTACGATCTCCATCCGGCCGCCGTTCTTTTGCTTGAGATAGCCGGCGAGTATAGGAAACTGCAGCACTGTCCGATAGTAGGCTTCTTCGAGCTCCTTGGGCGGCATGAAGTTCACTGGTGGTCTCGTTGTTGGCATAGAAGAATACTGTGCGGAGATTGTTAAATGATAGAAATGATTCGAACTTGGTGAGGGCGTAGACCTCCGATTCGATGCTGTCTAAAAACTGACTCATGATAAAGCTACTTCAGAAAATGGCGTCAAAGACTATGTGGAATGGCCTACCTAGGATGCGAGTTCCAGCGACGTGTATTTATCTCACGGACAGCATTGCAGGGACATTTGTTTTGGCTAGCAGCGCCGGGGTGGGTACTTGTTTGTATTGCTGCTTGGCGAATTCATTTGGCACAAGTAATTTATTGTCATCCAGGGCATTTATTTACCAGAGTGGCTTTTGTTTCGATGCCAATGAAGGTGTTTGGCTCGATTATGTTGGATTGGGCCATATTGGAATTAAGTCACTCGATTGAACAATGGCACCGTTACTGATGGCTTGAATGCCAGCATAATGCCGACTCTTCCACGGCTGCTTCAGATAATCCGCCCCTGGCCCTGCGCACTATTTTCATTATCTTGCACACTTTGAAATCCAAAAGCTACGGAATATGTCGAGGAGGTATAGGCATGCTGCCACGCTCAGGAATTAGTCGATGGCACGGCTTTACTGTGACACAGCCATGGGTGTGCTGTTTGGATCGATGGGTGATGCATGCAGACGCTTATGTGGTAGGGTTTGATGATCAATGAATCAACCCATCGCTTCCAGCAAGCCCAAACGCTCGCTTGGCCAAAGCTTTTTCCTACTGAGGTTTGTTTTCTTGTCACTCCCGAATTCGTTATTTGCTGCCTTTTTAAATTCACAGTAAAGCAAGAATGGGCGTTCCAGGACTGTTCCGGTGGCTGCAGCACGAGTTTCCCACAGCGTGCTTCACAACCACGCGGCTGGACATACACAGCTTCCAGACCCTGTCAGTCGATCTCAACAGCACACTGCACCGGAGCGCACGGCAGAGCAATGGTGACCTGGCAACAGTATCGGCCAGTGTGGACAGAATTGTCGACCTGATCCGGCCAAAGCGGCTCGATACTCCTGTCCATCGACGGTGTGCCGCCGCGGATCAAAGAGTGGCTGCAGCGGGAGCGGCGGGCGCGGACGGCAGAGGCACAGGCGGGCAGTGGTGAGTTCCTGTCGTTTGCGATCACACCGGGGACGCGGTGGATGCGGCAGGTAGAAGCACACCTGGATGAGCACATTGAGAGAAAGCACAAAATGGACGACAAGTGGCGGCAGGTGAAGGTGGTGCTGTCAGGGTACAGGGATCCCGGTGAGGGCGAGCAGAAGATCATGCGGTATCTGGAATCCACCAGGGACACGCGGTTCCAGCACTGTGTGTGGTCGAATGACGCCGACACCGTGCTGCTGTCAGCTGGCGGCGCATGTGCCCAATATCACCATGGTCAGCGAGCGCACACCCAATGGCGTCCCGACATATACGGTTGTGGATATCGACGAGCTGGAGAGCCAGCTAGTTAAGCGGTATGCGCCGACACAAGAGATTACTGGGAATATCGTGAGGCGCCAGAAGTTCATCGACGACCTGGTGTTTATGTCGTTTCTGGCCGGCAACGACTTTCTGCCGCCGGCCGTCAACATGCAGACAACCGATTCAGATGCGCTGGATCGGCTGTGGCGGCTATATGCCGGCAGCCCGCTGGTTGATATGAATATTCACGACCGTGGTGTGATCAATGTCGACGCATTCCGCATTCTGCTGGATCTACTGGAGGTCGAATATGAGCAGAGAGATTTCCGCAAGCATATCGGCGTCATGTCGCTGGGATCGCAGCTCACGGCACTGCGGATTCGGAGGCTGGCATGGGACTCGCAGCGGCACCAGCTGTCAAACTCAGAGTCAGCAACAGCGACCGAGACAGAGGTACTACTGGAGGAGGTGGTGGAGAAGCGGCCACGGAAGAAGAAGCGGGGTAAGGAGTCGAAGAGCGAGCGGCGGGCACGCAAGGCAGTCAAGCAGAAGCAGGACCTGCCGTTCGTGTGGACCGGCGGGATCAGCGACATTTCAGGCCTCGGATACCGAGCTTGAGGTCAAGCTGCTGCCTGAAGCTGCTCCACTGGATGAGATCTTCCCTGTTTATGTTCCCTTGGGCGAGTGCCGCAGCGAGCCGACGCTGAAATACGATGGCAAGCCGCTGTTGTCACCGATTCTGTTGTCGGCTACGCAGTTCATTACCGATTTTGCTGCGAAAAAGCCAACAATGCCGGTCTGTGAGATCATCGGGTATGTCAATAGTGGGAAGCTGCGGTGGCTGCAGTCGATGGCACGGGCGCAGGGCCTGGAGCCCAAGCTGGTCGGCCCATCCGACGTCGAGTATGAGGGGATGTGCCGCAAATGGAAGCTGCAGCGCGCAAGCAAGGCCAGCGATATCCTGCTGTCTACAGCCATGGTTGTTATCGGCGATATTGACTACTGCCCACCGTCACACATCCTCACCCTGATACACGCGGAAGACACACCCGCCAGCACAACCATTGCGCTGGTCTCTGACAATGACTGGGATATACTGTATGCAGACGCAAAAACCGAGCACCGGCGGGAACAGGAGCACCACGAGTGGCGGCTGCGGCGGTACATGCAGACATACCGCACGGCCGATGCCGCTTTTATCTCCCATTTGTGCAAGCACTATGCACTGGCTGTGGGGTGGACGGCGCAATATTACTTTGCACAGACCGTACCGAGCTGGCATTATGCGTGGCCGAGAGACATTGAGTCAATGGGCACCGCCCCGATGTTTTCCGACTTTCAGCTGTATATTGAAGCGTTCGCGGAGGTTTGGAGCAGTGTGCCGCGGTCAGATCAGCCGCCGCCGCTGCCCCGTGAGCACATGCTCAGCGTATTGCCAAAAGAGGCGTGGAAGCTGCTAGACGCCGATGAGCAGCAGTGGGCACAGATGCTGGCCGGACAGCAGTACTCGGAGAGCGCGCGTAAGGTGGTCAGAGCAAGGATGGAGAACCGGCTGGAGGATATTGCCTGTGTGAGGATCTGGTTTTAAAAGCTGTCGATCACTCAGCCTTCGTGCGTGGGAGCCATGCGCCTGGGCGCACGCAGGCCATCATGCATGCCAGTTCGGCGTTGCATTCTGAATGCCACACTTGCATCGGTTTTTTCCGAGGGCAGATGGCTTTAAAAATATATTTGTATGCAGTACGCAGGTCTGGTGTGAGTGCAAAGGGGCCAGGCGAGGGGGTGGTTCACGATAAGTTACAAAGGGGGCGTATTTAACAGTGGTTGATGTGTTGGTAGAAAATTGTCGGGTTGTTGAAGTACCTCTGGCACTGGCTGCAGTATATCAACGAGTCGGCGGACTGTGGGCTGGCTGTGCTGTAGACCGACGTGAACTTTGACGTATCGGGGTTTGGCACCCAGACGTTCTGGATCAGAATATCCTCGGGCTTGACCTCAGGGATGGTAAGCTTGGGCAGGATGTGCTTGCTCTTAAAGGACATGTTTACAGTTCGGAGAAAAAGCGATGTTTTGGTGAAGGGTGGTGAAGCAAAGGAGAAAAAGGATGGGCCGACTCTTCTCTGGGCTGACCAAAAAAAAAAAGCACTTTGGCCGAACCTCAGCGATTTCTGACAACACATATTTTTTCTGACTCGGTGGAATCCAGCAGCGTGGGGAAAAGTAAAATTAACCTGGAGAGACATGGATTTATCTCCTAGTAACTGGGAAAACGAAATATTGATATTTCCAGGTCGCCATCGGTAGCGTTCCTTGCATTTTAGACGATTGCGCACGCGCCAGGCAGCGCAGCGCTCAGACGGCATTGGGAGTGGCCCCTGTACATCGATAGCGCATCGATCAAACATGGTCCCATCGATGGAATGTGAGCAAGCGAGGCAGCACGTGATAGAGTCGAATAAGCCATCCCAGGCCAATGAGCACGGCCAAAAAAAGAGTAGTGTGGGGTTTGAAAAAACTTTCGCTCCTCTCCTCTTTATGAAATAAAAGGCAATTTAAATTCAAAGTTTTTGCAAAATGGAGGTCGACCAAGAGTATGCTCAGCCTACGCCGGCACTGGCAGCCAGCAGCACATCGAGCACACCGACAGCCGAGATAACCACTACTGTAACACCAGCCTCTGGCGCGCCTAACGTAACGGTGACAACAAGATTGCAAACTGCGCCGCAGCCGCAAACAGCATCGGCAGTATCGCCAAGCGGATTGGCAATGGCCATGCACAACGCGCATATGAGTGCGCTAACGGAGACAGCATATGGTGGGCCTGCGGCGGCGCCGTTTTTCCAGGATAACCCGCACCAGGTGCACTCGTTCATGACGGACACGCATGGGGTGAGCCACTACCATCGGCCAAGCAGCATCCACCGCAACATTGCGCATGCGCGGTGGACGCAGCAGATGGCGATGCAGCAAATGGAGGTACAGCGCGAGATGCACATGATGCACCACCAGAACCTGCAGGCGATTCAGCAGGCACCGCAGCATAATATGGAGGCCCAACACCGTGCAGCACAGTCGATGGAGATCCAGCAGATGGCGATCCAGCAGATGGAGCTACAGCGCGAGATGAACAAGTTGCACCATCGGAACTTGCAGGCGATTCGGCGGGCGTCGCGGCAGCATATGGAGGCACAGCATCGCGCGGCACAGCAGGTGGCACGTCGGCTGGCCAACGCGCGGCTCCCGCATATCCAAAATGGGGAGCCATCGATTAACAGCGACGTGAGCCGCATGCTGATGGCGCCGCTGTTCGACATGCACCGTCGGCCGTTTGCCACCCCTGAGCGTTTCCGAGTGCGACATATGCAGCGGGTTGAGATGCTGCAGGCAATGCATCAGAGGCCGCGGCAGCATAGGCCGAATAGGGAACAGGGCAAGAAGGGGCCCATCATCGAGGAGATCAACAGCGGGCAGACATCTAGAATAGAGAGCGAAGTGGAGGAAGAAAAGGAGGCCGAGGACGAGGACGAGTGGGTGTCGGATGGAGATGACGTGCTGAGCCAGGAGACGAAGGAGATGATTGAGCGGATCCGGCGGCGCGCGGCAGACCGCAGGAGGGTCTTCCGCGGAGGCATCTCGAAGCCAACGGCCAGCACCCGGTCGCAGCGCCTGCGGAATGCTGCGGGTGCGTCAGGCAAGACCCGTGAAGAGCTGTCAAAGGCGTACAGGCAGTTTATGCGTGACGGGGCCAACGGCCAAGAGCTTGTTACCCAGATGGGCTCGGGCGACACCTATGCAGTGCAGCAGATGCTGGATGCTGGCATTCCGGTGGACATTGCAGACAACATGGGCCGCACACCGCTGCACATTGCGTGCTCGCACGGCAACGCCGACACTGTCCGATTGCTGATTTCCAGGGGCGCCAGCGTCAATGCCACCGACCGCATTGGCAACACCCCACTCGCATTGGCAGCTACCAGCACGGGAACTGAGTCAGTCATTGCCTTGCTGGAGGCTGGCGCCGACCCGCGTATCGGCTCAGGCACAGTGTCGGCGATGGGCATGGTTCGGTCGCGGCTGAAGCGCATGCGGGCGGCGATTAGGGAGACGCGTGTGGTGGAGGACGCAGTTGACTCGCAGCTTCTGGAGCGGGCACTGGCAGCTGCCCGTGACCGGCGGAAGCAGGCAACAATGGTGGCCCGCGAGTGCATGGACATCATCCGCATGCTGCGCAGCTACTCACTGCAGCAGATTATGCTAGAGAACGAGGAGGCCGATGCAGAAGAGCCCAAGGACAAGGGAGGAGAAGCCACCAAAGGCGCTGACGAATGAGGGTCTGTCTGATCTGGACGACTTGACGGCGCAGCTGCAATCACTGGGCATGGCAGAGCAGCCGAATGAGCCGGAGGCGGAAGAAGAGGCGATGCCGGATATTGTTGGTGTTGCTGTTCATCGGGTTGCCAAGAACACGTATGCGGGCAAGATCGCCCAGGAGAAGCAGGAGGAGGAGCAGATGGATGCATTGCTGGAGAAGTTTTCGCTGCTACTGACCAATGCCGGCGCCAACGGCGATGAGTAAAAGCATCTGCCGGGGTGGCTTTTCTGTCTCACCTTGGGTTCTATTTTCATTGGCGCCGCCCCGCGGTTCCCTGTATGTCTCCAGGAAAGCGATGCTGGCCCGAACACGAATATTTGAATCACCGATGCAAGGCGCTCCTCATATATATTTCGACACTTGTCTAGATGTGTCTTTACTAATTGTAGTTGCTTGTGCTTAAATTTAATTGCATTATTGGTCTACATAGGGTGGTCGGTAGCGAGGTGGGATATAGCGACGCTGTTGTTGTTGTTTTCGGTACGCCGTTTTTGATTCTTCAGCGCACTCCGGCATTCTGGGTAGCGCCTCTCATTTGGCCTGGGTTTTGTTTAATGATCATTCCGTTTGTTGTTGGTCCAGTAACACCACATTTCCTGCTCACATACCCTGTCCCCAATAAATATCTCTCCTCACCCCCTCACCGCTTACTAATTCACTTACCATATTTCTCCCTCCACCACCTGCACCACCCCTATATCATGTCGCTTCATCTGTGTAAAGACTGCATGACGGCGTTTGAAAATGAAGACTGGTACCATACCCACATGCTGCGTATTCACAACATCGATCTGCCAGCAAGAAGGCAGATGTCGATGAACTCGTCTGTCTGCTCGATTCCAAGCCAGCCAGCAATTGACGAGCGGGTTGTGGAGCACCGGCCAGGGTCGGTTTTACCAATGCTGTTTAGTGCGATCAGGCGGCGCCTGTCTCTCTGGTAGAAAAACAATTATCAATTACTTTGCTCATGATGTGAGCCCGGACTGCTAGGTCAGCATGGTTTGGCAACGTCAATAAAGAGCAACACGGCGAACCGGTCATTTGAACGTGTCGGATGGTTGTTGGTACAATGGTCGATCATGGACATCTCCTGTCTTGATGGCCTGCCCAACGCGGGTGTCTCTGCGCTGGTTCGTCGCTACTGGGAGCAGAATAGCCTGTAGCTGCAGCACGCCTCTTGCACGGCTTCTTTATTGCCGGAGTGGATGCCAGAAGCATCAGCAGCAATAGGCCGTAGAACGACGGAACCGTTCAGGAATACTGACTGAATCACAGGACTGGAAAATGAGTCTGGAGTTTAGAACTGCTGCGAGATCGCGGTTCAAGATCCGAGACGAATAGGCTCGCCTGTATTGTGCCATGGCCTGCTTACATGAACTCGCTTTGTACAGCGGAGAAGGCCATTGGCACGTCACAGTTGGGTTCTTCGATCTCTGGTAGGGCCGCGGATTGGGAACATGCCAGAATGTCTGCAGGCGACTTTTTGCAGCAGAACGGGCACATCGACGATGTCCGGAATTCGTCGATCCAGATAGACTTCAAAGCCATGGTGCTTGAACTTGTCGCGCCCATCCCTTGCCTACGGATCGGCGCATGGTGTCGGGCCATCTGGCGCACTCCAATTGCCCATTTTCTGCACCAGATCTGGACCGAACTTGGCTCCAGGGGTTTGCGGCAAGCTGACCGTTCCAGGTCTGAGCGCCGAGGATGCGAAAGTTGAGTGATTCGTTTATTGGACTGCTAAACATACAAAATGCGGAGGAACTAAGACGAATGGCCCTTTAATACATGGACCAAGGTTCGATTTTACCAGTGCTATTCAGGTATATATGGAACACCTTAGGATCTGAATCCATCGGGCAAAAGGGGAATACTGTTTTATGTGTTCATATAGCGAGTCATGCATACTCGTTGCGAGGCTCAGGAAAGCCTGAATCTATTCAGTTAATAAAAACGCTCTAGCAGGCGGTCCGGCGCTTTTTGGTCTATATTTTTTATGCCAGAGGTAGGTTAAGGGAAACAACATTTACTTTTCCCTCGTTCTCGCGGATAATCTGAAGCATGTCCTCGACCCGAGTGACTTTCTCGCGCGGCTTGCCAATTTCCTTGCCTGCAGCAAACTCGTACTCCTCCAGCCTCCTCCAGTCGTCGTTGGATACACGCTGGCCCTTTACTTTTTCCAGGACCGCGTCGATCTGTTCGCGCGAGCACTTGCCGTCAGGAATGTTCTTGTTGTTGATGTCCATGACAATGGTATCGGCTGTGTGGTATGCGTCTTGCATGGTGGTTGCAATGACCCCGACGGGCCCACGCTTGACCCACCCGGATACATATAGGCCAGGCACGACGTCTTCGCCGTCGACAACGCGCCCGCTGATATTTGGTACGATCTTCTTGGCAGAGTCGAACGGCGCACCCTCCACCGGCGTGCTGGCATATCCGATGCTGCGCAGGACCATACAGCACGGAACTACAGTTGTTCTGTCCGTAGGCACAGCCCTGGCGCTTTCCGCCGGGCCCTCAAGCGTATTGTGGTTGAGTAGAATCGCCTGTGGATACTCAATCTGGCCATCATCTGAGTTGATGGCATTGTATACGACCTTGGTAGGGCTCCTCAGGAACTCGAGCCGAAGCGTCTTCTTCTGATCCCCGGATGGCAGGGTGCGCCCGTGCTTGATCAGCAGGTCCATCATGCGTTTGAGTGGCCGCGACTTGGCCAGCAGCTCCTTGTTCTGCTCACACTCGCGCTTAATCAGTGGTACGTCGGTGATGATCTCCAGGCCCGGGATCTTGGTCATTTCGCGCAGCTCCTTGATTGTGAATGACGCCTGCAGAGGGCCACGCCGGCCAACCATGACAACATTGGTGACCGAGCTCTTACGTAGAGCCTCCAGCGCGTTGTAGGTGATGTCGGTTTGGGCCAAGACCTCAGGATCAGTAAGCAGGATGCGCGCGCAGTCCAGCGCGACATTGCCGTGTCCAATTACAACCACTGTCTCGAGCGAATTAAGATCGGGCTGCAGGTCCCTGCGCCTCTGGCAGTCCGTTGTACCATCCGACAAACTCGCGTGCTGCCAGCACTCCATCCGATCCCTCTATGCCGTCTTCGCCCGGGATCCCTAGCTTCTTGTCCTGGCTGGCACCGTACGCCAATACCACGCCATCGTATGTGTTCTTTAGCTCGTCGAGCTGAATGTCCCGGCCCAGCTTGACGTTGCCGAAATACCGCACGTTCTTGTTAGGCCGCCACTTCCTCAAACTTGCTCATGCAGTTTTTGACCTCCGGGTGGTCGGGCGCGACGCCGTACCGTACAAGTCCCGTGTGGTGTCGGCAGCCGCTCGAAGATATCGATTTGTGTGTCGGGCGCTTTTGCCAGGAGCCGTGCAGCCGTATAGAATCCTGCAGCACCGCCGCCCGCAATCGCTATGTTGGTGTCGACTGCGCGTGTCGTCGAGAACAGGCGCCGTGAAACCGGAGAGCGCGCGGGGAATGTGAATCGCAGCATTGGAATCAGAAAAATACGAATTCGCAGTAGACAGCGGAGGTGAGAAGGGCGTATTTTTATCGCGATCCAGCTCGCATTTGCGGACTGCTTGATAATTACTAATGAATACCAAGAAAATGGCCGAAATACATGTGCCTCAAATGGTCGACAGGCGGTAAGACCACAAAGCAGTCCGGATGTGGCCGATACGTGCTAATTATATGCCTGGTTTCAGGGTGCCACCATCGGGGCTCGTGGATAAAATGACAGCCAGCGGCCCGAGTCACTGCCGACCACACATCTGCGTATTCCCTCTCCACCATGAAGTACATTGCCCTCGTCTTTATCTTTGCGTCCACTATCGGTGCTCTGCCTTGCATTGGCCCTACCTGCCCGAGCACTCCCACGAGCAGACCGCTAATAAACCTTCGCATTGACGCCTCAGAAGACAGTAGAAAAGACGGCCTCCTGAACATCGACGCTTTGGACCGCTATGTTGTTGCCCGCGTTGGCGGTACGCCGCTGGCTCCTGAAGAGAAAGGCAAGCTCATCAATGCCGAGATCCTTGTGAGCTCAACCATAGCACCGCCACTCTGGGGTAACGCATTCCATTAGTTAACAACCGTTGAATAAATGTGTTTTATTTCGACGCCATGGGCTCAAATTTGCTAAAGTATCTGTCGCGGAAGCGCATATGAGCAGGTGCGTGCTCTGGGGCCGGCGTCGACTCGGTTGACTCGTCTATCTCGCGCACCTTCTCCATGGTAACGAGTCCTGCGGCTCCACCCGCCGAACGGCTGCTCCGAATTAGCCACCAGCCTGAACACCTCGTGCTGGGGGATATCCTTCGGATCGTACTCATCGGCGACGGTCGGCAGCCAGTACACAAGCCGTCCGCCGACCACCAGGTTCTCTGCGGCAAAGTTCAAAAGATCGGTAATAACCTCGGCCATCTCATAGGGCACGGTAGGCGGATAGTAGTTCTCGCGCTTGTAGTTCTCAACGCCGTCGATGATTCTGAAGCTGTTCTCGGCCACAGTGCCGTCCTTGCGGCCAAGGCGCTTGGCGCCAGCACGCACGCCATAGGGCGGATCGGTCACGATGGCGTCGAATTTGGCGCCCTTCCGCCACGGGTTGCGGCAAATATCAAAGACAAGCGTGTCGACGACCTTGTCGGCAAGGTTGTACTGCTTCAGGTTGGCACTGATGCCGTCGACGCCGCGCCGGAACCCGGCGGTGCCGCGGATCTGCCGCCCGTCAATGTCCGAGCCCATCGAGAGGGCGCCAAAGTGCGAGCATGTGAGCAGGAAGCTGCCAGTGCCTACAAACGGATCGTAGACCAAGGCACCGGGTCTTGCCAGCGCCTGGTTGGCCATGACCAGCGACAGCTCGGCGTCCATTGATGTGTTGCCCAGGTACTTGCGCTTCTTCAAATCGTACTTGCTGACCAGATCGCGGCTGCCGCTGGCGATAATGCGCCCGAACCAGATCTTCTTGGGCACCGCCGCCGCGTTCGTCTGTGTCGCTGACTCGCCATAGTCCTCGAGCACGGCGAATTCGACATCCGGATTGCGCATTTCGATCTTGCCCTCGAAGCCCAGGAAGCTGAACGACTCGATCACGGATATCTGCTCCTTGGTTGTCAGGGATTTGCCGAACCCGCCCACGGTGAACTTGAATGACGACTGGTTGTAGTCGGCCCAGCGCTCTGGTGTCTGCTTGACCTCGGCAAACAGCTCGTCATACGTTGTGCCGCTGCCCCAGTACTCGACAATCCTGCGCAAGAGAATCGCTCGCCGCACCAGCTTGGCCGCCAGCTCGTCTGAAGCCACCTCAATCACCAAGAACGGCGACATGGTATCGTAGGTCGACGGGTCATAGCTGATCTCGACGCCCTCAAGCGTTGCCAGTGACTCGAGCTCGGCTAGCCGGAAGTCCTCGTGGAAATGCGCAAATTGTACGATATACTTTGGCATGGTAGAAAATCAGAAAACGAAGAGTGCGCAAGGATACATTTTCCAATTTTTCTGTAAAATAGCTCTGATCTTGAAGCTAGAAATGGAATATTGGTCGTGATCGATCTAAGAATCTGGGGCAAAGATTAGTTTTCCTAAACTTTTTTTTTTTGTCGATGGTTCGAGCAGGCAAAGGCGGCAGAGCTTTTCATCCTGCTTTCTTGCACACTCACACCTTCATTCGCCTACCATTTCTTAAACCCAAAAAAAAGTATATATTACAAGGCATGGTTCGCAAGGCGGTAGACGCGCGTATTAACACGCTGATCAAGAACGGGGTTCAGCAGAACCACAGATCATTCTTTGTCCTCGTTGGCGACAAGGGCAAGGACCAGGTAAGAATGCAGAGGGCAAAGGCGCTTCAACGATGGCGGTTTCTGGGCGCCACACATACATGCTAACCCCAAGGCGTATGGCATAATAGGTGGTGAACCTACACTGGATGCTGTCGCAGGCACGGGTGACAGGACGGCCGTCGGTTCTGTGGTGCTACAAGAAGGAGCTCGGGTTCACGAGCCACCGCAAGAAGCGGGAGGCGAAGATCAAGCGGGACATCAAAAAGGGGATCCGCGAGGCGAACTCTGAGGATCCGTTCGAGATGTTCATTGCGCTGACAGACATCAGGTACACGTACTACAAGGAGTCGCACAAGATCCTGGGAAACACATACGGAATGTGCGTGCTGCAGGACTTTGAGGCACTGACGCCGAACATTCTGGCGCGGACGATCGAGACGGTGGAGGGCGGAGGCATTGTGGTGCTGCTGCTCAAGTCGATGAAGTCGCTGAAGCAGCTGTACACGATGACGATGGATGTGCATTCGCGGTACCGGACGGAGGCGCACGGAGACGTGGTTGCGCGGTTCAACGAGCGGTTCATCCTGTCGCTGGCAGACAACCGGTCGTGCGTGGTGCTGGACGACGAGCTGAACGTGCTGCCGATCTCGCTGGGCAAGAGCGTGAAGCCGGTGGCGCCCAAGAAGTCGAGCGTGCTGGAGCCGCGCCAGCAGGAGCTGGCGGATCTGAAGAAGTCGCTGGAGGACACGCAGCCGATCGGGGCGCTGGTGGGCAAGGCCAAGACGCTGGACCAGGCGAAGGCGATTATGACGTTTGTGGATGCGATCTCAGAGAAGTCGCTGCGCGCGACGGTGTCGCTGACGGCCGGGCGTGGACGCGGCAAGTCGGCGGCGCTGGGAATTGCGCTGGCCAGTGCGATTGCGTACGGGTACTCGAACATCTTTGTCACATCGCCGTCGCCGGAGAACCTGAAGACGCTGTTCCAGTTTGTGTTCAAGGGCTTTGATGCGCTGGGGTTCGAGGAGCACACGGACTATGACATTGTGCAGTCGACCAACCCAGAGTTCCGCGATGCGGTGGTGCGCGTCAATGTGTTCCGCAAGCACCGGCAGACAATCCAATACATCCAGCCGCAGGATGCGTTCACGCTGGCGCAGGCGGAGCTGGTGGTGATTGATGAGGCGGCAGCAATCCCGCTGCCGCTGGTCAAGAAGCTGATGGGGCCGTATCTGGTGTTTATGGCGTCGACCATCAACGGATACGAGGGCACAGGCCGGTCGCTGTCGCTGAAGCTGATCCAGCAGCTGCGCGAGCAGTCGCGTGGATTTGTATCCGGGGCGTCGGGCAGCGGGTCGGTCAGTGCAGGCGGGCGGACGCTGAAGGAGGTGGCGCTGGAGGAGCCGATCCGGTACAGCATGGGTGATGCGACCGAGCAGTGGCTCAACAAGCTGCTATGCCTGGACGCAACCGTGGTGCCCAAGACGCTGAGCGGCTGCCCGCACCCGTCAGAGTGCGAGCTGTACTGGGTTAACCGCGACTCGCTGTTCTCGTATCACCCGGTGTCTGAGGCGTTCCTGCAGCGGCTGATGGGGCTGTTTGTAGCGTCGCACTACAAGAACTCGCCAAACGACCTGCAGCTGATGAGCGATGCGCCAGCGCACCAGGTGTTTGTTTTGCTGCCGCCAATCGACCCAGCGGCGGCGACGCTGCCGGAGCCGCTGTGCGCCATCCAGGTGTGTCTGGAGGGCGAGATCTCGCGGCAGGCGATCATGAACACGCTGGGACGCGGCGAGCGCAACGACGGCGATTTGATCCCGTGGCTGGTGTCGCAGCAGTACCAGGACGAGGACTTTGCGGCGCTGTCGGGCGCGCGCGTGGTGCGGATTGCCACGCACCCGGACTACGCCAGTATGGGCTACGGCGGGCGGGCGCTGGAGCAGCTGCGCGACTTCTATGAGGGCAAGTTCCACTCGCTGCAGGAGCCCGACGCCGAGGGCATCCGCAGCTCGCTGGCAGACAGCGAGGAGGGCGGATTGCGGCGGATCACGGATTCGGAGCTTGATCAGGCGGATCTGCGCAAGGACGCCGTGGGCGTGCGCGACGCAAAGGCACTGCCGGCGCTGTTCATGCGGCTGGCAGAGAAGAAGCCCACGCGGCTGCACTGGCTGGGCGTCAGCTACGGGCTGACCGCCGGGCTGCACAAGTTCTGGAAGCGCGCGGGCTACGCGCCCGTGTATATGCGGCAGACCAGCAACGAGCTGACGGGCGAGTACACGTGCGTGATGCTCAACGAGCTCGCCACCGACGGACTGGCGGTGCGTGCCAAGCAGGACTGGCTGGATGCGTTTGCACGCGACTTCCACCGGCGCTTCGCCACGCTGCTGTCGTACTCCTTCAAGGACTTCACGGTTGTGCTGGCCATGAGCATCCTGGATGCCGCGCGGGCTGGGCGCAGTGCGCAGTCGCTGCAGGCCGACGCCAGCGTGCAGTTCACGCGCGATGACCTGGAGCGCGATTTCTCCGGCTACGACCTCAAGCGCCTGGAGTCGTATGCCAACAATATGCTGGACTACCATGTGATCCTTGACCTCCTGCCGACCATCGCGCAGCGCTACTTTGGCGCGCGCTACGGCTCCGGCGTGTCCTTGTCTGGCGTGCAGGCCTGCATTCTTCTGGGCATCGGCCTGCAGCACAAGTCAGTGGACGCAGTCGAGAAGGAGCTGAACCTGCCGTCGCGCCAGATCCTGGCGCTGTTCACCAAGATCCTGCGCAAGTTCTCCAACTTTTACCGCGACCTCGAGACCAAGGCGATTGAGGACGAGTTTGACCAGGAGCACGGCGAGGAGAAGCGCGGCGCCAAGCGGTCGCTGACGGATGACGCAGCGTGGGACCCAACCAAGCAGACGCTGGCCGAGGAGCTGGATGAGGCCGGCCGCGAGGTCTCGGAGGAGTTCAAGGAAAAGCAGCGCGAGCTGATCGACGCCATGGACATGTCGCAGTATGCGATTGGCGGCGAGGACAAGGACTGGGAGGCGGCCGAGGGTCAGATCCGCAAGGCAGCCAACAGCGGCAGCGTGCAGACGGTCGTCAGCGTCAAGAACATGGAGAGCTCCAAGCGCGCGCGCACCGAGAAGAAGGTCGCCGCGGGGCTAGCCAAGTCCGAGGAAGCGCACCAGCGCAAGGCTGCCGCCCGCAAGCCCACCAAGGTCAGCAAGAAGACCAAGCGCACCTAATTTTTTTCTTTTATTACAGTCTCCATTCAAACCTTCCTATTTCTTCTTGGACCACGGGAACATGCGGCTGCGCAGCATCGACGACATGCCGGTGCTGGCGTTCAGGGCCTCGGAGATCAGCGCGTCCTGCAGCGCCGACTCAGTGATCGAGCTGTCCGACAGATCGCTGAACGACCCCAGCGACGACGCCTTTTCCTCCGACGGCTCCTCCGCCAGCTGCACCTCGGCGACATTCGGGTCTGCCGGCCCGCCCACCGACCGCATCCGCACACTAGCAGCCGGCGCCGTTTTCATCGAGTGGTCCTCGGGCTGCCCAATGCTCCGGTCCTCCTCAGGCGTCCTGGTGCTCAGTCCGACGGCCGGCGACGGCGTCCGCGTGCCCAAGGACTCGACGCTACGCAGCCCGGCATCCGCCAATGGCTCCTCGGGCGCATCGGGCGTCCCGGGGCTCCTGCTGGCCTGTTCGGCCGCCGCCCGCGCGCTCATCTGCACTTCGCTGTCTTCCAATTTCAGGCTGCGCCCCGTGTGCCGCTCGAATAGCATTGCCGCCGCCGCAAGCACCTTATGTAGCGGTACGTTGAGGTCGTGGGCGAGCAGACCCCAGTCAAATGTCACTTCGTCCTCTTCGATTTCCGCCAGAATCTCCAATGGCCGGCCTTGCGGCGCCGTAAGCAGGTACCGCCAGACTTGCTCGTCCAAGGGCGTAGGTGCAGGTGCTACAAGCGTGGGCTGTGGGAATGCCTCGGGGCGCTTGAAGGGGAACCGGAATATTATGTTGACCGGACGGTCTGCCGAACCTGTGTCCATCAGGGGCGTGGCTGCGGTATTGATGTAGAAAAAGTGCCAGGGTCTGAGAGTGGGCTGAGAAGTAGGCTGATGCATATTTTGCGACAGAGTGCTGCAGCTGTTTATTCTTTGTCGGTAATGCGAGTATAAAATGGGCACGCGACATGGCGAACGCTTGCTACGCTTGGCTATACGCTGAGGCTGTATATCTATGAGCGCCAAGACCGCATTGCAGGCGGCTTCCTGCCCCTAGTTCTTTACGAGTTTTATGTGGTACTCCGCCATATATTCCACAGCTGCCATCGACCATTGACAGCGCTGGCAGTATCTAAAACTAGCCTGCAGCACACGCGGGTGTTCAAATAAGATCATCAAGGAACGCCTCCAGCTCATCCGCCGCTGGCTTCTTCGGCGGAGTGGGCAGCACCGCCGGCTTCTTCACCGGCTGAGGTCTGAACGCCGGCCTCACTGCTGGCTGTGCTGCCGGCCTCACCGTCATCAACTTGCTGGTCTGCAATGTCGCCGGCACCCGCCTCTCCACCCGCGCCTCCACCGGCATCCCGACCGATTCCTCGACCTGGGGCATCTCCGTCCACTCATCAATCCCCAGCAGCCCATGCAGGTCCTGCCATTCCGCCGCATCCCTGCTTAGCATCTCCCATGGCACCTCCACCAGCTTCTCCCACACATGGCTCTCCGGCAACTCCACTGTCTCGGACTGCAGCTGAAAGTACACAGCCGATTGTTCTGCTGCCAGCCCGTCCGATTTGTCCTGCATGTATTTGAGAAAGTCTGCGATGTCCTGTTCGTCCTGTGCGTCGCTGGGCACGTCGCTGGGGTCGGCGTATCGCCAGGAGTTGTCCTGCATGTTTCGTCGCGAGAACTGCTTGCGGTCAACTGATGGTGAGGTGCTTGGATGGTCGGCTGGGCGCGACTTGCCGTGGCGCTCCCGGTGCGTCTGCGCCGCCTCCTTGTGCGTCGCCTGATACCGGCGACTAGCCTTCTGTTTGTGCAAGTCTGGACGCATCTTTCAGAGAATAGCAATCGAAACACTATATCTTTTTTTTTTTTTAAATTGTTTATCGTATATTCATAATAGGAACTGGAAGATTCAGAGATATGGAACAGATAAGAAAAATAACGTCACTGGCTCTCCGTGAACATAGACACCAGAAGGCCAATAAGCAACGCCAATGTGGCTGTTGCGCACGCGCCCACCATCGTCCGCGACACCGGGAACCGGCCCTTGGTCATCAGCAACTGCGAGTGGAAGTACCGGTACAGGCCCAGCACCACAAACACCATTCCGAGCACCACAAAACACACCCCCAGGATCTTCCCCTCCACCGGGTCTTGCTCGCTGCTCGCCTGCGCCTCGCCCTCGCCCCCCAGGTCTATCGATACCCGGTACAGCTGCCGTATCGCTACCCCGACCGTCACCAGCGAGAGCGATGTGCGGATCCACGCCAGGTATGTACGCTCATTTGCTACAGGAAGATTCGTGGGATTTTTGCTGCTCAGTCTGGGAACTTTTTTCTGATGAGGTTCAGCGCATAACCCCCCTATCTCTCCACCCCCTTTTCCCTGGCATGCACGAATGGTGCAACACGCAGGCTATGGCGCCATCTCTGTGCACGCCGATAGGGCTTTGGTGGAATGAGGCAATGCACGCTAATGTATGTTCGGCTCGCTCTGTCACCATTTGTGGGCCATATCTCGCATCATCCGGTTTATCGCCCTTCCAGGGTTCAAAATACTGTATCCTCAACACTGTACCGGCATCTTACCTAAGTGATCGCGGGCAACACTACCCTTGTTCTCCAGTTTTAGAGACAGTAAATCCAACAAGCCAGACATTGTATGAGTGCACTAGAAAATAAAAGAGCCAGAAAATAAATAGGTTGGAGAGAAGCAAAAGAGATTAGGAAGGAAAGGAGCAGCTTTTTTGCCTCGCCTCGGAGTTTCGGTACTCCCGCCGCACATAAAATTCTAGTTTGATTACAGCATTGCGCTTTCGGCGACCTTCACAGAGAACACAGGAAGGTTCGTCCCTCGCAGGCAGCAAGTGACTTGACTCAGCGAACCAATTGCCTGCCGCAGATTGCCATCCACCCCACATTGTGGATTTGGGTTTCCTGAGCCAAGACAAACCCCCGCCCGCCACCAGCTCACCTTTAATGCCTCAGGCAGAAAGCCACTTGGCCGTGGCACCACGACGCGAGTGAGAAGTGCTTATTGACAGCCAGCCTTGTACGCAATAGCCGCGTATGTGGGTGGCGCAAACAAATCGACGCACAGATGTTTGGTTTTGTTGAAGGTTGATGCTATTTTGTGAAGGAAAAAAGTTAGGGAAAGCGATAAAGAAGAGGCATATGTGAACAGGGAATTAATCTCCACCCTTTACATGACAATTCCAGGCTCGCACACATTCGAGCTGATGGACTTGTGGGGCAGTACCGAGGCACCGTTGACGTACACCTCGTCGGCGACATGCACATCGTCGCCAAGCACAGTGACGCCGTCAAGACGCGACCAGCGCCCGACGCTCGAGTGCCAGCCGACAATGCTGTTCTTCACCCACGCGTAGTCCTTGACCTGGACGCCGTCCATCAGCACGCAGCGCTGCAGGCACACGCCGTCGCCGACCGTGACATTCGGTCCGATGGTGACGTTGGGCCCGATCTTGCACCCCTTGCCGATCTTGGCCGACTCGTGCACCAGCACGTTGCCGCCGCACACATACGGCTCCGACGCCGGCACCAGCATGTGCGGCGCCTTCTTGGCCACCGACGACAGATACAGGCACGTACCCGTCAAAAAGTCCTTCGGCTGGCCCACATCCATCCAGAAGCCCTCCAGGTCAAACGTGTGCAGCTGCATGTCGCGCGCCATTGCCGGGAAGATCTCCTTCTCAATCGACGTCGGGCGCAGCTCGATGCGGTCCAGGATGCTCGGGCTGAAAATGTAGATGCCTGCGTTGATGCGGTTGCCCACATACTCGACGGGCTTCTCGACGAACCGGTCGATCTTTGTGTTGTTCGGCTGCGTCACAATCACACCGTACTTGGACGGCTCCTCGACCTTGGTCGCCAGGATCGTGCCCTCGTTGCCGTGCGCCAGGTGGAAGTCGCGCATGTCCTCGAACGGATAGTCGCATGTGACGTCGGCGTTCAGCACAAAGAACGGCGAGTCGTCCTTGCCCAGGATCTCGCACGCCAGAGCCAGAGGCCCGGCCGTGCCCAGCGGCTCGGTCTCGACGGAGAAGGTGATGGTGATGCCAAACTTCTCCTCGTACTTCTTGAGGACCGCAACCATGACCTCGGGCTTGTAGTTGACAGCCAGGACGACGTCAGTGACGCCAGCCTACAGCAAGAACAAAAACGGAAAAGCGCAATAGAAAACATGCGATGCAGTTAGCGAGCGTGTCGATCATTCCACTGCCTCTTTTCAACTTCCGATCCCAGAGCCGAGTGCGAAAATGGAATCCTGGGCTGATCCCCATTCGCGATGGGCCTTGAGCTGCTGTGCTGTTGCTGCAGCATCAAGAATCGCTCAAAAAAAGCAAAACATAAACAACGCAGAAATCAATCTGGAAGCGGACCAGGGGGCACAGATTCCTCAACCCAAGAATCAGCCATTGACCCAGACCATGTGCGCATTACCGGCTGTGGAGACCGGCTGCACGAGTCCAGAGCTACCCCCTGCACCCAATGCATCGGTCTGGCGGCAGGACCAGCTTGCTTACCTTGACCAGGGCCTCGATCTGGTGCAGAATCATCGGCTTGTTCGCAAAGTCGACGAGCGGCTTGGGAACAGTGAGGGTGAGAGGGCGCAGACGGGTACCGAAGCCTACAGCACGCGTTTTGCGGCGACAAGAGGAATGCAATCTGCTTAGCTGGACGATGATATGGCTTGCGCAGCGCAGCTATGCTATGCTATGCTATGCTGTGCTATGCTGTGCTGCTATGCAGACAGGAAGTGAGGAGTGCTTGTGCGCGTCTCCCTGTTTGGCTGCACAGCCAATGCAGAAACTTACCACCGACGAGAATAAGAGCCTTCATGGTTTGGATATGTGTCTGTGCGTATGTGTGTTAAAGAGGGGAGAGGAGGGAGGGGCGAAGCGCGAAAGCGTGGGGTGTAGCTAGCAAACAAAAAAGCGAGAGCGGTTATGAAAAGACAGGAAGTGGGAGAAAAAGCAATTGACGATACTCAAGGAGGAAAGAAAGCAGAGCCTGTCCCTGGGCCATGCCGCTGTCTATTTAACCTCCATCAGGCACCAGGCCGGCTGTTGCTGCGTTCACTGCCGGCAAGAAGAAAGTGGAGCAGCCAATTAAGCCTGGCAAGTAGGAAACGCGCTGTGCCCCTCTCGCACTCGCCGGGCTGCAATCCTCCAAGGTATCTCTCTTTCCTCGTCGTTACGTGGGCCAATCGCTTCTACCCACGCCCGCCAATCCGCGCAATGATGGCAGAGGCCAAAAATAAACATCTATCTAGGCCGACAGAATTGCCCTGGCCCCGCACCAACAGCAACCTGTTCGGCGGCGACTGGAGGGGAGCCAAAATAGCCCACTGGCAGTTCTATTTTTCGCTCACTAGCTGGCGGCATCAGGGGCACGCATCTTTAGGCACACTCATTTATTTTTGTGGGGTGATGCCAGCCGTCCTGCGTGTCACAATGCTGGGGCGCTTGTGGAGCACACTGGTCGTGTATGAGTGGTGGTGCCAGTTCACCTAGCGGCTAGCAGCTAATTATTGCCTAAATTGGGGCCCAAACAAAGGTGGTGGTGAGACCGCATGGTCAGAATGGGCTGCTCGTTGCACACGGACCAAGACCGTCTTGCCGCTCTAGCCCTCCCCCTGATGTCCCGTAGCACGGAGGACCCCACGGCAATGATGTCGCTCTACCGCTGGCTCTGTCACCGTCGCCTCCTCAGGCTACATGTCACCGTCGCCTCCTCAGCTACATGTCACCGTCGCCTCCTCAGCTTTATGTCACGGATCGCCTGAACGTGCTTTCTGTGTCATCCGACCACTAGCACAATCGGCGGCATGTATGCACGCTGGCGCCCACGCACTGGTGTCATGTTGACTCTTGCAGCCAATTTATGCAGCCGGGAAATTGAGCATCGCTTTAGCTTGCACGCACACACAATACCTGAGTATGTTCTCCAGTGTAGCGATTTATTCTGCAAATACACCTGCGTGCACACATACCGCCAATTTCGCCAGTGCTTGTCGCCGCTGAGGCCTGTGTCAGTCCGCCTGCAATTGCTGGGCTCAGTCCAGGATGTCCTCGTTCGCCAGCTGCTCTAAAACATCTGCGCTGAGGCTGACGTCGCTCGTGAACGACTCATTGGCCACATCGCTCGGCACGCTGTCGTTTCGTGAACGATCGCCGTTGCTGATACTGTTGTTGTTTTTGTCCATCGGAGCAAGCTCGTCAATCACAGCTAGCGAGCTGGCCATCATCTTCCGAAACAGCTTGCGCTGCTCCCTATAAGCCTCCGGCGAATCCAAGCCCACAGTCGCACATGCACACGCGCTCCAGTCGATGCGCCCACAGCCAGCCGAGGACTGCTGCGATGATGTCGGCGCATGCCACGCGACGGATTTGTCACGCATACTGGACGACGTGTCGTTGGGGTTGAATCCAGAGCACCGGGCCTCAGTTACTCCGTAGTGTGCCTTGAGGAACTCGCGTAGCATGAACAGAATTGTAATGCTGACGCTGGTCTCCGTTGCCGCCCGCCACTGCGTCGAGTCGCAGTTCACCCCCTCGCTTCCCTCGGTCTCAAACAACTGGAACACCGTGAGCCCGGTCCCGGCAATGACTGAGCTGATTTGGTACGCAACCAGCAGCACCTCGTCCAGGTACTTAAAGTCCAGCGCCGAGATGTTCTCGGCCACAAAGCGCACAAGGTGCTGGTTTGGCACACTGCTGCTCGCCACTGCGTCATCGGACACTGCCATCAACATCGCCGATATTGACAAGCATAGTCAAAAAGTCGTTAGCGCCGGGTGCGCTTTGAGCGCTGCATCGTGTACAGCGGCTTGCAAATACGCCACAGGGTCGCTGGACCGACTCCATGGGCTCGACAGCGTCGTTGTAGCCAGACACATACTGCGGCCCGTCGCGCACCTGCGACTGGTACTCAAACGCCTTGCGCACTCCCTCTAGGTCGCGTGAGTGGATAAACGATGCGTGCTTGCCGGCCAGGTCTTGGTGCAGCTTCAGCGACTTGTTCCGGATATGTGCATCACTGTCGGTGCTCAGCGCAA
Source organism: Linderina pennispora (assembly GCF_002104995.1). Taxonomy (NCBI): domain Eukaryota; kingdom Fungi; phylum Kickxellomycota; class Kickxellomycetes; order Kickxellales; family Kickxellaceae; genus Linderina; species Linderina pennispora. The sequence continues at coordinate 336,893 of NW_024468260.1, forward strand.
TCAGTGCTGGCACACACATGAGCGGATGCGCCAGCCCCTGCTCAAGCACCAGCGAAATGACCTCGAAACCGGCAGCCCGGAGCAGCGGTGCATTTCGCAACAAACGTAGCGTCGAATGATCCGCTCCAGGTATGTCTGCATCAGCGAGGCACCAACGCCAGCCTCGCCCATGTCGTCCGTGTTGCCGACCAGGGCGCGGGCATCGACCTTTTTCTTCTTCTTGCCCTTGCCCTTGCCCTCCTTGGCCTTTTGCACATACCGCTGGGCATCGTCGCGAAGGAACTCCAGAAAGTTGCGCATCACTTGCAGCTTGTGGTTCACGTTGCTACCAGCAAACACTCGGTTGACCACATCCCGGCCTGCCGCCGACAACGCCTAGCTGCGGCCGCTTGATGTACAACTGTCCCAGCATCTGGATCGCCGCGAGCTGCACTGTCGCTGGGAGCCCGGTGCTGCAAAGAACAGCAGCAGGACTGCTCATAAACTCTGGGATCATCATGCCCCTGGCCAGCAGAGCTAGCTCCTTGAACTGCGTCTCGAGCTCCGTGCGATGCTTGTCGAAATCAAAGTGCCGGCACAAGAGCCCGGCCAAGATCATGAACCGCATCGCGTTCTTGGGCGACTGCATCGCCGCCGCCCCGCTCTCAATCAGCCGCCTCTCGCGATACAGCTGCAATACGCATGACCGGAACAGCTTGATGATCCTGCTGTAGTCGCGTGTCAACTTCTCCACTATCATACACAGGCATGGCACCGCTTCAACCAGAATACTCTGCGGACTCGACGACAGCAGCGCAATAAGGTCGCTCTCCAGCGTGCTCCAAGAACTGCGGACTTGGGTGAGGAATCGTCAGCACCGAGTTCTGGAAGATGTGCAGCGCGTTGCTCAGCATCTCTTCCTCCAGATGGGCTGGTCATCTTCAGATACGCGCTGAGCATCTCGGCACGCGCTCCAACCGCCTCGGGTGCAATCCCGCTGAGCGCCGATAGGAACCGCAGACACGCGCTTGTCGAAAACACACTGGCCGACTCTGTCTCCTCAGATCTCAGCAGCTGCTCAAATAGAGCGTCGATGACGCACCGTGCCACAAACATCGCCGCATCTGCCTCGGCCTTGGACACATCCTTGGTAACATGCTCAAAAAGCGTGCCCATCAGATCCGACAGCTCGCGGGTCCGCGTCGCCTCCATCACACCTGTCATGACGCGCACCCGTCTTCATCATTTGCCGTTGGACCTCCTGGCGCCAGAGAGTTGAATATGTTGGCAGATGACCCTAGGGATGCCTGGTCATCAGTGATTGCATCTGCGTCGTTGTATGAGAACCACAGCTCCTGCAGTGTCTTCATTGCAAATTCGCGAATTGTGCGCTCCTCGTCGTTGGTCCGCTGTAGCACCCGCACTCCAATATCAACCAGGCGCGTCTGGTCGTCTGATGCAAGGTAGATGTCGCGCAGGATGCGCATCACACGCTTACGCACGCTTGTGCCCTTGTCGAGCGCGCGCACGCTGATGAACTCATAGTACTGGCTGGTCAGCTCGGGATTCTGCGCAACGTGCTTGCCGATTAGATCGATTGCTGCCTCGCGCACCAGCGACGAGTTGTCCTGCAGCCGATGGTTGATGGCAAATTTGACATTAGGGCTGGTACAGGACCGACGGCCGATGCGATGCAACATGGTTCAGTGCACGCAGTGCCTTCGACCGTACTGTGACCAGACTCGATCCAAGCGACATCGCCATCCTCGATACAATCATGTCAAAGCTGCGGTACAGTGGCAGAGAGGCAAATATTGCCCTGGCTGCGTCTGCCTGCCTTGGCATACGAAACATGGCTCGGCATCGCCTTGGTTGACCGGTGGGTGATCTTGGTGTACTCCTTCAGACACTCCTCGACCACCTTGCGCTTATCAGCACCAAACCCAGGACTTGGGATTTAGCGCTTCTTTGCGTCACCATCCTCGTAGTCGGAGTCAGAGTCATCGTCGACATGCATCCCGCCGTCTCCATCGCCGACGCTATCGCCGTCGCTGTCACTATCGGTCATGTCAGCTGCATCATCTCCTGCAAATCGGCTAGATCGAGTATCCGGCTGGACACACGGTAGGCGATTCCTCCATGCCCTCGCCGCCAGCGTCGCCGCTGCTGCTGCGTTTGCGCTGGCGGCTCTTGATGATGGCCGCGATCAGTGTTGTAGCCCATCCACCAATATAAAGGGGAATCGCGCCAGTAGTCTCATCGCTCAGCGCCTTGGATTGCAGGTATTCGAGCAATAGTGTTGTTGTTGATGCGAAGGTGTTGATAGCTTCCAGCTGACGAACTCGCAACGACAGGCGCCAGAGTCCCCAGCCCTCCGTCCTTGGCGCTGATTTCGCACTCCCGCTGAGCACGCGCGATGTGAGCTGCAATCTGGGCCTAGTCCATCCAGCGCCAGGCTCTTCATTGCAAAGTCGGACTTCTCCTCGTCAAGGACGTCGATCAGATGCATGGAGTAGATGCGGATCACCAGCTCCGATGCAGGCCATTGTGGATGGCCGAGCAGCGTGACACAGTCATCGATGAAAGACTCGAGCAGGTTACGGTAGTCTGCCTCGTTGAGCGCTGGCTTATTGTCGCGTCTGATGCAGCGGCCGATCAGATACCGGATCGCAAAGTCTGTGCTTGCCGCAGCAGCCTCTGTCGACTTGCAGTGCTTGTTCCAGCAGAATCCGGTACTCTTTGGTCGGCAGCGTGCCACCCTCAAACCCAGCAGTCAGGTCATCTGGCGGTTGGGCCGTGCCCTGCAGGAGCTTCAACAGCAGAATGCTAATAAACTGGACAGATTTGCCGCTGGCAATACGGTAGCTACCCTGGGACCGCTTCTGGGCTGGCAGCCGGATAAGCGACCCAAGGATCTCCTCCAGGATCCACGACCGCTGCTCGATGTGCTTTTCAAAAATGTGCCGCAGCAGCATCTGGGCCGAGCGACGGATAGACTCAAGCAGGTTCTTATCGAAGCTAGTCCCTGCCAACTCGCTGGTCGTGAACATGGCGGTGATGGAGGCAAAGACGAGCGAAATTACGTCCTGCTCGGCTAGCAGCAGCTGGATCCAGGGCAGAGGCGACCGGGTCGTGCGTCGCCAGAATGAGACCAAAGAAAGCATGAAGGTGGTTCTTCAGCGGCTTTCCCTTCTCAGAAACCAGTACAACCAGGGAGTTCGATGGCGGGAGGTCGAACAGAGGGATCGCACAGTTGAGCAAGCACTCCTTGAAGAAGGCGGCCGCCGAGTGCAGCGAGTCCTCTGTGTATGCGCCTTTTGCCGCCTTCCCGGATGCGATGATGTTAATGGTAAGACTGGCAGCCTCGAGACCAAGAGACGAAATGGAAATAGCCAGCTCAAGCTCCGTGCAAAAGTTGTCGGAAAGCCTAGCTGCCTTGCTGCAATGTAGACCCGCTTTTGATCATGTCAGCCAAGCCCATGCTGTCGGCTACCTCTATTGCCTTGCAAAGCAAACGAATAAGGCGGCCAATTCTGTCTTCGGGCATAAACTGCCGTAGCTGCTCTGCCGAGCATCGGAGCAAGCAGCACTTTTAGCCGCCCAATGGCACGCTTACTGATAATGAGGCTGTCTCCGCTGATACGCTGAATGCGACAAAACATTGACAGATCCGTGCTGCTATTATCGTCAAGTGCATCGTCCTCCTGGAATAGCCTGGACAGGTAATCATCGAGGTTTTCTACACAGACTGGAACGGCTTCCTCAGGCTTAGCAGCCATTTCTGAGGCAACACTAGCTACAGTGTCGCTGGGCAACTGCTGGTCTGGGGCCACTTGCTCGTCGGCTACATGTTTCTCGACATTGTCATCGACAGTGCAACGGCGATGCTAGCCCCACGTGCTTTATGCCATGCTTGCTAATCGCTTCCTCCTGGTGCTTCGGCTGGTGCTGGTGAATGTGCAGATCCATTAGCTGAACTGAGATCCGATCTCGACCGTTTGTTTTCCTCCATGACGACATCGGACGTCACCTAAACCACGCTTCACCGCCACCGGATCACCGGTGGGCTTCGGCGGTATATCGATAACAATGTCGACAGCACTGCCCTGATGACCGTTGACTACAGGAGCAAAGCGGACTGGCATGCTATTAAGACACTAGACAGAAGAATGCAGGCTCTGAGGCGGAATGGCAAGCAGAAAGAAAGATACGTTACCTGGATCCGATGGCACCGGCTTTTCCGTTTTATTCGATTTGCGTATATACGAAAACAACTTCGTATAGCAGTCGTCTGCCGTCACAATCTTTGCCTCTGTAGCTACATGGCGCGTATATCAGTGCTCAGTCCCGCTTCCCTGCAGAATCCGTTGTGTTAGCATACGTGCAATCCAGCAAGCTCACCTTGCGCAGACGGCATGGCGCCTGGAAGCCGCCGAGTTAAATCAACTAAGGTTTCTTCCAAACGCCGTGTCCATTTCCGGAGCCCTCGACACGCCTGGATCAACCCATTGGCGAAGCTGGCTACATGTAGAAGACAGAGTCAGCAACTAATCCCGCACTCCCTTTCCACTCCTTTACAGTTGGTTCTGATCGTAGGCTTACATGGTCTGAAACTCGGGGCTGTTTACTGTATCTTGATAGAGTGCAAGCAAGCTGTTGCACAGTGGGGACGAGTCTATTAGGCTCATTCGCTGCATTTCGGTCGTCAGCACCAGTTCGTCGCTCAGGTACCCGCGGTGCTGGGTCTGCTGGCCAACCTTGACCGGGGCGACGCTGGATACCGGCCAGCGCCGGATGCACGTCTTTGTGCTGGCAGGAGTTTCGTCGGTGGGACCCAAGAGCATAGCTGCTGTGCTGGTTAGGTACACTTTTTTAATGGTGCGTCAGTCAATTGAGGCAGAGGTGAATTTGAGAATGGAGGAAGAAGCTTTTGTGGCGAAGCATGAGCAAGCTAAAGTGACTCGCGCGCATTTTGGCGGCTCAAATCCAACACTGCTGCGCTAAAGATTCGGCTCGGCTCGGTCGAGATATCCGCAGCTCGCTGTCTCCCCCTGACCAGATATTGGGATACCTTACCGGTCCGTGGTCGTATATGTACTGTTAGCCCCAGCTCCTAGTATCTTCAACCTTTTTCGATACTCCTGAGCCACCGAGACGGCATTTGTCCCACCGCATTTTTACTCTTCCCCGCCATCATTCACTTGCATCTCCACGCAAGCATTCTCAGAACCTCCATCATGGAGAACTGCTGACAGCAGTGCTCGGAATGACGTCTTAAATCCCTCACGGTCTGAGCCCCCTTTCGCTCGACCAAACATTTGCATTTTGTCTCTCTCCCCTTGCTATCCTATACTTGATACTTGTTTTAAATTTTAAGCCGTTTTCTAGTGTTATTGTCATCCAGATGTCACTGAAGCTGCTAGCGGCCGCACTAGCCTTCTGGCTGAGCGTCGTGGCCATCACCCCGCTGGCGGTTCCAACACGCAACGCTCTGTCTTCTCGCGCCAAAACCCTACCGACAACAATGAAGCCTGTCGACGATAAAGATGCTTTGCTTTTCATGACACAAGGCGATGACAACGAACTCGATCTTCACCATGCATCTAGAGAAACGATTGGCCCGACATTTTATGACACCGATCCAGCCAAACGTGCACTGCGTGAGCTTGTATTCGAATCGGTCAAGCATAATATGGAGAAGGCTGTATTCCCGCACGGCATGCCCAGAGCTCACATCCGGTATGGGCCAGCGGCTGGATCGACGCGCACACTGCAAAATACAAAGCAGCTGCATGCTACCACCAGCAGGGATGTCGGATGAGTCAGTCGTCACTGAACTCGATACTACAATGACGGAGACTGTCAGGGAGGTCGGCAATGGGAAGTCTGATGAGCCCTCGTCGATAGTGCTCTCTGAAATTGTCGACGAGTCCACGACGGTCACTGTTACTGAAACACCTACAGAGTCGTCGCCAACAGATCCTTCGGCCACAGATGAGGACACGGCAATCTGCCACTGACTCGGAATCGACCTCCACAGGTACTGACGCACTCACAGACATCACCTCGTCAACTACGGCGCCTGGTGCATCCCAATACAAACCAGACGATCCTACTGAGACCCCGTCAGGAACGGCTACCGATGGCTTGTCATCCTCCTCGACTGGTGCCCCAAACCCAACTGCCTCCGCACTCGCCACAGTAACCGAGAAACTGCGCAACATTCTCTCCTCGCTCTCTTCCGCATCGGCTGCCAAACCTACACCAAAGGTGATAACGATTCAGCTGCATTCCTCGCAGGTCAATATCAACGATACTAGCAACCAGTCGTCAGGCGTCCGCGGATTCCAGAGCTACTTTGGCGAGCTGACTGTCGGCACGCCTCCCCAGAAATTCAATGTTGTGTTCGACACTGGGAGTTCGGACTTTTGGATCCCCTCAATTAGCTGCGACTCGGTAGCCTGCAACACGCACAACCGTTTCGATAACGACAAGTCTTTGTCTTTTGTGACCTCGCACGTACCGTTCTCGTTGACCTACGGCACCGGTGGACTGATGGGCCAGGTCGGTGTCGACACGGTGCAGCTGGGTGGCACTAATGTCTCGGCAATGCACGTCGGCATGGCTACGCATATGGGGCACTTCTTCCGCTCGACGCCCTTTGATGGCGTGTTCGGGCTCGGGTTCCCCAAGCTCTCACGCATACAAGCTGACCCACCGTTCTACACCATGGTCCAGCAGGGGCTGTTGGAGAAGCCCATGTTCTCATTCTGGATCCGTGTTGGCCGCAATGGCTCCCCGGCGGGAGGAGAGCTCGTCTTGGGCGGAGTCAACCCAAAGCGGTTCGACGGGAAAACACGCACCATTCCTATCGTCCGCAAGATGTACTGGGAAGTTGAGCTGAGCGGACTGCTGGTCGACGAGTACTCGCTACCGAACCTCTCCACCCAGACCGCAGTCATCGACACAGGCACTGCCCTCATGGTTCTGCCTGCGAACGATGCTGACATTGTTAACCAGTATCTTGGCGCCATACCGCTGTTCAACCAGTACGGGCTGTATGGCATTGATTGCCATCGGGCGCGCAAGCCGACAGTCAAGTTTGGGTTCGCCGGCGAGACTTTTGCAATCGAGCCTGAGCACTACATAATCCCTGTCGGCAGAGGCAGATGCGTGACGGCATTTGCAGCTAGCATGGACACGACGCTGGACAAATGGGTTATTGGCGATGCATTCTTGCGTGCCTGGCACACAGGCATTCGATATTGAGCACTTTACTATTCAGCTGACACCCGCCATCCAGAAGGAGGTTGATGATAACGACGATGATGACGAGCCGTCGACTGATAACAGGTTCGCCGAGAGTCTTCAGCGCAACATGCGGACCGCCGATCCGCTCAGACGCTTCCCTGAGGAGACAATGGGCACAGGACGGGCAGATGTCGCCAATAAAATACGACGGCAACCAGCTCGGAAGCATATTCGGTGACGACGAGTCAAGGCCATCACCTACTAATACTGCCGACGATGATGACGAGGCGAATACGTCTTCAACGAAGACCAAATGTCCTGGAGAGCCTGATGAAATGGCTCAACTACAACAATGGTGCCAACACCAGCATCCCACCGTTCCCGCCTGACGCTACCACCAGTAAATCTTACCGACGATGGCAGCAACAGCGACAATGAAGAGGCAGACACTACATCCGAATCACTTGTCTGAGCAAGATGCAGAAGCGGCTATAGAGACACATATCGAGCCAGCTTCTGCAGGAAAAGAGCCCGCGCAGTACTGTCACCCGGACGCATACGGCGCCAAAGCAGGATGTGTCCAGCGGCAGTCCAGGAGACAGACGAGTATGGTCTGCCGCTGACAAGCTCAACAGCATTACCACCATCACGACAGCGTAGAAGCCTCATGCCTCAGCCTCCGCTTCAAAGTAGCCTGCTAGCTTCCCCATTCCTCTAGTTCCCGATATGATACTTCCAAATCTATTTAGCAAACGCTTCCATCGGATGTATCTTGCAAGGCCCTTTTCTATGCAATATACAACGAACTATCGCCATACCATGTCTCATATGCCACTACATACTCTGCTAATACATGTCATTTGCAGAGAGCTCAGAGATATGCCCTTGGGAGGATTGGTATTCCTTTGCGATATTGCAAAAGCAGTTTATGCAAAAGGAAGTTGCAGTGTAATATTTACAGCGACTGATAATCTGCACGCGTCCACCACTGGCGTACCCAGTACGCCGACGCACCGACCAAGCCCGAACCCATGCCCAGACCAGTGACCCAGACAGCAGCATCCCACATACGCCTTCTTCCACCCACCAGGTGCGAGTAGGTCCTTGGGCGGCAGCTTCAGCGCACTGTCCAGTTCAAACACCGCGCCAGATCGGCCATATCCGGCTCTTACTATGGTCGCATAGGAAATGAATGGGATCCCACCAGGCGATTGATAGAACGGTATGCCGTCCAGCTGCAGCGAAAACCGGTCGGTTGCAAACTCATAAGCACGCAGTTTAGCGCCCTCGAGCAAGGTCACATACGTCTTGCGATCGGACAGAGTCAGGTCGCTGGCAGGCAGTCGCTCGCCGGGCTCTCGGTGGATGTCGGTAACAGGGATCACATGCAAGCGCACCAGCATCTCCAGGTACTGCTCTATGTCCTTGTTGGTCGAGTTGCGCCACGGATTCTCCGGTGTCGTCTAGCACGTGGCGGTCCTCCTCCTGGTCTCGACGAACCATCTCGCGGTATGCTGCATTCTCACGCCACGCCTTGTCTGAGGCAACCAGCAGCGAGTATCCAACAACTGGCTTACTGTCGCCATCACTGCTCTTGGTACTGTCATTCCCTGGCACACTCGGTGCTGGTGGGGGAGCCTCCAGGACGTGCGTCAGGTTGAACCGCTCCAAGAGCGACAGGAACACGTGCGCCTTCATTCCCCGCAGGAGCTTCGATGAAGTTATGTCGACATTGGGCGGCATGATCAGGCCGCGCTCCAGCACATGGGCCACACCGGTCCGCAGAAGCATATCGGGCTCAGAGATCTGTAAGCTCGTTGAATCAGCAACGCTCCGATAGCACATGGTGCTTTGTGCTCTTTTTCAGCGCCTGCGGATCCTGGATCTGCTCTGCCGCGACAAAGATGCCCTTGGGCGTGCGGTACAAGCCAACAGAGTTGCCGTTCAGCGTCTTGACCGTCAGCATATCGGCGCTGAGATCGCTGTGCATAGGGATCTCATCGCTGTACACGGGCTTTGTCAGGATATGCGACTTCACGATACGGCTCAAGTCCGAGCGTGCATCGGCATCTTCGGGCAGGCTCAGATACGACCACACGAGGCCCAGGGAAATGAACGCCTCCAGTACTGGCGCCAGCACCGTGATGCCCTGCTCCCGCTGAATCTCGCTGGCAGTCTGAGACGCGCCCATCGCGGCCACAAATAACGACAGGTCCAGATCCTGTATCAGGGCATTGACGAGGTTTGGTGGTGTGGGCATCGGCGACGACAGAAGGTAGATGGTCGTGTTGCCGACCACCACGGGCTCTGTCAGGATGTTGTCGGCGCCGTTGAACGACACGTGGCGTGCGGTCCCGTGCGGCCGGTCAACAAACGCCTTGACCACCTGCGGCTTCCCCTGCGTCCATTCGCTGGCCAGTAGCGTGCGCACCAGCGGCGTCTCTGCCAGTTCGGCTACGTTGTACTGTCCATCGACGATATGGTACTGCGCCCACTCGCGCCGCCGGTTGTGTGGGGCTCGCCACTCGGCGATAGGGCCGGCAGTCGGATCAAGGTCGTACTCGTTTTGCGCGGCTTCCACCAGCATGTCGTCGCCGTCATCCAGGTCAGCGCCAAAGGCGTCTTCCATAGCACGGTTCGTTGGCACCAGCAAGGGTCAGCTTGCGGTCGGGCTCGGAGCCGTCAATGTACGAAAGCAGCCCGGCGTCCTTGAGCTCGCGCACAAACAGCGTTGCATTCAGGCCAATCAGCATCTTCTGCGGGGTAAATGCAAGCCCGGACGGCCGCTGCACGCTCTCAACGCCATGCACGATACCTAGGGTGGCAGGCAGGGCGAAAGCAGGCGCCCAGAGGATTTTGTAGAGGGGTATGAGCATTAGTGGGGGTATCCTGAATAGAGATATAGTGGAGCAATGGGATATATGGGGCAGGCGTGCGTAATAATAAATAAATGAAGGGTGAGGGGGCGAAAGGGGGGAAGAAGCAGTCAGCCAAAGGCAGGTAGTGCACTATCGCTGCCGTAGTCGCTACCTCATGTGATGTGCCTGGCTGCAAATGCATCGCTTAAGAATGGAGCAGGATCGATGGAATGGCCATCAATAAAAGTAGAAAATTGCACCCGGGCGCAATTTGCGTCCCCCGCCGCTCCCCGTCCAGACCCGGGAATCATGGACGGACTCGAGAATTGCTGCAATGGTCTCCGATGAATGGCAACCTACCGTTTCTGGCAATGATGTCTGCTTTGCTGATGCGCAGTCCGTTGACAGTTCCGCTCAGCCCAGCATCGACAGTCACCGTATGCTCTGTGCCCTCGACAAACCCGGCCACTACAGGAAGACAGTGGTGTTCAGCTGCCACGTGAGGATTGGCAAATCCCGCGCTTTGACATGCACACAAGCAGATGGCTTACCTTTGTGCTCGCCCTCGCCCAGCCGGGCCAGACTGACCGGCTCCTTGGTGACAAACTGGCTTGCCACCAGCCGCGTGTCCCTCAGTGCAAGCGCTACTTCATCCTTGTCATCCTTGGCAAACTCGGCGCCGTGTATCAGGTACGCGCGCTCGGCAAACCCAAACTCGTCTCTAAACGCCTGGTCTGTGAAAGCCCACACCGTGCGCATGCGATTGGCTTCCATCTCGTCCCTCTTGCGCTGCGGCTCGCTGTCCAGCACATACGACCAACCGGCTGCCGCAACCAGCTTCTCGACAAAGTCGTAGTCGCCATAGCCCGCGCGCTCTGTGGGTGCTGCCTGATTATCCGCCACGTTCGCGCGCAGCACCCCCTGAATGGTGGGCGGCAGAGTCAGCAGGCCGTCAATTGCAAAAACATTTCCTGCACTGCAAGACATGTTGGTCTTGAGCACAGACACGCCGTTCACCTCCACATGCCGTCCATCCTGCACTGCGTGTCTTGAGCATGACTCCATATTGGTGCTCCTTTGGTGTCGTTGCCTTCGCCCACTCCGTTTCTTGGCGGATCAAGGCCGGAAATGTGCGTGAGCCTGCTGAACGACTCCCAAACCATATCCCCACCCACCAAGTCCGTCCAGTTGACTGGCCTGTCCCCAATCAGATGGTACCATGCCTGAAAGTCCGATACACCACGGTACACGTTCCCTGTCACCGTCGTTGTGTCGTGCTCCTTGCGATACCGCCTCAGTGCCTCGTTTGTCGGCACAAGCAGTGTTGCGTTCCGGATGCGGTTGAGCGGTATCACCATCCGCAGTCGCTGGACTGTGTGCAGAAACTCGCTGAACCGCGCGTCTGACGAGAGCAGGTCCACGAACGTTGTAGTCCGTGTGCCAGCGATGCTGTCGTCGGGTCCCTTCTTTCCACCAAACGGCCAGGCTGCTGCGGCGCTCTGCACCAGAGCTATTGCCACCACCAGCCAGCCCAGGACAAACGACCATGTCCACTGTCGCAGGTGCATTTGAAAGGATAAATGTCTATGTATATGAAGAGGATAAAATGTGTAGAGGTAAATAGAATTCAAGGTGTTGTTGGAAAAAAAGAAGCGCTGGAAACGCAGTCCCCCTCTACTACGAACGTCACCTGCTCCGAGCGCTGTGGGGAAGAATACCATTGGCCATACTAGTTGGCCATAAGCTTACACGTCCTGGCAGTGCATCATGGCAGAGCACGTTTTTTGGGCCAATTTTTTCTTTCGCTTTTTTGAATTCCAGTCGTCCTTCTCTTTCGCGTCTTTTTATTTCCACTCTTTCACGTTTAATTGAGCAATCCTTTTTGGGTCCATTTGGAAATGTCACTGCAACGGAAGAATGTCGCCTATTTCTACGACCGTACGTATCTATTTTTATAGCCAGGCAGCGCGAGTTAGTACATGCATTTTCTGATATGCTATGTATGCTATGTTGATCTTATATAGCCGATGTCGGAAACTTCCACTACGGGCCGGGCCACCCGATGAAGCCGCACCGCATCCGCATGACACACAACCTGGTGATCAGCTACGAGCTGTACAAGAAGATGTCGATATACCGCGCAGCACCCGCAACATGCCAAGAGATGACACAGTTCCATTCGGATGACTACGTCGACTTTCTGAACCGCGTAACACCCGAGAACGCGTCCTCCTTCCAGCGCGAGCTGGCGAGGTACAACTTTGAAGACGACTGCCCAGTATTCGACGGCATGTTTGATTTATTTTCGCTCTCGGCAGGTAGCTCGATGGAGGGTGCTGCGCGTCTGAACCGTGGCCTGTCAGACATCTGCATCAACTGGTCCGGTGGTCTGCACCATGCGAAAAAGTGCGAGGCGTCGGGCTTCTGCTACATCAACGATATTGTCCTGGCCATACTCGAGCTGCTGCGGCACCACCAGCGCGTGCTGTACATTGATATTGACGTGCACCACGGCGACGGCGTCGAAGAGGCGTTCTATACGACCGACCGTGTCATGACGTGCTCATTCCACAAGTACGGAGAGTTCTTCCCAGGTACTGGCGATCTGCGTGATATTGGCGAAGGCAAGGGCAAATACTATGCTGTCAATTTCCCGCTGCGCGACGGCATTGATGATGTCAGCTACCAGTCGGTGTTCAAGCCTGTGATCCAGCACATCATGGATTGGTACCAGCCCAACGCCGTGGTCCTGCAGTGTGGCACAGACTCGCTGGCTGGCGACAAGCTTGGGTGCTTCAACCTCAGCATGGACGGCCATGCCGAGTGCGTGCGCTTTGTCAAGAACTTCAACCTGCCGACGCTAGTACTGGGTGGTGGAGGCTACACAATCCGCAACGTCAGCCGGGTGTGGGCGTATGAGACCGGTATCCTGGTCGGCTCCGAGATGGATCGCAAGCTGCCCATGAACGACTACATGGACTATTATGCGCCCGAGTACTCGCTCAATGTCCCTGCATACAATGTCGAGAACTGCAACAGCGCAGAATACCTGGAGCGCATGACGAACCAGGTCATCCAAAACCTCGAGCGCACAAAATTCGTGCCCAGCGTGCAGGTCCAGGATGTCCCGCGCGACGTCGACAACGACATACACGATGAGGATGCGCTTGACCCCGAGGAGCGCATGCCGGAGCCTGTACGCGACCAGCACGTCGTGCCCGATACAGAGATGTACGATGCCGATGCCATGGGCTTGAAGGACGAGACACGCGACGGCACCAAAGTCATCAATGAGGAGATCCACGATAAGGATGACGTCGAGATGGAAGACGTTACCAATGGTGCAAACAAAGCGACTGCAGAGAGTAGCATTGTGGATGCTGATGAGCAGCCGAGCAAGGGGGCCAGCAAGGAGGACGCCATGGATGTCGATGGCGCCGAAGTCGTACCAGAAACTGCAGTCAAGGAGGAAGCCGCACCAGTGGTGCCTGCGAAAGGAGATGAGGGGAAGGAGAAGGCTGTGGACAGATCAGCCGGTGAAGGAAGAAGAAACTGTTGCTGTCAAGGTTGAAAAGGATGCAGCCCCTGCGCCTGCCACAGCTGAACCACTGGCTGACAAACAGCCTGCTGCAGCGGAGCCAGTGGAAGCTGGGAAGGAAACCGCCGCTGCTGCCGCTCCAGTCGCTGAAACCCCCAATGTGAAGGCACAGTCTAAGACAAAGGAGACAGAAGAAGTTGTCGAGGCTACCGCAACGACACAGCCCAAGTCCCCCACACCTGAACCCGCTGCTTCCAAAGCCAGAGCCGCCAGCAGCTCAGATTACTACCATCACATCACCCCAGGCACCGGCTGAGACACAAAGCCTGGCAGCGGAGACGCCGAAGCTACCAGCGGAGACACCGAGGCTGCCGGCGATCGCGCAGGTCGCCGAGAAGGAGGAAGGCGAGGCAACCGAGGATGATGACGATGACGAGGAGGGCGAGATCAAGGACTCGTAGCAGTTCTTTTTGTTTTGATAATTTCAATCGATTCCCAAACATGGAAGGCATAGCCGAAGAAACACCGGTGGTAATGCTGTGACTGGGATTGCAGACCAGCCACCTCAATACGATATGCAGCGGGGCGTACGCAGTACTTGCCAATAGAGGGTGACATGGGGCGCATGCCGTGGAGTCTTGCGCAAGTAGCAACTAGCCTAGACGAATGCGAACGCTGTGGTTTCCGCCTTCCAGACTACATCAGTAGGCACTTTTACAAATGCTGGATGGCGGCGGTTGGGAGAATGGGTGTCTGCTGGCTACCAAGGCACGGTGAATACATTTCTCTTCTACCAACTGTCTAGCGCTACATTGATGTCTATATAATTCCAGCTGTATACCTGCATTTGCTCCGCCTCGTATTTGTTTTCCATTTCAATAACCTAGAGGGACTAAATTTCTCAGCAACAGGTGGCTTGGGGCAAAGAACTTACCAACACAGCCGTTGAGTGAACCGCTATAGACAATTAGAAGCCACCGTGCCTTCGACAACCGACCTCACCTTGCCACTAGCTACCGACTGTGCGAACTTTTTCTATTTCAACCCTGCAAAGCAGCCATGCCGACCATGGGCAACGACTTTGGAACCATCCTGACCCACGGCTGGCCGTATCTCTACTCTTTACTCCTGTTTTACATAGCGACGAGCTACAGCGAGGTGCACCGTCACGATTTCTTTGTCTTTTCATCCGCCATTTCCATGTTCGTCAAATGGCTGTTCTCGCTGGCTAGCCAGCTCAACATGTCGCCCCACATCACCACCCCCACAAACCTGCTGCCGTTCGGCTGCATTTACAACGCCATGATGACACCCTACACGCCCTTCGTGGGAATTCTCGCCTATAACGCCGGTGTGTGGTTCTGGGACAGGGCAAACAAGCAGCAGCTGGGGGAGGCGAAGAAGAACGACGACTCGCGCAGTAACGCGCCGCGCACGTCGACTGCTGTCCGCAACGTTGTTGTCGCGCATAACCTGGCTTTGGCAGTATACTCAATTTGGACGTTCATTGACTTTATGCCAGCAGTAGTTAAAAGCGTGCAGACGCAAGGATTCAGGACCGCCTACTGCGATCGCCAACTGGACGCTGTGGAACAGCAAGCTCCTGATGCACGGGTACCTGTTCTACCTGTCAAAGTACTACGAGTTTGTCGACACCTTCATTATCCTGTACAAGGGCCGGTCGCCCGGTCGTCTCCAGACATTCCACCACTCGGGCGCTGTGCTGATTATGTGGCTTCGGCAACTATGTGCAGTCGGCGTACCTGGCGTTCTTTGTGTTTGAGAACAGCATCATCCACAGCCTGATGTACACGTATTATACGCTGACCGCCATGGGATACAAGCCGCCTGGGAAGCAGTGGCTGACGCGTATGCAGATCGCACAGTTCTATATTGGGCTGACTGCTGGCTTTGTGTACATGGGCATACCTGCGTGCCAGACTTCGGAGCAGCGGGTATTCATCTACCTGTTCATCCCGTATATTCTGGAGCTCATCAGGCTGTTCAACGCGTTTGCTCGCAAAGCATACGGCGGACCCGGGCCACAGCCAGTCGAAAAGGCAAGCTAGCAGACAGGGCGTGCGCACCCACCCCGGCCCGAATATCTTTTTTCCACATACCACCAATACACAGCTTTTAAAATGACCACGCAGGACGCTGAAAGGGCAGACGATATATAAAGTTGCGACAACGACAGAAAAAAGCGGAGGGAAAATGGCGCCTAGCGGGCTGGAAAAATCACGCGACGTGTTTGATGTTTACTCTTCGTCCTCTTCATCGTCGACCTCATCCTCGTCGACAATCTCCTCCTCAACAATCTCCTCATCCTCATCCTCATCCTCCTCATCTTCATCCTCGTCGTAGCTGACGCCAGTCCTCTGGCGTGTTCTTGTCGAGGGGCCCTCCTCATCCTCGTCGCCATCAACCTCGCTCAGCCTGCGCTTGCTATTGGCAGCGCGCAGGTTGTAGGTGGCCGAGCCGCCACGGGGCTTGTCAGCATCGCTGGCGTAGTCCTCCTCGTCCTCCTCCTCAATCTCGTCCTCGTCGTCAATGCCCGACTCGTACTCGTCACCAAAATCAGACTCAATGTCAGCCTCGTCGTCCTCGGGGTCTGCCTCCTCCTCGGCCACCTCGCCCGACAGGGTCCGGCCGGTGCCAGGGAACCTATCGCCGTTCCGCTTGGCGGCGCCCTTGATGGAGACCTCGGCCGGCTCATCGTGCTCCTCATAGTCGGAGGTATCCTCGACGAGGCTAGCAGAGAAAAATGGGAGTGATTTTAGATAATAAGCTCCAGAGATAAAAAAAAAGGCACATAATTAATAACCATGGTTGTATTGCCTCGTCCTACCTCGGGTCCGCGGCTTCTCCAGCGTGCTTCTCGATGGCCTCAACACGCTCCTGATGCTCGGCTTCGACAGTCATTGTGTACTGGATAGTATCGGTCAACCAAAGAGATGTATAAAAATGTAAAGAGTGGGAAAATGGGTGGTGGAATAAAAAACGATGGAGCTGCTGGAGGGGAGGGGCGAGGGGAGGGGCGAGCAAGGCTTACGAAGCGCCAGAAAAAAGAACCGTGCCGACCCAGAGAAAGGCGAGCAATTTGCCAATTCCTCCTGATTGACTAGCTTCGATGAAACTAAATTTGAACTGGTCACGTTTCGTGGGACCACTTGGCCTGCATAAAGGCCCCGTCAGAAAGCACCGTTTGGGACTGGCAGGCCCGCGCGTCGTCGCGATTGCCCAATAAGCGGCGCTGAAAAGGACCGATTCAAGGGGTGACTCAAATGTATGATCAACACGGTAAAACACAAGATCACGCAACAAGCTAGGCCTCCATGTCCACGTCGTCGTCTGTGATCTTGAGGTCGTCCAGCAGCTCCTCAAGGGGCACCTCGGGCGCGTCCTCGTCGTCCTCGTCGTCCATCTCGCCGGTGTTGCGGCCAGGCACAGCGCTGGTGTCCTTGTACAGGTTGATGCTCTGGCGCAGCTCGGGGTCCTCCTCGAGGTCGCGCAGGAAGGTCTCGAAGTCGGCCTCGAGCTTCTCCTGATCCTGCTTCTTGGGCGCCAAGTCGCCCTCGTCCTTGGACAGCGACTTGAGCTTCCAGGGACGCACCTTGCGCTTGCGGCGGCGCTCCGGATAGCTCTTCTTGACCAGCACCACGCTGGGCATGTCCTCCGTGTTCAGCTTGTCGAAGCTCGGGTTGTTGATGTTGGCCGTCAGCAGATCGTAGCCAAGCACGGTGTCACCAAAGTTCAGCAGGTTGCCAAGGTGCGAGCGCACAATAATGACATCGTCGTTCTTGCCCACATCCGGCCATGCGCTGGACCGTGACATCGGCTAGCGCAAAGCGGCCAACGCGCGGGCCAAGCAGGTCGACGTCGACGACGTAGAACTCCTTGAGATCGCGCACGGCGCTGACCGTGTCAATGCCCTCGTGGCGCCAGAACACGGTTCCCGAGATATCGGCCTGCTGCAGGGTCTTTGGGTCGATAACATGGATGGTGTTGCCGACGCGCGTGCACAGCACCAGCGGCGCAATGTGGCCGAGCGAGTTGGCCACCTTCTTGGGCATCGCCACCAGGTCGTCCTTGCAGATCGGGATGATCTCGACCGAGTAGGTAAACTTGTAGTTGGACGTGCTTGTGTGCACGTCGCTCGAAATCAGCTGCTCGGATGTCTTGGACCGGGTCGGCACCATGCTGGCCAGGAACTCAACCATCTTGATTGCGTGCGCACGCTGCGCGAAATGGAAGTCCAGGCCGCCCTTGACCTCCTTGATATTGATCGTGTCGTGGGCAGCGTTGTGCTTGAGGATCAGCTGCTCCAGGTAGAAGAACGTGCGCTGGTGGTCGACCTTTTGCCGCACCTGCACCATGGCCTTCCATGTGTTCTGCGCCATCACCCGCATGCAGTCGGGACACATCATTGACGACACCACAAACTCCACCTCAAACGCCTGCTGCAGGATCGTCGCCGTGAACACCTCCTTCTGGATCGTCAGCTTGACCTTTGATGCGTCGCGAATGCGGCTCAGTCCAGATGAACCCGGCGTCAATCAGCCGCACCTTTCCGAGGCCCTTCAGTTTCTTCAGACACAACGCCAGCAGCTCGCGGCTCTCGAGATCACACACCACCCATGACGCTGGCGGCTGCAGGTACCGCTCGCAGTTCTTGCACCAGTGGATTGTTGCGTGCTTGGGAATTCCCTCGGTGATATCTACGATCGAGCGCACGCAGTTCACGCACATGTTTGCCGGGTTTGGCGGGATCGCTGTACCGCACTCAGCAGCACAGAATGAGCTGCTCTCTTGTCTGTGGGACGTACTCCATTAGTTCTTGGTTAGTGAAAGAAAGTGAGTTCTAATATTGCAAAGGAGAGGGTGAAGGTGAAGGAACTGTGAGACTAGGACAGAACGCTGGTTTGTCAGCAATTGCGGTCGTGGCCGCAGAGGAAAGAAAGAAAAAAAAAAGCTAACCGCAGGATATGATCACTCGATTCGATCATTTGGCATATTAATTCGATTTATTCAGCGAGATTAAAACTCGCTGCCAGTTTTTGTAACGGCTGCTGCATAAACTGTGATTACATGTACATAGACATTGACCACCCTCGACTATTTGTCACTACAGCCGAATTGTTTGGACCATACAAAACTCGCAAAGATGTACCAAGAACTCCAAAGTGTGCGCTGTCAGCAGTGCATTGAGCCTTGTTCTGAGCAGACACTTCATGTTTTCATTTCGGAAGCAGTGCGCAATGTTTTCGGAAATAGCGACAAAGGGGAGATTATATCAAGACATTAATGGGTGGAGAGGACGACAAGTGAACGGAAACTGGTCAATGGCATTGCGAGTATATTGAGTTTCGGGTAACCGCAATAGCGCAATAAAAACACTCCAAACCCACTCCACACATGTCAATAGACGAAGAGGAAAATAAAGGACTGCATGGCGATAGACTGGTGACAAAGAGTGGCGATTGATTGGCATACTTGGATAGTATAGTGTTGTGCTAATTTCCATTATCTGTTGTTTTTGTTGAATTTCAGGAAGCCGCGTGAAGCACATTCAAAAGCCTGTTTACACCTGCAGCCTGCTCAAGCGATGAGTGGCCAAATAGATGTTCTGGGTGATTTTGCAAGAGAATTGTAAACAACACACGCGACGTAGTTTCCCCCCTTGTCGGGCCAGTGTCGGCGGATGCAGCCCATTATTTTTTGGGCCCACGGGTGGTGGCAGACAAAAGTAAAGGATTCACCTCAGCCATTCCTTTTTTTCTTCCTCCTCCTTACCTCTTTTTGCAACGAATATCCACTACTATATTGTATTATTTTTAACTTTCTCCACACTAGATTATTAATTACCATATATAGCATATCATGGGTAAAGCACTCCGACGCGGATCCAACCAGGCAGTGCGCAAAACCGATATCCGCGTTGTCCCCAACACATCGGCTGGGGCAGCAGTAAAGCCCACATTCACAGCGGCATCCAGCGTGGGCAGCGGCGACACACATGACCTGTGCTACCAGCGGACTGACGGCCTGGCTGCATATGGTTGAGAACTACCACGAATACTTCACCAGCATGTGCGCGGCCGAGCTCGACCTGGCAACAGTGTATGCGCGGGTCGGGGACATTCTGCAAGGTGCCATTGCACGAGCACTCATTAATGAAGCCCAATGGCATAGCCGATATGTCGAAGCGGCTAAAGACATTGCAGCAAGGGATGGTGGAAACACACTGTGGGATCTCGACGGCACATGAAGGGAGCGGTTAAAGGGCTGGAGGATATGCGCGGCTTGGTGAAGCAGCGCATGAATAAATACGCCGGGGCAGTAGGCGGCGTGCACCGGGAGCTGGACGAGTGTCCGGGTGAGCATCAAGCAGAGGCTGGCGTTACTACAGGCGACGCTGGACGCGGTTCGAGGTGGATATGAGGCAGGAGGTGGCCAAGGACCCGTTTATTGTGCGGCTGGAGATCGAGGCCTTGGTGCGTAAGCGGACGTGAGCTTGAGCAGAAAGCTCAATGAGCTGGTAATGGCCGAGCAGGCGCGTATTCGTGACCTTGAGCCCCAGCTGATCGAACGGCTCAAGGTGATTGTGGGCGGATACATGGAGCTATTGGGATCCAGCGGCAGGCAGCTACGGCAGACGGCCAAGGCCGGCGCCAAGGCCAACGTCCTTCTTGACGAGTGTGCCGAATGGGCGTATTTCGCAGAGACATTCCAGGCAGTGCTGGCCACCGAGCAGAGGGGTGGCAGGCGAGTACACGTATGGCGACAGTGAGTGGATCAAGGTGCAGCGCGAGGGCGTGGTAGCGCTGAAGGAGCAAGGGCCAATGTTCCGCAGCACATGGCAGAGCAAATACTGCGTGCTGACTGCGCGCGGGTACTTCCATGTGTTCCGCTCGCAGGGCGACGTGGCCAAATGCGCACCCGAAACATCGGTGTTCCTGCCCACGGCCCAGGTATCGCTGGTCCGTGCGGGCACCCTGCAGATCCGCAGCGGCAGCAAGTTCAGCGGCAGCCGGCTGATCCTGCAGGACGGGTCGGACTTCGCTAGAGCTCTGGCGGACGCTGATGCAGCGTGCGCGGTCCCGGAACCCCGCTGGCATGGCGACGCCCGAGTCCAGCGAGGACGAGATGCGTCCCAGAGCCAACACAGGCGCCAACAGATGGCATGAAGCCGACTGCCTAGCAACAAGCGGCTGACAGCTGGCACGCAGAACCTGTATATGCTTCCGCTGGAAAACACCCCAGCGTGCTCGCTCGACGCGCCGATCCGCCGGCCATTCTCGTGCATTTCGCCAATGGTCAATATCAGCGAGCTGAGCTTTGAGGCCAACTCGCCGGGCATTTCCGACTTCCCGGTGCCCTCGCCGCGTCTTAGCATCCATACCAAAGACGGCATGGAGCACCACCGCACGGAGTCGAGCGATGGGTCGCTGGTGTGGCAGGGCAGAGGATCGATTGTGCCGCTGCAGGCGACTGCGTACGGTGACGGGTGGCCGGTGGATCTGCCAGAGGCTGCGCGGTCGTTGGTGCATAGTGAGCGCCTTGACCCGGCGCTGATGGACCCGCACAATCCGTACCTGGGCGACTTGTTTGCCAAGAGCACGCGGGTGTCGTCGGTGGGCTGCCAGAACAAGGGGTGGCGAAGCAGTGTGCAGAAGACCGCGCGCGTGGCCTCGCAGCCCGTGGTGGGCGCTACGTCACCGCCACTGCCGGTGCGCATGCTAGGACCATGCGTGTCGCGGGACTGCATCGACGAGTGCGAGGAAGAGGGCTAATTGGACCGCATAGGATTTATTAGCTCGTTGTGACTCACAGCTCCCTGCCCCCTTGGACCAAGCCGTAATGCTGGCAGCAGAGCCAGAATGGCTGAGATTGTCCCCCGACCAGGCTGTTTATTGCCTGTGACGGATACACGTTTTCCCACATCGCATTTTTTTTCTTTTAGCGGGCAGCTATAAAACGAGCGAGAATGGTCCCGCTCGATCGCAAGCTCCCCATTTTGTGAATTCCTTATCCTTTTCCCTTTTCGTTACTTGACTACCACTTTTAAAAAGAAAAAACTAGGAAACCATGGCTGAGAAGTAAGCGTCCCTCCCAAGATCCCAAACCGGCGCGGATCTCTAATTTACACTTGTGTAACTAACCAGCGCTGCTGTCCCTTAGGAACATCCTCCTGCTGGGCTCCGGATTCGTGGCCGAGCCGTGCCTCGAGTACCTGCTGCGCAGCGGCAACAACAAGGTGACGGTGGCCTGCCGTCGTCTGGCCAAGGCTGAGGAGCTGACTGCCAAGTACTCGAACACCACGCCGATCAGCCTTGACGTCGAGGATGATGCGGCTCTGGAGCAGGCGGTTGCCGCACACGACCTAACGATCAGCTTGATCCCGTACACTCAGCACGCACGGGTGATGAAGGCGGCGATCAAGGCCAAGAAGCACGTGGTGACGACCAGCTACATCTCGCCGGCCATGGAGGAGCTGGACGCAGCGGCCCGGGAGGCGGGCGTGATCTGCATGAACGAGATCGGGCTTGACCCGGGAATCGACCACCTGTATGCGCTCAAGATCATCAACGAGGTGCAGGAGCAGGGCGGCAAGATCACCTCGTTCGAGTCGTTCTGCGGCGGTCTGCCGGCGCCCGAGGACTCGAACAACCCGCTCGGCTACAAGTTCTCGTGGTCGGCGCGCGGGGTGCTTCTGGCGCTGCGCAATAACGCGCGGTACTGGCAGGACGGCAAACTGGTGGAGATTAACGGCAAGGATCTGATGGACTCGGCCCGGCCAATCTACATTTACCCGGCCTTTGCTGTGGTCGGCTACGGCAACCGCGACTCGAGCCACTACCGCCAGCGCTACAACATCCCCGAGGCCGAGACGTGTGTGCGCGGCACTCTGCGGTACCAGGGCTTCCCTGAGTTTGCCAAGACCCTGGTGAACATGGGGTTCCTGGACGACGCCCCGCAGGAGTTCCTGAGCGCATCCAGCTCGGAGCCGCTGCCGTGGAACAAGGTCACCCAGCAGCTGCTGGGTTCGGCGTCCGACAGCCAGGACGCGCTGCTCGCTGCTATCGAGGACCAAGATCGACACACAGGATGCCTGAGGCCCGTCGCCGCGTCATCCATGGCATCAAGTGGCTCGGAATCACCTCGGCCGATGTCGCTGCTAGCCGCCGCGGCACGTACCTGGATGTCCTGTGCGCGCGTCTGGAGGACCTGATGATGTATGGGGAGGGCGAGCGCGACATGATCCTGCTGCAGCACAAGTTTGAGGTCGAGAACAAGGACGGCTCGCACAACACCCGCACGTCGGTGACGCTGATGTACGGCGAGCCCAACGGCTTCACAGCCATGGCCAAGACTGTCGGCGTGCCGTGCGGCATTGCCACGCAGCTGATCCTTGACGGCAAGATCACCAAGACCGGCGTCATTGCGCCCATGACCAAGGACGTCTACGAGCCCATCATGCACATTCTGCCATCCGAGGGCATCAACGCTGTCGAGCAAACTCTCTAAAAACAAATAGCAGCCTCTTGTCAAGCCCGACAAAATATACAGGTTTTCTCTTTTCTGAATTTTGAATTCTTGTATACTAGCTTTCCCTTGCTCACAATGGCGGCGCTGATGCGAGAGACACATCCGCTGACGCTAAAAGTAATGCGTCTGTCGCGGCCACAGCTGTCGCTAGCAAAGCAGCTGCCAGTAGACAGCGGTTCGGTAGTTGCAGCAGCGCTGAGCGAGTACACGCAGAACCACCCGACCGACAGCGGCAATGTGCTCAGCACCCAGCCGTTCAACACGGCTGAGCAGCCGTTGGACAACTTCCCTGTGACAGAGACACTGGTTCTGCCCAAGTCGTTCGGGACAATGTACCTGGGCGAGACCTTCAGCGCCCACCTCTGCGTCTGCAACGAGAGCACATTGAGTGTGCGTGACGTCTCGGTGCGCGTCGCCATGCAAACGCAGACGCACCAGCAGCAGCCGTTCATTCTGCACAATAACGCCCTGGGCGCACTGGCTACAGCCCAGGCCGGCAACATCCAGGTCGCGCATGAGATCAAGGAGCTGGGCACGCATATTCTGGCCTGCGCAATCACGTATCTGTCGGCGCAGGGCGAGCGCAAGACCCTGCAAAAGTCGTTCAAGTTCCAGGTCGCCAACCCGCTGATTGTCAAGACCAAGGTGAATCACCTCAACGCCGATGTCCTGCTCGAGGTCCAGGTGCAGAATGCCACCCAGGCCACCATGGCCTTGGAGCGCCTGAGGTTCGATCCCGCCGAGGTCTTCACTATGGAGGATTTGAGCGCCCCCGGAAATGCCTTCCTGCAGGCCGGCGATATTCGCCAGCACCTGTACCGGCTACGGCCCAAGCCCGCTGGGTCGCTGGAGGAGGAGCGGGCGGTGCGGTATGCAGCGGCGCTGGGCAAGCTCGACATTCTGTGGCGCGGCGCCTTTGGCAGCGTCGGCCGTCTGCAGACCAGCCAGCTTGTGCGCAAGTCCCCCGGAATGTTCCCCATTGACATTGCCAGGGCCACGGTCTCTGAGCATGTCCGCATCGAGGCGCCGTTTACTGTCAATGTTGAACTGCGCAACCTGTCCGAGCACCCGATGGACCTGGTTGTGGCCGTGGGCAGGCAGCCCAATGTCGTCTTGTGCGGCCTGGGCAGGCGGGAGCTCGGGATGGTCGATGTCGGCGAGTCCAAGGAACTTGCACTGCAGTTTGTGCCCTTGCAGGCTGGCGTGCAGAGAGTCGGTATGGTCAGGGTGAAGGATGTGCGAAGCGGTTATACGCGAGACGTGGATCACCTGGTCGACGTGGCTGTATCGAGCTGAGTGATTCATATATACATGCATCTCCTTTTGCCGCAGTCGCAGCCCTGCTAAATCGTTTTGCCGTGAATGACAAGATAGCGCGGATAAGGGAGAAGGGGGCATAAACGCAAGCCCTCGTCCCGTCGTGGGAAGGAGTGTGAGCGCTTCTTCTCTACTCCTCTAGCAGAAAACCTAAATTTCTTTCACAATGGGCACCTTCCGCAACGCTTTGACTGATGCCGACCAAGAATGGATCCGCAAGCAAAAGGTCTTCTTCATGGCATCGGCACCGCTGGCCAAGGACGGCCACGTCAATCTGTCGCCGCGTGGCTACGACTCGCTGCGTGTCCTCAACGCCAACCGCGTCATCCACCTGGACGGTCGCGGCAGCGGCTGCGAGACGATTGCGCATTTGCGCGAGAACAAGCGCATCACTTTGATGCTCTGTGCCTTCGAAGGCTCGCCCAAGATCATGCGTCTGTTTGGCACCGGCAGAGTCTACGAGCCAGGCACGCCCGAGTTTGACACGCTGTTCGAGGAGCACTTTAGCGAGCAGTGGAAGGACCCAGCAAAGTTCAAGTTTGTGCGCTCCATTATTGACGTCCAGGTTGAGATGGTTGGACAGTCGTGCGGATTCGCTGTGCCGTTCATGGACTACAAGGCGGAGCGCGAGACACTGGTCAAGGTTTATGCAGAAAGGTCTGAGGAACTTGCACTGAAACGCCGTATCGAGAACAACACACTCAGCATCGATGGGTTGCCAAGCTACCTCAATGGTACCGACCCTGGCAACACTACCAAGATAAGGCTGATGGCCATGGTGGATGCCGCCGCACCCTGGCTCGGAGGAATTGCACTAGGCGCTGCTGCTGCTGCTGCAGTCTTCAAGAACTACCAGTAGTTTCATGTGTCCCCTTCTCCGCCCTAGCGATGACGATTTGCTGCTTTCGCCTTCGTCAAGGTCTGGAGAATCCTCATTGGCCTTTAGGCCATACCCTGTGCTGGGTTCATCGGCTCTCCACGCCGCATCTGTCTTTATTTTTATTTTTATTTTTTTTGAATATATTTGAAGTATCACCAGTCCCCAAGGATCCTTTATCCCTTCCAAAGCTGTATCTAGTGCTTAGGCGACCAATACTCATAGTACCAAATTATAAATTCCCCAAGGAAATGTTCCCCTGTGCAAGGAACGAAGCCTTCTGAGCATATCGACTAAAGTAGAAACCAGCGAGTATTAGCCCAACATAGATATGCTGCAAGCTGCCCACAACTATCTTATAAACATGCAGCTATCTTTACCTATATACAAGAGGCAGCAGGCGTCTGCCAGCAGCAGCGAACCAGCGCTGAAGCACCTGCGCTGAGCAGGCCATCAAGATGGGAGATGTCCATGATCGCCATTGCACCAACAACCATCCGGCACGTTCAAATGACCGGTTCGCCATGATGCTCTTATCGACATGTCAACCCATACTGACTAGCAGCCGAGCTCGCATCGCGAGCAGAGCAATTCTGGTAGCTATTTATATTGGATGTCATACTACTGGATATGTCTCATGTAGTGACTGATGATCAGATAGACAACGCACTTAACCTGCAGCAGCTAGTCAGTATCGTACATAGCGATATGATGAGGCACTATTTACAAAATGTTGAGCTTACTGTATAACCACTGTAAAGAGAGCCGCAAGCTTACAGGTTGACAGAGAGGAGCAGCCGAGGATCCAACCCAGGAGTCCCAGGCAGGTCATGCAAGACTGGCGCACTCGAGTTGTACGCCCCAGTAGCGGGTACAACGCAGCTGCGTCGCCGATAGTGCTATAAGGTGAAGGAAATCAGTTTAGTAGAAACACGGCCAGTGGCCAGGCAGTCTCTGCGGCTGGAGCTTGAGCCACAGGTGTGGAAGCAGCCCTGAAAATCAGCTACATCTAGAGGGTGCCAGTTTCTCTCTCAGCGGTAAGAGGCCAGGGTTTGCCAGGATACCGGTGGTCTTTGTCGACTAGACGCATATTTTTCAACCATTTGTTGACAGTAAGCATTTCGCCATAACTGATCCCCCGGCATGGAGCCGCGTGGCTCACCCTGCCGCAGTCCCAATAAACAGCTCCTCTATCTAAATCCGGACAGCACAAAGGGGCAACACTTCAACTCTACTCTTCTAGCAGAAAACCTAAATTTCTTTCCACAATGGGCACCTTCCGCAACGCTTTGACTGATGCTGACCAGGAATGGATCCGCAAGCAAAAGGTCTTCTTCATGGCGTCGGCACCGCTAGCCAAGGACGGCCACGTCAATCTGTCGCCGCGTGGCTACGACTCGCTGCGTGTCCTCAACGCCAACCGCGTCATTCCACCTGGACGGTCGCGGCAGCGGCTGCGAGACGATTGCACATCTGCGCGAGAACAAGCGCATCACTTTGATGCTCTGTGCCTTCGAAGGCTCGCCCAAGATCATGCGTCTGTTTGGCACCGGCAGAGTCTACGAGCCAGGCACGCCCGAGTTTGACACGCTGTTCGAGGAGCACTTTAGCGAGCAATGGAAGGACCCAGCAAAGTTCAAGTTTGTGCGCTCCATTATTGACGATCCAGGTTGAGATGGTTGGACAGTCGTGCGGATTCGCTGTGCCGTTCATGGACTACAAGGCGGAACGCGAGACACTGGTCAGGTACTTTGAGAACAAGTCGGATGAGTCGCTACAGAACAAGCGTGTGAGAGATAACACCTGCAGCATCGATGGGTTGCCGAGCTACCTCAATGGTACCGACCCTGGCAACACTACCAAGACTAAGGCTGATGGCCATGCTGGATGCCGCCTGCACCCTGGCTCGGAGGAATTGCACTAGGCGCTGCTGCAGCTAGCTGCAGTCTTCAAGAACTATCAGTAAGTTTCACGTGCCCCCTTCTCCGCCCCCGAGGCAAATTGCGTCTGAACTTGCAGGCGTGCGGTAATAATCCCCAGTGGTGACGATTTTGTTGTTTTTTGGGGGTATGAGAGAGCACAAACACGGGTCGGGGCGTCGCTTTCAGGCGCGCATTCAATCACCCTCTCCTGCGCTTATACAAAAAGGCCCACGTCGTTTTGTTGGCTGTTTGTACGCCAGGCCCCGCAGCTCTACTTCTCTCCTCTGTTCCCTTTTTATCAAATACACCCTTTTTTCATCTTATGCCCCCGACAACGAAGACTGGAAAGCCAGACCCGCAGCACGCTGCCGCGCACAAACACACGCTGAAGCCGTATGTGCAGGCCCAGGTGGTGCACTACAAACCGCGAGTCTCGGTGCTTCGACAAGGAGCTAACGACCGTGAGCTACCACGGCCTGGATCAACTTTGCGCTGCTCTTGCTGTCGGCAACCTTGATCCGCCTGGCCATCGAAAACTACATGAAGTACGGCATCCTTGTCAGCATTCCGGGCGGCGGCGTTGCCCTGATCGACTGGCTGATGACACTACTGGGCATTCACAAGCGTGGCCGTGGCCTTTGTGGCCTGGCTACGTGATCGAGCTCATGGCAATCCCCAGGCCCGGCAAGGGTAGGCGGCAGAAGGGCGACGTGGGCGTGCCCAAGGAGGAGAAGCGCACAGTCGTCTTGCATCTGCTGAACCTGGGTTTTGTACTGGTAGCACCTGGGTGCATTACCTACTTCGGCATCTACCAGCCCGCGCTCGGCACGTTTGTGATGATGTGCTCGTGTATCATGTTCTTGAAGCTGTATTCGTGGGCTGCCACAAACTTTGACCTGCGCCGGGCGTACCGGCTCGGCGACGCCAAGCTCGAAAACGACCCGATGCGCTTTGCCCACATCAAGAACGGCCAGTTCATCGTCGATAGCCAGGCCGACGACGATGAGGACGAGGGCGTCGAGGAGCTTGTCAAGGAGGTCATTCCGATAACGACGCGCGCCAGCTTCTCGCTGAACGCACGTGCGCTGGACGGCATTCACGTGGCCGGCGACGACCGCATCGACGCCAAGGCCGACGCTCTGCCGCGCCCGCGCCCGCGCCCAAAGACCGTGGACAGCACCGCCGAGGTTCTGCGCAGCATGGCCGAGTCCAAGAACAGCTCGACCACGACAATTGCTGATGCTGCTGGGTCGCCTGCTGAGGAGCCGCCGGCACGCGTCGGCATGTCGCATCCGATCGACTACAAGGTCGCCTACCCAAAGAATGTGACCCTGGCCAACTTTATGTATTTCTGGGCTGCGCCCACGCTCTGCTACCAGCCGTCGTACCCGCGCATGCCCGGCCCTGTGCGCAAGTCCTTTGTGGTCAAGCGGATTACCGAGCTGCTGATCTGCTGTCTGGCCATGTACATTGTGATCCAGCAGTACGCTATTCCGACGCTGGTGGGCTCGGTCATGGCCATTGACAAGCGCGATGCCTTCTGGCTGTCCGAGCGCGTGCTGAAGCTGTCAGTGATCAGTGCCGGTGTCTGGTTCCTCGGGTTCTACGCTATCTTCCATGCGGGGCTTAATGCGTTGGCCGAGCTGTTGGGGTTCGCTGATCGCGCGTTTTATCTCGACTGGTGGAACTCGGTCGATCTGGCTGCGTACTGGCGTGAGTGGAACCTTGCCCATCCACTACTTTTGCAAGCGCCATATCATGATGCCTTTGGTCTCGGCGCCCCTGTCGCTGTCGCCCCACCTGGGTGTCTTGCTGACCTTTGTGGTTTCGGCTGTCATGCATGAGCTGCTGTTTGGCATTCCGACCCACTCGCTCAAGGGGTACTCGTTCTTTGGAATGATGTTCCAGATCCCCTTGATCCAGCTCACCCAGTGGTTGGTGCGGTGGCGTGGACCCGAGTCGGGCCTAGGGAACGCCGTGTTCTGGATATCCTTCTGCATTGTCGGCCAGCCACTGGGTGTCGTGCAGTACTACTATGACTGGGTCAAGAACAACCCCTAGGGGTGCGATGTTACACCACTTGCCCACCATCTCCCTTCTGCTTCTTTTCTTCAACAAAACATGTAGAATTATTGTTTTTGTTTGTGCCCCTGCCTTCTGCCGAACACCAGGCGGATCGGCGATGCTATTTTTACGGGCGGGTCTGCGGTACATGGCAAATCGTTCAATTAAAATACCTCAGTCTTGTGCCGACGGTCCATTGGATCTAGCGACAAATCCCACGCTGGCTTTCGGTATCAGGCGCAACCAGCCTCATCGTCGCTCTCGGTATCAGTCGCGCAGGGGCTGCAGAATGAGCTATCTTGCAGGTGCCGCTTGCAGACACCCCATGGCTGCAACATTCGTCACCCTCTGCATCCCGGGCGATTGAAGCGTTCTGGTCATGCATCTGCAGCCTGCTTGTTTTCCAGAGCCGAAGCCCGGATGAGTCCAGAAGCTCCTTCTTTCTTAGCGGGCTTTGAGTGGAAGGCGAATGCCATGCTACACCGAGCTGAAAATAAACATGTCTGGAAAAAGGACATCCCACCCCCTTTCCACAAATCCCTTCCTCGACACCGCCAAGCGTATTCAGAAAGGCGCTTGGCCAAGACCACGCAGTCCCTTTTCGGGCCTCTATTTTGGAAGCCTGTGGAGATTATCTGCGCGTCGGAAAGAGGGGATGGTGAGGGAATTGATATACAGACGACAATCACCCGCCGCACACCAAGGTTCACAAACGTTGACGGCCCAGCAGCCGGAAACCCGCGCAGAGGGGGAGGCAGGCGGCTAGTAGGACAGCATTATTTGTCTCGTTCCGAAATTGTACTTAAACTTGAACATTGCCTTGCTGGCTTTGTGCGCTTCTCCTCTCTCCAAGCTCTCGCACCAACCCCTTTTCTCTCTTTTGCAACACTTTCTTCTTCTCCCTCAGCGTCTTTCGCTTGACCATTCCCCTCTTCCTCCTCTCTTTTCGCCAAACACTTACCTTTATTTTACAGACGCGCTTCTCACGCCCACCCTCTTTTTACTCTCATAATGAAGGTACGTTTTTATTCCTAGCGCCTTCCTGGTGTGGCGGGCAGCCATATTAGTACTGGGGATCTGTGGTCCCGCCCCTTGCCCAGCGCCTGGGGATGGCGGTCTCGGTCCTTGATTCTTTTGGACACGGTCCGGTTTGCCGGCTCCCCACATACCACCCATCTCCCCACACACCTTTTTGCCAGCGAGAAATGGGCTGAGAATGCTGCCTTTCTACATGGTTTATGTGTCAGACAATAACTCAGGGAAATGGGCATGTTTTGTTGTTTTGCTGGTGCTCTGGAAGAGGGTGAATATGCCTCGATTGTTTTTTTTCTAGCTTTGAATGCATTTTGTTGTCAGAGCTGCGTTGATACTGCATTGTTGTTGCATTGCAGACCATGTAAACTGATGGGCAATCCTGGCATCAACAGAAGCACTTTCTGCGGGATGGCCCCACACATGCCGCATGGCTTCTAGTGGGCTTGCAAGTCACCCGGATGTCTAGCTAAGATCTGCACCCACTCTTTTTTGCCTGTAGTTTTCCACTGTGACAGCCTTTGCCATTGCGGCGCTTGTGCAAACCGGCCTGGCCGCCAAGTGTGGCACGCAGAGCTGCAGCAAGGACTCGCCCTGCTGCGTCAGGGGCTACTGTAACGCGAACGCCATGTACTGCATGCCGTTCAACTGCGAGCCGGGCAACTCGTACTCGCAGTCCTCGTGCTGGGACACAGCGCACTGCGTCAAGAGCAACGTGAACTTTGCCTCGGGCAACTCGTTTGCACAGATCGCCGACTACAGCGGCAACCCGGCGGATGCGGCCTTTGTGTCGCAGTTCGAGCCGTCGAACGCCAAGCAGGCGAACGGCGAGCTGGAGATGACGCTGGTGAAGCAGGGCGACGGCAAGGGCTTCGGCGCCACGGTGATCAACACGCGCGCGATCCAGTACGGAACCGTCACGGCGGTGATGAAGTCGGGCTCGGCCAGCGGCGGCGTGGTGTCCTCGTTCATTATCCGTAACGACAAGGTCGGAGACGAGATTGACTTTGAGTTCGTCGGCGCCGACAAGGCCACGGTCCAGTCCAACTACTACTGGCACGACAACCTCGACTACACCAAGATGGTCAAGTCGCCGGTGCTCCCGGACACCACCTCCAACTATCCACACGTACCAGATCGTCTGGACCCCCGACCAGATCCAGTGGGGCGTCAACGGCAACATCTTCCGCACTGTCAAGCGCGCTGACACGTGGAGCGCCGCGACCAACTCGTTCCAGTACCCGGACTCGGAGTCGTACGTGAGCTTCTCGATCTGGGACGGCGGCTCCGGCGCCAAGGGTACCTCCGACTGGGCTGGCGGTGCCATCCAGTGGGGCGAGAACTCGTTCGTCATGGGCGTCAAGTCGCTGACCATCGACTGCTTCTTCAACGGAAACGAGACCACCTACAAGCCCCCCAGGGCCGCCACCAGTGACAGCGCCGAGGAGTCCGAGTCCGCCACCAAGAGTGCCTCCAAAGACCAAGTCCAAGGCCAAGTCCAAGACCACGTCGGGCCAGCAAGTCCAGCGAGGCTGAGTCTGCCACCGACGACGTCGAGGACTCTGCCACCGAGGATGTCAGCGAGGAGACCGGCGCGACCGAGACCAGCACGACCAGCTCCAAGGTCACGTCGGCGCGCACCTCTGCCTCTTCCTCGGAGAACTCGGGTGTCTCCATGGTTGCGTCGCTGGGTGCCCTTGCTGCGGCCCTCTTTGCTGCCACTGCGTTCTAAGCAACAAAAGAAGATTCGTCTTTTCTCTCTTTGTAATGTTAGAGCGTTTTGGACCGCAAGTCTTTCGCTGCCCTCACCCCGCACTATGTCGTTCACATTTACGTTTTTTCACTGTTCCCTTTTAATTTTCCTTAACAAGTACCCTTTCCTCCTCAAAGTGGCAGTGTCTTTATCTACCCGCTGGTGTCTCGAGCGCTCTCCGATGCCATCCAGAAGCCGACTGATGTTGCACAGTTGTAGGAAGGGGAAACGCAAAGTGGGAAGGTGGGCGATCCTCATTTTCGGAATTTCGACTATCCCATTGAACCTCGAGAGGGAAAACAGGTTTGAAGAAACCAGGCGGTCCACAAGGACTGCATGGCGATTGGTGGGACCGGCTGCGGCCTGGGGAAATAGCAGGCAGATTGCTACAACAGATTCTTCTGACAACAAACACACTGCTGCATTATTCAGTCGCATAGTGCGCGCCATGTACTCAATCCATGCCAGCGTTTTTTTTCGATACAGATATCATACGCGGCCCTTCATTACTTCCGCAGCATTGCATGTCTAGGTGCCATCGAGCTTTTCAGCGTGTCTGCCCTTGTGTCTCGCTCGGTCGTGCAGGATCAGCGCCTGCTCAATTTCTAACCAGAAATAATAGAAGAAATCAGTGCAGCTCCCGGCCAGTTCTGCATTGATGTTTTTCTGCTCGCGCTTCTTGTTGAGGCAGTTGGCAAATTGGAACTCGCTTGGACGATCCCCGCCCTGGGTCCAGGACACGCTTTTTCCCAGACTGAAGGACGATAGCATGCGCTGTGGCCCTTCTGGCTCAGCACTCAATGGTGCCACCGTTTTTCGCACACTATGTCTGCAAAAAGGTGAGTGATTACCAGCAGCAGGTTGCGAAGCAGCTTGGTGCGCTTGCAAAGCGCTTTCCCTCCCCACACACGCTATTCCATTTCATGGGGGAATGAAGTTCCTGCCAGGCGGTTCAGAGAGGGGCGTCTATCCCTGCCATTGCAGAAAAGGATAGGCGTCAAGCAGTACTCGTGCATTTGTTTGCTTTTTTTTTGGCGCTGGTTTTTGTAAAGTTGGTCTGGTTTTCGAGCACCTCTTTCCTCTTCTCTTTCCCGTTTTCTCTTCTTTTTCGTACTCGTTTTAACGACCACTTCCCCTCCTCTCCCTTTTATCCTTCCTGCGTGACCTGCTCCAAAGAGACATTTTAATATCTCTTCAACATCCTGCTCGGCGCACACCTATTTCCCCTCGTTCCTCACCTTTTCCTTTTTTTTTTTTTCGAACTTTCCTTTTGTAACGACCCGCTCTTTCATATCCAACAATGGTCTCGTTCCTTTCCTACATTGCCCCAGTTATGGCTGTGTGGGCACTGTCCGTGCCGGTTTCTACACCACCTACCCGGTCGGCGCTGATGCGATCAAGTCTGGCCAGACGATCACCATTACGTGGAAGCCAGATACCATCGACCCTGTGCTGACGAACGTGCCGCAGTACACGCTGAAGTTTATGACCTGGCGGCAACTTTGTTCAGACAACCGTGGCGACCATCGGCACCTTCGACATCTCGAAGCAGTCGGTCACCTACACCATCCCGAAGACCGCCCCCGGCATGTACTTTTTGATGTACACCGCCTCCACTGGCGGCTCGTCCTGGTCGACCCGCTTCTCGGATTGATGGCGGCGATTCGTGGTATCCGGAGGGTGTCGCCACCGGTGTTGACCCGGGAACCTCGACCACGGCCGCTGTTCCCTCCCGAGCGCCTCCAAGTCCACTGGCGGCCAGATTGGTGAGCCTGAGACCGCCTCCAACACCGCCGTGCCTAGCGCCTCCAAGGAGGAGCCCACCTCCAGCACCAAGGAGGAGGAGACTACAGCTAAGACTACTGCGGATGAGAAGCCTACCCCTTCCTCTTCCCCTGCACCTGCCACCACTAAGGCCAAGTCGTCGGTTGCTGCCACCACTGAGGCTAAGAGTGATGCCCAGGAGGCAACTGACGGTTCTGAGGACACCGAGAACACCGAGGACACGGATGCTACCAGCGAGGAGGGCGACCTTGAGACCGAGGAGAAGTCGAGCGCCCACTCGAGCTCTGCCACTAACAAGACCTCCAAGACCACGTCCAGCGACCAACTCGGCTGCCACCCGCTATCTGTCGATGGCTGCGGCACTGGCTGCCGCTGCCTTCATGCTCTAATCATGCTAAAGAGCTACCTCGTCTGGAAGTGATTTGAGCACGCCTCGCTGGTGCTCATTCAGCCGCTCTTGACCTGTAAGCTTGTACGAAATCCCTCTCGTTCCATTTCATTTACGTTTTTTCTTCTCTTTTCTCTATTGGGCTTTTTTGAAATCGTTTTCTAGTTTCTCTCTCTTTTCTCTCTTCTCGCTTGGAACCAACTTGACAATAATATTTTGAATACCATCACCATCCATGACACCCACTTGATCTGGTTGTTCCCATGTATTGCCATTGAGAGAGGCACTTGCTCTATATTATCCGCTGGGTCATATGGACGGGGTCCAGTGACCTCTGCCCCAGGGTGGCTGTATATTGGTACTGCCCAGTGGAAGGGAGCTGAGCATTGTTTCCACACCACGGCTGACCTGCCGGCAGATAGGTATTTTTACGTAAAAGAGGCTGCGCTGATGTTTTATTTTTAAATGCCACCAATCTCACACGTCTTATTTTTAGCAGCGCCTTTGCTGCAAAGAAAACAGGGACAGAGGCGGATGGGGATGCAATGTCTGTGCGGGACATTTCTGAGTCGCTGGTTTCTCTGCGACAGATGGCCAGGCACATCGCTTGTGCATGCATGTATATGTGTATGTGTACAACTCCCCAGGACCCAGGTATACTGCGTCGGCATCCAGGGCAGTAAATAACACAGGAAGCCACCACTGTTGGAGTATAGCAGGTTGTTTGCTCGACGAATACCCGACTAGGGTATAGGCTAGGTGCATATACTAGTGCATGGAGGCACCTTTTCCGGTTCCTGTAAATGCAATTGACCAGCGTGCACGCGCATACTCCGCAATCTATACAGCCGATGGGCAAAAGTATACCACAGCATTCTTCCCCAACAACCCACACCATGCACACGTTATACATGGGTATGGAGAGATTTGGCCGAGTCAAACGGAGCACAGGTGCCTTCCGAATGCGGCAGCATACGGAGAGAAAAGAAATTTATGCAGCAAAGGTGCACTACTTGCCACATTAATAAATCCCGAGTATGATCCCATGTGCGGCAGCACATCCACGCATTTCTAATCTCTTGCAGTATTAGTGCTTTACGATTTGGGCAGCCAAAAGTAGTTATTTCGAGCCAGGTAATTTTATGGTACAGTATTTTTCCTGATATGATATGCGTTCTACTTCGCAGTATATATGAGACGCCTGCCGACCGCATATCCCAAAGAAAAGATTGCATATTCTACCAACTCCATCCAAACATACCGTGCGTGTCTCCTTTCCCTTTCTGGTTCAGATTTATACTTGTCTGCACCACCTTGTTTTCTCTTTTCTCTTATTTGTTTGACATTAAAATAGCCACTGGCTTACTTTGGAGCCATTCGAAAAGTATGGGGGTCACTCTGGGTTCAGGAACAACGGTAGATCTAGAGAACATACCGCTACGGCAGTTCCATAACCTTTCGATTCACCCAGCAACACCAGTGGTCATTGTTGTGTCGTATATCGCCATCGTGCAGTGGCTAAATGGCTCACGCAGCAAGTCTCTGTCTCCGAGTCGAGGCCAAACGCCAGTGCCTTGAACTGGTCGACGAGAAAGCATTGAAATACAAGCAGAGCGGTCCTTGGATGACAGCGTTTGTTGTCCTTGCACAATGTGCTGCTCGCTGGGTTCTCGTACTGGTGCGCGACCAACTACACTTCATTTTTCGCCAATGTTGTTGACCAGGAGAGCCTAAAGGAAGCGGTAGGTATACAGGCTCTCGTACGCATGACGCTCTACCGCAAACACTGCCACTAATGAACACCCACACGTTATATATGCCCCTTAGTACTGTGACTCGAACCTGACAATATGGAACAACATGTACAAGTTCAACTACCTGTTCTACCTCAGCAAGTACTACGAACTCATTGACACGTTCATCATCCTAGCCAAGGGCCGCAAGGCTACGCTCTTGCAGACATATCACCACGCGGGTGCAATTACAACAATGTGGCTGGGCTGCTACTTTGGCTCACCGCAGCTGATCTTTTTTGTGATCGAGAACAGCATCATCCATACGCTCATGTACACGTACTTTGCCACTGACCGCCATGGGCTTCTCCCCACCAGGTAAAAAGTACCTGACGCACCTGCAGATTGGCCAGTTCTTGCTGGGACTGGTCTTCATTGCTCTGTATATCACCCTGCCAAACTGCTTGACCCCGCTGCAAAAGAACCTGATATACGTCATGCTATCGTACCTCATTCCGCTGCTGTACTTGTTTGTCGACTTCTCCATAAAGACATACGGGAGGAAGAAGAAGACAAAGACCCTCTAATACAAGAGGTGGCATTTGGCGTGCCTGTCGCCGCGATTGATGTGCTCATCCACTGGCCGTCTCCATCCCAAGCCCCCTCCCCTACACAGACCTACGTTTTATTATTATTTTGCTGATTTGTCTTTCATCTTAACTTCCCTATATGATTCTGATAAACTGAAATACCCCTCAGCCTGTGAGGTGTGCCACTGCAGCGTGCCAATGAGGGGAGAGCGCCAAGGCGACCTATGTGGTGGCACATATTCATTGTTCATAAAGGCGGAAAATGCAGATAGCCTTCGCATTTTGGTCATGAGGCTGGGGAAGGAAATGGACCACGCAAGGGAACAAATGCAAACAACGATGCTAGGCACGCATGCTGAGCAGCTAAGCACGCTGGACAAAGGGAGGGCAACTACTGTGAAGCTGCAGCAACAGACAGCTGCTAGACCAGTTCTATCACGTTTGCTCTATAAAAGACCACACTATCTTCGTTGTTTGCAAGCTGCACACACTGAACAATAGAAAGATCCAAACCTGAACTAAGGGCCTTGAGATAGCTGCGTGATCGGCAGCTGCTGTCTGACACACTTCGACGTCTCCACCCTCACCCCGCTACGCCTCTTTGTCGCTGGTTGACTGAGCATACCTACAGAGAATGAAGAGGAGATAGCACAATTAAACGAACAAAATGAGGACAATATACAGCACCCTTTTGTTTACCCGCCATTCCACAGATAACAAGGACGATAGCTTCAGCTGGACTTGACAGGCTATTTTTCAGAGTTCGCCTCATTACTGCGCCGCCAATTCATAACCTCATGGCAAGTGCTCTACAGGCACCAAGCACTCGCTGGGAAGCTGAAAAGGTGTGTTATCGTTGGCAAATAAAATATATCTACTCTTTGTTTACGCTGTGGCTGTAACCAGCAAGCTCTCTCCATCTTTTGCTCGCTGCACCTTGAGAGCCAAATGGATACTCTGCCTTCTCGAGCTTGTAAGGTGCTGAATAAACCACTGTTTCTGCTTTAGTTGCCAGAGCACGTCCCATACAAGCCGCCCAGTCGACTGTCAGCAAGCTCTAGGTGAACTGGACAATATATTGGGTAGTGCGCATCCACTAGTGGCTGACAGTAATATGGTGTCTCAAATCGAGAGAAAAAGGCATAGAAGCAAGCCAATCCCTGGTCAACAGTAGGCTCAGTATGCTCTTGGCTAGGCATATAGGCTTGTTTGCTTTTGGGAGATGGGCTGATCCGCGGCAGGGAGGGATGATCGGAACAGCAGAGAAGTAGCATGTACTCCCTAATTCCAGCATTGGCAAAAATTCTCCTATTCAAAAAAAAAAATAAAGGTGCCAATGTCGCCTGCACTGTTTCGCCTGCATTTATCATCTCCAATACGTTTGAAAATGCCCGTTCGCAAGCCGGTTTGTTGACAGCAAGACACAATTAAACTCCAAAAAGTTGTAAACAGAAATCCGTCACACGCAGTTATTATTACCCTAGTTGGCAGCGAGCACCAGCTGTGGTAGAGTTACTGTGCAGTAGGTCTGGACTGTGGTCTGTCCCTCTTGCTCCCTTATTCCAAGGATGGCTGAGAAAATGAGCGGCCAGGCGCCAGAGCCCGTACTGGACAAGCGCTCCTTACACCCATGCACAATATTAGCAGAGTGTTGTTGATATATACACCAGATGCATTGATCCCTTCTTGTTGCAGGCAGGTAACCAGTGAACCGCCAGTTGACTCGACCTAATATAAACAGAACCACCTCACATCAGAATGGCCGCAGGCGGTCAATTGTGCAATGGCACAAGCCTCAAAAAGCCAAATAATAGAATGCCTGCAACTGCGTTGACTGCGGTGCCTCAATTCGGGTTAACAGGCAGTGTGGGTTGATAAGGGGCTGCTAGCGGCTGCTGGAGAGCATAATTGGCTGGCAGTCTTTTGAAAGCGTGCAATATAGGACTGGTCGCCTGCGCAACATGCAAACAAAACATGCACGCACACCTTGAAATCTAGTCTGGACAATCAGGTGTCTCTGGCTAAAAGAAGTAGAACGCCGGCTGAACTATGTGTGCACAATAGCAGTGCGGGTTATTACACATTGACTGGAGAATAATAACCCTAATATCTGGTGTCGACATTTACATGTTTGTGTAAAGTTAGTGCATAGCCACTAGCGCTGCTTGTAATTGAAGTCGAACAGTGCGCAGCGACAGGGAAGGCATGTGGCACGTGAGGAAGTACGAGCTACAATTGCCAGCGGGGTCACGGTAAACCTAATGCAGTGGGGGCTCAGTGCTTGAGTACATTTGGCACTAAGAATGCCCCAAGGCACATAACCTTGAGCTCGTGAGCACAGTTTTCGCACTCGCTTATTGTCCCGACTCCTCCACAATGCTGCGCTTGAGACAGCAACAACGACAATCTATTGCTGATGCACTTTTATCCAGCGAGAGAGCACCGTTCTATTATCCTCAGCGATTATGCACTCAAGCTAACCTCTTTCACCGCATACTGCCGAGACAAGCCCGCCCAGTTGGTGATGCTAGATTTGTAATATAGTTGAGTAATGATGGGCCTACATGCTCTACATGCACAGGAATAGGAACAGAAGCAGACTGCTATAGCATGAATACCGAGCTCCGTTGAGCCCCGAAGTTTCCTCTACTTTTTCTGGGCGGGCGATCCGGAGTCAACATACATGTGGGGTGTGTGTGCATTTCATGTCGGTGTCATGTGAAGCGACCCCTCCCTCATTCACTGAGCGGCAAGATGTATGCCTAGCCCCGTGGGAGCTGGATTAATTTCTAGCGGCGCGCGCATAGTCTCCTCCTTTACTCGGTGTCAGAATGAGCTCATGCCGCCTCATCTGTCCCTCCCCTCCCTCCCTCTTCCCGTACGATACGGCATATACGCATTACCACCCCCCCTTTCCTCTAACAATGCCACAGCTTGCCTCCCCCTTGCTTCTCGCTAGCCAAAGGTACACAGACACTAGAGGCAGAGTGTGAACAATGGAACTTCAGCTATGTACAGATTGTGGCCATTCTATCAGAAACTTTCCTATTCGCAAAACTTGAACCACTAACAGTGCGTCGAGTCGCCACACCTGG
The DNA here is from genome assembly GCF_002104995.1 of Linderina pennispora. Lineage (NCBI taxonomy): Eukaryota > Fungi > Kickxellomycota > Kickxellomycetes > Kickxellales > Kickxellaceae > Linderina > Linderina pennispora. Next base: position 376,624 of record NW_024468260.1, read on the forward strand.
AAGGTGAAGGCACAATAGAAGCTTGTTGAAAATTTTGTGGCCGCGGCCACGATTGTTGATACTGTCCTTCGGTAATGCAAGGAAGTGGGTGGATTTGGCATATGTGTGGCCCCAGCATTTATTGGATGCTGAATGTCAGCCTGGATGGACTCTCCAAGGCTACGCAGCCAGGTACGCCTAGCAATGTGATGCCAGTAGCGGCGCAGCGGCGCATGCTCCCTTTGGGTGTCTCAGAACGAAGCAAAGAAAAAGCGGATGTGCAGTATAGTATGGCCGGGGATTATTCTGCCTGAATGCCGTCCAGCTCTCCAACGAAGGACAAACAACTATTTGCCTTCATAGTCATGTGCGCTGCGGGTCCGAATAAAGGATATGCAGCTTTTTGTTTTGGAAATAGCAGCTAGGAGTGGGGAGGGTGTGATCTGCGGCAGATGAGAATCCACGGCAACACAGGTTGCCGCCTTGAAGCTCGTCAGCAGCACCGAGCCAAAGGCAGCCCGAGGGGATCATGACATGGCTTCTGCGTATATTGATTGCAGAGGTGGCGCGTATCATAAGGCTGGAAAGCAGCGGACAAGCCAATAATGGCGGTGGGGACATCACACATGCGATGGCACATCCTACTGGACATGGCAGAGAATGCGAGGTGGGGAGCGAGGATGGATGGCAGCCATTCCCCATTGAGCAATGGGGAGGAAGGCCGCAGGAAGCGAACTGGCAATAGAGGCAGACAAGGCGTCCAATTTCAAGCGGCAGGCGCAAGAGAAAGTGGCGGTAGCGCAAACATAAAAGGTCGATTGAAAAGAGGGACCAAGGCAAGCTAGGTTGATATTGTTCTCCAAGGCGAAGAGAAAATGCACTAGCCTCCCAGCAGAGAATGCTGGATGTGCCTCTGGCTCATTGGAACAAATAGGACTAGCAAGCTATGCTACAAGGAAAAATGAGCGCAAAGTGGGTCGCAACCACCTGTACTCTCCCCACCCCCCATTCCCACATCTCCATTTCTCACACATCTATTTTGAGATAAAAAAGGGGGAGGAGGAAAATACATGAATACAAAATGGCGGCAACCAAAACACAGTAATCGAGGGCCCGAAAAGCGAGTAACAGCCCAGAAGGGAGTGTGTTGTGCGGCGGGAGTGCGGGACGACGGCGAAGAGGGGAGGAGACTCGAGCTGTGGTGATCTTTTCGGTCACAGACCTCTCAGTTAAGCGGCATGCTCTTTCTTCCATTGACCGCGTTGTTATTGTTATCGCGTCGAGCCCACTCCATAGAAGAGGACTCTAGTAATCCGACCATTTCTGGATTCGCGACAAGCTCCAGACGGCTCCAGGCACGTCGCTGCTGCTTTTCGGGATAAAAAGAGAGCAATTCGTACTCCGCTATACCTGGCTCTCGTCCTACCTCGTCTCCAGCCGCACATTACTTTATCCTTTTTTATTTCCATTCAATCCAGCAGTTGAGGAAAAGCTTTCCAGGGAGGGCTCTTCTTACTACCATTCTACATACCCTAGTCACTCTATTTTTTGGCCAAGAACGGAGGGACCACGTCCGCCTTGAGCCATTAGTCCTGTCTCCAGGTATGTCTATCATGCACAGATGCGTGCATCTTCCTCGCTCCCACCGTATCCGCTTTTTACATTGGGCCTTGATTTTTCCACACGTTTTTCTTTTTCTGATGCGTCAGTTTTGCCTTGTTTTGATGTGGGGGTGGAAAACACCGGCATGTACCTGATCCACATTTTCCCGAGCTTGACCGATATTCATTTAGCCTACCATCGCCCACATATGATTTCTAATCTCCAGTTCGGGCTATATACACTGCAGTATCTCACCCCTCGCTTCTTCACCACGCATACTGGTTACTCGCCCGACATCGGTTGCCGGTCACCTCCCACATCGGGCTAAGCAGTTTTGTTGCGCCTCCTGGCTGCACACTTTATCCCTGTTTTTCTCTTTATTTTGCTGCCGCCACACCGATTCCAGCGCACGATTCCCGGCCAAATAACAACGCTGCATGCCCCTTCTCTCCCCACCCCGAACATTTATTAATTCCTGCTGTTTGTGTGGCCTCAACCGAGCACTGCTGCATGTCTTTTGTAGGGGTTCGCCAACAAGAAAGCGTGCCTTATTTCGCAGGCTGCTGCTCCCGCACTTGCAGGCTGCAATCGCTTTATTGCCATCTATTTTTTCTCCTCTCCACTCGATTCCTTTTTAAGTAGAGGAGGCTTTACCGCGCACTGCATTAGTACAACGGGAGCTGGCTTTCTGTGTCATCGCCCAACCCTGTCTTAGAAAAAAAACAGTCTTGTCCTTGCCGTCCTCCATTCGACAGAAGCCAAAAGCCCTTTTTCCTCTTAGTAGCGGGCCCGGTAGGACACACTGCGCTCAAAGCGTCACAGGAACCTTGTCTATAGCTCGCATCCAGCTTATTATTTTATATTTCCCCTCATTCCCTACTTTGCTTCACTTTGCTTCGCCTTATACTCCACCCACCCTCCTCATCAACCCCTCCTTACCCACCCCCTGAAATCCAGGAAGAATTCCACTTCATCGGAAAAAAGGTACTTGAACCTTGACCCCATCCACCTCGCTTTTATTTCCCCTTTCCTTTTTTCTCTACACCACCACCGTTGCTTCTATACATCTGCCTTTCCTCTATCTCTTTACCATTACAGTCATCGCAATTGATTGCAACCACTAGAGCCTGTAGCAAAAAGACACCCGTTTTGTACCACCGCCCTATATTCATATCCCTAGCCTCCCTTGTAAATCCAGCCTTCGGTTATCTTGTTTCCAAATCTCAATACGACCAGCCAGCACACCGCGTTGTCCTCCCTTACATCGGCTTTCATTGACACACCCATGATGCCAAGAGCAAAGAATACCCCAGGCGGCAGCGCCAAGCCCGAGCCTCCCCGCCCGTACAAATGCCCCATGTGCCCCAAGGCGTTCTTCCGTCTCGAGCACCAGACACGGCACATCCGCACGCACACCGGCGAGCGGCCGCATGCCTGCACACACCCTGGCTGTGAGAAGCGGTTTTCGCGGTCTGACGAGCTGACTAGACACATGCGGATCCACCGACCGGACGCGAACATCAAGCGGGATACGCGCGGGGTGCGGCGCCGGGCAGTTCGTGGAGGAGCCCCCACATCGCAAACGGTGGCGATGGCCAGCGGGGTAATGGGGATGGCGCCTACTGCCACCAGGCCCGCATCGTTGCGAGTTCCGCACGGGTTGAGCCCTCTCATTACTACCAGGCACACGTTTGCTACTTCACCAACGAACGTGGTGTTCCCAGCGTACTCCCATCAACAGCGCCTGCCGTACTCTGCATCAGCGGCCTGGGTTTTCAGCAGCTCAGTTTGGAAATGCAGGCTACCCTTCACAGGCTATGCACCTTGCCGGATCGCATTCGGGGTACATGCGGCCGGAATTGGGAATGCGTCCTCACAATAATTCTAGCATCAGCAGCTACCATCAATACCGTAGTCACTCGTCGTCTCCGCCGCCTCTGTCCCGTGCAGCCGTGCAGGCCAGCCAGCCCCAGCACAGCACCGGAACTCAGCCGAATAGCAGCTGCAGCAGCAACAACAGTCCTCCTGATCACACGCTTAGTGCGCTACAGGGACGGGGCACTGCCTCATGCGCTGGCGGTGGTGGTGGCTCCGCGGATGCACACTCGGGCATTGTGCGCAGAGTCCCCCCCGCACACGAACCCCACCTGCCGTATGACCGACCAGGCAATTCGTTGGCTGCTTGTTCTCTGCGCCGGCTATTGTCACCGCACGAGCGGCGGCCATCCCCACTCAATCTGGGTTCTGCCAGCTCCTCTCCGCGTGCTTTTCCGTCTGGTGCGCCGCACTCGGCCTCTGCAACCGCAACATCGTTTAAGCCACCCGTGCGGAATACGCCCATTGTGCCGACTATTAACTCTAATTCTGGCAGCGCTTTAGCCGCTTCTAGCGCCCTGGAGCCGTTGGCCAAGCTGGCGCCAGCATGCGGGCCGGCTCTGAGCGGAGTGCGGATGCTGTCGAGCTCGGCTGCGTCGCTCGTGGCCACTGCCGCTACTGCCGCACATGCCGACGGCACACAGTCGCTGCCGGCCACGCCCATCCGGGCTGCACACTCGGCGGGCTCCTCACAGGTGCCATCCTCAGCCGCCGACTCCACGTCTACTTCTCCACGGGCTGCTGGGAGCGCCCCGTCGGCTGCCTCTGCTGAAGCAAGCAGTGCGACCTCTGCGTGGGGCTCGTCAGCCAGCGATGAGAACGATGCGGTGTTCGGTGCGCCTCCTCCGCCTCCCAGGCCTCCACGATGAATTCAGCAGTGTCCGCGCTGCCAGCAGCATAATGGGCTTGGGAAACAGCCCAGCATCGTCGCGCACCTCGTCAAAGAACTGCTCGCGCACTACATCGCCGCGCACACCATGGCTGGTACAGCAGGTTGGTGGGGCACTGCGGGGTGGGAAAGTGGAAATCTCGGGTCCGAACATCGAGGACTCGATGGGCATGTCTTCGGTATATCTGTATAGCTATAGCATTGCTAGCCATATTCACTCGCCGATCAAGCAGCACATCCGGAAGGATCCGCCGACCGATGTCGCTCCGCCGTCCCTCAAAACCCAACCCCGCCCTTCCCTGCACATCAAGGCCGTCCGGAGTGTGTCTTCCATCGCGGATATTCTGAACTGCACAGACAGGTCCGACCTCAGCCGGCTCCGCCTGCCGCCGCCAACCCCCACAACACCTGCAGTGCCAGGCGACACTGCAGGGAAGGGCAGCAACAAGGCTAGTGTTTTCAGCGTTCTAAATTGAACTACGATATTCCCACACCTCAAATGCACGAATTTTTTCTCTGACAGTCAAATATTCAGCAGAGATCCCCTCTGCTGTACGCTTCATGTGTCAGCTAAAGCAGGGGGCTGCTTCTGCTATCCTTGGTCACACTTTGCACAGCCCACCGTAGTTTATACATCGCAGGTGGTGCTTTTGGAGCTCACTCGGGCCACGCGTGGACGAGCAGCGGCGCTGATTGGTCAGCACTGGATGTTCAAACTCAGTCGTAGGGAACGAAGCTGGTGACGAAGTCCATTCTGGCAAAAGTGCCTTGAGCCCTTTCTACTTCACTGATTTCAACCCTCCTACGAAAATTTATTTCGGTGACTTTGAATGCAATGAAATTCCTCGGTCAAAGTATTGCACAGGCAGTTGACGTGGAGCTGATGGGCAGGTACGGCTATGCGATCGAGCAGCTGATGGAGCTTGCCGGCTTGAGCGTTGCCGAGAGCATCGCGCGCGAGTACCCCAAGGGCAGGGTCCTGCTGTGCATTGGGCCTGGCAACAACGGTGGTGACGGGCTGGTAGCTGCTCGCCATTTGTATCACTTTGGATACACGCCGTCGCTGTTCTACCCAAAGCAGCCAAACAAGGATCTGTACAAGAATCTGCTGCACCAGTGTGTCTCGCACCAGATCCCTGTGATTGACGATCTCGAAGCCGAGGTCCACAAGTGCGATTTGATTGTCGATGCATTGTTTGGTTTCAGCTTTAGTGGTGCGGTCAGACCGCCGTTCGACGACGTCTTGCGCACACTGAGTCAGACACCGAAGCCAATTGTGTCTGTGGACGTCCCAAGTGGATGGGATGTCGAGCAGGGCGACATAGTCGGGCTCTGGGCTGCAGCCCGGATATGCTGGTTTCGCTGACTGCACCAAAGAAATGTGCAGAAAAGTTTGGAGGCCGGTTCCATTATCTGGGTGGCCGATTCGTACCGCCAGAGATGGCAAAGGACCTTGGAATCCCGGAGTATGCCGACAGCTCTCAGTGCATGAAGCTAGGGCAGTTAATCGGCCAGCAGCGTCTGTAAGTGCTGTTGCGGACTGGGGCGGCGTTTTAGCGTTCTGCGGGCGACTCAGAGTTATGTATTAAATGTGGCTGGAAAGGTAAAGAGAGCGTGTTTGACGTTAATAGGTTTGCTTGCGGGGCCAGGGGCCAGGGGAGATATAAGAGTTGGACAACGTACGCAATAAATGGATGAAGAGGTAACGGAATAAAGGAAATATTAGTTTGGGTAATGGTAGCGCAAGGAGGATATGCGGGAAGGATACTGTGGTGGTAAATGTATGCGCTCGCCATGCACTACACGCTGTTCAGCAGCGCACTGATGGGCGGCAGCATATGCGATTCATGGCACTCTGAAATCGACGACTGAACGGCAGGCGCCGGAGTGTGCGGCGAGTTTGGGTGGGTTGACTCGCGGCTCTTGGACGAGGCAGCCGACGACAGAGATGCGGTTGATTGGAACCCGCCGTCCGAGTAGTATTCATTCCGTGCCGCAGTGAAGGCATGTCTGAGCTCGGTGGCCGATCTGTCAAAGGCCTGGTCTGCACGGCCAGCCGCATCAAGCGCTGACGAGCATCCCAAATGAGCATTACTCGTCGCCTCGCGCTCGATCGGCTTGCAATCCCCTAAAAAAGGCCGCAGCGGGGTTGTTGGACTGGTCTCTTTAGGTGAGCTCGTGCTGTGCGCGAGCGGGAGCTTGGGGAGATCGAGGACAGAGCTGCTTGGCCCGCTGCTTATCGGCGGCGTCCGGGCTTGGTATGATTCGTGAAACCCCAACGACTGGTACGACGGGTAAAGTGGCGACGCCAGGTTCGTCTGGGCCTCCTGTTGCCAAGAGGTCAGGTTCAAGATCGCCTGTGTTGACTGCTGATGAGCCACTAAGCGCGGTTCCATCTGTTAGGCAGAGGCTGGCCGTGCTGCTGGGTGCAGATGTGCTGGCGGAGACAGCTGGGTGGTCCGTTTGCGACTGCTGCGGCTGCGACTGGTGCCCAAGCCCAAAGCCAGTAACCGGCGTCTGGCTAGGCTGGGTTTGCGACTGGTGGGTGCTGTCTGATCCAAGTCGTCGAGGCAGCTGAGCTGTAGAACGGCAGGTTCAGGCTTGGGATTCCAGGAAGAGACGATGTGTCCTGAACGCTGCTGATCTCAGGGATGTTGGTCAAATCAACCAGGTTAGCAAGGCTCTGCCTTGAGCTTCCCAGCCTCAACGGAATGCTGCTGCTGGTGTTCCTGTTGATCTGGTTGTTGGGCCTGCTTGCTGATGCTGCTGGTGAGCCGGTTGTATGTGGCTGAGTGGCTGGTTCGGGACTTGCTGATGGTGCTGGCCAAGGTATGTGGATCGGGACAGCGAGTTGTGGCCACCTGAGGAATAAAGGACCAACATTGGACGAGTATTGATCATGGCTATGCTGCTGGGGCTGTGTGTGCTGCTGGGACTGCTGGGACTGCTGGGAATGGGACTGCGAATGGTTGTATGAAAAGCTGAAGCCGTTATTCTGGTGAGTGTGCTGCTGCGGCGGATGCTGTTGATGCTGATGGTGGTTTTGGTGCTGCTGAGACTGCGGTGACAGATGGTGCTGCTGCTGGTGCTGCTGCTGGTGGCCCTGGGGTTGCTGGCTGCCGAGGGTCTGCCCAAAGGATATCGGCTGGAATGCATTTGTGCGCTGGGCACCCGAGAATGATGCATTCCCAAGCGGTAGCACCATTGGATGCAACGTATCTCCTCGATGAGCTTAAGAAGTCGCTGGCTGATAGCCCCCACGAGGCAGTAGCTGAGGACGAGGGATTGAGCTGTTTGGACACTCCAGCGTGTAGTTGCGCCCAAACCCGTAGCCACCATCAAGTGCAGAGCTTGAGCCACCATTGGCGCTGCCGCCAGCACTCCCATTGCAGGAATCGCCGGTCGCTGCAGTGTGGAAATCGCCAGCAAATGCTCCCGAGGAACCACCTGACAGCAGGCCCCCAAAGGAAGTGTAATTGTTTGTAGAAATCGGCTCCGTCGCAGTCGATGCTCCTGCCGAAGTGCGGCTTGGCTGCTGGTATGGCGCAGCACCGAGTCCAGATGTCGACAGGGACGGGTACACCAGGCGGTTTAGGGATTGGAATGGTTGAGTAATATGGTGAGGCTGGTGACAGAGGAGATACCAGCGACTGGTTGCCAATAGGCGTCATGCCCCCAAGACCAATGTCGCCTATATCCTGGCGTCCCGACATCATCATACCAAATGAAGCATCGAATGCCTGGCTGGCGGCTAGCGGCTGGGCTGCCGCAGATTTGGCTCCTTTAGATTTTGCCGATAAGCCAGCAGATGTGCTGGCCGAGCCACCTGCTCCGCGCATGGCACGTTTTTTGGCACTGCGAGCCTCACGCCGCTCAGCAGGTGTTCCTTTGTGGATTCGCATGTGTCTGGTCAACTCATCGGAACGCGAAAAGCACTTGCCGCAGCCAGGATGGGTACAGGCGTGTGGCTTCTCGCCGGTGTGCGTGCGGATGTGCCGTGTCTGGTGCTCGAGACGGAAGAACGCCTTGGGGCACATGGGGCACTTGTAGGGCCGATCTCCCCCAGACTTGCTAGCTGTGTTCCGGGCCGTCATTCAGTGCCGACTGGATGCAAGTGGTAAGGTAGAAAACAAGATTGGCCAGTAAATAACAAAAGTTTGTGGATGCGCTTTTGCTGTTTGTAGAAGGCAGGGGTCCGGTGTGTTTGTGTTTTTGTGTACGGTGTATGCCTGTGTGCAGATGCAAAAACAGGTAATGTGGTCAACTCTGGAGTTGGAGGTATAGAAAAGCAGAAGGATGAAAGTGGAAATGGCCTCTTGGCTAGTCAGACAACGCGAGTAAATCGTATAATTATAGAAGGGGAGAGGTATAGCAAAGAGCCAGTTCTCTCCCTGGAAGAGTAGGAAATCTTTGGTATATGAAAATAAGGAGTCGAAGGAAAGAAGGAAACCCGAAAAGTTGCAAGCAGCCCGGAAGAGAAGGAAATAAAAAAGCGAGGTGGGTGAAAAATGAAGAAAAGAGGGGAGGCAGGCCAATTCCTTATAATCTAAATATGTGGGGAGGACTCGCCAAAGGGAGGGGTTAAAAATGTTTAGCGAAAAAGAGCAGTGAGGAGGCCAGGGTTCAATAGCCGTGCAGCATTTTTGACATTCACCTTGGGACCTACGCTTGGGAGGCAAGGTGTACTGGGTTGTCCCAATAGAATGCCTGGGATGGCTATATGCAGTCGATATCAATAATGAAATAAAGGAAAAAAATAGGTCCAAGGCGAATTCTGGCAATATTGTTTTATTTTGTGCCAAATTGGATTTCTGACTGCTGGTGCCCAATTTCAGGCGTGCCCAATTAACCCAAACACGAGAGGGAATATTAGACGTTTTGCTGGTGACCGCCCAGTAAAGATGCCTCCTCCCTCTCCAAGCTGCTGTTTCATATTCTCACTGTAAATCACTACCTAAAAATGTTGTATTAAATTGGGCAGTAGCACACATTTCATCCCACATTGCCGGGTCCGTCTCGCCTGCATCTCGAAGAGATCGAAATGTGAAGGGGAAAACTGTCTTTTCTTCCGTCCGGGTTCTCAGCCAAACGCTGCACTGCTGTGGATTCTCTCTTTCAGAGACATTGGTGGCGCTATTGGTTTAGTCAGACGCTGCCAGTCTCGAATATTTGTACGAAAGAACACCAGCAGAGCAGTAGCAAGTCCGAGGGAATGCGACATGCGCAGGTTCGCGGACCGTCTTTTGTTGTTTAAGCTTACCAGTCTGCCTCGATCACGGCTGGGAGTTTCATGTTTGGTGGGCATTTTCACAATGGCGATTAACTTGTTCGCTGTCCATTTTCATGTCTACTTCCCACACTAGAATGTCCTTGAATACTTGGCGGTATAGTCAAGACGACGCAGGAAATGACCAGACACCGGGCCATCCGTCTGCGCTGCTAGCGTTAGCCGAAAAGCATGCCATGTGCGGTAGCACATCACATACTCACCAGAGGAGGCAGCAGTTGGTGGACCCTGTGATATCTGCGCAATCCATACCATGGGTCGATGCCAGGAACAGTCAGAGCTGAGCCGTGTGTAGTTGAGGACGCTGGCTAATCAGCCATTACCAGCTCTGCTGATACACTAATCGAGATCTACGCTGATGAAGGCACTCTGCTTCGATGTGCTGGCAGGCTGCATAGCGTTCGCCTCATTACTCTCCAACCATCGACTATTATTAAAATGTCTGGGCAATCTGTTGACTCGTACTATTCGGCCATCAAGGAAGCAATTGAAAACGGCAATGTTGCAGAGGTCGTTGAGCAGGCGCGCTCTGGTCTTGCCGAGCACCCGCAAGAGTCGGAGCTAGGCAAAAATTGAGGTCATTGGACTCATCAAGCAGGACCTGGCCGCCCAGGCGCTGCTAGCGATTAAGAAGGCGCGCGCGGCGAAGCTGTTTACCGCAAAGGAGCTCGAATTTGAGGCTGCATATTGCCATTTCACGCTCGGCAGCTACGACGATGCCAAGAAAGCCCTGAAGAAAGTTACCGCAAGCAAGGCTGTCACGCACCTGCTTGCTCAGATCGCGTACAAGTCAGACGACTATGCCGAGTGCGTCAACCTATATGAGGAGCTGCTGAGGGATACTGACAAGGAGAGCGAGGAGTACCAGGATCTGCTGCTTAACCAGTCTGCTGCCAAGGCAGCGGCGCTGCAGAGCGCGCAGAGTGCTGGTGAACAAAGGCCAACTGAGGAGCATGGCAGCAGCTACGAGCTCATGTTCAATGCAGCCACTGATTTGCTTGTCCGTGGCCGTATTGCTGAGGCAGCAGATCTGCTCGAGATGGCTGCTACCCAGGCACGCTCGTCGCTGGCAAGCGAGGGGTGGTCACAGGAGGATATCGAGGGCGAGGTTGCACCGATCGAAGCCCAGCGCGGTGTTGCTTTGCAGACACAGGGCAAGACCGCCGAGGCACGTGCTGTCTTCTCTCGTTTGCTGGCAGACAAATCTCTTGAGGGCTCGGCTCGCGATATTGTCGCTCATAACGCGGCTGTCCTTAGCATCTCCGAGTACGCACGCCGTGACATCGCCCTTGATCGCGTTAAGCGTGCCTTGCAGCTCCCTGGCAGTGCTACGCGCCAGCTGAGCCGTGCCCAGCGGGCATTGATGCGGTTCAACATGGCTGTGGTGCAGTTCTCGCAGGGCCAATACGCATCTGCTCGCCGCTCACTTTCGCGCCTCAGTAAGAGCTACTCGGACATTCCTAATGCGAGCGCAGGTACTCTGTCAGCAGCCATCTCGCTCCATCTGGGCAGCGTGGACAAGGCTCTTAATGAGCTGGCGACGATCTCGCGCAGCCAGCAGCCATCTGATGCCGTCTTTGCGACACTGGCTGCAGCACAGGTTGCAATTTCTGCTGGTGATAACCAGCGTGCTCTGGATGTGCTGACTGCATGGAAAGACCGCGCGGAAGGCGTGTCTCTTGGTAGTCTGTCAGCGGCCGACCAGTTTGCTCGCTACTACTTTGGCATTGTGCAGCTCATTGGCTGGCTGTCGGGTAGCAGGATGTCGTCAACAGCTCCGGATGCGGCCAAGCACCTGTACACGCAGGTGAGCAAGCCCGGAACCTACTCTGCCCGGCTGCTTGCTGCAGTTGGTGATTGCCTCGCATTGGCAGGAGAACCCGACGCAGCAAAGAGCTGCTTCAACCAGGCCAAGCAGGCTGCTGCAGAGCAAAATGCCGACGTGGGAACGCTGGGCTCCACCTGCCTGCATGCAGTGCTGGCGTCTGGGGACAATGGGGCCCACCAGATGTCGATCGCACAGCTACTGAAGGGCTATAGCAGACGCTCTCGGGTCACACGGGTCATCCCCGGCGTCCGTATCAGGGTGTCCCGCCAGTATCAGCCCAAGTCGTCGAATGCATCGGCTGGCGACGGAGCACGCTCAAAGAAGTCTGCTGCTGCTGCCAAACAGCCGGTCAAGGCGAAGCCGCAAGAGGGCAGTCGCACAAAGAAGTACCGTGCAAGCCGCCAGCGTCGCCTGGCTAAGAACCCGCCCAAGAACTACGATCCCGAGCGCAAGCCCGACAGCGAACGCTGGATCCCACTGCGCCAGCGCTCCTACTACAAGCCGCGTGGCCGCAACCGCAAGCAGCTCAAGATGCGCGGTGGAGCGCAGGGCGGGGCATCGGAGGCAGGTGCTGGGCTCGGGGTCACGGGCAGTGCCCGCATCGCTGGCCATATCGATGGGTCACAAACCCCTGGCCATGATTCCGACGACGATCACCATGAAGATAGTGCTGCGAAGAACCCCCAGCAGACTTCTGGTGCCGGCCATTCAAAGAGCAAGGGCGGCAAGGGCGGCAAGAAGGGCGGCAAGAAGGGTGGCAAGGGCAAGCGCGGATGGTAGGGGATGTGCTTGGAAGTGTAGCTAATAAACGCCGGCTATTTTCTCTTACTCGCCCGAAGGCGCACTGTACGTGACGGCGTTGCGTCGATCGGTGGTTGAAGCCTCACAGTGCCGAATGTATCGACTGATGACTCGTAGCAATTAGCTGCACGAAGTACTCAACCACCAGCAGCGCTTGGGTCATCAAGCACCCTCTGACGACCAGATAATGCAGAATTTCATTTTGGGTAGCGTGGAACATTCGGTTGTGCATCGGTCAGTCCGAGAACGCGCTGCAACTCCCAGGCGCCGGAGGATGAAAATCAACAACCCTGACCCTGCCATCAGATGAAAGCACTATTTCACGAGCGAAAAGCAGCATTGGCACGGTGATAGTACAGCGCGAGGCTGTTGACTTTTTTCTGTCTATTGTCAGCGGTGGTGGTGGTGATGAGATGGTGGTGATGGAGAGACTGTGCACGGTAGCAATTGCACATGTGGGGAGATATATAGCTTGCATCAACCACCCGGCCATATCGCTGACTGCGATTCTTGTGACGGTTATTGGCTCCTCCCCAAAGCACTGGTGGCAAGTCAAGGAGAACCTGCCTGGCATAGCCGGCAGCTCCCATGGTCCGAAGAATCTGATTGCTGTTGGGCTAAGATCGGCAGTGATTTTTAGGCTTACATGGTGCAGATAAGGGCGTCCTGCATCTTTCCTTGCTGAACATTCGGACTATCCGGTCGCTTAACTGATGCGTTCCTGTGTATCGGCAATTTCGGACGGCTCTGACGGCTGCTTCCTAATATGGCCGACCTGACATGATAAAGTGGCCCTCCGCTCGCAGTCATTTGGGCAACTGCATTTATTGGTTTCACCTAAAGCCTTCAGCTCAGTGAACGGCACGCAAAGGGATGCAGAATAGAACATTCCTCCCGACGCTGCTCCCAATAAGCCGGCGTGCTCGCCGCCTTTGAACCGGCTGTTTGCGCCAATAAAACAATTTTCCTGGAAAGTTTCGCCTGCTCAGGCTTAGGCCCGGCGCGTTTTCCTGTGCAGATTGGCCACAATGGCATGGACAGAACGTACTTGGAAGACTGCCTGCCCCTCTAACGCCTCTCCAAGGAATTGGCAGCTACGTTTTCTGGAGTCTTTACACCAGGGCGTTGGTGATGCGGGATTTGCCGGTTTTACCAGCCAAGGACAACCTCGAGGCGGATACGTTCTGGTAAAGAAGCACGAATGTGCTCTTGTCTGCTCGATAGAGAGTCTAGCGCAACACACCCATTGCTCTGCGCCTACCTAGTGTGGGCCGGTGCTTGTACTGCAAAAAGCAACTAGCGCTGAAAACTTTTTCGCCGAGCAGAACAGATTGCGTTTGTTTCAACAGATAGTCGATCACAAGTAGCCCTAGGCCCGGAAACCCCCCCTGCGACCCCCCTCTCCCCACCCCATTTCACGGCAATTCCTTTGTATCTGTATCACAACGAAATGCGGCAGTTCCCTGCCACGGCCAGCTCCAGCTTTCCCAACCTTAATTCCTGTCAAGAGACAGCCAGAAGAACCTCGCAGCGTCAAAGTCAGATAAATTGAACTGCAGCTGGCGCTTGGAGAATCTAAAGATGGATAAAGTCATTCACAGCCTTCCTTCAACAGCCAGCCCCCTTTTCTATAGTTTTCTAGACGGTTGCTCTGCTGCCTAGCTACCAGCTGCTGACTGTGTCTCCAAACCATTCTATCAACTCTTAATCTTCCCTCTGCTGCGTTTAACTTTATATTTTTAAAGCACTTTCCGTCGCAATCGTTGCTCTTTTCTCTCCCTTAGCCAGCAGTCGATCTACGTTTGCTGCTGCCTGTCATCTGTACATACTTTGGTACCAGGACGCTGCTTATTACTATTGTCCATTCCATTGACACAATGCCACCAACAGGATCCATACACAATCCTATTCAGGACTCCCGCCAGCCAACGGGTACTTCGGCTGGTCAAGATACTCTGCCCTCCCAGCCCAGAACCACAGCCACACCCGCCAATCTTGCTCCACTGACCATCCCGACTTTGTCTCAGCCAGCTGCCATCAAGGAGAGCCCGCAGTCGACTGCTGCCAACTCCGAAAGTGGCAACATTGCGTCCAGTGGCAAGACTCGCCGCTTCCAGTGGCGTGACCTGCTCGACCCGGAATTCTACCCCGAGATCACTATTCGACGCACCGTGTTCTTTGCTATCTGGATGATTCCGCACATCATTCTGACTGCGTACCACGGGTCCGACAAGAGACGTCCACTGGTCAAGAGGATGAACGTCACATCGATGCACTGTATGCTGTTCGATGTTGCCTGCATTATGATCTTTATGTCGCCCACATTCCTGATGCTACTGCAGCGTACCTTCTTGCCTCGGTTCATCAAGTTCGAAAAGAACATCCATGCCCACAAGGTCGCCGCATACACGATGCTGTTTTGGTCAGCAGTGCACATTGGTAAGTTGCCCCCTAAACCCTCCTAGTAGAACATAGTGAAGCTGATGCTTACACCACCACGGGGCGTATACCACTCACTCAGACCACACGCAATATTATTATAGGCATTTATTACCAACGCTATATTGACGAGACAAGCCCTACGATCAAGAAAGGGAAGGTGGTTCCGGGAGTTCCATTATATAAGCCCCTCTTTGTTAAGAAGACTGGCTGGACCGGCCATGTTTTGCTGTTCTGCTTCTTCTTCATCACCATCATGTCTATCAGTAAGTATCACTTTGGCATGACTAGATGCTGGCTCAATGTGCTCAAGCCTGGACACCGTGCTCGGGTAATATGTATGCCACCAGCCCCACATCTTTAACAGCATATTGGTCGGCGTGGCCTATGACCGACACGCTAGAATCGCACTTCGGCCTTTTTGCGCTATTGCTTGATCATGTGGAGCTGCAGCTAAGGATGCTCCTCTGCCATTTTCCTCGATATTTCTGCAGTATAAACCAGCATCATTGTGACGCAGACATTTTTGTGCCCTTATCTTACCATCTGGTTCGTGTATGTCCTCTCGCCAAATCAAAATCTACATCTCCATTAATTTGTGAATTACTGTCTAGGAATCGTCCGCAAGCGCCAGTTCGAGTTGTTCTATTACGTGCATCACTTGTTCCTGGTGACATTCGTATTCCTTTTCCTCCATCATGACAACCACCTCGCATACAAGTACATTGCTGGCCCACTCGCTTTGTATGCCCTTGACCGCCTCTACCGCAACCTGCGCAGTGTCTTTGGCAAGTCGCCTATTCGCGCTGTGATCCAGCACCCATCTGGCGTGGTCGAGATTCAGATGGATAAGAAGATCGTCGGTGTCCGCCCCGGCCAGTACGTCAAGGTCTACTGTCCCTCGGTCTCGATGCTGCAGTGGCACCCACTGACAATCTCCAGCGCACCTGAGGAGGAGCTTCTCACCATCCACTTCCGCCTCGAAGGCAGCTGGACCCGCAACCTGGCCAAGCGTCTCGGCTGCAACTTTGGCGACGATGTCCGTGGCTCTAGTGTGCAGAATGTGGTTTCCAAGGACGACGGCGTCGATGTATTCAAGTTTGCAAAGGCAGAGAGACCGCGTCCCACGTCACAGCACATCGATATTCCCTACCACCCACTGCACCACGATCCTACAACTGCCCCGATGTATTCGAATGCCGGCGGCAACAGTTCGTATGTGAGCATCGACATGGTTGCTAAGGGTGGCAGTGCGTCTATCCGTAATAATATGGCGCTGGGTGTCGATGACGAGAAGGAGAATGGCCAAGGTTACTGTACACGCTACACAGCGGACATCTGATCTGAAGGTTATTCCATCAGTTCAGGTGGAGGACGGCAACATGGTTATCAAGATGGGTCGTGAAATGCCGTTGCTGTTCATCGACGGTCCATACACGGCACCTACCGAGCACTTCTTCAACTACGAGGTCGGCGTGCTCATTGCTGCTGGTATTGGAGTCACTCCTGCTGCATCGGTCCTCCGTAGCGTGTACTTCCAGTGGATCCGCGACAGATACGCAATGAACACGAAGAAGGTGTACCTATTCTGGGTGTACCGCGACATCGGCACGCTGGAGTGGTTCAAGGATCTTCTGGTGGCTCTTGATGAGGAAGGACTGAGCTCGATTGTCCAGGTGCGCACGTACTTCACCGGAAAGATCCCGGAGACACGCATCCCGCAGCTTACGCCTCCTGACGACAAGTTCGGTCGACCAGGTCATCAACACGTCGATTGGCACCAAGTCGTATGTTGGACGTCCTGACTTCAGCGATATCTTTGAGTCGATTGGCGAGCTTCACCCTGGACAGCGCATTGGCACATTCTTCTGTGGACCTAAGCCCATGGCACGCAAGGTCAGACGCGAGGCACACAGATGGGATAGCATCCTGCACAAACAGAGCAAGACCAAGATTGACTTCCGCAGTGAGTCATTTGCATAATTGCTTTAAATTTTATATGAAATCTCCTCTCATTCACGCTGTGCTGTCGTAATGAACCAATCCTGCATGGCAAACTATGCCAGCACATCGGATAATAGATGCAAATAACCACAGACAGCAACCTGGATATCCCTCATGCGAGTCATTGGAGTAAATATATCTCGTCGGTGTCAGCTAGCCACAAATGAAAAACTAATATATCTTTTCTATTTTCTGCTACAGTGTTATATGGCCGAACATCACAGAAAAAGCCGAGACTAGATGTTCTTGAGCGAATTTCGTACCCTACCTTTTTGGTGAGTTCCTTTGGAGAGCTTGGCAGCTGTAGCGCGGGATACCATTTAGTTGAGGGATATTATCTGTGGAACGTGTGGGTATAGCACCTGAGCAAGGTATATAGAAAAGCACCTTGAAAACATCATTGCTTGAGCCATTTACCCCTTTGGACAGCGGTACAATATACTTTCTAATGACAGGACATGCCTTTTCCGTTTGTGTTGGCACTGTCATCTACCACGTACTCTTCCTCAACCTCACAGTATCTCTTCAATGAATGGTTTATAATCAGTGACGTTGTATCCATATTGGTTAGCAGATTAGTGGCACCATTGGGTCCCTGTTGATATATGTAGTTTAATGGCCTTCATTCACTTCAGTGTTGGTGAGAGGGTGGATAGGTTTTGTTCCTTTCTGAACCTCCAGGAGTAAGCTTGTCTCTCACCATCGCTCCAGTATGCTGATAATAGGCCATTTTCTTACCAATTAAACCACCTATTGCGCTCTCCAGGCAATCACGCATTCCACCTTCTGATGTTGCTTTTGCGCTGCATAAATGCCGTTTTTGCCGTATCACACTTGTTTCATACTTGCTCTCCATCTCATCTTTGTTGCCATCAACGCTGTTATTTAAAGGGCCGGGACCACAGCCCTCGCCGCCCATCTCCATTCTAGTTCCTCACCTGGTTTTTCTGCTTCGTCGACACACCGTGTTCTTTCTTCACACCACTCCAAGTCTGATTTTCTTGTCTGGCATAGAAAAATGCCTTCATCAACCATTAAGAATGACTCCATTCAGGAGACGCTTCAAGCAACTGAGACTCCACCCAACGGGCCTACCCAGTCGTCGCTGCCCAGCTTGAGTGGTCTACCACCTCACTTAGCCCCACTGGACATATCTGTATCTTCTCAGATGACCGCCTACAAAGACAGTTCGCTACCGACGGAGGTGGGTTCATTGAACGACATGAACAACGGGATGCACTAAGAACACTAGATTTGTGTGGCGCGACCTCCTTGACCCCGAGTTCTATCCGGAGATTACTGTGCGGCGCACTTCATTCTTCCTCCTTTGGATTATCCCGCATATAATCATCACTATTTACGCGAGCACCGACAAAACCCGTACGCTTATCAACAGAATGAACCTGGCTTCGAAGATGAGCATTCTGTTCGACGTTGCTTGTATCCTGATCTTCATGTCGCCTACCTTCATGCTCTTGCTTCAGCGCACCTTCCTACCGCGGATTGTCAGGCTGGAGAAGAACATCCACGCACACAAAGTTGCTGCGTACACACTCTTGTTTTGGGCTGCATTACATGTTGGTAAGTTCCACACAGCTGCATCATGGCTTGCCTTGCCGATCTCCTTCCCTACATCATTTGCATAGGCGGCAATAGCAATTCGTCATCGATGTTGATCTGGCTGTGCATCTCCGCCATTTTTCGTAAGCTTAATGGTGCCAAGAGGTCCCCATTCCTTCAAACTTTTGATTTCCAAAGCTAACAACCTCACTCTTGGCTAATGCATACGGCTGCATACGCCCCATGCTAATATTCCCGAGTAGTCGTGTCGTCTCAAGTATGCGACACTCGGTGTTCACATGGTTGCTGGTTGAGCCTACTCCCCCAACATCACTGCTCGCCTTGCAGCTATGCCCAGCCTGTCATGAATTCGCATTAACCCTCCTGTTGCAAAACCCTTGTTGTGTATGAACCTAATTCAACCTCTTTGGTATTTCCAATAGGTATTCATTACCAGAGATACATTGACGCAAAGCATCCGACGGTCAAAAATGGCAAAGTTGTTCCCGGGGTACCTCTCGTCAAGAACCTATTCAACAAGAAAGAAGGCTGGACTGGACATGTTTTGATGTTCTGCTTCTTCTTTATTGCCGTCATGTCTATCAGTAAGTATCCTGCTACACACCCTGGCATTAGTTCGGCGGGTTGATACCGAGCCGCAATGCTGATCTGCTGCCTGTTTGCTCCACTCAACAGTAATATCTGGGTGATAATCGCTATTACTTCACATGACCGATGCATTCGCCAGGCAATCCGGCCAGTTCCATATCTTCCTCAGGCCATGCGCTGCCGATGAAATTTCCTTTTTATTCTCTTTCTTGTAGTTGCCGTGATTTTCTCAGGCAACGTGACACCGAAAAATGATTGTGCCTTTATCTTACCATCTGGTTCGTGTATGTCCTCTCACCAAATCAAAATCTACATCTCCATTAATTTGTGAATTACTGTCTAGGAATCGTCCGCAAGCGCCAGTTCGAGTTGTTCTATTACGTGCATCACTTGTTCCTGGTGACATTTGTATTCCTCTTCCTCCACCATGACAACCAGCTTACGTACAAGTACATTGCTGGCCCACTTGCTTTGTATGCCCTCGACCGCCTCTACCGCAACCTGCGCAGTGTCTTTGGCAAGTCACCCATTCGCGCTGTGGATCCAGCACCCATCTGGCGTGGTCGAGATTCAGATGGATAAGAAGATCGTCGGTGTCCGCCCCGGCCAGTACGTCAAGGTCTACTGTCCCTCGGTCTCGATGCTGCAGTGGCACCCACTGACAATCTCCAGCGCACCTGAGGAGGAGCTTCTCACCATCCACTTCCGCCTCGAAGGCAGCTGGACCCGCAACCTGGCCAAGCGTCTCGGCTGCAACTTTGGCGACGATGTCCGTGGCTCTAGTGTGCAGAATGTGGTTTCCAAGGACGACGGCGTCGATGTATTCAAGTTTGCAAAGGCAGAGAGACCGCGTCCTACGTCGCAGCACCTGGACATTCCCTACCACCCACTGCACCACGATCCTACAACTGCCCCGATGTATTCGAATGTTGGCGGCAACAGTTCGTATGTGAGCATCGATATGATTACAAAGGGTGGCAGGCAAGTCTATCCGCAACAGTATGGCGCTGAGTGCTGATGACGAGAAGGAGATGGCCAGGATCTCTATGCATGTCACAGACAAGAGTAACGACAACAACGTATCAACCTCGGCGAATGTTGAAGAAGGTAATATGGTTATCAAGATGGGTCGTGAAATGCCGTTGCTGTTCATTGACGGTCCGTACACGGCGCCTACCGAGCACTTCTTCAACTACGAGGTCGGCGTGCTCATTGCTGCTGGTATTGGAGTCACTCCTGCCTGCATCGGTCCTCCGTAGCGTGTACTTCCAGTGGATCCGCGACAGATACGCAATGAACACGAAGAAGGTGTACCTATTCTGGGTGTACCGCGACATCGGCACGCTGGAGTGGTTCAAGGATCTTCTGGTGGCTCTTGATGAGGAAGGACTGAGCTCGATCGTCCAGGTGCGCACGTACTTCACCGGAAAGATCCCCGAGACACGCATCCCGCAGCTTACGCCTCCTGACGACAAGTTCGGCGACCAGGTCATCAACACGTCGATTGGCACCAAGTCGTATGTTGGACGTCCTGACTTTAGCGATATCTTTGAGTCGATTGGCGAGCTTCACCCTGGACAGCGCATTGGCACATTCTTCTGTGGACCTAAGCCCATGGCACGCAAGGTCAGACGCGAGGCACACAGATGGGATAGCATCCTGCACAAACAGAACAAGACCAAGATTGACTTCCGCAGTGAGACATTTTCATAATGTTGCTCCACACCCCATGTGTGCAGCCTCGTATGCTCTCGATTCCGTAAATTCCTTGTTTATCAATGAGGCTTTTTATTATAGTAAATGCCCCTCAAGTGCTGTTCTATGAGTTGTATTTTACATGTCGACGACGGGGTATATAAATGTAAAAGATCTGCTTAGAACGGTCCATACTTTGCGCGCATCGACTCGCCTCTCATGGTAACAAACTGGACGCAAAGTGCACCAGCAAGTGCCAAGAGGAACATTATTGTGTACGTCCATCCCCACCCAACGCTGTCAAGCATTGTTGGCATTAGTTGGACAATGATTGCGGTCCATATGCTGCGCCAGAAGTTCTGAACGCCAGTGATTCTGGCTGCCATGTGTGGGAACACATCGATCAGGTATCCACCTAGAGTCTGGAATGTGAATGCCAGCCCGAAGCCGATGAGAAACTGCGAAACCAGCACGGCTGCCAGATGTAGATGGCGGTCAATAAACCAGCCACACATTATAACTCCAGCTAGGAAGACCAAGCTCCCAACCCACGATAGCCTCAGGCGGGCTTCTGCCTGGTATCTTGGCTGGTGCACAGTCATCGCCAGGGGTTTCAACGAGTCGCTGCTTATACAAACGCAGAAGTAAATCAGTCGTGCACCCGCCTGTAATAGACCCAACAAGGTTGCCGACGCCTAAGGGAAGGAAGCAGATGCCAGAAATGCCTTGGGACAGGTGATAGATATTCTGGAAGGCGAGAGGATTGCCAGTCGAGTTTGTAAAATAGGTGCCAAAGAGCATGGCAAAGTAGAACATGACCAACGCGACTGCTGGATAGCGGACGGTAGCGATATCGACGAGAGGGTTATTGGACCTGATATTTAAAGGTGGGGGGATATTGACCTGTTGGATCCTGTGCTTCAGTGACACCAGACGGCGGTGGGTCTCTGGCAGAACAAAGGTCGCTAATAGACACATCACGCCGCCCCAAATTGCCAGGAATCCAAAATACCCAGCGCCATCCGACGTCCTGGCCGACGTACCCACCAATTAATGGCCCAATGCAAGGACCAAGCAATGGTCCCAGATAGTATATCCCGAGGGCAGTGCCGCGCTGTTCGCGTGGGTAGATGTCAGAGATTGTTCCAGCACCGGCGCCTTGCACGGCAGAGGCACCTGCCGACTGAACAATGCGCGAAATGATCAGGGCAGATAATGAGTTGGACAAGGCACACCCAATGCTACCTGCAGTATAGATGAACATGGATACAGCATAGACAGGCTTGCGGCCGATCTGATCGGCCAGATTGCTCCAGACCAATGGAAAAATGGCCATGGAGATCATGTATGAAGTAATTGTCCAGGTTATTCCAGACTGTGTCGTGTGGAGATCGTCGCGTACTTTCTGAATGCTGGGATAGTACATGTTTGCCGACAAGGGGCTGACCAGCGCAGTGATAGCCGCGATGGAGACGATCACAGCTTTCATTCGGGGCGTGAATGGGGCGTAGGGCAACTGCCCACTTTCGCCAGGAGACACTGTCTTAGGAGTCTTTGACAGCTCAGACAGTTTCTCTGAGGCGTCGGTATGAGTCTGGCCCGAAGATATCGATGCCATTGTACGGGGCTTGAAATATGTGGCGGTGATCGGGGTAGGCTGACCGAACAATCAGTCTGGTGATACGAGGAACCGGTATCCTGATTCAAGGCAAGATGGAATGCTGTGTAGCTTGGGTCTATAAGATGACAGATGACTATCAAGATGATGAAGGATATTGGACGTATGAGAGCTGGGGCCGCAAGCTTCTGTTTTATAGGCAGCCAGACTGCTTTTATATGGGCCTCTTTGTTGGGAGACAAGACTATTCATACTCACTGATAGCAAGTTGAGTGGAATAGTCGGCTTTCCTTTCCCCACCCATTCTATTTGTCGGCACTGCACCTGGGCTTCGGAAAAATTATTTTGCGGCAATACGAGCAAATTAATGGCTGGCACCGAGACACGGCTTTGGGAACAGCTGGAGAACCATTTACCCGGCCACATCCAACAGGGCGACACAGGATTGTGTGAGGCATTCTGCTATGAAGAGCGTAAACCATACCCCGAGTAAAGTAGTGCCGGCAAACACTGGGTCCGAGACTGGACGGCAGATGCACACAATATACATGATACCTCCCTTGACAAGTAATGTAAGGGGGGATTTAAAAAAGTTAAACGAACATGGGATGGCTATATATATACTATAACAGGAGGTGTACGGGCTGTTGTCATAGAAATAAATGCAAAACACGGCCTTTGGATATGTAGTTGGCAATCGGAAACACTACTTGGATCGATCGATCGGGAAGCGCTTGCGAATCTGCTCACCATTGAACGAGATTAGTAGCGTGATGGCCCCGCTGATAGCAGCAAGGCCACCAAAGATAGTGAATTCCCAGCCCCAGCCAACGCCATCCTTGATAGTGATGATAATTTGCGTGCAAATTCCACTCCAAATGCTACGGAAGAAGGATTGCGAGGCCGTGATGCTTGCACTGCGTGTCGCGTAGAGATCAACAAGGTAGTTGGATGTGTTCGAGAGCTGCCATGTCATACTGAAGCCAATGAGAAACTGCACGACAATGGCTCCGGCGAGGGGCACATTCCCACGTTGTGCCATCCATCCATACCCAATGCTGCAAGCAATAAATACCACAGCACCAGTCCATAGGTACCGAATTCGGATCTCTGCTGGAACCTTGACTACGGCGTTGGGGTTGCCGTCTTCTTCAAGGGTTTTTCTTGGTTAGCTTTTTTCGTTCGCGACTCAGCAGAAAATCAACCAGCCGACCGCCAACAACCGAGCCCAATAGACAGCCCATGCCCATACCAAGATATGTTATTCCGGTGGTAGTCTCTGAGAGCTTGTAGACGGATTGCATGACAAAGGTGTTCGAGTTACTCACTAAGATGTAGCAACCAAAGATCATCGAGTTGTGGAAGATGATGGCCAAGATGACCGGGTTGCGCGCAAGAAGCAAGGTGCTGACCGGATTGTTGTCTCTCCACTTGGGCTTTGGTGGGATATTGACTGGCCGAATCTTGTGCCTTTGGGCTACAATGCGACGGTGGGTTTCGGGCAGGAACAGCGTGACACCGATGCAGGCAATGCCCGCCATGATCGTCAGCATCCAGAAGATCGCACGCCATCCCAGGTGCTGTGCGACGGCGCCACCGATGATCGGTGCCAGAGGTGGCCCAAGCAGAGCACCCATGAAGTAGAATCCCATCGCAGTGCCGCGCTGCTCGCGTTCAAACACATCAGCAATCGTGCCTGCTCCAACACCAAGCACCGATGACGAGCCCATCGACTGGATAATGCGCGAGGCAAGCATGGCAGCGATATTCCTTGACAGAGCACATCCGACACATCCGCCCATGTAGACCAGCATAGAGCTTATGTACATGTACCGGCGACCGTACCGTTCGGCAGCATTGGTCCAGAAAAGAGGAAAGACAGCCATTGCATACAGAAAAACCGATACCGTCGAGTTAACCATCGACAGCGACACGTCCAAGTCTTTGGCCATTGTTTGGATTGCGGGAAAGTAGCTCGACGATGAAAATGGACCAAGGATGCCACAGTAAGCAGTCAGCACAATGATCAGAGTCTTCTGGAACTTTGAAAAGTGTGAAAACGGCCGGCGCATTGGGTCGTCATTCTCATCGTTGTTGCCACTGGCTGGGTCAACCTCGAGACCCGCCCTCTCCTCACTGCCACTCCTGGACGATGTCCTTGCTTGCAGTGCTGTCTGATGGTTTGTGTGCAAGTGTACCACCTGCAATCTGGCTATTCTCTGTGCCTGAGCTGGACACCTGACAGCTGCTGTGTCAGAGTCATGTAATCAATAATATGTAACAGTACTGTTTAAAGGAATGTAACAAGGGAATGAAAAATGTCTGTGCGTGGTGTGCTGCGTGGTAATTGAAGAAAAGGAAGCAAAAGATTGCTGGATTTGGAATGGCAGGTCGCCTTTTTAACTGGGCAAGGTGCCTCCATAGCAAAGCTCCTCCGGGTGGCATGCAAAAAGGAAGCAGGATTCTTCTCTGATAGAATGCTGTGTGGAAGATACGGAGTTGGCTGTATGCTGCCCCTCTGCAATTCGCTAGCTCCGAGACCAGTGAGGAGAGCTCACAGGCAGCTCTGGTCTAGGAAACCCAGCACAGTTGTTTTTTTTGCGACCCGGATGCCTGCAGATAACGCTCTCACATCTTTCCCAGCCTATGTGCAGATCCTTTGCAAATAAGCAGGCTGCAGCCCAAGTACGGTGGCGACAACCAGCACAACGAGCTTGCATTTCCGCGAGATCGTCGCAGCCCGGGCCCACGGACGAATTGCGAAGTCCGCGTTCATTCTTCACTGCGTATGCTATTCAAAGCATACCATTCCCGAATGTAGACCGTGTAACTCTCATCTCAGTGGCCCTCTCTCCTCCTACATAGCGCACGCCCTCCCCCTGGTCGTCCGCGCCAGGCAGTAGACATACATGCGCTGCCTGCATGCTGAACAATGGAACTGGCCGCTACCAGATATTCCCATTATTTGTAGATTAGGTTGTATAAAAAACTGGCTAAATGATTTCCCGAACTCCGAACAAATCCGACTAATGCATCGGTGATTGATGACAGGGATTCAGACATAGATGAATCGCGGATCCTCATGGTGATTCAGCCGACCAGACAGCGTGGCGAACTGCCGCGACATGATGGTGCTGACTCGCCGTAGCTGGCGTTTCACCAGAGACTGCCGCCGAGAAAGTTGCTCTGCAATATAAATTTCGTCCTCTTCGTCAATGTACGGGATCGAATCCTCTGGCACGGACGTGTCGTATTCCAGGTAGGCAAGTATTTCATCCAGCTCATCGTTTTTAGACTGCGAGTACCGGGGACACGCTGAGGACTCGCGTCCGATAAATTTGACTTTGACATCATCTAATGATGGCGACAGGTACGGCTCATCCAGAGGCCCAGGCATACATGCCGATCGCTTTCTGTGCCACGGGTTCAGCGAGTTGCGCATGCGTATAAACCACTGTTGCTCTGAGACCATTGCGCACTGTAGGGTGGTGTCAATAGAGGTTTGTGCGGGTATTTGTCTAATATGTCAAGAGAGTAGGCGATCTCTGTTCTATTTATGTGCGAATTTTGCGTGTCAGCAGAGAAATTGAAAAGAGCCCAGAATTCTAGACGCCGCCCTTGCTTGTAGGCCGTCCATGCTAGCTTAAATATTGGCAGGCACCTCATTCCACCCTTCCATACCTCTCCATGCTGCCTTGCCTCAGGCCCATTTTCCACATTGCAGTGTGCGGAGGTCAAGAGCTGTATTGGATTATTCCAATGTGCGAAAAAGAGGGGTAGTATATTGGAAATCATGCCAAGGAAGAGACCATGTGTCCTGGGTGCTAGGCGCGGTATAAACGAGGGTGGAGATAAGTGGCGGGATCTGCTGTGGTTGTTATGCCAAGCAATCCAGGTAGTCCGCCAAGAATGTGGACTCGTTGGAGCCTGTGTTATTACTCCCTTTTTACCTTGGCACTGCGATTGAAAGCAGGTATGGTGGTCGCTCTATTTACTTCTTCTTCGGCTTGCTCGTCTTGTCGGTGACAGTGATCAGCCGCGGTGGGAGGCCGTGCTTCTCCAGCAGCTTGGCCAGGGCGCTGACATGGTGTCCCTGTACAATCACCGCCAAGGCGTTTTTCTTGCCAGGGACCGGATCTACAGTCGTACTCGATGCACAAATCGTGCGCAGCTCCTTGGCTACCGCATGGGGATCAATCTCGTACTTCTCCAGGCCAACAGTGCGGGTGATGACCTTGTTGCCCATCTTCTTCTCGCACAAGATCTCTACCTGTGGCGGAGCGCCGATCTTGGCCGTCGGCGTCTTACCGGGAATACGAAGCTCGGTGTACAGCGTCATCTTTTCCTGTAGCCGCGACTGCAGTTTGTCGCGCGGGAACACAGTCAGCTTCGAGTACTCATCCTTGGTCAGCAGCCCATCGCACAAACGGTGGTCCAGTTTGACCTGCCGCGGGTTCTTGGGATCGATAAGGCCGTGCGCCTTGATATAATCCTCAAGCACACTCCGCGCCTGATGGCGGCTAAAGTATCCCGACGGCGTTGAGGCGCCGACCTCATCAAACAGCGGCTTGAGGCCGTTTGAGGGCTTGAAAAGCTCGATGACCTGGATCATGCCACTGGCGGTCTTATCAACTCGGCCAACCGTGGGCTGAGCTGAAGATGCGCCAGTCGCTGCGCTGCTTGCCACAGCATGGCCCTTTTTCGCCAACGACACCTTGTACGGCTTGTACTCGAGCATCTCCTTGTGTTTCCAGTTGAACGACTTGATATGCGATTCGCCGCGGATATCCTTCAGCTGCACCAGGCCACGCTTCTCAGCTGCCTTCAGAAACTTGGCCAGCTTCTTGTACGTTGACTTTTTGATGTCGAGCTCCTGGTTGTGCGGCGCATTGGAAACAATGTAATGAGAGTAGAGCGTCGACGAGTTGAGCGGAAGCAGATCTGTGGCCGCCTTCTGGTCCAGCACTGTGGCCATGACCTGCTTGAGTGCCTCCAGCAACAGCGAATCCATCTCGGCTGGCGTAGGCTTAGTTGACGGCTCCGATACTGGGGCCGCAGCTGACTCTGAAATCACAGCCTCCTTTTCCAGCCGTGCGCTCAGCTGTGCGCTGTCGCGCTCTAGTGGTACCAACTCTTCGCTAGTCGCTGCGGCCGTGCCACTGGCAGGCGGTTTCTTGGTCACCACAGTCCAGTCGCCTCCGTCATCCTCGCCTCCACCGTCATCGCTGCTATCGCCAAAATCACCCTCCACATGCAGCGCAGAACCCGTGCCCGCCTGTAGAATCTCTTGTGGATGCGCCTTGCTACCAGACTCCCATAGATGGTCCTTGTACGTGTGGGTGATCAGCACTGCCTTGCCCTTGGCACCAGCAACACTGGTGACACCCTTGGTCTCAAAGGTCAGGACGCCAACTGCCTGCGCAGCCAAACTCCCTGGGCAGCAAATAGCCACGACAGCGCCCCTCTTGAGATCGGGCAGCCCGCCGTCAGGAATGATCAGTCCAGGAGCCATCAGGTCGGCTCCGTTGATCAGCTTTTTGACTACTGCTGGCCATGTCCACAGTATCGGCAGCATGGTTGGAAACCTCCACAGCGAGTAGACCGTCGGCACCAACACCGATTCCTGGTTGTCGAGAAGCTCGGCCTTGATCCACAGCGGGTCACCCGGCCCATCGTATATAATCTGGCCCCTTTCGCCAACATGCGATACGAATTTGGCTGTTTGCAGGTTGTTTGGAACCGGTAGCACTGCGTCAGAGTCCTTTGCATCCTCGACGGCCCCCCACGCCTCAGGGAATTCCTCCTTCGCCTCCTTAATTAGACGTCGACAGTCAGAGGACCGCACCGGTGTACGGCTCTTTATGTTAAACGGCTTCTTGAACATTGGACCAGAGACTAATTTATAACGTAAATGAAGGCACAAGGTGATAGAAAAGGGAGAAAAAGCTGAACGAGGCTTCTAGCAAGCCAAGCTTCGTGTCACCACAGCCGCAGTTGCGTGAGCCGGTTCAGTGGGACAACATCAGATTAAAAGTGTGAAAATGAAAAATGGAAATGGATGCTAGGTGAATTTTTTGTTGTTGCTGGTACTTGGCTGCACGCTCAGCGCAGAGAGAAACAGGTCCTATCTCCTTTCCTTGATGACATACGTGAGCCAGAGCAACGACAGCCCGAGGCTGCCGGCCGAGAATAACCAGCAGGATTCCGATATCTGGCCAGAAGGCAAGTACGTCAAACCCGAACGATGATAGCAGCGCAGCGCTAGGCACCTGGATCTCGAGTCCAAAGCGCACCTCCTCAACAGTGGCGAACCGCAGCTCGCTAATGGCCATAGCCTCATATGCCAAATTGAACGATGACACATGGCACAAAGGCTGGATGATGGCTGGCATCGAATCCTTGTTGAGAATCAGACCGCCGAACAGCAACGAGAACAGGAGCATGATCGAGGCAATGAAGTTTGAGACCACCAGCTCCTCCGCCAAAAGCCCAATGAAGAACATCTGCGAGGCTACAGTCAGGTTGAACAATGTCAACGTCCCAAAGAACTTGACAAACTGATGCACCTGTTGCCGATAGCCCAGTCATCGGGTATGCGATCAGCGTCAGCAGCAAAGGCGGAACCACACGCAGAGGAATAAGGTCGAATGTAACCTTCGCCATGAAATACGCTAGCGGATCGTAGTAGGCGTTAGCACGCTCGCGCAGATATAGCAGGCCGCTCCTCCGAAAACACCAAGAGCGATGTAGTGCATCCGAATCCGTAGAACGCCAGAATGAACATCAGCAGACCAAGGCGGTTCTGCATCCCCTGTATCGAGTTGTCGAGCTGGTAGAAGAGAACACCGCACATCAGCCCAATGAATACAGAAAGGGCGTAGTTGGCCAGCATCAGCGTCGGGTCGCGGTAAAGGTGGTTGAATATGCGCGCTGACAAGACCTTGAATTGCTCGTACACTGTCGGTCGGTGCTTGTCATTGAACGTGTCGCTTATGCGCTCGCCTCGCAGGCGGCGGTAGAACAGGTATGCAAGATCGCGCAGGTTGATGAGGATGACTGCAACCTGCTGGTACGGTGTTACTGGCCGAGTGTAAGGCGTGCCACCATACGTGCTGCTGGCGGTCTTGAATTCGGACGGCGTCCACTCCGCACCAGTCACTGTGTTGAGATCGTCTGTCATCTCGATGTACTGCTTGCTCTCTGTGAAATTCTCGACTAGCCGCTCAAGGCTGACTTCGATATCATAAACAAGGAACTGTGATCCCTGACGATTGGACTTGCTTAGGAACTTAGGGGCCCTCAGATGTCTTTAAGAGCTTTTCAGCCAGCTTCACTTGCCTGGCGCTGGCTGGACGGCTGGCTGTCTTCGGCAGGTGAAGGCAGAAGCTCGGGGCTGTCTTTGGCAAGCTTGCTCCACTCATCATATTCGCTATCAACCTCGTCGTCGACTAGCTTCACCGGCTTGAGTTCGGCTGTGATCGCAATTTGTTCCTTTCCCTCCTTCTTCTTACCACTCACCGTTGCCTGCTGCACCAGATCGATAGAGAAATCGGCGATGTTGTACCCTTCAGGTACTGGATGGCCGATGGACTCCAAGTACTGGACCATCGTATTTGCCGGTCCCGAATAGCACATCTGGCCAGCAGCCAAGATAATCAGCCGGTCAAACATGCTGAAAATGTCTGTCCGTGGCTGGTGAATAGTGCATATGACAGTGCGTCCGTACCTCCGAGCCAGCTGCGACAGCGTGTCCATGACAACGTATGCATTGTAGGCATCAAGACCAGACGTGGGCTCATCAAGGAATATGATAGAAGGAGATGTGACAAGCTCACAGGCAATCGACACACGCCGCATCTCTCCGCCACTGATTCCTCGTGCACCCGATTTGCCGATGCGTGAGTCGCGCACTGTCCACAGGACCGAGCTCCTCAAGCACCTCGCGTACGCGCTCCTCTTTTGCGGCACGCGACATTGACCGTGGCAGGCGCAATAGCGCCGAGGTCATCACTGCCTCGTGGACAGTGGCAGTTGACACATGCAAATCCTGCTGGTCGACATAACCTGACATTCCGGTGAAACTCCTCGGTTGTGATGTCGCCGATAAGGTCGCGGTTGTTTATCTGCACCTTTCCAATAACCTCGCCATACTTTTCGCGCCGCGAGAGAATATCCAGCAGTGTGCTTTTCCCTGCACCCGAGGCACCAAGAATAGCCAAGATTTCTCCCGGCCTGACGATGCCTGACACGCCCTTGAGGATCTCGACTGTCTGCTGGCTGTCTTCTCTGGTACTATCTTTCGCATTCCTGCCTGCCATCCATGTTAAAGCGCCTTTGAGCGACACCAGTTCGTTGTTCTGAACCGGGATCGAGTAGCTGATGTCGCGGAACGCAACCGTGGCCCGTAGCGTGCTCATCATCATATCGTCAATCTCATGCGTAGCCTGTGCCGCACCGCTGCCCTTCTTCTTGCTCATATCCGGTACTGTTGCATCCTTTTCGCAGCTTGCATCGTCTTCTTCGCTGTCGTTGGAGATTCCTTGTGTCTTCACCAGGATTTTGATTACGCGCAGCACGACGTAGACCATCATCAGAGACGTGCTGACACCGATCAGCATATTGCCTTTGCTTGTCAGATGGCTCTTCTTTTGGTATGTTGGCAGCTGGCTGTAGTGCACGCACTGGCCAACATTGCACGACATCTGGATCGAGTCTTCGCCAAAGATATCGGCAATGATTTTGCTGACGCTAAACTCACGGATATGGCATCCGCTGAACCCATCGTCATGGCACCGGATGTTCACTGGCCCCTCGACCTCCTCCAAAACCGACGAAATATCGAACCCAAAGTTGCCGCACAGGAGTCGACCCGGGACACACCTGCACGTCATGCGCTTACACTGAACGAGGGCGGTAGGAGTTTGCGCCCCATGTGCTGGTGTCACATTGGTCCAAGTCACAGTAGAAGGATTCCTTGCCATTCACCCAGAACTGCGCATCACATGTCCGCTCCTTCTTATGGCAGGCGAAGGTCATCCGTGGCACAACACCATCAGGCAAGTAGTCTGCAAGCTGCCGGTTTGCAACAATGCATAGCCCAGACACATCGGATATGAGTCTGCTACCACGGTAGCATCGACCTCCATCACCGGTTGGAATCAACGGGTCGCAGGCTGCGTCGGTTAGGCAGGCTATGTGTTGGAGGTGTCAACAAGGGCATTAGCAAAGAATATATATGTGGCAATGTGTTTTAGGATGAAATAAATGATACCATTTACTTACTATTACAATTCCAGCCACCCCAGCCTGGGCGGCACTCAGTGTCTTGGTGGCAGTGTCCGCTTTTGGCTGCGGGGCGCTTTCCTTCATCGACAGGACTCGCGCACGCTATATAAGAGTATGGCGTACATAACAGAGTTTTCCATCATTAGCGGGCATTATTAGGATAAAAAGTATCCGGTATTAGTCAAGGCTGGCCAATATCGATAGTGCTATTCTGACATGGCAACTATTGAAGTAGCAGCCCTGCTTGCCACAGGTCATATTTCAATAATGATGGCGACCACTTAATTAGCTGTTACTGCTGTTAGCCTCCCCAGCTCTCCTCTCCCCATCCACCGACACAAGCAGAACGCAATATACCAGCAAAACAATTCCGCGAGCTACTTACCTGGCCGCATACAATCTTCGCCTGTCCACCCTGAGGGACAATCACATCGCCCTGTGAACCGGTTGCAGGTTGAGTTGTGTCCACAGACAGAACCTGGATATAGGCAGTTGAAGCACGATGGGCATCCTTCGGGAATATGTTTCTCCTCGATGCTAACAAAGTTTTGAATTCCGACCGCCTTGGCAAGTCCAACCAGATTCGACGTGTCATTGCCTTTAATGAGATTGTCAACCGCATCGGCAATATCAACAGCTGCGCCGCTGTTAACTATTCCTCCAATGATATTGTTGAGGCCGCCACCCTCGGCGCCATCGCTATTGCCGTTCACCATCCCACCAATTGCATTAGCAATACCGTTGATATTGATGTTTCCGTCGCCACTAGCAACAGTGCTGATGATGTCGTTGACGTTCAAGCCGTTCAGCAAGTTGCCGATATCACCTGCGCCAAAAGCTGCGCTTGGATGGCCGCTGTTCTGGTCTCGGTGATGGGCACCAGCAGGTGAGACTCCGCCCACCTGATTATTGGCAATGATCTGACCCATCAGAGATGCGATTCCACCGTTCAAGCCGTTGTTCCGATTGCCTGTGTTTGGAGACGTATCCTGGCGCTGGCGTTGGTTGTTATTGGCCATGCTGCCAATTCCGGACATCATGATGCCAAAAGTAGTAGCCATATTTCCAACCTCGTTCATGTCGATTACGTTGGCCAGGTTATTGGCAATCTCAAGCCCAATGGCACCGAAGTTGACATTTCCTTGGTCATCACCCGCCATCAGGTCCAGGATGCCGTCCAGATTGAAACCAGCAAGCGGCAGCTCATCTGATGGAGCTGCGACACTGCCTGGTTTGGGTACACCAGAAAGCTGAGTGCTGGATTTGGTGGCCGCTGATGGGCTGGAGCCAGGTATCTTCTGGGGCTCAAGCGGCAGGGCGTTTGGCTCTGCTGCAGCTGCAGCCGGTAGGGGACTGGAAGGATGTGTATCCGGAAGCTCCTTACGAGATATTACAATATCGAATTCAGATCCTTCGTTTTCGAAAACAACAGAGACCGGTGCTTGGTTGTTGAGGCCAGGACCTGCCGTGTTGGCAGATACAGCCTGGATTATCAATAGCCAAGGGTAGACCAGCCAGTGCTTCATATCAAGTAGTTGAAAGCGCACCCAGTATTTGCAGCTATAAAATAAGGAAGGATATATGGTGTGGTGACTACACTGTGCGTGGTGGGCTAGGCAAAATAAAAGCGATATTACCAAGATATGCTGTAGGGGTTTGCACAGATGGTAGGCAGATGGATACAGGGATAGACAGAAGTGGAGCAAAGGGCTGTTTCTTTGTCATTCCAGAAAAGTGATGCAGCTGGCTGGCATATTGAGGCAGTGGTGAAGACCTCTGGCAGCTATGTAGTCTCTTGGCGTGCTCAAGCTGGCCATGGCGAGAAAGTAATGTACAAATATGTGTTCGCAGTT
The DNA here is from genome assembly GCF_002104995.1 of Linderina pennispora. NCBI lineage: Eukaryota > Fungi > Kickxellomycota > Kickxellomycetes > Kickxellales > Kickxellaceae > Linderina > Linderina pennispora. Next base: position 409,948 of record NW_024468260.1, read on the forward strand.
TCCACCATCTTTAGCACATGCGTGGCGCGAGTCGCCCGACTGCTCACCGGGCAAACAAATTAGATTGACCTTGTGGAGGTATGTGGAGAGATAGTGTTGGTTTAACTATAAGCCTAAGGCACACATGTAGAATGAGGTCTGTAACTGTCAAATAGGACGGAAAATATGCCTGGACTGCATGCAGCGCTGAGGCAGTGACAGAAATTGGCATAGGTATGCAGCACTGTAGCCGTGCAGGTATGACAAGGACAGTAAATATCAATATAATCGAACAATTTCGTCTACAGCGCTGGTGACTGGTGACTGGTCCTGGATACGTCCGAAAATAGGCGTTTCGCATTCAGACTCCACCGAGGATGTCGGCGGTCGTCAAGGAGTGTAATACCATTTAATCCAGGTGAAACAACGCAAGATCGAAGAGAAAGGTGTGGTGGGGGAAATGGGGGAAAACTACAAGGGCGGTAAGGGAACGGGAGGCAGGAGAGCAAAAGTCATAACAGATTCATTAAGCACTTTTTGGTCCGTGGAGCCAGCACAACAAAAAGAGAATGAGAATATAGGCTCGATAGCTCCTTTAGATGCTGGAAATAGCAGTGGCCAAAATTACAGCAGCAGCAGTGGAGATTACGCTGAAGCCCTGCACGTGTGAGGCAGCAGCTGATGAATTGACATTACGCTCAAGATACGCCGATATCTGGTCGATGCCGTCCTTGCGAGACGAGCCAGAGCTGCTTTGGTTCTCCAGCGACGAATTACTATCGCCACGTCCAAAGTCGCTCAAATCATCGTCATCGCTGTCCGATGCGGAGGCAGGAACGACGCTACTGGCATTTGCCGATGACTGCTTGTGGTTACTGTTCTGGTGGCCTGTGTTGCCTAGTGAACTGCTACTAGTGCTTGTGCTGGTCGAGTTTGAGTAGCACTTGATACTCACAGACTTGATGTATGCCGTGAACTGCGCACCGGCCTTGGAGCTCGGTATTGAACCTGCCCACGCGGTGGTAAGATACGGGTTAGTGGAGCCACTTGCGTCCCAGATGGAGAACGACAGCCGTGCAGCTTTTTGCGGGAAGGTGAATTTTCGCAGGCCCTCTGCCCACGTATCGGCGCGGTGAACTGTGCGAATAACGGCACCGTTCACGTACCAGGAGATGCTGTCTGGTTGCCACAGGATGCGGTACTCGTTGTAATTGGACACTGGGTCGGACGAGACCACTGATGACACTGGGTTTCCGAGATCCACCTGGCCATCGACGTAGTAGTTGGCCTGGACCCGGTTTGTAGTCGACCCGGCAAAATCTAAGCTGATGCTCCCACCCGAGTCGTCTTGCAACTGCATCGATGTGACCACTCCTGGAGCAGTCGAGCCGGACTGGATGGTGGCGGTAATGGATCCGTATTGAATCCAGCTAACATTGGAGAATGGTCAGGAAAATATAGTTGGCGATCAGTATTTTGTTTGAGCTGCGGGATCCAAAACGGCTCCAATGGAGCAAGACTGCGCCCAGCGGGACTTTTTCTGAGTTGCCTTGCAAAGGCTGGAAAGAGCAGTTCGCGGTTGGCTCCAGTTCACAAGCAGGCTGCAGTGATATCATCGACCACACATGGTGGGGAGGCGATCATTTTTTGCAGCTAGAGAACTCCCCTTTGCGGTGCATGGCTCATGCAGTTGAATCTGCCCACGCGTTGCAATCAGCAAAGGAGGAAGCCCCAATTAGCGGCCTGAACCATGCATTCCAAAACAATGCCCTATGATGCTGGGCTGGACCACAGGAGGGGTATTGCGGTCTGTGCTGGCGGTCCAAGCAGAAGCAGCGTTCGTGTCCACGCCCCTCGCCCCTTCCATCTGTCGGCGAGATAGCCCGGCTCTGCTGCAAACGTCGACTAGGCCTTACCTTGTAGAATAGACAGTAGTGCCGTCAAACACTGTGTTGCTGGGCTTTGACTTTTGCAGGGACAAGGCCAGCCTGGCTGAGTCGGCGGAAGCCCGGTCTGGCGTTAGCTCTGAGACAAACGATGCGTGGGCCGGGTTTCCGTCATACTGGCCTGGCAGCCACTAAGGACTTGAGATGGCCAAAGGTGTACGACCCCGACTTGCACTGCGCCGAAGGACAGGCGCCTGTATCTTTGGCGTTCAAGCCTGAGCATGCTGCCAGCGCATGACTGAAAAATACCGACGCTGCGACCAGCTGGAGCGCACAAATCCTCATTCTTTATAAGAAAACAATAATAAGGGCGAGGAGAGAGGAGAGGGAGGAGAGACCAGCACGCGTTCGGACCCAAGCCGATATATGCTGCTGTCTAATGCGGAAATGGTAAAGAGGGAGAATAGAAGGTTTAGAAATAAGGCGGAAGGGGAGGAGGGAAGGGAGGGAGGAGAAAGAAGAAAGAGCAGGCTAGAATGAAAAATAAGTGCTAGGGGAATGGTTAAAAATGCAGCTGAGAAAAATTGGTGGAAAGAGTGGAAAAGGATGTCCAAAGCTGTCAAAGGAGTAGAAAATAAAAGACTGGGAATGAGACCGTCAGCCTGCCACACAGAATTCTGGACAATCGATTGCAGTAGCAAGAGGAAAATCGATATGTTTCTTTGGTGTTGTCGTTTGGTCATGAACCCTGCTGTCCCCCACTCGCAGCATTTTGTCCTCTCTTCGCATAGCTGATGGTAAGGTGTGGAGCATACTTTTTACTGACTGAATTTGGCAACACGCAGTCCTATTAATAGCCAGTCCGACCTCGATGCGGCGCGGCCTTGCCAAGTCCCCCGCTGGTGCAGATCGGCCTGAAATCTGGTCCAGGGACATAGAGTCAACCATGTCAAGCAGGTCGACAACCTTTGCAAGGCCATCCTTTGCATGTGAGATGATGTCGATGGCTTTGGCGATGCAGCGGGTCTGCGACACTGATACCAGCTGGTCCAAGCCCGACAGGTCAAGCTCTGGCCCATGCTCAGCCTCCTCCCCGGCGCCATGGGGATTGTCCAATATTATTTCTGAAATGCCGCCTGCTGGAATCGGGGAGGGTGCCGCATCCGCCGGATTGTTCGGCGGAAACAGTGCCACCACGCCACGAGCCCTGGTCCTTGGGGGCTTGAGGAAGCCTGGCACACTGACGAAGCGGTCTGGCACAGCGCCATACGGCAAACCGGGGCCTCCACAGTCACCGGCATCTGGCTGACAATGTCTCTCGCTTTCGCTGTCACATTGTGCACCTGGTACTTGCTCATGGACAGTACTATGGTGGCCACATCCAGATAGTCCCCGCAACCCCCAATGACCAGTAGTAGACTGATGTGCTTGTCGCTCCACAGCTCAGCCCGCGCGGCTGATAAACGGCGTAATCGGCTCACTGTCTTTTGCTACTAGCCGCTGCATGCGCTGGTCGCGGATCAGGAAATTTGTCGCGCAGGTATCTTCGTCCAGTAGCAATGACGTTGTGCCAGCCTCGAGCGCCTCCTGGATTGACGCTGCCATCGATGTTGACCCTGATGCATCGAGCGTCGAAAAATCGCGCGTGTCCTTGCCAAATGGCAGGTTGTTGATGAATGGGCGGATATCGACGCTTCCGACGAACCGTCCCTCCTCTGCCTTGACCTTGGTAGCACATGGCTCTGTCACAACCAGCTCGCGTCCATCTCCAGGAATATGGTTGTAGACGCCATGCTCGATGGCCTGCAGCAGTGTCGACTTGCCATGGAACCCACCACCTGTAATGACCGTTATCCCATGCGGAATCCCCATGCCCTCGACCTGGCCACGATTGGGCAAGGTGAACGATACCTGCAGATCATCTGGTGATTGGAACTTGACGACACTGGGGCCATCCAGTGGCAGGTTTGATATGCCGCTGCGGCGCGGCAGCACAGACCCGTTGCCCACAAAAGCCACCAGTTTTGCGTCCGCCAGCATTCCGCGCAGCGCATCCTGGTCCTCAATACATGCCACAAAATCATGCATATCACCTGCCTCCACTGCGGAAAACAGCATTGACAGATCCACAATGCGTGGCAATGTCTTGAGGAACATTCCATGCGCCATGCTGCCAAGAATCGTGCGTCCTGCAGCTGGAAGTCCCACCTGTCATCCGTGCCTCAATATACTCGCTGTTGATGACAACCGACGTGCGCTCGATGACTTCTTGCCCAGGCCGCTCGATGCAGATATCACCGCCTTTGGCTGATTTCCACCCTCCGCCATTGCCTCCCTTTTGCGAGTATCTCGATTGTGCATGAGTGATCGTCGTATATATATGTCTTGACAGATAGTGCGAGCTGGCAATGGCCCGGGTCTGGCTCGAGTAAAGCGACGAAGGGAACTGTTGCTGCATCCTGGTATACACGAACCCTGATTCTACTAGGCGTTGCATACGGATCCGCTTGTATCTGGTCAAATGTCAGCTGGAACCGGTCAAACTGGAATGTGCGCCTGCCGAACTGCTTGTATGCGCCGTACTGCTGCCGATCGAGCCGGATCAGCAGCCGCCCAAGGTCGTCGCTGCTGCCAGCTGCTTGCTGAGGCGTGGTAGCACAGCCTGAGTCGGCAGAGCCCGTCATATAGGCATGCGGCTCTTCAGATGATCTGCTTCTGCGTCTCCCGTACAGTGCCTTGTAGTAAGCACCTCGTCCCCGAGAGCCGCCGCCGTTGCCTCCGCGGCTCCCTCGGCTTTTGCCGTGCGACCTAGTTGCCCCCATTGGTATTTTTTGTAGAAATAAAGCAGGATTGAGCGTGTGTATCAAGAAAAACGGGAGGGATAAACAGCGAGTTCAGCCTGTTCTCGTGTGTATATGAACACCTGAACTGATCGGTTATTCGGCCTGGACTACATTCTACGCTCTATCGTGGTACAATTTCGACCTGTTCCTACTGTGGCTGGCCCACATATGTATACAGAGATCCTCCCCATCCATCGGCCCATTGGCCTCAAGCGCAAATCCAGCTAGATCCCTGTGTAACCAGACGTGGAAAAATAAACACCAACTAGACGCACAGTGACCGAAATCCCGCCTTGGGGAACTGATTTTTTCCTTGCCAAGATCCAACAACAGGCTGCTGCCTAAACGGATTCCGCATATATAGCAGCAGTTCCTTCCCATGCAACCCTGTGGACAGAACTCTAACCCCTTCCATCGTCCTCTCCTATCTGTCTCTTCTACTTTACCATGGTTTGCGTATCTCGCATTGCCTGCGCCAGTATAGGTCCTGGGCAGCCTCGCTGCTGCTGCACCGGTCCACCAACAATGCCCTCACCACCCGCTCTAGCGAGAAGACCAAGAAGACGCTGATCATCTTTGGTGACTCTCTCAGCGATATCGGATCGGGATGGACGCGCATGAACTACGACGCAAACTACCAGCCGGCGCCATGGTTCATGGGCCGGTACTCTAGCGGATTCGTATGGAACGAGTGGGCTGCCGATGAGCTCAATATGACCCTAGGCCAACTTTGCCTACGGTGGAGCCACCTCCAACAACACCTGGGTCAATGGTACTGTGCCCAGCATTGCCGACCAGCTCCACATGTACGAGGTGCAGCGTGACGCTAAGCGCTTCCAGAAGCCCGAGGAGAACATTGCTGCTATTGAGATTGGCGCCAACGACATTTTCAACAGCGTAAAGAAGCTGGCTATCGCTTCGGACAAGAAGGTCGAGGCCTTTGCGACCAACCTCACCAACAACGTCGTCGCTGCCATGGACAAGCTGAAGGGCTTTGGTCTGACCAACTTCTTGGTGTTCAACGTGGCTCCGATTGAGATCACACCCAGGGTTGTCGAGCTACATCTGTCCAAGATGGTGAAGCCGGTCATCACCACAATCAATGAGGCATACAGCAAGGCCGTCACTGAGTACCGCCAGAAGAACAAGGGCATCACCGTCACCCTTGTTGACACATCGTATCTTACCAAGACCATCGCAGAGAACCTGCTCGAGGACCTCAACATCAAGTACGCTAACGCCAGCTGCATCAACACCAAGAAGGGCAAGACTATATATTGCACAAACCCCTGATGAGTACTTCTTTATGGACATGGTGCACCCGACCCGTGTCCCGCACCGCCTGATCGGCTATGTCGTCGCCAAGATCATCCAGAATCCCTCGTACAACGCCACAGTTGACGATATGCGCTCAATGATCAAGGAGCACAACATCCGCAATGTGTACGATGCCGTCAATGTTGTCGAGTTCCAGGCCGATGGAAAGTATGTCAACATTGATACTCAGGTCGCGGCCCAGGCGACCCGTGCCCTCAGCTCTGATGCGCTGACTGAGAATGGCGCTGCCACCCCGTACTCGCTCGATGGCGATGCCTCCAAGATCGACAACTCCGCCTACATTAACAACTTGCTTGAGGGGGAACTTGACGGCAGCTTCGACATCAGCAGCCTGATGGACGTCTACGCCACCGCCAGCGCCACAGACAGCGACGACTCCGACGATGATACCTTGGACTCGAAAAAGAAGAGTCTCCAACAAGAATAACGGTGCGGCCAGCATGGCCAGTATGTCGCTGAGCGCCCTTGGTATCTTTGCTCTTGCTGCTCTCCTCTAAGTATGTCTGCAGTATTTTTGTTATATTGTATTGCAAAGCAAATAATACGCAACATTTGGTGACTAGAGTATCTAGCAAATGTCGCTTAGCAGTATATGAAAATGGTATTCGGTAGTTGGACCAGCCGAAGAAGAGAAGAATTAAAGCAAAATAGAACCCACATGCGTGTCACTGCACACACTCTTCACACAGGCTTACCAGTACCTGGGATAGTAGGCACCGTACGCAAGGTTGTTTGTGTTGGAATACGCGTTGTTGTTCCACTGGTTAAAGTTGGAACTGCCAGAGCTGCCGAAAGGAGAGACATTGTTGCCCTGCGAGGCAGCAAATCCGTTGTTCCACGAGTTGCTGTTGGTACCGAACGGCGAGACGTTCGACGTGGCGCCGTTATCATACGCACCAACATTGTGGACATTGGACTGGGTGTTGCCGTAGATGCCTGGATAGTAGCCGCCATAGATTGGGGCGGCAGAGACTGTCGACGCAACCAGAGAAACAAAGGAGACGATGAAGGAGTTCATTGCTATGTATGTACGAAGCTGTGGGTGTGTGGAGAAAGGAAACTGTTGCTTAAGTGATTTTGCTGGTGAGATGTGCTGCTGCATAGCACCCTGCGTGGAATTTTATACGGACAGGGATAAGCAACATACCCACCATATAGCAAGGTACTGGGAGGTTCGTCCTACAGTATACTGCCCTTTCCTGTCCTTTCCTGTCCTTTCCTGTCCTTTCCTGCCCTTGTAGTGGGCATATAGCATTGAAAAGGCATGTTATCTGCTCTGTTGAACTGCTTTAATACCATGCTATGCGCGATTTTACGTTCTTTTATCCTAAAGCGGTAAACTGTACTTTGAACTTTGAACTTTGAACTTTAAGGCTTGCTAGCTCTTGCTCGGCCGATGCTCAGCATCAGTTACTACTATTACTTTTGTGTTTGTATTCCTACTAGTATTGACTTCATTCACAATAGTAAGAGCTATAAAACCCATGCTTGGTAACCATGGTGAGAGTATCGCTACGAGTCTATTACCGTACATAACCTCTTAGGGTCTTGGCCAGCAAGTATATTTTGAGCTGATGGCGGTATGCCAGTAATGAATACACGCGCATACACACGGTATACATGCAGACAAAGTGCCCCGATATATTACTGCTGATAGCAAATAGCTCTGCCAAAGTGCAGTGGCTAACTTCCAGCAGATGCAGAATACCCAAGCGAGTGCGTAGTGAAATGCATGACAAATCAATGCAAATGCTAGATGAACATGCGGTTTATGATTTATATATTCACTATGCCGGTGTGCATAATATAGTCGTTAATTAAAAGTACGGGTAGAATGCGCCTCCGATACCAGGGTAGGACAGACTGCCAAAGCCCGGATAAAACAAGCCGCGAAGGCCCTGAGAGACGGGGGATGTCTGCGATCGTGAGACTGAGTCTGACACAGAACCACTACTAGGCGAAAACTGACCATCCATGTGTGTGTTAAAGCCAGGGGAGTTGCTTGAGGCTGTGAATCCGCTGGGACCCCATGCTGCCTGGATGCCGTTTCCATTCGCAACCGAGCCTACCATGCCGCCCACCTGTGGATAATAGAATGCCGGTATGTAATAGGCGGTGGCTGGGAGGGCGGTCAGCATACCGTAAATTAGCGAAACAGTTGTGGCGGTGTTCTTGTCCATCGCGGTGGTTAAGGAGCTGTTGGCAGGAGGGTGTGATTATTGATGATGCTGCTGCTGGTGCGAGTTTGATGAAGTTTTCTCGACTGGATCCTTTGGAGTATGCGCTCTTTAAATATCTCGTGTGTTTGCAGTGGTCAATTCCAATAGGCAGCCTGAAAGAAACTATACAAATATTCTGAGCACTGCCAGTATGCACGCACAATGCTCTGGTAGCCGGCTTGGTGTATTTACCGCCGTGCAGTAGTTTCTGATAGTTGGCGCGCACTCGCGTTTTCGCATATACTGGAGCTGCTACTACGCCATACCCCAAATGAAAACATAAACAAACTAGCATCGCCAACGGCCCTTGTTGATATTGCTACTGCCTAATGTTTGGGATTTAAAAAGTCCATAATTATATCGTAATTGGTTAAGGTTGTGTAGAGTGTACCCAGGAACGTGGGCAGAACTATTTTGTTTTGAACAGTAGCCACTCCAGAATTTAATTTGCATATCTATTTTCAGCCCATGGATACAGCCAGTCCCGACGACGGCGCCATCGCGCAGCCCATGCTTGGTGTTGAGGATGCGGATTTCTGGCGTCAGAAGCAGGAGTGGGTCAAGCAGATGCGTCTGCAGTTCTCGCGCCGCCCTGAGTTCCCCGAGACACACAACATGATTGACGACGAGGGCATGCTCAACCAGGAGTACTTCCAGCCGCCCAAGGATGCAGTTGCCCCCAAGGAGCGCAAATGGGGCGACGACGAGAAGCGCAGGCTGCTGGAGGGCATTGAAAAGCACGGGATCGGCCACTTCCGAGAGATCTCAGAGGAGTCGCTGCCTGAGTGGTCCGGCAATGATCTGCGTATGAAGGCCATCCGCCTGATGGGCCGACAGAACCTGCAGCTGTACAAGGGCTGGAAGGGCGATGCCGCAGCAGTGCAGCGCGAGTTTGAGCGCAACAAGGAAGATCGGACTGAAGCATGGGACGTGGAAGGGCGGCGCCTTGGTCTATGACGACGACGGCGTGGTGCTGAAGGCGATCCAGGAGTCAAACCGCGCTAATCCGCCATAAGATAATCACCGGGCGGTGCTCGTTCCGTGGCGTCCGGCAGTACTCGTCTATGCTGTCGTTGTTGCTGCTGTTGCACTAATATATTTGGGTAAATTGCCCTGCATGTGAATTTATCCCTATTCCCCGTGCATTGCCCAACTCCGGACTCAGCCAGCACATCACAATGAAGCATGGGGACTGTGGGCTAATACTCGGACGCCATGTACGCGCCTGCAGCCTTCCCCCAAAAACCACGCCAGCCTTACACACTGCATATGCGCAACTGCGTCCGCCTCAACCGGACACTATGGAATTGCGCTGCACCCATTTTTCGGGCTTGCGAGTGGGCATTTTCCCAGAGAAAGTCTGTGGATTTTGCCCGTAAATGGCGCCACTGTTGATAGCAGCAGCGCTTGGTCACCAGCACACACTGGCCACTCAGCGGGCCCGTGGAGCAGCATGGAGATGCGGCGGCGCGCGTTGGGCGAATTGTCCAGCATGGCCACCGGCTCCTGATTTGCCACGCCGCTGCATCCTAATTGATCGGCCGTGCTTTCCCCTCGGTTAGTGTGGGGTGGCTCTGGCCAGTCAAGGTGGGCCTGGTTATAGTGGGCAAAAACTGTCCCCTCCCTTTTTGCAGCCATCGGGGGCAGGGCCAAGAGGAGCGACCGAGAATTTTCTCCTTTTCGCTCTGGAAATGTGCAGCACTGTGCGACCACAGAAGGGGCAGCAAGCCCGCAATATTGCCCCAGGCGCTGGCTGTCCATCATCTTTTGGTGCTGGTGTCTGATTCGCCTGTTCATTGAATTGGGCCATTTGCAGACCACGGCTTCATTCCGGCAGTGGTACACCGGGCCGATGAGCCAGATGGGAGCGCTGTGAGAAGGGCCTGGAAACTCAGAAGGCGGTCTTGTCCAACAAACAAACCGCCAACGGTATAAAACCGCCCCACCTGCGTTTCGGGCGTCAGGTTTTCGCTCACCTTATTTCGAGTTCGCCTTCCCAGCAAAGAGCAGCCTCTCTCTCTTCCTCCTCTCTTCCTCCTCCCCTGCCTTTCTTTTGGTTCCGCGCCATTTACGTTGGAAAGCTTTTGGTTCCAGTTGATCTGTCTACTTGGCTTTCTCTCTCCGCAACCGCCGAAATAGCAAACATCTGCGATTTGATATTGCCGATACACATACACCGCCCCCTGAAATCCCACACTCTTTGTTTGATACCATGAAGTTCATTTCCTTTGCTGTCGCTGCTGTTGCGACCACCTTCAGCGCTGTGTCTGCCCGCCCCGTCCTGCGGAGGGCCAACAGCTGCGCTTTCCCATGGGTGGCCAACAACACCGATAACGTCGTTCCGATCACCCCCTCGGCCAAGAATGCCGGCTGGGCCATGTCTCCGGACCAGGAGTGCGCGCCCGGCAGCTGGTGCCCGTACGCGTGCGCGCCCGGCTACTACTCGGCGCAGTGGGACCCGTCCGCTACCCTGTACAATGGCCCTGGTTCCATGAACGGCGGCTTGTACTGCGATGCCAACGGCGTCCTGTCGAAGCCGTTCGCCGACCGCGCGTACTGCGTGCCTAGCATGATGAACGCCTACATCGAGAACAGCCTTAGCCACTCTGTCTCTGCCTGCCAGACCGTGTACCCCGGCAACGAGGCCATGATTATCCCGTCGGTGGCCCAAGCCAACAGCAACGTTAGCCTCAACATTGTTCCCAACACCTACTGGCTCGGTGTCTCCTCGCAGTTCTACGTCAACCTGGCTGGCTCCAACGCCACTCAGTGCGTCTGGGGCAACGACGACAAGCCGGTTGGCAACTGGGCTCCGTACATCTTTGGCGGTGGCCAGGGACCTGACGGCAACACCTACATCAGCGTGCAGTTCAACCCGCTGTACACGGCCAAGGGATACAAGGTTTCTGATGCCTACAGCGTGCGTATTCAGTGCGAGTCTGGCTTCTGCAACTTCCCCGCTGGCGGAGAGTGCAAGTGTGAGGGTGGCAAGTGCTCTGTTGACAACGGGTGCACTGTCACTTTGACCGGCGATGCCAAGGCTAAGTGGGTCCTCTACTAGATGTAGCTGAGATCCGACTTGATATTCCCCATGTTCCTTATACCGCTATCCTATTCTTGCCCGCGCCTTTATACAGTTGCACCTTTAGTTATACGAACTCTAAATAAAAATTGGCTTCGAAAGCCATACAAGAATATCTGAAATGTGTCGTCTGAGTAGCTGTGTGGACCATTTGCGATCTGCAGTGGCATTATTAATTCATGTGTCTCAAGATGAAAGACGCCAACTCGTTATTGGCTGTGGCCAAGCGCTAATGCCCGCTGATGTGCGTCTACAGTCGCCTTTTGGCCAGCTACTGAGCTGCTTTAGCTGCCCAGCGTTGATATTCTTACGCCTCTCGGTATTCCCTACATTCTGAGTAAAAAAGGTGCGTCGTAGCAATAGCGCAATGACATATGTTGTTGTTTTTGGCTTATCCTCAGCATGGCACCACATGTAATGAGGCCAGTATGTCCAACTTGTAATCAGCTGATTGATCGGTTGATCGATCACACCGGGAAAACAAAACATCCATTATTTGGACTCGACTTCACGATTGTTTTCGGAGTTCCTTGGCTTCATCAGCATAATGCCTGTGTTTTCTGGCGACTGCGCCTTGGTGGTCATACCCCAGCAGTATATAAAGACAGTCACACTCTGGAATGGCCTGGTCGCCCACCCCCTTAGACGCACACCGTATCCTTATATTCCCTCGAAACTTCGTTGCAGCTACTCACTGCGCTTATCTCCATGTCGACAAATACGGTAGACTCCACAGCCAAGCAGGATGGCAAGTCTCCATCGGATCATCCCCTCCCCAAAGAAGACAATGAGGACTTGCCATATACCCATTTTTCGGCCAGGCAACGAGCCTTTATCGTCTTCATTGCCGCCTCAACAGCACTCGTCAGCCCACTCTCATCGAACATGTACTATCCCAGCATCCAGGAAGTGCGTGACGATCTTCATACAACACTATCGGGTGTTACATGGTCAATCACGTCTTTTGCTATCTGCATGGCAATCGCGCCTTTATTTTGGAGCAACTTGGCGGATCAGATCGGGCGCAAGCCTGTCTACGCAACATCGATGCTCATATATACCGCAGGCAGTATCGGGTGCGCTCTGTCCAAGTCCTTGACTGGGATGATCATCTCGCGCGTCATCCAAGCGGCTGGCTCATCAGCCGTGCAGGGATCGGGTGCCGGAACAATCTCCGATATCTACCCACGCGAACAGCGCGGCACTGCTCTCGGCATATACTACCTGGGGCCGCTGGTAGGACCATGCATTGGCCCACTGATTGGCGGATACATCGGCCAGGACATCGGCTGGCGCTGGGTGTTTTGGATCCTGGCAATTTGGGGCGGCGTGATGTGCCTTTTGGCAATTTTCGTCCAGCCCGAGACCCACCGCCGTATTGTTCTGAAGAAACACAGGATTCAGCCGACCAACATCCCACCACCACTCAACCTCAAAAACAACAACCCGCTGATCGACTTGGCACTGATTCGGTACCCGTCTGTCGCCATCACCATGTATTTCTTCGCAATGGTTTTCGGCGCATATATGGTAAACTCGACGGGCTTGACCTTGGCACTCCAGAACATCTACAACCTGTCACAAGGCAGTTCTGGCGTATGCTATTTGCCCGTCGGTGCAGGAAACATCATCGGCTCAACTACTGGTGGGCGCACTACGGATCTTTTGCTGCGTCGATACAGAAAGAAACACGACATTGAGGCAGCCCAGGGAAGCAAGGTACCGCCAGAGGCACGGATTCAGTTAGTCTGGCTCGGTGGTATCATATGCTTGGTTGGCATGGTAATGTCTGGCTGGATCATTGACAGAAGCTGGCCGTTAGCTGCGCTGCTTGTTATGCAGTTTTTCATTGGTATTGGCCTGGCATTCGCATTCCAGTCAATTGCTGGTTACCTTATCGACCTCTTCCCGCTAAAGTCTGCCAGGATTACAGGCGTGCAAAACTTTTACCGTGGAATCTGGGGCGCCATCATTGTACAGCTGTTTCCAACCATGATCGAAAGTATTGGCTGGGGCTGGTCGTACACCACCATGGTGCTAATCTCGGTTCCGGGCCTTGTTGGTCTCCAATTACTGGCGTTGTACGGAGAGGGATTGCGAAGAAGGTTTGGTCCAAAGTCGTAGAGTACCCTATTCTATTAAACTTAAAGTAAACTGAGGCGCTATACGCGAAGTCTTAGAAATAAGAAATGAGAAATGAGAAAACACTAAGCGGCTAACCCGATAAAGAAAAAGAAGAAAGAAAAGTTCTTTTAGGGAAGAGCTCAGCATCGCATAGTTGGCGAGCCAGGATTTTCCTCACACAGTGACTTGTCGATTTAAGACTAGCCGTGTAGTACATCGACTGGTGTCAAACAAAACTATATGAATAGAGCATACTGCCATTGACCTTTGATAAGCCGCTATGAATAAACAATTCCAGTAAATAAAATGCCACTAGGGCAACCATCAAGAGCAAAGTATCTGTCAAGCAAAGCAGGATGGTTTCAGTATTGGCAAATTCTAGCAATGCGCTTTGCAGCTATGCGCAGGGATCTGATTATGCCAAATAGAGCAATTTGGTGCTCGGCGGAAAATACCGGCAAAACAAATGTCTCCATGGGCGGAATATTCAAGCTATTCGGCTGTCCCGGGATACATAGTAGACGCTTCTGGGGATTCTTAAGTCGACGTATTGCTGTGAGACCAGCCTGGTACAGGTAAGGAGCCAGCCGCCCAGTTATATACAAGGCAACCTCATACGCCGTTTTGCTGGTGCCTGATAAATTAGCGCGCAGGGTCTGTAGCCCTGAGAAGAAATAACATCTTGACATCAAACAGCCCTAGATATATGAAAAGCTCACCGGGAGAAGATGTGTTTGCCACTGGATTTAACCTCCTCTAACCGCAAGAGCCAGTGCATGCATGGCTCTTGGGCCCAACCGCTTCCTTTGTCCAAGTCGTTATCTGTTCGTCAATATGCACGGCGGAATATCCGGTCTGTGGCGATCGAGAGTTGGGTACCTTCGGACAAAGACGCTGTTCTGCGCAGATTTTTCGTGAAATGGAAGATTTCCTGGCAGCAGGATGAGTCTTTGCGCCATTTAAAGTTTGCAGCTATTCAACAGAAAGCAGAGAGACGGCTGAATTGCAATGGCGTTCGTGAGGGCTGAAAAACTGAATGCTACTGGGATACTCCGTGCAATAGTAAAATACATAAAGCTGCTGCTCAAGAGGCTTGGGGCGAGACAAGTAGAAAATCAGATAAAGAGCTAGTGTATCTATCACATTATTGCCACTAGCAAGCGCTAGCAGTCTGCTATAGGCATGAGTGACAGTAGTCGCCAATGGCCACGCCTTTCCTGCACATCCTTGCCTGCTGCTTCCTCATGACTTTAAGGCTTTTCACATGAGACCAGTCTGATACTGCTGTTCGCCTGAGCGGACTATCCGCCGTATTCCACCCATCGAAATAGTCACCTCTGTTCCTGTTGCGCAATATCCTACCCTGCAATGTAAACAGGGATTCCCGCTACATGTCGGCCGATCCGCGCATTATCACTGTGCTGCTGTGCGGGAAGAAAGGAACTGGCAATTTCACTGCCAGACCCGGGCAGAGCCAATTCTGCTCATTGTGGAGCTATATTTCCCTCTGTCTGAAGAGGATGGAGAAGAGGAGCAGCAGGAGCAGGGGGTTCCATGAAATTATACTCGGATCTGTGAGGTGCTCCTCACACCGGCTAGTGTGTTGTGGTAGCCAGCACTAGTTGACTCCCACCAGGCCCCAGCTGTATTTAAGGCACGGCTTTCGCCTAGCGCTGACCAGACAGTCCATTGCCAATGAGATATTTCACTTGCTCTTCTTCTCAATTGCGTTTATATTGACATGGCAGAAAGCAACACGGCAGAAAACAACACGGCATCAGTAGCAACTCTGCAATCTGAAGCCTCAGTCCCGCACTCGCTGACACAGGATGATGATAAGGACACATTGCCGTATACGCATTTCTCGGCTCGGTACAGGGCGCTCATCGTCACAATTGCAGCCATCACTTCACTCGTCAGCCCACTCTCATCCAACATGTACTACCCAAGTATCCAGCGAGTCCGTGACGACTTGCACACCACCCAGTCGGGCATTACGTGGACAGTAACTGCATTCACTATCTGCATGGCAGTCACACCGCTGTTCTGGAGCAACCTGGCGGACCGGATTGGACGAAAGCCTGTGTATGCAGCATCAATGTTCATTTATACTGCAGGCAGTATCGGCTGTGCTCTGTCAAAGTCATTGACGGCATTAGTGATTTCGCGCATTATCCAGTCTACTGGGGCATCAGCAGTCAAGGGATCGGGGGCAGGGACCATTGCAGACATCTACCCTCGCGAGCGGCGCGGCACTGCGCTCGGCATATACTACCTGGGACCGCTGGTAGGACCATGTATTGGACCACTGGTTGGCGGCTATGTCGGCCAGAATCTGGGCTGGCGCTGGGTATTCTGGATTCTCACCATCTGGGGCGGCACAATGTGCTTTGTGGCAATGTTTGTTTTGCCTGAGACGCACCGACGCATGGTATCGATGAAGCACAAGATCCAGCAAACCAACATCCCGAAGCCTTTCAGCATCAGGAACAACAACCCGCTGGTGGATCTGGCGCTGATCCGGTACCCGCCAGTCTACATCTCGCTGTACTTCTTTGCGATGGTGTTTGGCACCTACGTAGTGAATCTGGTTGGTCTGGCCCTGGCATTTGAGGATGTCTACAGGCTGTCACAAGGGGCTTCTGGGCTATGCTATTTCCCGGTAGGTGCTGGAGCCATCACCGGGTCGTTGTCCAGTGGGCGGATCACAGACCTGATGCTGAGGCGGTACCAGAGGAGACAGGATGTAGAGGGCGGCCAGAGAGGCAGTGTCTCACCCGAGACACGGATTCGGCTGACCTGGATCAGCGGGACGATGTTCCTTGTGTCTATTGCGCTATCAGGGTGGATTATCAACAGACACTGGTCTCTCTCTGCGCTGCTGGTGGTGCAGTTTTTTACCGGTCTCGGGATGGCCTTCTCGTTCCATTCGCTGGCCAGCTACCTGATTGATGTGTTCCCGCTCAAATCGGCCAGAATCACAGGCGTGCAGAACTTTTACCGTGGCATGTGGGGTGCCGTTGTCGTCCAGCTGTTCCCTACTATGCTCGACAGTATCAATTGGGGCTGGACGTATATGATCCTGGTGTTTATTGCTGTGCCCGGTCTTGCTGGTATCCAATTCCTTGTCTCCAGTGGAGAGAAGCTTAGACACAGGTTCGGTCCACACTAATAGAATGTCGTAATACACTCTGGTTGTTGTCAGGTCCACCTTGGTCAGATTAGCATTGGGTGCTTGCTGGCGGATATCTAAAACACGTGGCAGCAGGATGGGAGCAGTTGTCCGGCGATAGCAGGAAAAGTGATTTGCAATGTTTCATTGACGCTTCAAGACAGATGTTTTTGTGAGTTTACTGGGAGCCAGCCTGGAGCTCGGCGAGACGGCGGGCAACCTCAGCCAGGTAGGCGTCGGTGGTCACGTAGGTCTCGGGGCCGGCGCTGTTGCCGTGGATGGAGATGGCCAGGTCCTTGGTCATGATGCCGCCGCGGACGGACTCAATGCAGGCTGCCTCGAGGTTCTCGGCGAAGCGCTCGAGCTCGGGGGTGCCGTCGAGCTGGGCGCGGTGGATGAGGCCGCGCGACCAGGCGTAGATGGAGGCGATCGGGTTGGTCGACGTGGCCTTGCCCTGCTGGTGCTGGCGGAAGTGGCGGGTCACGGTGCCGTGGGCGGCCTCGGACTCGTAGATGAACTCCCCAGGGGCCTCACCCTTGGCGACAAGCACCGAGGACATGAGGGCCAGCGAGCCGCAGCCCTGGGCGACCAGGTCGGAGATGATGTCGCCGAGCATGTTGCCGAGCGCCAGGATCAGACCGCCCTCCATCTTGACGAGCTGCGCGACCATGTCGTCGACCAGGCGGTGCTCGTACCAGATGCCAGCCTTCTCGAACTCGGCCTTGTACTCGGACTCGTACAGCGAAATGAAGATCTTGTCCCAGTAGGCGTCGTAGGTCGAAATGACAGTCGACTTGGTGCCGAGGTACAGCGGCAGCTTGCGGTCGAGCGCCATCTTGAAGCAGGCGTGGGCAAAGGCGGTGATGGACTCCTTGGTGTTGAACATGCCAAGGCCGACACCAGGGCCCTCGTAGTCGTACACGGTGCGGCGCAGCGACGGCTCCTGGGCGCCCTTGGGCGTGAACGTCACCTCGTACTTGCCGGGGCCGTCAACCTCAAAGTCAGTCGACTTGTACTGGTCGCCGAAGGCGTGGCGCGCAATGATGATGGGCTTCTTCCACGCAGGGATGAGCCGCGGCACGTTGTCGATGAAGATGGGCTCGCGGAACACGGTGCCGTTCAGCGCGTTGCGGATGGTGCCGTTGGGCGACTTCCACTTCTGCTTGAGGCCAAACTCGGCCACGCGGCCGTCGTCGGGCGTGATGGTCGCGCACTTGATGCCGACCTTGTACTTCTTGATGGCCTCGGCAGCGTCCAGCGTGACCTGGTCGTTGGTCTGGTCGCGGTACTCCATGCCCAGGTCGTAGTACTTGATGTCGATGTCCAGGTACGGCAGGATGAGCTGGTCCTTGATCTTCTGCCAGATGATGCGGGTCATCTCATCACCGTCGAGGTCGACGACGGGGTTCTTGACCACAATCTTCTGGATGGGCGCGCTGGAGTCTGAGCTCATGGTGATGGAGGAGAATAAGAGTATTAGTGCAGGAAAAAAGTTGCTTTTCACAAAATGTATTCCGACCGATAGGACCCACCGCCAGCGCTTCCTTTTATACCGGGAACCTCTGGCGAAGGAGTGACTGCTATACATGCCGCTGCGGGATTGGGGCCAGCTCCCAGCAACAAACCACAAAGACACGCACGATGCATCTTTATTTGGCGCGGCGCCGGCACGAAAAGGCCATGAAAACTTTCCGAGATTTACCGGTCTCTCTTGCTCCTCAGCCAGGCTCCGGCATTTGAAAAGGGAGAGGAATATTCTCCGCTGGGCGAGCCATTAGCGCATGGTCAAAGTAGCCTCGAAGCTACTTGCCCGCTTTGGGCTGGCCGGGATAAATAAGGCAAGGCGATGGGCGCCAAATGCGGAGCTTGCTCACAGGGATGTGCCCAGTGAAGATAAGCGGACCAAAGCAGCGTGGGCGCAGACCATCGGCCAGCCGAGCACTGCTGGTCTCTTCCCCAGTGGGAACAGGAGGAAAATATGCGTTGCTCTTCGCTCCCACGAAGCCCATCTCTCCGAGGGCAGATACGGGATGATGGGAAAAAGTGTGCCGTCACGCGTGCATGGAGCCAGTGGAGCCTTTCTGCCCTGTGCATACAGAAGCAGCCAGACCTGCCCAAGGCACGTTTCGCCGCTGGCACATGCTCGTGCTTATCTTCTCATCGATAGGGTTGATCCGCGTTAGATAGCATGGTTTAGGGGGTGGTACTTACAGTAACGCATCGCAGGCAGAGCGGCGGCCCTGGCACCGAAGCGCGCCGAGGCAGCGAATCCCTGGCTGGCGACTGGAGAGCGAGCAATGCGACCGATAGCAGCGAACATGTCTAGGAAAACATACAGGTTTAGCAGAAAGGCAGGGGTGGGGGCTAGACGGCAAAATTATGATCGGGCAAGCGTGCGCCACGAGAGGCTGTACACCGCCGCTCGCAGCAAATCGGCCTTCCAGCCACCGGTTTCGTCACCCGTTCTGTTGGGAAGCAGGCGCGTGCTGGTTCAGCGCTCTGCGGCGACGCGGGGGCGAAGGCGTGAGAAGAGCGCGAATTATTCCATTACCTTATTTTCAGAGTAATATCCTGTAGCAACTCGCCGTTTATTTTGAAGCGCTACTTTATTTCCGTAGTAGGGTGAAAAATTCAGGGGGAGGAGCAAGTAATAGAGGCAAGAGGCCTGGTCCCTCCCTGCTTCGGCAACTTGCCAGCGTATGGTGGTCCCATTGTCAGGACGTGGTGCGAGATCAAGGAGTTTATTAGTCACCATGCCAGACGGATCAACCAAAGCGAGCTTGGCTCTTATTATCGTAAGGTTCCTGTTAATATCCGAAGCAGCCTGCTGCTATCTTGGTGGTGCCAGAAAAGTCTAGAGGTGTAGCTTTGCTGCTTTACGCAGCCCGCACTGCGTACCAAAAACCTGCAGCACCATCGCGAATTGGTGCTCGGTCTGGCGTGCTTGCACAAAAAGAGACCATTTGTGCTGATGATGAGGTCACTGCCTCCTAAAGCACTCGCTGTGGAGCCACTGCTGTGGAGCCATTGATATAGGGACGGGGCTGGTCCATAAAGCAAAAAGGCGTGGGCAGCTCAGCAGTGTCTGTCATACACTCCTTCTCTATTGTGCCTTATTAGCTATGGCTAGCCTACCTGACCGCACTGTGCTTTTAGACGGCGGCTTCGGCATGCTGCTCGCCGACGAACACCCGGAGCTCGAAATGGCCGACGGCCTGTGGGGCTCCGGCCTCGCTGCACGCTCGCCACAGGTAATCAAAGACATTCACCGCCAGTACCTCGACGCCGGCGCCGACATCATCACCACAGCCACCTACCAGGGGTTCGAAGACGGATATAGGACCGCCGGTCTAGCAGAGACGTCTGCCGATGTGGCCAGGGTGTTTGCCGACACCATAGTGCTGGCAGTCGAGGCGCGCGACGAGTATGCACAGGCGCATGGGAGACAGGCAATGGTGGCAGTGTCGCTGGGCTCGATTGGCGCGACGCTGGGCGATTTGAGCGAGTACACGGGCGACTTTACCAAACGCATTAGTGCCGATGCAATCGAGGCGTTTCATTCACGGAGGTTTGAGCAGATTGCACTGGCCCTTGGAACCGACAGGCTAAAGGGGAAGGCCGAGTTTATTGCAGTGGAGACCATCCCGTCGCTAATCGAGGCCCGCGCTATCGTCTCTGCACTCGACCGCATAAACGCGTCCGGGCCACGGCTGCCACCTGCCTGGGTTTCCTTCTGTGGCAGCAAGCCCGACTGCATTGGCTCTGGCGAGACCATCGAGGAGGCTGTCAGGGTGGTGGATGGCTCGCCTAGCGTTTTTGCGGTCGGCGCAAACTGCATCCCCATGGAGGTCGCTACCAAGCTCGTAGCTCGCATGAAGACCGTGACGAACAAGCCGATCCTGTGCTATCCGAACGGTCAGATCTGGGACGGCTCGCCCGCTTACAGCGAGCCCGCGCACAAGCATCTACCAGAAAGCTTTGCAGCCGAGGCGAAGAAGTGGGCCCAGGCAGGGGCAAGAATCATCGGCGGATGCTGCAAGACTACACCAAAACACATTTGTGGACTGGAAAGGGCCTTTGGCATTTAATGCATGACGCGGTATGTGGGGGGAGGGAAATGCCAATATCGTGTGTGGGGGAAATATGACACATGGCATAAATGCGGCGCGCTCATGTGTTTGCGCAGGATGCGGGGGGTTTTTATTGAAGGCAGCGCATGCTGGTGTTTGGACAAGGTTTTAAGCTACATTGCATGTGGAGGAATAAGGCGACACTTATAAAGCTCCTATAAGCGCAAATGAAATATTGCCAGTTTGCTTCTCTTCCATCAGTTGAACTATTATATACTATGCCGCCTGTGGACATCTTGCGCGAATACTACGCCGCCGGCCTGGCAGTTGATGGCATTGTCCAGGTTCCGCAGCTCATTGACATACATGTCAAGAAGCTCACCGCGACTGGACCAAAGGGAAAGAAGGGGCAGGTAAAGATCACTGCCATCACTATCCGCGAGAGCCACACGGATCTGGTTCCCATGCCCGCTCCTCACGGCCACAGAGCCCACGGTCACCACCACCACCATGGACACCACCATGGACACCAGAAAGCCCATCACCATGCCCACAACAAGGTGCATCACCACAAGCATCACGAGCGCGTCGACCATCGCCAGCACACTAGGCCGATGATGACCGGTGGAGTTCCCAGCCGTCCCTGCACCCACCACCACATGCACCACGAGCACCACCATCACCATCACAGTCACAGCCATCACAACCATACGCTTCCGGTCCACCACGGGGACCACCAAGCGCCAGTTCCAGAGAAGCCCAATACTATGGCCGAGTACGCGCGGTTCGAGGTGCTCTGCCTGATTGCATCCTTGGCGCTCAGCATGGTTCTGCTGTACCTCGGATACAGGATCGGCGACCGCATCTGCAACTACGAGAATGCGCGCTCGCACCACGGCCGTGGCCACAGGCACGCGCGCATCCACCGCGAAGTAATCTGGTCATCGGCTGATGAGAAGCAGGGCTGCTGGAGAACGAGCAGGCCAGCGGCGATAGTGATGAAGAGGAGGCGGTCGAGAGCCAGCCGGCGCCGATAGCCGCACCCCAAGTGGCAAGGACACGCAAGTAAAGGATTGTTGAAAAGTTGTTTAATGAAAAGAGCAGTTTCTCATTTGCTAGTACGGCTTGGCCGAGGGCTTGACAACCGGCGATGCCAGATCGGGGCCGTTGCTGAGGGGCACGACCTGGGTCGGGTTGATCTGGGTGTGGCTCATGTAGTAGTGGCGCTTGATGTGCTCCATGTTGACAGTCTCCTTTGACGCCCGGCAGCTGGTAAACCATGCGGGTCCAGCGCAGGATGTTCGGATACCCAGGTCTCGATCTGCTTCAGGTTGGTCTTGAAGTGGCCGTGGTAGACAGGGTCGAACCGCAGGATGGTCGTGAACAGCCTGATATCCGCCTCGGTCAGCCTGCCGCCCACCAGGAACTCGTTCTTGGCCAGGATATCCTCGACGCGGTCCAGCGATGCAAACAGCGCCCTGCAGTGCTTCTCATAGACATCCTGCTGGGTGGCGAACCCGGACTTGTAGACACCGTTATTGATCGTATCGTACACCCACTCGTTGGTGGCATCGATCTCGGCGCGCAGCTCATCCGGATAAAAGTCCACGCCGCGGTACTGCGGCTCCACGAACTCGTCAAAGGCCGAGTTGAACATGCGGATGATCTCGGAGCTCTCGTTGCTCACAATGGTCTGGTTCTTCTTGTCCCACAGCACAGGCACCGTGAACCGCGCCGTATACTCGGGGTTGGCCTTCAGATACAGTTCGCGCATGTTCTTGGCGCCATTCACATCGTCCAGGGTGGCTCCAGGGCACTCGTCGGGCGACGCAAAGTGCCAGCTCTCGGGCGTCAGCAGATAATGCACCACTGACACCCCGATGATGTCCTGCAGGCCCTTCAGGTTGCGCACCAAGAGCGTGCGGTGCGCCCACGGGCACGCATAGCTGACGTACAGATGGTAGCGGTGGGGCTCGGCTGCAAACTCGGCCTCCGGGTCCGCAGAGACAAAGCTGCGGAAGCTCGACACTTGCCGCCGGAACTCGCCGTCCTTTTGCGCCCACTTGAAGTGCTTGTCGCTGGTGTTCATGGCTGCTGAGGTGTGGATGGTGCGGGGTCTGAGTAAGCTTGGTGTGTGTCTGCCGAGGCAAAGTGCTGTTGGTCTGAAGAGTGTTGAAATTCGAAGTGGTGTGGAAAACATCGCTAGGACTGGGGGAGAGGGCAGCGGCCTGCGCCTGCCCTTTTATTGGTGACGTGTATTAGTCAGTTGGCCTGCCAGCATATTTGCCTGGCTGATTAATACACCTGGGCTCCAGGCCCTGTGTACCAAACGGGCAATGCCACCGCAAGAGATTTCCCAGAGGTGAAACGTAAGCAAGGACTGAGCCTGCCTGTCTACACTGTGCCTGCGACTTGACTTCAGTGACAAATCGGCATGGCAGAAACAGGAAGTGGCAGCAAGGCCTGCTACGACCTGACGGCTAGCAGTAGCACCGGGCCAAGAAATCCCTGGCTGACCTTGGGCTATCAACCCACAGGTACCGATTAGTCAGAAAAAAAAACACGCGGCAGCCCCATAATTCATTACCTCAGGCAGCGATCGGCGGTACAGTACAAAAAGAAATCGTTGAGCCGGATCCAGATGTGAGGAAATTTGTCCGGTTTCTTACTTCGGTAAGAGTACCATTAACGAAGCTTTATAGTCTCTTTCGCCTTTTTCCCGATGGATGATGGAGGATTCCCGCTTCGGATATGATATCCCAGTGTGGAATTTAGAACTGGCTTTCGCTAATGTGGGTCCTCGGACCTGCACATGGGCGGCTGGTGTCAGAAGCCACATACACTTACCCCTAACCACTAGATGACAATTGAAGAGAATATATGCAGCGAAGGGCGCTGGCGGCTCAAAAGGAGCAGCATCCATCCCCTTCTACATACTTTCTAACCTAATGGCATACGTATACGACGTGCATTGCCATATCCAGCAGAGCCCGGAGTCATTTGATGTGCTGGACAGCAGCGCACCCGGCGTGCTATACTGCCCTCAGGGGACAAATTACATGGACTGGGCCAGCGTAGCCGAGCTGAAGGACCGGTTCCCCGACAAGATAGTCCCGGCGTTCGGACTCCACCCCTGGTTCATTGAGCAGGTCGTGTCTGGCGAGATCCCTGGCTCCTGGGCCACCGAGCTGAAGGACCTAATTACCAGGCACAACGGCACGCTGGGCGAGTGCGGACTGGACAAGGCCGCCCGCAACCCAGCTACCAACAAGCAGTACCCGTTTGAGCCGCAGCTGGCCTTGCTCAAGCAGCAGCTCACGCTCGCACATGAGCTGGATGTGCCTGCATCCTTGCACTGCGTGAAGGCATACCCCGAGCTATACAGCATCATCAAATCGGGCACTCAGGCGTTGCCGCCGCGCATCATGCTCCACTCGTACTCGGGGTCGCCCGATATGCTGTCGCAGATGTTCTTCAAAGACGAGCTTGCCCAGCGCATGTACGTGAGCTTCTCAGCTGCAATCAACGGCCGCAATCTGGACAAGACGCGGGCGTGCATTAAGGCAGTGCCTCTGGACAAGCTGCTTGTCGAGTCAGACCTGGATGACGCGAGGCACACGGTAGAGGCATTGGACACTGTCATCTGCCTGGTTGCTGACACCCATGGGATGTCGGTGGCCGACACGAAGGTCATGCTGGCGAGGAACTCGCAGGCCTTTTTGGGCAAGTGAGGAAAATACTGACCGGCACATTTGGTGAGAGCGGATTAGCGTCTCTATTCTTAGTGCGCTATTTTTACATGTATAAAGCATTGTTTTCCGCCCGCCCCCATCACACATGCAAAAGAGAAATAATGCTGGCTCGGCGAAGAGATAGAGATAAAGTGGCCGAAAATAGCCCTGGCAAAATGTGCCTCCCTCCCCACATGCACCGGTGATACTGCGGGTGCCGCGACACTGTGGACATACGAGCGTGTCAGGCAGATGGCGCGAATACCGTGTTTGTGATGGAAAATGTAAAGTCTTGCGTTATGAACGCGGCTGGATTTACATACCCAACGATGCCCACCAGCGATTGTCAACGTTGAGAGAGCTGGGCTGATTTTATGCAGGCTGAGACTCGCCATATATAGTGCGGGTTGGGAAGGTCGCTTGCCTTGCCGCCCTCCTCCCCTTCCTAGCCCAGCCTTCCCTGGGTGATTTTGTTCTTCAACTATCAATACCTTGTTCTAATTTCCATATTGCCCTGAGAGAATGATGACGTTGACAGCCAACGGCGACACGATATTGGCAGAGCCGCCAACGCTAGGCTCCGCATATTCAAAGCAGGCCGACTGGATGCTGTCCAGCTCCGTGCGCTCCTCGATTTCCAGCCAAGCCGACAGCATCGGCAGCATCGGCAGCGCAGGCAGCACCGGGTCGCGCCAGGGCCGGGCAGAGAAGTTCAGCCGCCTGGAGAAGCTCAAGAGCCTCCCCGAGTCCATCGAAGAGGGCGTGGCCGACCTGCCAATCGAGCTCGACACCATGTCGTGTCCGCCGGCGTTCCGCGAGCAGCTGGAGGTCGAAGCCAACACCATCCTGGACCTGACAAAGCTGCTCGAGCGCAGCAGCCTGCCATTGTTCCTCCAGATCCACGAGAATAAGGCGGCCACCACCCACGTACTATTGCTGAGCGTGCCGGCGGGAACCAACAAGCTGTCGCGGCTGACGCGCAGTGCACTGAAGCTTGGGTGGCCGCGGGTGACGTCGATTAAGATTTTCAGCGAAATCGAGTCGGTCGAGGAGGAAATTGACTACAAGATCTGGATGCCACGCGACTACAAGCGGTTCTTTCCGAACTTGCGCAGCATCTCGTTTATAGCCTACAACACCAGTGTCGGATACTTTCGCGAGATGAACCATACCATGGGCAGGCAGCAGAGCAAGGAGGTTGTGTTCAGGGCGTCGCAGCGCCACATGGAGGTGTTGCAGCTGAACTCCCGGCTAATGCACTATATGGCACATGCCAACTTTCTGCTCACCAGCCTGACGCTGACGCTCAACAAGGAGGCAAGCTACCCCAAGTACGTGTTCTTGGTCATCCGCTCGGTGCTGCTGACCGACCTGGCGGCGCCCACATACCTGCAGCTCAACGTGGACTCCACCGACTTGCTGTACAAAATTACCGACAACAAAACGCTGCATTTCATCTCGCCCAACCCTGAAAGCGACGAGAACGACCCGGACGAGATCCCGTTTGTCCAAGCCGTCAGTGCGCGAGCTGACACTGAAAGTTCAAGGAAATCGGCAAGCTGGGCATTCCATTCGCAGCGCGGCACTTTCCAAACCTCGAGAAGCTGACGCTCAACACATTCCCGGACGTCGGCCACCCGTCGCTCGAGAACACGCTCTACGGGTGCATGTTCCTGGAGCGCTGGGAAAACCTGTCGCGGCTGCAGTTGGCGCACATCAACGACACGCTGGTGCAGCTTCTGGCCAACAGCTGCCCGCAGCTAAGCGAGCTGGTCGTGTTCAATGCAGCAACGCACGATGAGCTGATGAGCAAGAACTCGTTTGACATCCACCGCAACCTGATCGCGCTGCCGAACATGATGGCGATGCGGTTCACGCCAAAGAGCCTGCACTATCTGCTGACAAAGTTCCCGCATCTGCGCGTGCTGGACCTGAACTACCCACTGTACGTCGACCCGAACACGCGCCAGCAGGACATTGATTTTTCGTTCTCGACTTCGCTGCTCAAAGCCGTTGGGCCGAATAACCCTCGGTTCCCGCGCTACCTGCGCTACCTGAGCATTCCGTTCATTCCCCTGACCGCCAGCGGCATCACCGGCATTTTGTCGGCGTTCCAGAGCCTGTCAACCTTGGAAGTCCGGCTGGCGGCAGGTTCGCGGCCCATATCGTCGCGCAGAAGGCTCCTGTCCAATGTCAGCAAGCGCGTCAAGGAGGCGATGGCTGGCGATCAGCCACTAGACAGCCACCGCAGGCCGGCTGAGC
This sequence comes from Linderina pennispora, assembly GCF_002104995.1. NCBI lineage: Eukaryota > Fungi > Kickxellomycota > Kickxellomycetes > Kickxellales > Kickxellaceae > Linderina > Linderina pennispora. The sequence continues at coordinate 436,654 of NW_024468260.1, forward strand.
TCAGCGTCCTGTGGGTGTGGTCTGACTGGACATCGGCCTCCAGCACACTGGGCCCAGTGCTGGATTTGTTTGCACACTCGCGGCGGCTTCCTCGCGTGTACCTGCCATACGTTTCGGGAATGGTATCGCAATCTGAACTCGACAGCAGGCTGATTGTGCAGTATATGCAGAAGGAGATGCCCAATGTCAAGATTCACCGCTTCGAGTACAATATTACCGATTTTTATATCTAAGTTATCACCATGTTATTATTGTTCCTTAATACCACTACCCTTTTGCAAGCAGCTTTAATAGCCAGTCTGTTACGAAGTTGGAGCCGACAACAGGGAGCCTTGGCGGTTCAGAGGGCAGCAAAATGACGACTAGGCTTCCTAACACGCAGCCTCCCGGCGCCTCAGCACCATACAAAGACTCTAGTGAAGGATATGCAGTCCTGTGTTGAGAGATGCCAGCTTATAGTTGCCTGACGAGTCTACTTCGCCCTTTCGTTTCCTTGGGGTTCCAATCCATCCATTTTCACATATATTCCTGAATCAATAATCGCAGCAGTATACACACGACGTGTATGAATGATCCATATTGTGTGATCACAGTAGTGGCAAGCACATTCCAGGTGAGAGCTTCCATGTTGTGGTCGACTGTAGTGTTTTTATTTTATACTGAAGGAGAGGATAGACGAGTTGGCAGTTTTATATGCCATCTGTGCACTTATCAGAGCTAGACTCTACCCATATGGCTGTAGGGCTCGTGGCCTGGATTTCTGTCACCTGATCGCTGACATGTCGATGTAGGACAGCCATCGGCGCAACAAACCTTCATGCCAAAAATATACATAGCGAAAAACTCATAAATGGCACCAGATTCGTTTACCGAGCAACTGCCTCCTCACCCCGAACGGGCAGTTTTCCACAGCATTTTGAGACAGGAATTGGGTGCTACTTGTTTTTTTTGCTGCAGGAGCGCTCTTTTCTCCTTTTCCATTCCTCACCTTTTCAACTCTTATTATTACTACTAGTCGGAATGGAAGAGCAGACCATCCAGCAACTGACTACGCTCGTGGGTAATGGAGTCCCCTTGCGTAAACGCATGGTGGGTCTCATCACGGATATTGTTCCTCAAAGCTGATTACAACCATCTGCCCCAAATCAAGGTCAAGTTCGAGAGGCAGCCTCCCACCTGAGCGCTGGTCCCTTGTGATCCTCAGAAAGGTCACTTTCAAGCAAGCGCAATTTTATTGCAGTATCTGTGCGTGGATGACCCCAGCATCGTCCCCGATGGAGCGTGTGCGGTCTATCTCGACTGATGAACGAAGGAGCTGGATACCCAAATGAGCTGGCTGGTCGTACCTGAGCAGTCTTCGATGCATTGCTTTGCGTGAGAAGGGATAAGTTGGAAGTGCTTCGCCTGGCGTCAGGCAGCAATGGGCAACGAAAATTGAACCGGCCACTTGTTGCGCTCGCCAACATGCCTGTTTCTTTTAGTGCACCACTGTTATTTTCAATAAATACGAACGCTATATCAGCATCTTTCCTGTACAATGTCTTAGTGCCAAATATTTCTGATTCGAGTAATATCAATTGGTATAATTTAATGTAACATAAAAGCCACAGTTTGCTCAGGGAGCGCACCCATGTACCATGTGGACATGGGGGAGATTAAAACTCTAATAAAGCACATGTTTTTACTTTAGACTTAATATCAACTACGGGTTAGGCCTAGACAGCCTCTTGGCTGACATACTGTAGAAATGTGTGTGGGGTAGTGTGCACATGACACCAGCGCGCAATAATTAGAGATTGTCCAGACTCTTAATGGGACGCATGGCATGATGGCTGTATATAAAAGCACCACGCACCAGGCTAAACTCGCGCGCTTGGCTTCAAGTGCCTACACTTTATTCTTCAAAAGCGCAATGAAAATTTTGTACTTCTCAACACTCCTTGTGGCATTGTCTGCGGTGCGCGGTGACGACAGCGATGCGTGCGGGCTTGCGGAATGGCGCCCAAAGCTGCTGGGTAAACGGATGACATTCTTTTCCAAAAAGTTTTTCCAAGGCGACCGCACGGTATGTACATATTCATAAACTGTATCAGATTTGTCTCGCTGGTTTACTAAAATAGCCCTTTTAGAACGTCGTGTTCCGCGAGGACATGCCAAAATTCACACTGGTGCTGTATCCGCAGGCACTGACGTTACCTGCCAAGCCGTTCGTTCTGCGGGTCAGTCTCAACGACTACAGCATCGTGACAGACGCCAAATGCGGATAGAAATGTTGTTGTACCCATAGAAATAAATTCACGTTCCTGGCATGGCTGCCGTGAACAGTGTCCCCATGGGCATAAGCAGGTCGCGCATTACAGCGACAGCATCGGCACCAACATTTTCACAATAATCAAGATTCAGCACACGCAGGCGGCGACCGGGCTTCGCGCGGAACCGGCGGGCGCAGGCCACAGCAAAATCGCGGGCACCAGCGCCTGTCACATCCGTGATAGCCAAGTCCAGGGTCTCAGCGCCCATGCCCGCCACTACATGCTCAGTGAGCGCCCTAAGCACTGTATTATCCGTGCGCGTCTGCATCAGCTTCACGTGCAGCAGCTGCGGACTGTGGACAACCAGCTCTCTTAGTGCCTCGGCAGACAGTGCCGCGCACCCGCTCAGATCCAGATCAACAAGAATTAGCGGCGCAGTACCGGTGAGTCGCCGCACCATAGAGTCGGTGAGTTGCACTGCCTTGGTCAAATGGAGGGTGTATATGGTCGACATGCATGTATGGAACACTCTGAACAAGTCGAGGTCAGTGGCCACAGACGCTTCGCGTGCCGATATGCTGCGGCACTGGGCAGGCACCAGGTTGCAGCTCGAAATTATCCCCTTAAGACCTGCGCTCTCGAAGCGTCGCGAGGACACGGTTGGCTCCCATATACCGTCCATGTTCAGCGAGCGCAGCTCCGGGAACGGACACGGACGGGGGCCAAGACGGCCCAAATAAACCATTAGGGGGCCAAGCCCCGAGTACTGTGCAAACACAGCCTGGTCATACACCGCTATATGGAGGACCCGCAGACTGGCAAAGGTGCGGTACCGCACGCAGTACACAAGGAACTCGGGCAGCCCTGGGTGGTCGTTCAGGTACAGCTCCTGCAGCGTTGCTGTGCGGAACTGCCGGAACAGTGTCTTCATCCGCACCTGTGCGCAGCCCGAGATATCCAGGATGCGCAGGGTGGGCAGGTGCTGCGAAAGCTGTTCAAGCATGGAATCAGTCACGTCTGGGCAGTACGGCAACCGCACACTCGTAAGCGCCGACTCGCCAAGCAGCTGCCCCAGCGCACTGGCGCTAGCCGATAGCCGGCCAATGTGGATACTGCGCAGCAGCGGGCGGCTGGTCGCACGCACGGCCGCCAGCGCTGCATCGCCCAGCAGCGACCCGTCAGGTACATTGACAGCAACTAGGCTCTGCCCGGCTAGCCGCAGCACCAGCCGCAGCACACGCGCCGATACACGCATAGCTTTGCTTGCCGATGCTTCGTCGGCCACCGAAATATCGCCCCACAGCGCTGGTATGCCATCCACCAGGCGCTGCCACGCACGCGACACACGCCGACACACCAGCAAGCTCTCTAGATCCATCTGCTGCAATATCAGCACATTGAGCTCCGCTGGCAGCCGCACCACTGGGTCGCTCTGCGGGTCCTGCTTGGGCACATAGGCCGGATCCAGCTGTTTACGTACTGACTCTTGCAGAGTCGCCAGGTACCGGAACCCGGCTGCCATTGGGCTCACCTGCCGCCGCCCGCGCTCAAGCGCCGTGAGCGCGTCGCTTGGCCTGTTCTGCATCATGAGGCTACGCGCCAGCAGCGCATACGCGTGTGCTGAGTCGCTGTCCAGCGCGATTGCCTGCTGTGCGTCGCTGGCAACACGCGCAAACTCCCGCAGGTGCAGCAGCGCCAGCGCACGCTTCTCAAACAGCTTAGCATTGGGTTGCTGTGCGTTGCTGGCCAGCGCGATCCCGCGGTTGAGGTGGTCCAGAGCTGCGCGGTACTGTCGCTGCCGCAGGCTCTCGCTCCCAAGTCTATAGACCCGCTCGATCTGCTTGGCTGCCGTGTCCTGCGCGCTTCCAGCCGGCACCCGAGGTCGCGCGCTGTCAGCTGCCTTGCGCTTCTTGCCAGCAACAAACATTATGTCTCAGAATGCAAATTGAGTTGTGAAAGCTAAGAAAGCCAATGTTTTTTTTTTTTGCTACTGCCGCCGGAACGACATAGGCTTAATTGATGAGCTACTTGGGGCGCCCGCATTGGTTGCGCTCCGGAAATGCTTGGATGTGTTGTTGGTGAACACCGTCACGTTCGGCATTGCTCTGCCCGGGCCTGCAAAATCATCGCCGCCATCGTCGCTGCTTGCCATACTGCTCTGCTCCCGCCCGTGTCGCCCACGGCTTTTGAGCGGCTGTGCTGGTGCCTCGAGCCACGTGGACATCGAAGTCCTGCTTGGCCCAGTCGCCTTGGGCACCTTTGCGGTCTTCGGGGCCTTTGCAGCCTTTGCAGCCTTTGCAGCCCTGCCGCCCTTCTTGTCCCTCACCAGCTGCAGCACCACCCGCAGCTGGCCCTGCAGTACGCGGCCACCATTGCGCCCCACCCGCACATACGAACTGACATAGCCCATTGCATTGCTCTCGCAGTACTCCTCCAGGATCTGCCGCAGCACCAGCTGGTGGCACACCCGCTCTGCATCAGACTTGGTCAGCGTGTGTCCACGGTTGTACGCTGGCAGCTGGTCAAAGCCCTTGCTGACCAACTGCCGTGCCTTTGATCCCTTAAAGATATCGGCCAGCTGCAGCAGCGTCATCTTGGTACCGCCCTGCCCCACGCGCTGAACCGACTGCACCAGAGCGCCTGCCTCTGCCGTCATGTCTGCCTGCTCCAGCTGCTTGTCGTGCCGCCCTCGGCAGTTGTCACACGTGCCTGCGCACCGATCGGTGTCGAACTGCTCGCCAAAATACGCCAGCACCAGCTGTCGCCGGCAGTCCGCCACGTTCTCGCAGAACTGCACCACTTGCCGCACCTGCTGCCGCTGCCGCTCCTTCAGCTCCCAGTCGCCGTCTCCACGGTCAATCATAAAGTCCAGCGATGCCTTGTCGCGGTACGAGTAGAACAGAACACACACTGCCGGCTTGCCATCGCGTCCCGCCCGCCCCGTCTCCTGGTAGTATCCCTCCAGCGACGTCGGCAGAGAGTGATGGATCACGAACCGCACGTCTGGCTTGTCTATCCCCATCCCGAACGCAACAGTCGCCACGATCACCTGCAATTCATTGCGCTGCCACGCCCGCTGCACCCGTATCCGGTCCTCCTTCTCCAGTCCCGCATGGTAGTGCTCTGCGCTGACCCCGTACCGTGATCGCAGGTCCTGCGCCATCATCTCGCAGCTTTTCTTGCTCGTGCAGTAAATGATCCCCGACTCCCCCGCGTGCCGCGCCGCTATCAGCGCATGGATGTCGTCCTTGGTTGACGCGGTCTTGGGCCGGATCTCGTAGAACAGATTCGGACGGTTGAATGACGACGTTGTTGTCAGGCACCCTTCCATGTGCAGGTGCGTCACAATGTCCAGTCGCACTTTGGCGTTCGCTGTCGCCGTCAGCGCCATGAACGGCACGTCCGGGTACTTGCGGTGATACTCCCCCAGGTGCTTATAATCTGGTCGGAAATCGTGTCCCCACTGTGACAGGCAGTGCGCCTCGTCCACCACAAACCGCGCCAGCTGCCGTCGCTGGTACAGCTTGTCGATCGCTGCCTGCGCCTGCCCACTTTTCCCCAGCATCTCCGGTGTCACGTACAGCAGCCGGAGCCGCGGCTCTGCCGCCTCCAGCTCACGGAACACGCTGCTGCGCCGCTCTGCTGTCAGCGTCCCGCTCAGCGACAGCGCCGGAATCCCCCAGGCGATCAGGTGCTCCACCTGGTCCTGCATCAGCGACAGCAGCGGCGACACAACAATCGTCACACCGCGGGTGTTGCCCTTCAGCACTATCGCCGGCAGCTGGAAACACAGACTCTTGCCACCACCAGTCGGCATCAGCACAAACACATCCTTGCCCGACAGCGTCGCGTTGATCGCCTCCAGCTGCCGCGACCGGAACTCCTTCATCTTGAACACCTGCCGCAGCGCCTTGTACACGTCGCCTGTCCACGGATACGTGATCTCCTGCTGGTTCGGCTCCGGATCCGACGGCTTGATCAGGGCTGACGATGATGGCGCTAGCGGTTCATACGCCCGCTGGCTCGCAATGCTGGTTGCCTGGTACCTGGCTCCATCGTCTATAACCACCGGTGCCGAGCTCATTGTGACGCTGGTATATCCGTTGGTAGCCCCAAATCCACCATTACAACTGCTATTGTAGCTGCTAATGCCGGGTACTGGTACTGGTACTGGTACTGGCACTGGCAGACTGACAGCACCTTGGCTCTTCAGCTGCTTCATCTCATTCATGATATCTGTGCGATGTTGTTTCAGCAGCGAAATCTCGTTGTCATTCCGAATCTCATCGTCAAACTCGAGGTCACAGATCCGGTCGCTGATCCGCGCCTTCTCCTTCGCCAAGTACGCCAGCCGCTCGCTTACATTGGGATCGGAGCTGATCGACACTGCTGGTGCTGCCACCATTGGCGACGACTGTATCTACATTTGCGCACATACTTTATCAATATTCGCCCCATCTCCAACGCCAGATATCGAGTGGATTGCAATATGCCAATAACTACCTGTGCTCGTGCCATGGTAGGACTAAGCGACGATGTCTGCTGGTTGTTATGTATCGAACTCCCATGAGGACTTTCCCGAGTCTAGCATACAATGTTGAGTTAGTATATACATTCCAAAACAGCGGTAGTCAGTCGCCAAACATGCACTTACCGCATCATCGACCATCTGAAGCAGCGTCGCGTTGTCAATCAGCTCGAGCTCATCGGCACTGGCTGCCGTTTCATATTCTGATTCTCCTGAAAAAACTCCATTGCCAGTACTGACTCGCTTGGCTCTGCTCTGGCCAGACCACAAGTCAACCGAGCTGCCGCCAGATACACGCGATCTCTTCGTACCACTCTCCGGCTGGCTCTGCTGCGGTGGCGGAACCGGTGGCTTCCGAGGTGTATCCTCTATATCAGCAAACAGCAGGTCATCGTCGATGTCCGAGACTAGATCGATAGTGTCAGTGGCCATATTCGATATGCTAGATACGGTGCTTGCCTGTGCCGCCACTCTTGGAGGCAGTGTCTGCTGCACTACCGGCTGGCCATGATCGTCGTCGTCGTCCATAATCAAAATATCGTCCCAGTCATCCAAATCGTACACATTCAGTGAGTCATCCGGAATATCCACAACCTCAGGCTCCGGTGCAGACTTTTTTGACCGCGGCTGCACAGAATTGTGCGCGCCTCCCATCTCCATCTCCATCTCCATTTCCCGCAGCGCCTCTTCTTCATCGTTGTCAATGATCGCAAAGTCTACATCGTCATCCACATCCATCTGTGGCCCGCTTTTTAGAGCAGCTGGTGGCTGTGGAGCTGCCCGGTTCGGCTGTCGGCTCCGCGTACTTCGCCAATCATCTTGAAAGTCGTCGTCGTCGTCATCAATGTCAATCAGACTATAGGCAGGCTGGGCGTGATGAACTGGTCGGCTGTTGGCAGCAACAGTCTGCTGGCTGCTAGTAATCGCAGCCTGCTGACTAACAGGAGCCGGTGCCAACGGCTTCTTCCCGTTGCTGTTGCTGCTGCCGCCGCTCTGGAACTGCCTTTCTGTTGCTGGCATTGATAACCTGGTCCATGGGCTTGCGCAGATCAAGCAGCTCCTTGGATACCGGTGTGAACCTGCCAGTTTTCACACTGGCCGGTATCTGCCTGGAGTCTCCGCCGTTTTGCACCCAGCCTTCATACCAACGCTGCATTTCAGCTAAATTGTTCTTCATTTTGTGAATACAAGTCTATGAACAGAACGGGAGGAATAAAACTACACCAAAATTGCGAGAATTGAAACAAGGAGAGATTTTTATTCTGAACGCGCTTTACCCGAGATTTTCGCGTCGATGCCTGCGCAGCCACTTTAGGAGAAAGCCGAGCCGAGCCGCCCAGCACCCGAGGAGCCGCGGTCTGCTCTGCTTGCCACGTCGAATTCCAAGCGTTCAAGCGAAATCGCCATTTCTCGTTCGTCACACTATATTTTTCGTAATGGCAACAGTCACATCCGCAAAGCAAATCGACGAGCTCTGGGTCGGCGAGCCCTTCGCGCCCGTGTTCGACCGCAGCATGCACGCAACACTGGCTCTTTTGTTCGCAGCGGTCGGACTGGTGTACGCTGGCAAGTTCAGCATCACAAAGAAGGACCTGGCCAAGGAAACGCTGTTCGCTGCCGTCTCCTCGGTGACGCTGGGCCTCGCCGCAGTCCTGACAGCCCAGGCATGCGGGCTCTACGTATAGGCGGCATCCATTTAAAGCATTAGAAGAAATAAAGAAAGATCTTGCGTCAGCGCTTGTTGTTATAGTTCGGGTCGAATGTGCCCAGCATCATGGGCCAGATGAACAGCGCCTCGATGCGCTGGCGCAGCCAATTCATAGGCCGCGAGTCGAGGTCGGGCAGCGTCGGGTCGTCATCGAGGCCAACCAGCTCGGCATTGAAGGCACTGGCCACCTCGGGCACTGCCTTCCACAAGGCGCTGCAGGCCCTGCACGGTGCCCACGCACGGCAGCACCGGCTTCAGATGCTCGTCACCATCGTTGTCCGAGTCGCGGCTCTCGGCTCCCTGCTGCAAAATGCTGCCCCAGTTCAGCACACGCCCACGCCGCGGCGCCATCGACGACTTGCGGCCGCCCGGTGCAGCGCTGCTTTCGCGCTGCCCCACACGCACCCCCGCCGGCCGCACCGGCGCCTCGGCTCCCTCAGCCAGCTCAGCCAGGCCTGCCGGCGGCCGCGACTCGGCTCTGCCCGGCGTCATCTCCTGCAGCAGCTCGTCGGTCTGCGGCAGCGGCGGCGTGGCCAGCAATGGCGTGAAGTTGGTGGACGTGGCGCGCTTCCACTGGCGCTTGCGTGCGCTCTCGATACCGGCGGTGGTTTTGCGCTTGCGGCCGGTGCCCTGGGTGCGAGCAAAGCTCAGCAGACCCTCGTCCTCCACGCCCACCGCCGGCTCCTCGCCGTTCTGTCGCCGCCGCCGCCGCTCAGCCTCCCATTCGGGGAAACTCGGAACAGTGCCCTCCTCACCGCTCAGCTCATCCAGGTTCTCGGGCGGATCAGGTGCCTTGCCCTTCTTGTGCAGGCTGCGCCAGTGCCGCCAGCATTGGTTGTCGGTGCGGCCGCCCAGCACGTCGGCCACATACGACCACTTGCCGATGCCCACACGGTTGACGATTGCGATCAGCCGGTCGTCCTCGTCGGGCGTCCACTGCTTGTTGTTGACCTCGGGCGCCAGCACGTTCATGTACCGCTCGCGGCACTTGACGTCGGTGCGGCCCGGCACGTGCTTTGCAATTTTGGTCCACTGCCCCACACCGTACAGCCGCACAGCCGCCTGCAGCGCCGCGTCCTCGTCGCGGTCCCACCGCCCAGACTTGATCGCCGGATTAATGGACTTGCACCACCGATGCAGCACCTGCTGCCCTGTGCGGTTGTCCAGACACGCTGCCACCGACTGCCAGTCGCCCTCACCATACGCCATCACCGCCTCGGTCAGAATGCGGTCCTCCTCCTCGGTCCACTTGGACCGCGACATGCCTGGGTTGAGCTTGCGCTGGTACACCTGGAAGCACTGCGACGCCGTGCGCTGCGTGTTCAGATCTTGTGCAATCGCCACCCAGTCGCGCCCGTGACGCTCCTCAACGATGCCGCCGCAAGTCCTTCTCCTCCTTCTTTGACCATGGCTCCTTGTTGATAATCGGGTGGTCCTGCGTTGCCCACTGGATCGCGCACTCCACTGGCTTGTGCGTTGGCACAAACTGCTTTGAAATGAACTTCCAGTCCAGTCCTGTCAGATTCAGCTCCAGTTCCTTGTCGTCAAACTTGTCCACATCCCACACGCTGCGCGGATCGCCTGTCTGCTGGTACAGCCGCTGCGCCAGCAGCTTGCGGTTGCACTGTCGCACGCCCTTGACGAGCGCGTCGCGCTCCGCATCTGTCCACCGCCGCGCGCGGTAGATGATCGGCGGATGCTTCTTCTTGCGCACTGTGTCGCGGTTGTCCGGCGGCTGCTCACCCGTGATGTCCGCAAAGTATGTGTTTGCCATAAACTTGATGTCGCCCGTAACCGGATCCACCTGCGCTGCCTTGTCTTCCTTGTGCCGCCGGTTCCCGCGCCGGTTTGTCGCCCGCGCCTGCATTGACAGCAGCGCACCAATGCTCTCCTGCTGCTCGTGGTTGCGCTTCTGCGCCGCATCGATGCTGGCCAGCTGCGCCCGCAGCAGCCGCTGGTACCGCAGGTTGTGTTCGAGCGCCTGGCATGCTGCTGAATATGCCTCATCGTCGTCCAGGCCCTGGTCGGCATTGTACGACGCGGTGGTCAGCCCGTGACTCATCAGCGCCTGCAGCCCGCTGGTAACTCGCGAGACCAGCTCCTGCCGGCTCTCTTCGGTTGAGGCAGTTGGATCATAGTAGTATTCGTGTTCATTGTCGTCGCCATGCACGTCGTGTTCGACAAGAATGCTGTCGGCGTGCATACCGTCGGCTTCCTCGCTTCCTTCGCTCTCATGGTCACTCTCGTCGCTTACTTCCTCTTCGTCGTCCTCATCATCATCTTCTTGGAGTTGGCCCAGACCCAGGATATCGTGGGCAGTGAGCCCCAGCTGCTACCAAGGCACGCAGCTTGGACTTTGTCGACTCGATATCCTCGGCGTCAGCGAGAGCATTCGAGAGTGTCTCCAGCCCGCTGGCGCCATTGGGTGCCATGTCCAGAGAATCACGGTAGCCTTCTATTTCGTCCTGCTGTTCACTCGACATTGTGAATTATTTTTCCTAACTACGAATAATGCGCGGAAATGGGATGCAAAAGGTCTCATAATATCCAGTTAGTACGCGACGTCCATAGAACAGAGTTCGAGGGGTTTAGAGTGATTTCCAGACACTGTAATCGCACGTTTGTTCTCTCTTTTACCCTTGGCAAGAAAAGTGTATAATCGTCCTCTTGCCCAAACAAAAAACGCGCTGCACATTGGAACGCGTTGGATTCCCAGCAAAAACACATTCCGCGACGCAGTAAGAACGAAACCCTCACAGACTGAAGCTTACCTTCACTAGCTACGATTTGAAAAAGCAGAGAGTATGTGCGTCTGTTGGAAGAACGTGCAATTGGAAGGTTCAATGACTGAGAGGTAAAGGGAAAGAAAAACGCTGTCGTTTAGCATCAACTGCGAGAAAAATCCATAGGCGATTCTCCTGTGATGGGTGAGCAACGCGGCCCCATATTGGAGCACGATTATGGTGAAATCGAACCTTGCGAAAGCCAACGCTGCGATTTTTGCTGACTTCCCCCTTTTGCTATACTAAGCGAAGATCTCAGTGCACAGCAATTAATACGGCACATGGCCACTGGTAGCAAGCTGCCACAAGAATCATTGAAAGCAAACCTCGCAACCACCAAGCCCAGAATGCTGCTGAAGTGGAAATGGAAGCCGGGGATTCGACTTCGGTAGCCTGTATATGCTTTATGTTTGTTGTACTTCTAGTGACTATATGCATGGGAAGTAGAGGTGCTAGTGTCAGCAAAGCTACCCTATATAATAATGCACATTTGCCCATTGTGCATTTTGAAAAGAGTACCTGTTGCCAGTGATCCTGTTTGACCATGGTCGAAATGATGTCTATGAGAAACACCACCATCAGCATTACTTTTTCTCAGCAATTCAACTCGGAGAAACCCACACCGAGGCTTTGTACCAGGACGACCCATGAATGATCCGCCTCTGGCCACCTAGGATCTGCAATATCTATGAGCAAGTATGGCTACAGATGCATACCAGATTTTATTGGACTAGAGATATGTGCTAGCATACGCCTGCACTGGTGCTCTCGCTCACAGTACCATGCAAAGGATTCAACGAGGTTCTCCATCACTACTCGAGATCGGCTTTTTCTGGGGGCCAATCCTTATCGACAACTAGGAGCATTTCGAACATCCCTTTCATCGCCTGCCTACATTCTATTGGAAGGCACCATACATGGTGGTTGCAGGATATTTTCAGCAAATGTTTCAGCAAATGGGATATCGCAGGATTCGACTATGCAAGCTTGAAAATCCTGCCTTCACAAATTTTCAGAGCACACGGTCACAGCCATGTGCTGGTCATGCGTTTGCATAGGTCAGGCGCCCCAGAAGCTGTCAGTTTTTCTTTTCAACAGGAGCATCTCCGAATGAACCGAAAACCATTCTCACTATGACGAGAAAAGGCTGCTCCAGATTGTTGCTGTGTTTGGGTTCAAATGGAGGGGAGCATTACATGATGTTAGGGTCCTGATAGACATAACGTGGTATATAACTAGGGGCAGTAAAAAGAACTAAGGAGACCCACAGCTATGCTGGCGTGTGCTAATCTATATAGTGTAGCCACTATACCCTTGCGTAAGCACTATAGTGTGGAACTAGTAATCAGAATCAACTATGCAGCAGTACATCTAGTAGCCCTGAGGCGGGCTTTCGTGCGATTCATATGCATGGACATTCTTCGCACATAGGAGTCTTCGACAGGTAGTATTTCCATATTGTTCTTATTCTTATTTTAAAGCACACTATCTGCTACATGATATCGACGAATTTGGGGAATGATGTATATGTACGTGACTGTAGTTCCAAATCCACATGATTTCAGGAATCCATGGATCAAGACCCTTAGGCCACAGTGGCCATTCCATACTATTCCAGGTGACCAGTGCCACTACTTAGACAGGCACCCACCCCTTTCACCTGAAGATTCCTCCTTTATATAGAATATTCCATATTTTCAATATTTGCCATGGAAAGGCGATTGGAGAGTAAGCATATTCCCAGACAGTTTCAGGAGGCTGTCCATTCAAGTATATCGTATTTGAGACACTGCTTGGCACTAAGACATTGTACAGGAAAGATGCTGATATAGCGCTCGTATTTATTGAAAATAACAGTGGTGCGCTAAAAGAAACAGGCATGTTGGTGAGCGCAACAAGTGGCCGATTCAATTTTCGTTGCCCATTGCTGCCTGACGCCGGCGAAGCACTTCCAATTTACCCTTCTCACGCAAAGCAATGCATCGAAGACTGCTCAGGTACGACCACCAGCTCATTTGGGTATCCAGCTCCTTCGTTCATCAGTCGAGATAGACGCGCACGCTCCATGGGGACGATGCTGGGGTCATCCACGCACAATACTGCAATAAAATTGCGCTTGCTTGAAATGACCTTTCTGAGGCCACAAGGGACCAGCGCTCGGTGGGAGGCTGCCTCTCGAACTTGACCTTGATTTGGGGCAGATGGTTGTAATCAGCTTTGAGAACAATATCCGTGATGAGACCCACCATGCGTTTACGCAAGGGGACTCCATTACCCACGAGCGTAGTCAGTTGCTGGATGGTCTGCTCTTCCATTCCGACTAGTAGTAATAATAAGAGTTGAAAAGTGAGGAATGGAAAAGGAGAAAAGAGCGCTCCTGCAGCAAAAAAAAAACAAGCACCCAATTTCCTGTCTCAAAATGCTGTGGAAAACTGCCCGTTCGGGGTGAGGAGGCAGTTGCTCGGTAAACGAATCTGGTGCCAGTTTTAATGCAATTTTTCGCTATGCATAGTATATTTATTGGCATGTGTGGATGTGCTATCACTTTTACACAATAGAATTGAGAATATGTTAATGCTGTAGGTCTAGATCACAGGGTGGGTGGTGTAGGGCAAAAGGAAGAAACAAATAATGAATAACGAAAAATGCCTGATGCAAATGAGTGTAATTTTCGTGTGTCGTGGATTCTAAATATATTGTCAAGCGATGGTATATCAATTCAGAAAAGTGACAGAGTCAAGGATTATGTATAGGTGATGAAAGCAAAAGAGAGGGAAGGGAGAGGCGAACACAAAGGTTTTATACCATCGCTCAGGTGGCAGAGCCAAAAATAAAAGAGAAAAACAACGGGATGAAAAACTATGTAGTCCACAGTAATCGGATCTTGGAATTCTAATACCAGAGGTCGGGATTGAATAGCCTACCATATTCCAAATATAACTTGCAGAGCAATTAAATATCGCCATTTCGCTATCATTAGTAACGGCATTTACAAATATTGGCACGTGTCATCTTTGAGGTTTAAATATAATGAAGTACACTTAAAACAGCATATCAATAAAAAAAAAAACTATGCTTACGGAAGCACATGATTTCTAATTTTGTATGTTAAAAATTCAAATGCAGAGAAATACCTGGGTGCACTAATATTTATTTCCTTCGCTAATTTCTACATAGTTTCCGAGGAACTTATTTTGATAGCCCCAAAGGGCTGCATGGCATGGTTTGCTATCGTGACTGCTCATGGATGGCATTGTTGCATTCATGCAAAACTGGATGCCCCTAGCTCCAAACAAACCGCGGCTATATAGGATAAGCACTAGGGCAGTTTATATCTCTTTCCACTCTTCGCCAACATGGTATTGGTTTGTAATTGTATCACCCGTCCATACAGTGGCTACCAACTCCAGTATAGCAGTATGCTTTAGCACATCACCGATTTCCCAAAAATACCAACTCCCATTCTTTGGGCAACACACACCGTGGCTATATGGGATGATCACCGATCGTGCGCATACACGGATTCAAATATTCTCATCTAACAACTCACGCACACACAACTTCAGATGGCCGATCCACAACCAACAAGTGATCTTCCTGAGCCCGACTCCCAGGCTACCAGCGAAAGCAACAAGCAGTCCGAAGACGTGCATATGGAAACAGCAGATGGAAGCGACGACGAGTACATCGAAGAGTCGTACTACGTGGTGGCAAACATCCCCGCAGAACTCTGGCCAAAGCGCAAGAGAGCAACAGCAGAGGACGGAACCATGGCGCCAAGCAAGTACGCTATAATCGGCTTGGAATCAGACACCCCGATGCTAGAGATCGATCGGCGTGATATGCGAGGGCCGACACGACGAGCTGCTCGGCACTAGCGTGGTGTTTGAGGCCGAGGAAGGCGAGGAGAACGACGACGGCGACACGCAGGTGCGAGCCGAGCCTTTTGCAGTCACCAGCAAGGTGATCAGCTTCCAGACCATCAACATTGAGCTGCGTAGTAAATAGGAGAGGCTTTTTTTTAAAGGTTTACAGAGACAAAAATACAGGATCGAACAGGGCCCATCGGCTTAGCGATCGTTGTGTGCAAAGTTCATGCCGTAGCGCCTGCCCCACATGTACCGGGTGCGCCAGGTCTGCAAGTGCGGCTCTTCCAGCAGCGACATGTCAGGCTTGACTTGGTCAAACTTGACGGCCTCGGGCATGGACTCGCGGCGGGTCATCATGCGCTGGTCCATGATGCTGGGGTTCGATGAGAAGGAGCTGAACTCGCTCGGGTCGTCCTCGAGTATCAGCGAGCGGGTGTTCTCGGCCTGGAGGAACGAGGGGCGGCGCTGCTGGCCGTCTCCAGACTTGTTGTCGCCCTGCATGTTCCTGGCCTGGTACGCGAGGGTACCCAGTGCCCCGATGGTCGGGAGCGTAACGGCGGCGCCTGCTGCAAAGGCCATGGTTGAGATGTCAGGGTGCGGTTATTGATTCTTGGTGGGTATAGAAAGCGTAGGGGTTTTCAACAGAATAGAAGAGAGAAAAACAGTGCTTGGGTTCTAGCCCCTTCGCTGCTCCGTGCCAGCATCCTTTTGTAGTCGGGCGATTTAGCCATCTCTCTAAAGCTCCGAAGAGGCCCTGTAGCAAGTAAAAAGGGGGCGTGCGCATGTGACCCTGGTAAGCGCATATGCATGTGTGACCAGCCGCCAATCGCCGAAACAAACACCTGCCTTGCCCAATCCCAGCACCAGCCCTACTGGTCAGTCGGGCGACTCTTCTTGAACGAAAATGCAGCCAGCTTCGACTGCGCTCGACCCTGCGCCATGTCAGCACCAGCGGCCGTCTTCGATGTTTTCTTTGCTGGCGCCTCCTCCGACTCAGCGTCCGATCCGCGCTTGCTGGACGCGCTTCGACGGCTCGGGCCGCCTCGCTGTCCTGCTGGCGATGCCTCGCGGCTGAGTGCCTTGCTGTGCTGGTCGGCGGCGATTGAAGAAGCTGTCGCTGCGCTTCAGGTCCATGGTCTTGCTGGGTGCAGCAACGCCAAACGGATTGTACGGTTTCGCAGCGGGATGGCGTGGCGGGCGCACAACCAGGTCGCGTGCAACAGTGGTCGATGCAAGAGGAGGCCGGCGGGGCTGGCATTACTAACCCGTCCTCGTCGCCATCGTCCTGGCCGATAATATTAGTAATGTCTTTGTCAGCGGACGTCCCGTCATCAGCATCTGCCATGTCGACGTCACGCTCCTCAGGATCTGCAGCTTCCTCGCGCTTGCGGACCATAGGTTGCAGCCGGCCGGCGTCGCACAGGAGCAGGGGCCACTGCAGGCTCCTCTTCCTCATCTTCTTCCTCGGGGCCTGCCAAAGAACTTGACCTCCTTCAGCCGCATCATGCGCTCGGCCAGCGCCGACAGTTTCTGGAACACAGCAATCTTGATGGCTGCGTCAAAGGAGCGCTCAAGGCGGATCATGCAGGCCAGGTCCATGGCTCGCTGCGTACGCTCCGCCTTGCACGCCAGCTGGATCAGCTTCAGCACCTCCTTGTCTTGCTCCAGCTCATCGCGCTGCCACCATCGCCTGGCCGCCTGGGTACTCGCTGCCAGTGCGCTGCGACTCGCCAACCTGCTGCTCGTAAAACAGCCGCTCCTTAAACAGCCGTGCTTCGTGCTGCCCAATCTGCGTGTCGGTCTGCAGCAGCGGAATGCTGATGTCCAATTCGTCCAGGATGGGTTTCGGATGTGGCGGGTATTTTACGCGGCTGCGGACATGTAACCACCATGAACTGCTTGGCGGAGATGGCCACAGGCCAGTATGCCTCCTTCTTGCCATTGGCGGCGGCCAGCGCACGCGTGTCGAGTACAGGCACCCACGCCGCATCAGACGCATCCCAGTACTTGTGCAGCAGCCGCACATTGCCCTTGGAGTCGCAGGTCGCTGGATGCCCCTCCTCGGAGAACCCAGCCCAGACGATCTCACCGCGCGGCGTCACCGGGCAGGCTCCAGCAGCCAGCCTCGTCTGGCCATCGATGGTCATCAGAATGTACTCGTATTCCATGCGCTTCTCACCCGACGCAGTCCTGATCGAGCCCGCTGACTCAAGAATAATCAGCAGCATGTCCTTGTTTGCAACGCACGTCACGGTGCGGTCGGGCAGACTCTCAATGTGCCTCTGGGCGCCACCCAGAGTGAAGCACCTCAGCATACCCTGGGATGTGATGGCAGCGACACCGTGCGACGACGCGGCAATGCACCGCGGGTGCTCGTTCTCGGGCAGCTTGAACAGCCAGTCGGTGTTTGTCGACCACGACGCAAACGCGCGGTACGACAGCACCGAGACCTCGTCGTCGGAGCCCGCCAGCTCGCGCAGCGACTGGTCGTTGGCTAGCTCGCGGCTCGTGGTGGCAAACAGACAGCCGTTTTCCGACAGCGCTGCCATGGAAAACTTGTACGTGTCCGAGAAATGGAAGTCGCGGCGCAGCGACTTGTCGTAAAACTCCAGCTCAATGGTGTTGTAGCTGGAGTCCTGGGCCACTGCGGCGACGCTGCCCACCATGTTGAACGCCAGGTACCGCCGGCTGTTGATCCACGGTGTGGCGCCCGGCTGAAAACTGCGGGTCTGCTGGTCGGCCAGAACCGCCCACGGCTGGGCCTTGGGCTCCGCATACCCAGCGCCGTCATCGTCAACCACAAAGTCATCAAGCATATCGTTCGTGTCTTCGCCCTGTTCGAGGATCTCTGCATCTTCCTCCATCTCGGCCTCCTCGATCATCTCATCTACCGCTGCAGCATCGCCAAACAGGTCGCTCATGAGCTTGGAGTCTGGCTCGCTGATCCGCGCCTGCGTCTTCAGGCTGCCGGCCAAAGAGCTGGACTCCATTGCAATCTTGTTGTAGGGTGCAGCGTGTCCCTGGTCAATCGCAACGACATCGTCCCAGATATACATGGCACCGGTATTGTCTGTGAAAGCTAGCATGTTGCCGGTCGGGTTCCAGTCAATCTGGCACAAGCTCATGTTGGTTGTTGTGCGTCAGTACCGCCTTGCGTGCCTGCACATCCCACACCACAGCCTTGTTGTCGAGCGCAACCGACGCAACGTACCGGCCATTGCCGGACCATGCCAGACATGTAACCTGCTTCGTATGAACGCCAGCCAGCGATGCCAGAACCTCCCACGTATTGCGCTCAATCAGCCTAATGCCATTGTCATTGCAGGGCACCGCCAGGAGCCGACCATCGGGGCTCCAGCGCGCCTTGGTCTGCGCCATGCTGTTGCCAGGCTCGCACACATACGTGATTTTGTTGTCGATATGCACACATGCTGGATCGTCCCGCATATCCCACACGCGCAAGGACCCGTCGCACCCCACAGATGCCAGAAACACGCTGTCTGGCGAAAACGAGACGCTGGTGACTGGCGCCCGGTGGCCCTGCAGGCTGTGTAGCAAGGACATATCCAGCAGTGACACGATCCGGACCACCTCGTCGTCGGCTGCCACCGCCACCTGTCGCTCACTAGAGCTGATGCTGAGGTCCCGTGCCGATAGTGCCGAGCGAAGCACGCTGCCTGAGGGCTCAATTGACAGGGGGTCGCGCGAGCTAACATCAAACGACAGGATCACACCCTCCTCGTCGCCTGACAGGATCTTGTTCTTGGACACTGCCAGACTCAGCACATTGTCCGTATGGTGCTCGAGAGTGATTGCCTCCTGGTCGCGCTCGCCCTTGGGTGCGTGGAAGATGCGGACCAGCGAGTCGCTACCACCTGTGCACACGAACTGGCCAGTGTGTCCAAACGCTACCGTGGTGTATCCCTCCGAATGCGCAAACCGCGGGGGTGTGATAGAAGGCAACATTAGTTTGTATAGAGCTGAGGGTTGATCAGAAAAATAGTCTGGCCGTTAGGAGAAGAAGGCAGGCAGCCGGCGCGCTGTGCTTCAGATACGCGTCTGCTCCATGAACGCGCCTCGCGTCTGCTGTGACCAAAAAAAACACAGGTTGGTGATCAAGGTATTACAATCAAATTATTGAAGAAAAAACTGGCTGCTTTGGACCTGATGCTGATCGAGTTTGCTACCCGCGCTTTCCACTCTGTAACCCTACACCTCGCAATTCACACCTTCTTCAAAATGTGGACAGTCGCCGACAAAGGATCCAAGAAGACGCAGACTAGCAGCACGCAGACCGCCATGCGCAGTAACAAGCGGCGAAAGGCAGCGAAGCGCAAGGCGGCTCCGCAGGTGACGGAGGATGACTGGGCGCAGATCTCGCTCAACCCCCCGCCCATGCCCAAAAGCTCCAAAAAGGCCAAGAGGTCTCCGGTATCGACTACACAGCCTGAAGCCGAGCAGCCCACAGACGATATGGATATGGAGACGATCGCTGACTGGGACTGGAAGACAGTCAGCGCGCCAACATACCTGGGCGGCGCCGACAATGAGATCGGTGGGATGGTTTCGCTGCAAGAGATCGACAACGTTGATTGTGCATGGGAGGCCGACGAGGAGACTGGTGGCAAGGTGCTCAAATTCCGCAGGGTCGTGCCCAAAGATGGCAAGAAGCAAGCCAAGAAGCACGATAAGAAGTCAGCCAAGGTCGAGGAGGACGACGAGGAGGAGGACGACTATGACGATTTCGCTGCGACAGTCAACTGGGACGATTTTGTGATGATGGACGATTTCTCAGAGGAGAAGGCGGAGAAGGGACAGCTGGTGTCAATCGGCGAAAAGCTGCGCCAGGGCCATGAGCAGGGATTGGGCGGCGAGGGATCGGACAGCGAAGGCGCTGCAGATGCAGCCACATCGGGTGCAGAAGACCAGCAAGAGGACAGGCGACGAGGTCAAACGAGGATGGCTCTGCCGATTCTGAGGAGTCTCAGGACGAGGATGCCAAAGGACAAGGAGGACGCCATTGAGGATCCTGAAGTTGATGTCTCGGCCTGGGAACACTATGGCACGCACGATCTCCTGCTGCGTGCCCTGAAGCACCTGAACTTCACGCAGCCGACCGAGATCCAGGCCAAGACGCTCTCCAAGGCCATTGCTGGTCGGGATATTATTGGTGCTGCTGAGACTGGCTCGGGAAAGACCCTGGCTTTCGGTGTGCCTATGGTGCAGTGCCTGGCCACGCACAAGGGCAAAAAGTGGACAGGCCCCACCGGGCTGGTCCTGACGCCCACGCGCGAGCTGGCGATCCAGGTCACTGACCATCTGCAGGCGCTGGCCAAATTTGTGCGCGCCCGCGTCGTGCCGATTGTCGGTGGTATGTCTGAAGCCAAGCAGCAGCGCCTTCTGTCGTCATTCCCAGACATCATCGTGGCCACGCCCGGCCGGTTCTGGGACCTGGTGTCAACCAACGACGAGTACCTGAAGCAGCTGCAGTCGATCAGATTCCTGGCCATCGACGAGGCCGACCGTATGCTCGAGCCAGGCCATTTTAAGGAGCTGTCGTTCATCTTCAAGGCTGTCAACGAGCAGACAATCAAGGGCACCGGCGGCGAGCGCCAGACGTTTGTGTTTTCGGCCACCCTGCTCAAGGACATGCAGTTCCGTGCTCACCGCGCGCCAAAGAAGAAGAATGCCAACAAGCCCAAGCCCGGATCGATGGAGGATCTGATCCTGCGCGTCGGATTCCAGGATCCCAAGCCGTTCTTTGTCGACGTCACTCGCGCCGATGCCACTGCTGCCACCCTTACCGAGGCCCGCATTGACTGCCTTGCTGCTGAGCGCGACATCTACCTCTACTACTTCCTTGTCCGCTACCCGGCCCGCACCCTCGTGTTTGTCAACAGCATTGATGCAATTCGCCGGCTCGTGCCCATCCTCAGACTCCTCCAAGTCCCTGTGTTTGGTCTGCATGCGCAGATGGAGCAGCGCCAGCGACTCAAGAATGTTGACCGGTTCCGCGATACCCCGAACGCTGTTCTTGTCGCTAGCGATGTTGCTGCTCGTGGTCTCGATATTCCGCACGTCGACCACGTTGTGCACTACCAGCTGCCGCGCTCCGGCGATCTCTACGTCCACCGGAGCGGCCGCACTGCGCGTGCCAACAAGGAGGGCCTTGCCATCATGCTCGTCAGTCCCGAGGAGCGCAAGACATACCACAAGGTCTGCACGATGCTGAAAAAGGACATTGCGCAGTTCCCCGTCGACCTCGACATCATTGGCCGCCTCAAGCCGCGCGTCACCCTCGCCCAGCAGATCGACCAGCAGGAGCACAAGCTGCAGAAGCAGACGCACGAGCGCAATTGGTTCAAGCGCAATGCAGAGGAGCTCGACATCGAGCTCGACAGCGATTTCCTGCCTTCGTCTGATGACGAGGACCACGGAGAGATGGTCCGCGAGGAAGCCCATGCAAAGCAAAAGATCAAGGCTATGAAGCGCCAGATGAAGTACCTGCTGGCACAAAAGATCGTCACCCGCGGCGTCTCAGCACAGTACCTGTCGAGCGGCATCATCAGCGACCTTGCCGACCGCCTGCTTGACACCAAGGACGCGAATCCAGTGATTCCGACATTGAAGCGCGAGTCGGCCCTCGAGGCAGCAAAGAGCAGGGTGCGCGCACAGAAGGCACACAAGCTGCGCAAGCACTAAGCCATTTAGCTCGATCTTTTAGCCTATATACGCCTCATAAATTCGGTGCTTGGACAATGTATACCACAACATCCCGGGCTGCATTTGCCCAGCGCTCCCTGAGACCTGCCAGATATGGACATTTCGACACTTTAGGCATGCAGTACGCCTCCTCCGTATGCTTGCGGTGCAGCTGGAGAACAATAGCTTCTCGGTACTTTTGTGGACTGGCCGTTGTCCGCTCGGGGTGGGGCCAGAGCACGCCCAGACAATGCAGTGGAAAGGGGGGATGGGTGCGGGAGGCTGGGGCTGTCAATGTGCTATTATCCTACACCCCTCTCACGTTTACTGTTAATGGATTCCAGTTGCATGTTACTGGGGATGCGAATGCGGCACAGCAGTTTCCCCAGCCTGCGTTTTGGCTATTTTTGCTTTTGGATAGCCAGGGGCCGGTGATTGCCGTCGACTGGAATATGCCCGCGCATCCCACACCCACGCGCTGTGGCCAATGCCCAGCCAGCGATGCTCTCTCCATCGCATCTGGTCGTAATATTTCCCGCCGCCATTTCGCGCTGCTTGCTGTGCTTTGCTGGGGACGTGGGGGATCTGCTGCTCTTTGATAAACTGTGGGCAATCGATAATGGCTACCCGTCGGTATTGGCAACAATCCCAGAAAGAGCACGTTTCAAAAGAGCAATCCGGCAACGCTTACCTGGGTGACCTTTAGACAAAAAACAAAAGCTACCTGTATCAAAAGGATCACTGCCCATGCATCGCATCATGCCGAGCGTTTCCATTTCCGGTTCGGAGGGAAGCGAACAGCAGAAAGGCCGGGCAGCGGCACAATGCCGGTGAGCTGTAAGAGAATAACATTAGACAAGGAGAATACTGAGGGAATAGAGGGCATGGGTGTTAAGACATTGAAAGACTGCCAGTGACGAGCTGCTGTGGTGATGGCAGTGGGGCCAAGGCTGGGGCCAGAGCACGACACAGAGCGGAACCGCAGGTGAAGTCAAGCTCAGTGCTACCTCAGGAATTCCCACCCTTGTCTACTGCTGCCAGACGCAAGCATCCCACCCGCTATTAGACATCATCGTCCTCTTGGTCGCCATCATCGTCCTGCTGGAAGGTCCGCCCGCGGCCGTTCTTCCGAATGGTGATTTTGATGCCCTGCTTGGCGAATGCCTTTGACAGCTCTGTCGAGTCTGTCATCCCAGGGAATGCCTTTGGCGGAATACACCTCGAATGTGTCGCTCCAAACTATGGATTCTATGAACGCCCGTGGCTCCTCCTGCGACGGGATTATTGTGAATTGGAACTTGAGCCGGAACCGGCCCTCGGTCCGCACCGACAAATCGTGGAAAATGAAAAAGATGTTGTGTTGGTCGTGCTCGTCCTTGAGCAAGTATGCACCCGACACTGTTGTGCCCACCAGGTTCCGCACCTTCACTGGTTCGCTCAGCGACATTACCGATGACGAGGATGACGGATACATTGGCATTGGGCCGGGTAATGTGTTTGGGTTGATGACTATCGACCGATCATTCTCCATGTTGGGCGCCCACAGTGTTGCCGACACCACGAATTTGCAGGTATCGACATCCTCGCTGTTCATCAGTCGTCCGTTCTCGTCAAGCACCCGCAGCTTCACTACCGGCGGCGGGTCAATCGGCCGGCGGTCCTTCTCGCCGAATCCGCACATCCGGGCCCGGATTGGATGCTGCTGCCATCTCAAATATGTATTTGTGCGTTGGTCCATTGGGTCTATTTGGATGTCGGGTAGGAGTGGGAACATTAGGAGTTGTGTATGCGCGTAGAAATCAGTAGAAAGTAGAGGCACAGAAACGTAGAATGGAAGTGGACAGGGAAAAAATAGCAGCCGAGGAAAAGGGGAAAGTGGATACACAAAATGGAATTGGGGGACGAGGAAGAGGGGTGGGTTATCAAAACTGGAGTTGGCGCGAGTGCATATCAGACACAGGCGTCGCACAATTATGAGAGCATCGCCTTCTGCGCATGAAAAAAGGATTTACTATATATGGGAGGATGTCTGTAGGGAGAAAGGATCCGAGCGTTCATCATTGAACGCCTCCTGCCCGCACGCTAGGCCGAGTAAACACGGGCATTAATATCCTCGATAGCAGACCGTATGGTCTAGTCGGAAACTAAGGACCGCGAACAAATAGCGCGTGGAGCAGACGCAGGCAGATAGATTAACATGGCTCTTATTACCCTTTTTGGGGGAGGGGTTGAAAGCGGATGCCAGGCAGGAGGAAGAAGGCATCTAAAATGCAGAGTAATGCAGCTTACAGTTTACCCAGTAGCGCCTTCGCCATGCTATCGAAGAAGCCAGGCAAAATTCGGGGGGGGGGGGAGGTACTGCAGTGAGGCAGCGGTGCTGAGGCAGCTTTACCAGTCAAATAAAACGGGGAGTGGAAACGAAGTAGTTACCGCTGCATACACAAGGAACCGCCCCTTTTTCACAGTTTATATATCCGAGCCGCGCAAAGTAGACCCAAGCAAACATTGAAGAAACAGGGACGTAAGGGCGGAGAGAGCCGGCATAAGCATCAGCAAGCAGCGGTAGGTCTTTCTGCCATGAGGCAAACAAGCCGGCCTGTACAAGTGCTGTGGTTTTTGCCTGTGGACATGAATTTCAAATCAGGACAAGCGCATGGACAGGCTGCTGTTTTTTATGTTCAGTAGATGACGGGCGACGCACAAACAACAATCACTCAGCAGCGATGGGGCCACTCGCCACGTACGTGTCAGCAGCCGACAATTGGAGGGAGCAAGGTGATGTTGGTCCCTCAGACAAGGACTGTAGCATTGCAGCGACTCCAAGGTACCGGTTGGGCAGCAGCCATAGTTGCATGAGCCGTAACTGGATGCTGACGGACAAACAAAGCGCCACAGCAGAAGGCAATGTAGCGGCTTCACTTACCCACTGACCATGGTTGGGATGGTAGGCAGGTCCTGGCCAAAGCCCAACTCGGGCGCCGACCCGCCAGCCTGGAGCTCAGATGCGTCGCAAAACTCGTATTTTGGGCGAAGCATGACAGCGATCTATAAAGCAAAATGGTAGATTTGTAAGAATAGAGGAGCGAAGCAAGGGAGCGGAATGTATGTGGATGAGTGCTTTCTATTAGCCAGCTAGTTAAAGCCCGCCCGCCAGCAGTTGTAGATGGGGAGAGAAGGGGGCTATTGAAATGCCAGAGCAAGGCAGTGGCTCGAAAAGGCTACAAAAGCAGGCAATCGTCGCGGTGGGGGATGAGTATGCTGTACAGTGAGCAGATGGGCAGTGTTTGGCGTCGACAGGAAAACAGCTAGAGCTTGCTATGCGGTCAGAACCCGGAAAGAGGGACAGCAGGAGAGGTGAGGACAGGCATTTATACAAAACAGCACACCGCGCTGTGGCACTGCGACCGAGCGCCAGCAAGCAGCGCCGATGGCAGAAACCAAATGAGCGGAATACATGGATGGGTGAGGGATGAGAGAGACATAAGCGAGTCAAATGGGTTCCTCGGTGTCGCAATGAATGAGCCGGAAATAAAATAAAACGCAAGGGTCACTGGGGCCATTGTTCATCAGAATGCGAGTTGCCCCAGTGGGTGGTGATGCATCATATATGGCTGGGTTGCTGTCCACGCCATTGGATTCAGTGCAGTCGTGACTTTCAGCAAAAATAGCAACTGCGACACAAGTCCGTATCAGCATAACGGACGCTTTGGCTTGACACAAAGACAAACGCATCTTTCGCGGTTCCCAGCCTTGGTGGTGGAACATCAATGCCACTATCGACACCACCACCATCACAATGATATATATGCGATCGCCGGCACAAAGCGTCAAAGCACTATCAGGATCGCTTGGCCGCAACGAGCGAATCCGTGTGCAGTGTGGCACCCCTCAGAGAAGCAAATAACTCTCTGCTGCCATCGCACCCAGAGCTGTAAAGCAATTGGACGGCGCTCTCTGGACACACGACTTGCCTTTGTATATCCAGCTTCGAGACTTTTATCTTTTGCAATCCGGGTCACAAAGGGCCTCTGTTTGAGAGTCCGGTATATGTGCGCAGCTAGAAAGGTGGTGGCTACTGGTAATAAATAAGCGAGCAGGTAATTACATAAAAAGGGCACGCGCGCGCCAAGGGGAAGAGAGAAAAGACGGGAGGGAAGGGGTGGGGGTGAAAGCGTGAGCTGGTGGCCTGCGGCTGAGGGGATTCCACTGACACTTTATTCGACAGTCCAGAGTCGAGCGAAAATAATTTTGCTGGGAGGGGGTGCGACAAACCCCTGGCCTGCACCGGCCAGGACCCGCCCCCT
Source organism: Linderina pennispora (assembly GCF_002104995.1). Classification (NCBI taxonomy): domain Eukaryota; kingdom Fungi; phylum Kickxellomycota; class Kickxellomycetes; order Kickxellales; family Kickxellaceae; genus Linderina; species Linderina pennispora. The sequence continues at coordinate 462,800 of NW_024468260.1, forward strand.
AGGGTTGCAAGATGGGGACAGTTTTTTTTCGATGTGATTTCCCTGGCTTGCATCAGCCCGCTGTGCCAAAGTTTGAATTCGTTTCGAAAATGGCATCCGAGCCGATGTGAATATAGGCTGTCAGCGGGTGTGACCTTTCTGAAAGGAGAAGCAAGCTAAACAGCGGACAAGGGCGCGTCCTGGGCTCCAGTGGAACACAGACATGTTGTGATTCGCTTCGCAGGTCAAAAGAGTTTCGGCCAGATTAGGCTGATAAGGGCAAACTAATAAAAATCGCATTGAGTCTGAATAATAGGCCGCAAATGCTGAACGTACAAGACAGCAACCCACACCTGTGACCTCGCTGACTCCTAAGCCTACTTGGATGCTGCTGCGATTTTGGCCCGGAGCATAATAACGCGTTTCCTATTCGCAACAGCACTGGCTTTTGTTTAATAAAACGCTTTCCAATTCGACCCTCTCGACTCTTTCCACAAAACTCTGTGGTGCTCCTTTTCTGCTATTCTCACAGCATGTCTCTCTGCAGATCCAACAGGTCGATGCTGTACCACTGAGTGCCAGCCATGCTTCCCCACTTGCATCTATATTGACACCTGCAGATGCGTTGGGGGTACGTAGTCAAGTCGGAGTTTGAATCGCCCCGCTGGCGCACAAGATATTTGCGCACGTTTGGCCAAAAGCAGGACCTGCCGGTTCCTAATTTTGGTGCATTACATGGCAAGGACCCCTTACTTACCTATCAGCCTCCTTCACATTCTCGGGGGCACTGCGCTGGTACCCTTTGCTGTCGACAGTCTTAAGAACCTTGTCGAGCTCCGCTGTGAGTCTGGCGATCTTTGCTGCTCCTGTGGATGGCATAGCATGGCCTGTATCCTGCTTGGGGCCCAGCCTTGCAACCACACGCAGGCCAGGCGCCACGACAAGCCGTTGCTGAATCCAGCTCCGCCTGTGTCTATCAAATGAATAGGTATGTGCAGCAGATAAGCAGTCATGATGATCCCATGTTGGTTTCAATTGGGGACGTGCATATTCTTTTCATACTCCGCTCTCTAATCCCTGCCTTCAAGTTCAGCCGTCCCTCCTTTTCCGAAATGTGCCAATGCGAGGAATAGGCCGTGCAATTGGGGTTGGGCTTTGATGGGCCCAATGTGCACAGCCGACGAATGAGACGATCAACTAGTGCACTGTTGTAGAAAGGAATTGTGTGGCTGTGAGCCATGGCGGGTGGGGCGGACGAGGCCGATCGGCAGAAGCGTGGAGCTCAACTTTTTTGGTAGAGGATGTAGATCGGCTTGCCAGTTCTGGATCAAGCCCGCTAGGTTGTTTACGTTTCCAAACACGTTTTGCCAAGAAAAGTGTCAGAGCAGCAAGTGGGGGTAAACGACGCAATGTGTGCCATAGAATAGAAATGCATAAGGTGGTAAGAGGAAATGGCCGCATGGGATGAGGGCGACTCATTTGCGTGTGAAGCATGCAGAGAAGCATCGATGGGTCTGCCTGGCCAAACCGGTGCTTGAAGGCGTGGACAAAAGTCAAGCAGCCTGATCAGACAGCTCCAGCACCCGCTTCATTCACATGGGAGAACCATGCTTTACCGGATGCCTGGTGAAAGCTGCCCCATCCCTCCTTTCTGTGAGCCTGGGATGCACAAGGTTTTACGACCCACTTCCAAATCCAACCCCCAGGATCAGCTGGCTTTCGCCCACGCTCCCATCGCAGTAGAATGCAAAGTCGATTCTCTGTGCGACGCCTTCCATGAAAGCGATTGAATGCGGCAAGTAATACGCCCCTACATGCAGCTTCTACTTACGGTTGAATTGCTTCCTGCGTCCTCGCATATGCGGATGGCTGTCTCCTTGCTCAGGATTTCGATGCACTGCTGATGGGGTCCCTATACGCTGGGTATCCGGAGCTACAACAGTAAACCTCTGGACCATCACCTAGCTGCGATCCCAGCCAGCCGGTCAGCATGCTGCTGCTTCAGCGAGCGGATGCCAGAAATGACGCCAAATATAGCCTAGAAAACACAGCGACAATAGCTTAGTGGCTTGCAGTACCCTAATGCACGGTACGTGTTGTGCTCAGTACTTACGTCCACGTTGTCCTCATCACTGCGCCATTGGGAGGCTGCGATCCCGCTTCTCGATTGCCATTTGCACTCCATCACGGACATTTCTGCCCCCGAGCCCCGGTACGCATGCTTCTGCCATAGCTCCTACTTTAGGCAAGAGAAAACAAATTAGCCTCTGCCCGCAACCACGCCTGTGTACGGAAAGCGTTGCTCCTACTCACCTCCGTGACAAACGGCATGAACGGATGCAGAGCTCGCAGCACAATGTCCAGGGATCCAAGCAAAATATTGACAACCAGTGTCCGGGTCCTACAGAAAAGAGCCACGTATTCCCACTATTTTTAGTAGTCGCTACCTTGAAGAGAGGGTCATGCATCGCGTTGTGCGGCTGCCAGACAGAAAACAAGATAAGCAGTAAACGTACGCATTTCTTTGCGTGTCTGGCCAAGTGCACAGCGTGCGGCTAAAACTGGCTGCCAGGGCTAAAATAGCATCCCCAGGGTAATTATCCAAGGCTGATGGACGGCCATGGCCCAGGTTCAAAGCAGCTTGCGAATCCAGCGCCGCACATAACTGTCGGGCGTTTACAGTGCATCCATCAGCTAAGACGTCAGTAAACAGGGAGGCGCCGCACTGTCGTCCTCTCCCCTTACCGAATACTGATGCAAAGTGTGCGTCTTTGCATGGAAAAAGGCAGGCTGATCGCTGTGCAGAAATCGATGTGCTGCAAATGGCCATCCCCAGTGCCCCGCTCACTCCCGCCATATTGCGCAAAATTGCAAGACAGCAAACAACATCATAAGTCGCCTTACCTGTCTGGAGGCACTTGCATTCCCAAACAGTGCCGGTTTTGACACCTCAATGTATCTGTCGCACAGGATCCCTCTGCACAAACTCCCGGACCGCCTCACCCGCCACTGCTGGCCTGAACGTCTTCATCGCCTGATCGTATGTGTTCCAGTATACCATACAGCCGCGACACTAGCGCCCTATCAAACACCGTCAGATTTTCTTGGCTGATTGCCTTGGCAAATGACTCTGGGCTGGGTTTCCCAACCTTGTCAGCGTGCATGTGGACAAACTTGAACGTGTTCCACAGCTTGTTGCAGAAGTGGTACGACGACTTGACGTTCTCCAGACTCATGTTTATCTGCTGCGTTTGCTGGGTGTACAGCAGCAACGTAAACCGCAGCGCATCAGCGCCGAACCTCTGGAACCCGTTTGGATACAGCTTCTGCAGCTCCTTGGTGCTCTTCTTCAGCTCCTTATCTGAAAGATACCCGTTCTTGAGCGTCTGTTGCAGTGTTTTTAGGGGTGCTCCGTGTATGACATCGAGTGGGTTGATCACATTGCCCAGCGACTTGGACATCTTGCGGCCCTGCGAGTCGCGGACCATTGGGTGCAGCAGGACCGCACTGAAGGGCGGTGTCTGCGCAAAGTGCGTGCACAGCATGGCCATGCGAGCCACCCAGAAGAACAGGATGTCCTGGCCTGTCTCCAGCACCGAGCTCAGTGCGCCTGCAGTCGCATCAGCTGATGCCAGTGCAGCCGGTTGGTTGAAGACGGTCAGCGGCAGCAGCCCTGACGAGAACCATGTATCGAGAACATCCTCGTCCTGTTTCACGTCTGGGTTTGTCCCCTGAACCGTCCTTGAGCTCGCTCTCTGATAGCATCCCCATAGCCTTGTCCACCGCGGCCTCTGCACTCTCAGCTGCCACCCAGCGCTCCTCTGCACCACTCCACTTTACGCAGTACACCGGGATACGGTGACCCCACCACAGCTGCCTTGAAACGCACCAGTCCTCAATTTCCGAAAGCCAGTGGTTCCATATGTGCTTCTGGCGCTCTGGGACCATCTGGATTTGTCCGGCACTGACCATCTCGTTCGGCGTTGGCTGCCAATCCACCACACTTTACGTACCATTGTGGCATCAGCATCGGCTCAATAATATCACCCGAACGCGAGCACCTGGAGATGACGCTATTTTCTGACTCAGTGCTGCCAATGTACGACCCCGATTCCATGAGTGTTGCCACAACCTTGCGGCGCGCCTCCCATCGGCCCATTCCACTGAACTTCCGCTAATCCAATGTCGCCCAGCACAGTCCCTGACGAGCTAAATACAGGAATAGTGGGCAGGCCGTGCCGCATGAGCGCATCCGTGGTCGTTCACATCGTGCGCTGGGGTGATCTAGTTGGCACGCTCATAAAGCATTCCGGGAATTAGCTCGTATATTTCTTTTGGCCAGCCTCCCTTCCAACTCCAGCAGCGATATAGCATGTCTCGTCCGTACTCACCTTCACCACACCAGTGCCAAATTCTGGGTCAACCAGCACATCGTCAACAACAACTGGGATTGGTCGGTGCAGGAGTGGATGGATTACTGATCTCCCTGCCAGTCCCTACAACGAAAGTACTATAAAATTTCAGTAAACTGATTTCGGGGATACCTCGGCCTATTCACAATTCGCGAATCCCCAGATAGTATCAGCAATGCAGACTATCCCCTCGTCAAAACGAGTTCATTGGATACTCCATGCCCACAGCCGAGCGTAATGGGACGATGAGTGATATCCTTCTCAGCAGGGTGATGGGAGGAGCAGCGTTCGCAATTGCCCTGCGGCAGATCTGCCCCAAGCTGAATAAATATGCTGGCCGCGAATTGCATTCATCAATGGCGCATGGCATTCCTGATTGTACAATAGCTTGTGTGCTATTTTGAATAAAAGAAGTCGCTTGGGATTCAGGCTTACCTTGTATCGAGAATCGCTTGAATGCACGGCGAGCGCAACATCCCCAAGCATTGTCTCTGGCCGAGTGGTTGCCACCTGCAGACACGTCGGTGTGCCCGCAGGTGGATCGACCACAGGAAAGCGAATGTGATGTAGCACACCAAATTCGATCCTACAATGTCATTTAGTTGGTGGGAATCCTCAAGCAGGTTGTCTGCAGCATGTCAAATTTGCATGCAAATCGCTGGGCCATTCCAGGCTTTCAGAACAAAAGGGCTGTCAAAAACACATACTTTTCCCTGCTCCCTGGGACCTCGAGCAGCGTCCGCCCCTCAATAGGAATCTTGTCGACCTACAAAGAGAGCCTGTGAATTGGCTTCACCAAGACGCCGAAATTGGATACCGACAGGTCCCTTTACCATGGCAATGACACCATCCCCCCACCTCCAGGTCCAATCGCATCCCCTCTGCCAGCGAGCATGGGATGCCCTTACCTCAATGTCCGATATGACGCTCTGCAGAGCGCAGGACCAGTTGACCAATCTTTGTATCTCGGTATATCAGGCCCTCATCGAACAGACGGATGAACGCATCCCGCACCACCTTCGAGTGCTCTGCGTCCATGGTAAAGTACTCCTGGTCCCAGTTGAGAGAGGCGCCGATGCTAGTCGTCTGCTCCTTGATCTTGTCGCCGTGCGCCTTCTTCCACTCCCACACCTTCTCGATAAACGACTCGCGGCCCAGGATCATGACGGGTCAGTCCATGCTCTCGATTCAGTTTCTTTTCAACCACTGTCTGGGTCGAAATTCCGGCGTGGTCGGTGCCTGGGACCCAATTGACGCTGCGCCCGTGCATGCGATGCCATCTAGCCATAGAGTCTTGGATCGATAACGTCAGGGCATGACCGATATGGAGAACTCCAGTGATGTTGGGCGGCGGCAATAGCATCTTGAACTCATCCTGGACCGCCGCCGATAAGCCTGAGGGCTGTGGTTTGAACAGGCCACGCTGCTGCCACCATTCATACCAGTCACGCTCGACGACTGCTGGATCGTACTTTTCAAACTGGTGCACAGGTGCCGACATCCAGCGCTGGTGGCATGGTGCGTAGATCGAGCTGCGCAGCGGTCGGATCCTGGTCCGCCCGACCACGGTGCGAGCAGCTTGCGTCAGAATCTTGCTCGCCATTGGTTTTCTCTTGTATACAAGTATGCTGGATGGTCCTATTGGTATATGAATAGCGAGCAAAATAACGATATGAATACTAGGTATTTCTAGCGTACGGTCCAGGCCACTCCGACTTGCCTTGCCAAAAGACCAATTTCAGATCCGCTTATGGATTAGAACCCCCAGTTTAGGTACCAGGGCCCCTCTGCTGGGTCAAGCAGCAGCATTTCTCTGGCAGCAATTCCTTGGATGTTGGCTTAAAAGAAAAGGTGGGAGAAATGTATTTGGTAGAAGAGAAAGAAAAGGCAAGAGAAAGGAATACGTGTTTAGTACTTGCGGTACCACATGGTGGTGATGCGGTTGCGCTTGATCTTCTTCTGGAGCTGCAGCATACCGTACATCAGGGCCTCAGCCGTCGGCGGGCAGCCGGGCACATAGATATCGACAGGCACAATGCGATCACACCCGCGAACAACCGAGTACGAGTAATGGTAATAGCCACCGCCGTTGGCGCACGATCCCATGGAAATGACCCAGCGGGGCTCGGGCATCTGGTCGTACACCTTGCGCAGGCCAGGCGCCATCTTGTTCACCAAAGTGCCAGCAACAATCATCACATCCGACTGACGCGGCGTCGCACGGAACACAATACCGATGCGATCCTGGTCGTAGCGGGCGGTGGCCATGTGCATCATCTCTACAGCGCAGCACGCCAGACCGAATGTCATCGGCCAGGTAGAGGCGGTAAACGCCCAGTTATACAGCTTATCGAGCGAGCTCAGCACGTACTCAGGCGGCGCTGTCGGGCTTTGCGATGATCTGGTCGTGTGTGCGCGGAATCACGTTAGTCGACATGGCGCGGGCCGCCAGCAGGCGCGAGGCCGGGACGGCTTGTGTGGCAGTGAGTGCAGTCTTGCGAGGCACAAAGCGAGCCATAGCTACATAGAAAGTGGTTGGAGGTGGTCCGGGTTTAGCTTTCGTGCAATCCGCCCCAGGCAAGGACTGCTTTTTATCATCGAAATTTACCCTTCGTCGAGGCGCGGAACGAGCCGAGTCCAATAGCGTTCATTTTTGTCCAATTAAATAGTTGCCGAATCACCAAGTGCAGGAATTGAAGAGGCACAAGCAGAAAAAGAAAAAAAGGAAAGGCAGAGGTGGAGAATTCGTCAGGGAGAAAAGAAGCGAACTTCGAATTTGCCAGGCCAACCAATAATTCAACAGCGAAAACGCGCACAGCGCCAAAAAGATGTTATCTCGACTATTTGACAGCCGTCAATCTCATCATCGAAATCAAGCACTGAGTGGATCTGCTTCTGGGCCAGCGCTCCTTGGCCGTGACGAAATTACTGCGCTGTGGCGACAATGCGCGAAAGCAAAACTAGCTGCAACGCGCTCGCGTTTTCCCGACGCCTCTCTCAACTCCGCCTCAGCTCTCCTCCGCTTTACTTACCTACTCAATCTGACGCGATGCCAGACCCGCCACCAGAACCCGCACCGCACACCTCAGCGCCTTGCGATGGCCAGGCCGCCGACGAGGCTATTGTCACAGCACACAGCTTCCTGGTACACCAGGCTGACCTAGAGCGCGAGGCAGCCGAGGTGCTTCCAGGCAAGTTCGATGAATGCACATATGACAAGGGCTACATCCGCCAGCCCCTTTTTGCCTGCCTGACATGCACCCATCCGCCATCCAAATACCAGCGCAGCAAAGCCGATACGGGTCCCGAAACCGCGCCAGCCGGGATGTGCTACTCCTGCAGCATAGAGTGCCATACAGGACACGAAGTAATAGAGTTGTTTGCCAAGCGCAGCTTCCAGTGTGACTGTGGCACAGCACGACTATTGCCGGCAGGAAAGGGGTCGTGCTGCGAGCTGAAGAGTACGCGAACTATGCTGGCCGAGTTCACAAACACGAAGAACGCGTATAATCATAACTTCTGGGGGTTCTACTGCCGCTGCGATAAGTTTTACGATCCGGACGACAGTACGGTAATGATCCAGTGCTATATATGCAATGACTGGTACCATGACCGATGCATTGGCAAGATGCCTGACGAAGATGACTATGAGGACTATATCTGCCGCGAGTGTGTGGGACAAGCACGATGTTCTGAGGCGCATCGACACGACATTGGTCTTTCGCGGCGCCATTGCTTGGTGGGCTGGTTACCAAGGTCGAAACCCACGACAGGCTGCCGTACACGAGTGCTGAAGAACAAAAGGTCGATGTAGTTAGCACTGAGGACAAGGCCCAGGAGAATGCCGATGAGCGCCCACGCAAGAGAACAAAGACCAGCGCATGCCGGCTATTGCCTGACAACGTCCGACCAGCCAATGGATCTGTTCATGGCCGACAGGCTGGAAGAATGACATCTGCACTTGTGTCGTGTGTATCAAGAAGATCGAGATGCAGAACCTGGAGTTCCTGCTGGACAGCGACGAGATCGTTGAGCCAGAGGTGGACGACTCGCGTGGTGAATCGCTGATACGAGTCGGCAATGAAAAAGTTGCAGAGGATGGACCACACGCGGGCGGTCGACGCAGCATCAGCATACCACGCCATGAGCACCAAACTCAAGGAGTACCTGCGGCCGTTTGCCAGCACGGGAAAAGTGGTCACACAGCAGGACATTGCCAAGTTCTTCGAGCAGCAGAAGCAGAACACCCCCTAGGCTGTCTTGGACTCAGTACATGCTTTATTTCAACACCGATAAGCATCTGTGCCCGAAGTGAATATATGGAAACTCTAGATGGACTTCGCGAGAGTGATCTTTTGTTAACAAAACAACATCTGATCCTCCTCACGGCCCACATATAGCAGACAGGCTGCCTTTACTCCTCGACGGGGTCGGGGTTGGTGAGCGGGTTCCAGAACGGAGTGTGGTCACCGTCGCCATACGGGAACTTGCGCTTGCGGAACGTGCAGGTACGGGTAGCCGACAAACTTGGGCGGGTCGTGCTCCAGATGGTGGATGTGATCGAGCTCCTCCTTGGTCGCGACCACGCCGAAGATGGCGCAGGCCGGCAGGGCAAGGAAGATCGAGATCTTCTTCCAGGTCTCAACAGCAGCTACACAAAGGCACACAAATTTCGAATTAGCGTCGTGTGGGTTGTTTGCTGAAATTCAGGTTCCTCTGGTAGCAGATTCTACTCCAGTCACTCGGTCGTCTCCCGAATCACAATGTTGACTTACACTTGGCCTGCTCCTTCGAGGCCTCATAGCCCTCCTTGGTGTAACCACCAGAGTACGCGCGGGTGCCGAAGCGAGGGGCAGCGGTGCGAGCGAATCTTGCAGCGCGGAACATTTTGGACGAAATAAAGGGTTGGGTTTGAGAAGAATAAAAGTGCAAATCGAAATGCGCAAGTAGAAAAAGAGGAGAAATTGAGGCAGTCGCAAATTCAAACTCCCTCGTAGCTTGCCAGGAGCACGCTGTCTAGGCTGCACGGCGAACAGTCAGCCCACCGAGCATTTCAGCTGCCTGCGATTAACGATAAGGGGTTTTTGGTGCTTGATCTCGATATAGGGATCAGTTCTGATTGGATATCTGTGTGACGCGCTCTGGGTTCGTCTTTTGGCTGTAGACCGACCACATACTACATCGAACGGCTGGAAAAGAAAACTACCGGTCGGACCGCTGCGCACAGGCGCTAATAATGGCCCGCTCATCGCCGGTCAGCGCAATGCTATTCTTGGTCATGGTGGTCAGATTGCCCTCGAGAGCTAGGGCGTACGCCTTTTTCCACTCGTCAAACCAGTGAACCAGCCGCTCCGCCAGCACCCTGGATGCAACGTAGTCTGGACTGGGCATCGCCTGCTGATACTGCAGTTCGCCCAGATACCCCTTGACCATGTGCCGCCAGCACTGGGCAAAGTCGACGCTGGTGATTTTGCGGAGATTCCTTGGTAGCGCTCTGTCCTCAGACAAGGCAATGATCTCTGAAGCCAGCGATTCGGCAGCCTCCAAGTTCCGGTGCTCATCAACGCAGGTGTATATTGCCAGCATCTTGCGCGCACCCTTGAATGGCAGCGGCAGCTTGTCAAGCGCACGCAGCCGATCCATCTCTAGCTGCTGCTCAACCTCGGCCAGATCGTATGCGGGATCCTGCTCTTGTTTGTTTTTGTCGAGCGGCCGCCAGATTGCTGGAATTATATAGTACGGGTTGGCGAGGTTGAAGAGCCGGGCGTAGGGCGGGATGTTCTGGTTGATGATCCGCGAGTATGACGACCCCTCTTCGCGGAAGATGGGCATGGCGCTCATTCGATACTCCTTGAACCAGTACTCTGCCAGAGTGCGCTCGCTGCACTCCATTGCCACTGCGATGACGTAGCCCCAGGTCAGCGGCGTTGGCAGCAGCGCTGGGTTGAGGCGGTCCGGCTGGAGGCATTGACCGGATAGCAGCAGGGAATCACGCCTTCGAATATATGGCGAATCTGGCTCATCATCTTGGCCTTACCAAGAACACCAAACAGAACGTTGTAAAAGAAATTCGACGCCATGCCTGTGCGATCGGAAGCAACCGTAAAGCATATAGAGCCCGATCTGTGCCAATTGCTCGTTGTGCTCAGCCTGGTCTGTGCTGACAAGAAGCAGATCGGCGGGTGACTGGCCGCTCGGTGGCAGCATTGGCTCAAGCCCGTAAATGGACTTTTCAGATGACGACCACTTTGCATTCAAGACAGGAAGTGGTGCCTCAGAGGACTTTAGCGCAAGCAGCAGTTTGGCACAGGCAAACGGAGTGGCGAATTTGCCCATGTCAACGATCATCTGGAAGTAGTGGACGGCCTCTTCTATATCTCCAATCTGGGCATAGCTGACCATCGCGCTTTCCCAAACAGACATGGCGAACATGGTTCGGTCACGAGCCTTGACGGACCCTATGTTTGCCATCGCCTCCATATACTCCAGCATGTGCTCCTTAACTATCGGTTCCCATTCATCTCGGCGACCCCGCTCAGCCAGATCCGATATCAACCGCGTAAGATGCTTTGCATCAGGGACCTCAAAGTTCCGACGGCATGAGCGGTACCACTCTAGCTTGTCCTTGACTGGCGAGTTGCTTTTGATATTTGATGTTGCGCTGCTACTCCTGCTCCTAATGCGCCATTTGACTTTTGGGTGCTGGTCAGTCGTCTGCGAAGCCGTCACATCCCCGTGCTTCATATGTGCCAGCGCTTTCGAAGCTTGCTCAGCGGCAAGAATCAAGCCCCCTTTGTGGGAGTCGACAACTGACTTGCCAGCCTTAGCAACAAGCTGGTCCACAGCGGACAGCGATGACGGCGGAACCTTGGCCTTCTTGGAACGCATGGCCTTCAGCACAGACAGTGCGTTGAACGCCAACTCGTGGATGTCAGGCCGATCAGCGGCCTCCCTCACAATTGCATCGAGCGCGCACTGCCAGAACTGACTGTCGGAGCTCTCCATGATACTGCCCTCCACCTTCCATCCCGCAGACTCATCGCCGATTCTGATGGGTGCATCTTTACCTGCCTTTGGAGATACACCCAGGGCCCTATTAACCACGCTCAGTACCACTGCTCGTATATCCGGCACATCCAAGAGCTGGCGCCGATTGATAATCTCAAACAGCCCGCTCTGCGCCTGAGCGCGGACTCGGTTTCCCAACTCAGTAGAGCCGAATGTGTACTTCAACAGCCTCACATTCCACGCAGGAGCACGAGTCCCATGGCCGCGCTCGGATGTGTACAGCAGCAAATCAGTTAGCTGGCAGACTGGGTGCATCTCACCTGCCTTTGGCCTGATACCGCATCAAGCCAGCAAGTGCAAACGCTTTGTCAAGCCAGCGATCAGAAATCAGCGCCTCTATATCAGTGTACTGGCGCATACAGTCGTGTATTCTACCAGCGCATTCCTTGGCTTGGAGCATGTTGGATTGCCTCAGTGCCACCAGCATCAGCGCACGCGGCCCACTGGTGTTGTTAAATGCTACCATGGACCCGCTCTTTGCGTCATGATCAACCAGGCGCCAAGCGATATCCCACTTCTCGGCGTTTGCAAATGCCAGTGCCAGCCGATTCCTGGTTCGATTGCGCGGCACCTGCGTGTGGATGACCTGCTCAGCTGTAACCCCTTTGCCGCCATTTGAGTTGCACCCGCGGCTAATCTCAACATACAGCTTGTAGCCCAAGTCAAGACATCCCTTCTCAACGATGATGCGCTCCAACATGTCGAAATGATCGGGTGTGAATGCCACAAACTCCCTGTGCTTGGCCGCAATAACAAAGTCCACAGCACCATCAATGTCTCCTTTCCGGAGCATTGCCAGCGCGCGCTGGTAGTATGGATCGGCGGCTTGCTCTCGAATTGCCTTGGAGCTCTCCAGTAGACATAACTTTCGGGCTGTCGACATGCTCCTCGTGCTCTAGCCGCCATTTCTCGGTGCTTGCGCTTGACGTATCACACATGACCCTCTGCAATCTGATCTGGCTCCACTTGGCTTGCCACATAGACTGGAACTCGCCAAACACCTTGTCAGCTCTCTCTGCCTTGCCGACCCGGTAGTACAGAGAAATTAGCGGTGCGTAAATGCAGTCAGAACACCGATCGCCATATTTCTTTGACACTTCGAACAGCCACTCGACGTCAACCACACGCTCGTGAACGCACAGGGCTCGTGCCAGGACCCAGAACAGCCCCGGTGGCAATATACACGAACGATCGACCATAGTGCGTACAATCGCCATCCCGGCGTCAAGCGCATCGGTAGCGAGTGCAGCGTCTGCCAGGCGTGCCTGGCTCCTGGAGAGTATTCTGCTCTGAATCTGCAAGTCCCTTGGCAAGATCAGCCCTGGCTCCAGCTCAGCAATCGCGTTCTTGTATGCTGATTCATGGCTGTGGTCTGCGGCAATATGTGTGGTATTGGTGTACTCGAGTGTGCCGCTGTGCGCATTTGCCGCCGCACAGATATACCCGTCAAGACTGCGCTTGGCAAGCAAGATAGCAGTATCAGCCAGCACTACAGAATCGATCTCCCATCCTTGCGATTTAGCGTATTCATAGACATCCAGGATTGTCCTGTGTACCAATAAATGTCTCGTTGGCCGATTCGTCTGTCTTTGCAATGACCTCCAACAGATCCTGACACACATGCCTGCTTAGCAAGTGCATCCTGAATGGTACCGCCGACGAAGGCCCGTTCTTCGTGTCTCCTGCTGTGTCCCGCATGCTGCCCAGGATCTCAGCTAGATATTTGCTGTCGGGCACGGATCGTGCCTCAGCGATTCGATCCAGCGCGTCCTTTGCCGTTTCGATAGGGTTGTTCTTCAGAGAGTTGATAAGTATCTCAGACCGTGTGTACTGTATTACAGGGCCACTACCATCATTCTTTGCAGTGCTCTTGGTGCTGTTATGTCGCATGGCAGCCGCTGGCCTGGCAACCAACGATATCCGCGGCAGGATCGAGTGGGTCGGGGTGCCTGGCAGGCGAATTCCAGGGCCATTCCTGAACAAAGCCGGAAACTGCCGCTGCTGCTGAAGCGCCAATGTCAACAGACGGCTGGTCATTTCAAAAAAGCGAATCGAGAAGGGGTTGAATTGGAACTTCGAAGAGGAAAGGACAGTAAAATTGTGTCTGGGCAGCGATACGCAAAAACTGTGTATCTCCAAATGGAGGGCTGAAGCTGACTGTGGGAGATCGCCAGCTAAACTCTTGATGTGGCAGCCCTGATCACCTCCCGCGGCGTGTGCCCCAGCATGCCCTGATCTTGCGCCAGATAAGCAGGGCCAGCCAGCGGAAGAGCCAGTACAGAATCTCGAGAATGATAATGGACACGAATAGCCACAGGAAGAACCAACCGATCATTCTGTGGTGGACGATGACGACCTCGCTCTGACAGAACGACGCTTGGAACGAGTACTGCCCGCGGTACCGATCCACGTATCCATAAAAATAGTCTCCTATCAACCCCCAGGGCGCATACTTGAAGTACTCGGGGTTGTACGGTGGCCCATTGACTGGCCGGGTGCCGCTGGGATCGAGCAAGAATGATGTGCGCCGGTTCCGAATCTCGTCCAGGATCGCTTCGGCCGAATTGTCGGCAGCATTGATCGTGGTCCACGCATATGACGAGTCCGGGCGATGCATGTCGCTACCAGTCAGCCCAACCAGGCGGTCCGAGTGCTCCTGGATAAACTGGTAAGTGCGCAGATCGAAGGTGTTCTGGTTGACAACTTCGAACCCGTCAACTCCCCAGTCATACAGATCCTCGCGCGACGGATTGTTGGGCAGCCTAGGGACGTCCCATGGTAGCATCGTTGCGTTGGACCACGGAATGTGGTTGACAATAACCAAACCACCCATGTCGTGGACTCTTTGGATAACCTCTTTCAGCTGCTCGTCGCTTGGCTGCGGCGGACTCACGGGGATAGACTCGTTTATGCCGATAAAGTTCATGTGTATACGACAACTGGTGTACTCCATACCGGTGATGATTGTGATCTGGTCTTTGTAGTGCTCCTCGGCGTACTTTTTGGTTGCTAACGAGCCCGCCACGGTCTGGTGGTCTGTGACGATGATTGCATTGTACCCATTGGCCAGCGCAAACTCAATGACCTGCTTTGGTGTCAGTACACCGTCCGAGTACACAGTGTGGATGTGTGCGTCGAGCAGGATGTTGTAGTTGGTGAAATTCGAATTCATTGGCGACAGGTACGACTTGGGATCGATCTTCCAGTTGAACTCCATGTTGGAATAGGTTCTAGTCGGAGGCACGCCATTGTCGCTCATAGGAATGCCTACAGCAACCAAAAGGAGTATGACAATAATAGAGAGGAAAACGACCAAGATGAAGTGCCCGATGTAGCGAATAATGCGGTTCTGGATCATTGCGCGCCGACTCACAGAAGTAACCGAGGTGCGGCTGGGCCATCCATCACCATCTCCACCACCGGCTGCCATGCTGCCAGCAAACCCAGTGTCCTCGACCGTGGTGATAAACGGGTTGGTATTTTGGCTGCCTATGTCTGACGCATTGTCGCCCATGGCCCCGCGTCCATCGGAGCCATTTGAATCGATGCGCTGGTTCCGACTCAGGTGTCGCAGGTGGGCTGAGGATGCTGTAGGTTCATGGAACGCGCTCATTGACCGATCAGGGAGTTTCGACATTTATTTGATTGTGCAAGTAGCTCATTGCTGCCGAGGGAAAGAACGTGAATAAGTGCGGGTATCTGAGATGAAGTTGAAGAAAGGAAGCGAGGAGAGTGCGATGCGAATCCCTTTGCCTTGAGCTGCAGAGAATATCCATATGACCCCATGCATGAAGCCCCGCAAAGGACATGCTTGATTTCAGAATTACCGATCCATCGCCGCTTTGCATGAACGCCATGGCGGCATATTTGGTATGTAGCAAACATACGTGTATTTGTTTGCTTGGCATTACCTGGCGTCATTATATACGCTTGCCAGCGCAATTTGATGAAGTCGGACTATCAATTATCCGGGCAGCCGCACCCAAAAGTCGACAATGTATAGCTCGCACTGGATCATGCAGAATCGACTGCCAATGCTTCATCAACCAGTGCAATGCAAGAATTCTCGATACTGCCAAAAGCCGGTAATGGCTGGTTTTATTTCTGCAGCTCCTAGTCATAGTCAGACCACTTGCCCTGCGGAATCGCCGTCGTGCCAAGCTTCTGGTTGCCCACCGTGTAGATCAGATACGCCAGATACACGAGCGTCACGGGCATGGTGATGGCAGTGGCCAGGTCGATGAAGGCAGCGAAGCGCACTGGGAAGCAGTAACGCACCTGCCACAGACACATGAGACTTTATTCTACAAGAACCTCATAAAATGTCCTAACACGGGTCCGATCGGGTTGCCTCTGACATCATTGTGCAGCCCATGGGCATTTCACAGTGTGCTCGCCTCTCACTAGGCTGGCACAGTGAAATTGGGCTCCCAGTTGATTTTTTACTGCCAGTGACAGGTACTTTGTGTGCACCTTGCATGTGCGCTCTTATTCCTTTCTTTACTCTATGCTTCTCCGGCACTATTTGTATACTATGGCTATTTCAGACACCAATATTGACGCCAAGGATCGCACTCGTCGGGGATCCGCGTCATCAAACCACAGCCCCGATCATCAGGATACCGACAACAGCGACGCCTCCCTGGATGCCAGCGGCACCACCAGCGATAGCGATGCTAGCTCTCTACAGTTTGTACGCAACTTGGTCATTCCGGCAAAGTACAGGCGCACTGTGAAGCATAGCCCGAGGGCTGTGGCTGCGAGAGCTACGAATTACGGCAGTGCCTCTACCAGTAGGCAGTCCCAACTATCACCTGCAGGTAGTTCCGCAGCTGGAAAGCAAAGAAGTCCACTTGATGCCCTTGCTAAAGCGCAGCGCCGAGAACGACGAGTTGCAGACACCACGTGCCCGCACACGTACCACGGTGGCGGCACGCATGCGTGATACCGAGCGCACGGTGCATCGCTCTGCCGCCATGACGTCAACCAAGAAAGCGTTCTTCCTCTTGCTGAAATCGTTTCATTGGCAGTGGGGTGCTGTTCCTGCCCCGCGCGTTCCTCAACGGTGGGATCGTGTTCTCCAGTATCATTCTGTCAATATCAGCGATGCTGTCGCTATACTGCATGACCCTGCTGGTCGAGTGCTACCAGACGGATTCCGCACGGCTACAGTGAGATTGGCCGCCGCTTGTATGGCAAGGGCATGGGCCGGGTTGTCCAATTCTCGATCGTCATCTCGCAGACCGGGATTTGCTTGTGCTGGCACGATCTTTGTGGCCACCAATATCCGCGACCTCTTCAATGCAGCAACAGACTGCCAGTACCGCTATTCGCTCAGCTTCTGGGTCGCTGCTCAGCTTGCATTCATGATTCCCTGTTTGCCTGATCCGACATATCAAGGGGCTCTCGTCGTTTGCGCTGTTTGGCGACTTGTTTGTGCTTGGCGGCATCGTCTATGTCTTTGTCATGGATATCAAGAAAATCAGTACGCTGGGCACAGGCTTTGTGCGCAAGTTCAACCCCGAGGACTATTCGCTGTTCCTGGGCACTGCCGCGTACACCTTTGAAGGGTACGCGATGATCCTGCCTATTGCTGACTCGATGCGCAAACCAGAAAAGTTCCCGCAGATCCTGACCATCGTCATGGCTCTGTGTGGCCTCATCACCGTCACCATCGGCTCTGTATCCTATTTAGCATACGGTGAAGAGACGGAGGCAATTATTCTGCTCAATATGCCCTCTGGTACAGCAGCAACCTTGACTGTGCAGCTCCTGTACTCGATTGCTATGCTGCTGACAAATCCTCTGATGGTGTACCCGGCTATTCGTACCCTCGAGCACTGGCTGTTCCCGCGCCGCTCCGGAAAGCACAACGTGGGCGTGAAGATGCAAAAGAATGCATTCCGTACGTCATTCCTGCTGGCCGTTACTGCAATTGCTGTGTTTGGATTGGACCGACTCGATAAGCTTGTGGCAATCATCGGCGGCTCTGGCATGCGTACCAATCTCGTTCATTTTCCCACCGCTGTTCCACTATAGAGCTGTCGCAAGGACAACCCGTGCCAAGGTCATTGATCTGGCACTTGCGGGCTTTGGCGTGGTTGCATGTGTCTATGTCACATACAACGCTATTAAGAGATGGGGTATCGCAGTGCCGCCGTCCTGATTTCTGCGATCTCACACCATGAAATTACGATGTGAAATGACGAACCTTGGCATGCTCTGGGTTGACTTGTATACCAATATGCATATACTTTTCAGAGTGGGGAGGGCAGCCAAATATGTCCAGCCGGACTCATTGTTTCTCTATTCAGTAAATGGCATTATTCCTTCTTTGGACATGTCTTTTGGTGACTTGCATGTATATTTGTATGATATCGCTTCCATTGATTCATGGACACTACCATTCATGATCGCACTCACTGTACACCTATATTACCTAATTGCCCATTTTCTTTGCATATCAGCGCTGTGGTGCCACTATCCTACATGTTGTCGACATTACGTACTTCTACTTTGTGCCACAATGGTCATCAGCAGCAATCACTGGCAGTGCCGCTCGGTGTTGTGGACATCAATTTCCATAGCCACTTCAGACAGCACTGTTGATAGAAGTCATCCATTTTCTATTCCTTTTCGCTAAGGGCGCACACCTCCTCTCTTTTCCCTAGCCATTGACTCTGCCAATATCTATTTCTCCATCAACTCTTCACACCCCCTTTTACTGGACTAAATTCACCTCGCCTATGTCGCCTGTTGTGTCTCGGTATGATACACTTAGGTAGACAGCCTCCTGCAACTGTCTAGAACACGTTTACTCTCCAAGCACCTTCCACGACGTATATTGAACATATGAAATATGCTGTATGAAAGAAGGAAGGAGGGATCGCCAGGTGAAAGGCATCTAAGTAGTGCGCCGGTCGCCGGAATGGTATGCCGCCATTGTGGCTAAGTCTGACCATGGTCCTAAGATCATAAGGATTTGGAACCACATCGCCCATGAGTCGAAGTAGATGCGCATGCTCCATAGGGACAATACTGGGGTCATCCGCCCACAATATATCAGTAAACTTACACTTGCTTGAAGCGACCTTTCCGAAGGTCACAACAGACCAGTGTTTGGTGGGAGGCTGCCTCTCGAACTTGACCTTGAATTTGGGGTAGATGGCTGTATCCAGCTATGAAAATACTCTCTGTAAATCGATCCACCATGTGCTCACGTAAGGGAGCCCATTACCCAGGAGCGTAGTCAGTTGCTGAATGATCAGCTCCTTTCATTCCGACTAGTATCAATAATAAGAGTTGGAAGGTGTGGGGTGGAAAAGGAGAAAAGAGCGCTCCGCAGCAAAAAAAACAAGCGGGAACCCAAATTCCTGTCTTTAAATGCTGTGGAAGATTGCCTGTTCAATGCGAGGAGGTACAGTTGTTCGCTATACAAATTTGGACTACCTTGGTTCTCTGGTGGTGGGCCCATATACACCGTATATTTATTGGCATGGATATGAATTTGCTACTACTTCTGTACATCAAAGCTGTGAACATGTTAATATTAAGTATTAACCACATGCGTCAAATAATATATAACCCCATCTTCCAATATTGTGCATGGTTGTGGTGTCTTTGGGTAACTCAATATCAGTAGCTCAATTGGTTGGCTCAGCATTCACGCTTGCCCTTTACTCAAGGATATGACAGTGTTCTTCCGGTGTTGATACCAACTACATCCATGTGGAAATTTAATAACTGAAGTCAATGACCGGTATCAATAGTATGGTGCTAAAAAGCGCGTACCGAGTGACACTATCTACAGGCAGCCTGACAGCCAGCTTGCATACCGGTGCCATGGTGGGGTGATCAAATCACCCCACACTTGGCTGTGGAACATCCAGATTTGCACTATCAGCACTCTTGAGAGTGTAGTATCCCGCGTCTATCCCCCTTATCCTAGGCGCATATTAGAAGCACTATTTGCAATGGCCTCTGCAGAACCCCGCTCTCTTCTCTGTTACCCCTCGACCTTTAAAGCGTCTCCACCGCCATGCCGTTTATCCATATTGTTCTTCTGCCAGTAAAACCCGATGCTCCGCAGGAGCTGGTCGATGAGGTTGTCGCTGAGATCGTTGCGCTGCAGGAGAAGATTCCGTTCGTGCGCACAATGCGGTGCGGCAAGACCGTGACGCAGCGTGGCAAGCAGTTCACGCACGCCCTGGTTGCTGAGCTCGAGAATGAGTCGCAGCTGCCTGAGTACGCCGTGCACCCGGCGCATCAGGCTGTGCTGCAGAAGATCAAGCAGATCATTGGTGAAGAAGCCGTGGCGTTGGACTTTGACTCCAAGCACTAGCTAGATATCCCCATGGGCTACATGCTGCGAAAATAAATGCCAAATATATTTTTCACCCGCAATCAACATCGACCATAACGCAAAGTTTGTGAAAGCAAAGAATGACATCACAGCCAACTTTGGGCTGCGGATACCTTCAGGAAACCTCACCTTTTACATCATGTCGCAGCCTGTTCTATCTCTAGATCTGCCACAACATATCAAGACCAAGCTACTGCAAAACGGATACCGCACTGTCAGCGACTTTGGCGAGACCACACCAACAGACCTTCTCTCGTTTCTCACCAAGGCGGAGGTCCAGCAGCTTGACCAGGTCGCTAACTCCACAACCACAGTCACCACTGCATGGGCTCTCTTTGAAAAGGTGGACACCCGGCTACACGTCCGCACGCACAGATACGTCGATGTGCTGCTTGGAAACAGCGGGCTGGCATTGGGCACAGTGACCGAAGTGTTCGGCGCGCCTGGGTGCGGACAGCCTGACCTCTGCCTAGCAGCATGCTTTGGGGCGCAACTGTCGCTGCAGGGAATCCCAGGGAAATCCAACGCAATCTACATTGATACGACGGGGTCGTTTACACAGCGTGGTGCTACAGACACGCTATCGCGAATGGACGGCCGCTCTACATTGAGCTTGGCTGGCATACATGTGCTCCGGACGTCCACACTAGCTGAGCTGATATCGCTGCTGGCGCAGATCGACCAGGTCATTGCCGAAATCGGCGGTGTCGGGGTCATGGCAATTAATAGTATAAGCTGGCCGTTTCTGGCAGCGTTTCCAAACAACCTACTTCGGCGACAGCGGATGCAGACCGAGGTGGCGCACATGATATCGCACATTGCAG
This sequence comes from Linderina pennispora, assembly GCF_002104995.1. Lineage (NCBI taxonomy): Eukaryota > Fungi > Kickxellomycota > Kickxellomycetes > Kickxellales > Kickxellaceae > Linderina > Linderina pennispora. Next base: position 483,445 of record NW_024468260.1, read on the forward strand.
ACAGACATAACGCAGCAGTGCTTGTGATCAGCAATGCAAAGGGCGCTGCCAATAACAATGCTCTTGTTGCTCAAGACGGCGACGCATGGGCACGCATATCCGCAAATCAATTGTGCATCCAGCGTTCGGGCGACAACTACCTGGCCAGACTGGTGAGTTCTGCCACATGCCCAGCTATGGAGCGGCAGATCAAGGATCCGAGGGACAGCGTGGCGTGCGAGTAGAGCGAACTGGCTAATATTATAAATTCTTGTTACAGGTAACAGAAAGAGAATTGGAAACTCGCTAGTTTCGTAAGAGAAGAAAAGGAGAGAAGGAAAAAGAACTAACGGTTCATAAACAGAGTGGACGAAGGAAAGCCAGAAGGGGTGGTCTTTCAACCGCCATCCTCATGCCACATAGCCATGAATGTTGTGTATCAGCAAGAGTGTTGCCTTTTTAGTAGTTGAGGTAGATGGTCAGGGCGCCAGTGTCAGGAGCGAATGAGCATTCGATTTCCATATCCTGCTCATCCTCGAGTTGGGAAATGACGTTGTCGTCGACGCGTACAGTCAGGCCCTTCTTGGTGCGACGGATGACCTCGATGTCGGAGTTGGCCTGGATCTCAAGCTTTTGCGTCAGCTTGGACACCAAGTCATCGACAGCCAGACGGTCCAGGTACACGGCCCGGTAGACCGCCTGGCCCATCACCTTGACGTAGATTGCCAGTACCGCCTTGTTCTTGCGCGGCATCGGCACGTACGTCGGGTCAACACCGACCAGCTCAACCGCGCCGGACGTAAAGCTCGCGTTGATACCCGACGACAAGGACGTGGGCGAGAACTGGCGCTTGTTTGGCGACAAGGCCTCCGAGTTCTCGGCAGACCGCTTCCGCGGGAATGTGGTGGCGATGGGCGAGTTGAGCCCGCTCAGCGTCATCCCTGGCACGCCAATGCCGATGGATGTCAGGCCGGCCAGCTGCGACATTCCGTTGGGCGAGTCCCCGGTAGCGCTGGCACTCGCACCAGCTGCCCACAGCTCGTCGACAGCCGTTGGCTCATCGGGATCGCAGTCATCGCCAGTCATTGTGTATTCGATGAAGCCAGTGACTGGCTGCACAGGCGCAAAGGTCATGTTGAATTCGGCATACTGCTGCTGGTGCGACTGGGTGCTGTTGTTCAGCGCATGCTTTGCCTTGTGCTTCTCCCACATTTTGTCCATGTGCCGCTGATCGTCTTTGTTCTTGCGTTCAGCGCCCTTGTCACGGAACAGCTTGACGCGTGCGTAGCACCGCTCGATGACCTTGCCAGCAGTCAGGCCAGACGACGACGGGATCGGCACACCTGGGAAGGTTGCCGCGGTGGCAGAGCTGGGCGGCTCTAGGCCGGTGGTTCCGCTGTTAGCGGCAGTGTTCAGATCGTCAGCACCAGACAGTCCCGGCAGAGACCGCGTGGCCTGCGCGACTGGCGCCACGTGGGCAGCGGAGGTGGATGGCATCGATGTGATTGGCGACGAGAGCTGTGAGATCGATGCGGTAAAATCAGCGACCGACGGGTTGATGGACATTCGCGGGGTATGCGTTGGGACCGCCTGGCACGTATCCAGGTGGATTCGCAGCGGGATGCCCTTGACGCCCTTGATTCGGCTAAAATCGGTCGACAGACAGTTGAAGCGGATCATGACCTTGGCGCCGCGCCTGCCCTGCCACTGGAACGTGACACGATCAAACAGGCGGCTCTCGGCAGCAATGACGCCGATGGACCCGGCCTTGTCGAGCTCGACGGCGCGAGCTGTGCGCGGGTTCTCCTGCTGGTTCAGCCAAAAGTTCCAGTACGTCGATGCGCCCTTGCGGTGGGAGTCCTCATGGAACGTGATGCGCAACGTGGTGCTAAAATACTCCTCCGAGTGTGTGCGGTCCTGCAGCGAAATACCGTATAGCTGGCCCTTGTTCAGGTACGTCAGCGCGGGCTCATCGACTTTTTGTGCTGCTGCGGTGGGCGCTTCCAGGATGCATTCGAACCGCATGCCAGAATCCAGCGTCGGATGGTGCATTGTATGCTGCATGGGCTGCTGGTGTGTCAGATGCACAGGTGGCGTCGATGTGGGAAGCGTACCCGTGACTGCCATTACGCTGTAGTCGTGGTCCACAGCTACAGCCGCTGCTGCCATTGCGGCAGATGTCGGGTCAGCGTGCCCAGTATCAAAGGGAGCGGAGTGCTGCGGGCCAGTATGCTGCGTGTGGTATGCCGCATGGTGCATGTATGGTGATGCAAAGCCGCTGGCAGAGTACGCATTGTTTGCACCACCGGCAACAGCGACGGCGGCTGCGGCGGCCGCTGCCGAATGCTGCGATTGGGCAGACACCTGGTGCGAATGGTGGTGCTGCGTGTGCTGAGCCTGCTGGGCCTGGGGCGCATGCGACGGCACTTGTCCTGGGGTGCCAGCATACGATGCGTGCGGCTGGTGCATGAATCCGTGCTGATTCAGCGTTGCGCTGTCTCGCCGTTCGCCGGAACCATCGAGACTATACGTGGCGTAGTACGACGCGGCGTCCGCTGGGATTGTTGACATGGGAACACCAGAGATGTGACTACAATTTCGAGAGGCGATTGTTCTGCGTTAGTGCCATGACCCGTGGTTTAATCTTTGGCAATAATAAGCGAGGGATATTAAGTGTAGATGAAGGCCGCTGAAGTGCAATAAACAGGAGTGGTGGTGGATTGGGCTTGGGCGGGACCGCATGATGTGCACACGTACTTGTCCTGCAGCCTGTACATCTTTGCTTTTCGACCCAGCCTGTAGGTGTAGGTATTAATCACATTATTGCTGCCAGCAATGCTTACCTGTTATCGTAAGAGTATGACATTGACGCAGGGGGTATCTAGTGTACAAGAAGGAAGTGGAGAGAGAAGGACAGACAGACAGACAGACAATTGGGGCTGGAGGAGTCTAAAAAGTCGGCCACTGGGTTTCCAAACAGGGACACAAAGGTAGAGAAAGGACAGCGATATGTCTCGGCCCGCAAAGACAATGTTGGTATATGTGTTTGAACTAGAGGCTATGTAGAGAGCCACCTGTATTCCTCTATCTGTCGGTGTGGGTATTGTTCGGCGCCGGCAAGCTAGCGTAAGCGGGGGTGGGTGTCTTAGGTGTCTCTTTAGGCAACCTTATAATTTCCCTAAACTAGCTGCTGGCTAATGTCCAAAGTGGAGCACAATCTGAACGAAGGTGCCGGTCTTTGTGTTTTTGTGAATGCTAACAGTCCCCCGCACTGAAGAGACCGCTGGGACTGCAGGGAGGTGTCAGAAATTGGGTGTTAGGTGAAACGCCCGTAGAAAATAGCACAAGCGGGAAAGAGAGATAAAGAGAGGTGGAAAAATGCGAGCAATAAGAAGCTAAAAAAAGACAGGCCAGAGAGCGTGTTCTCAAAAAACAAGGGAGAAGGGGTGCCAAAGAGCGAAATTTTTAAGAGTTCAGCAAAGGGCCTAGTTTGCAACAGGTACACCGCTGCCTGTGGAGGGAAGTAAAGGCTGCTGGCACGTCGAATTCTGCGGCATATCTCACAAGCCCGGCACGTACCACCCCCATAGCCCGCCCCCTGGACGCATGCTGAAAAGGCACGCTTTTCTTGTGATGTTGCTCCGGGCAATTTATTTTCTCGTCAATTTCGCATTTGTTTCGCTCTTTGGCGGGATGCCCAAAAAGCGAGCTGCAGCCTTATTGCCTCTTTTCGCCTTTTTGCCTTTTGGAACCCGTTGCGCCTCTCTGGGATTACTCGTGCCGTCTGATTCTTGATAATCGCTGAGGACCCGGGGTGACTGCGTGTCCTGGCCATTTTCCTCGGCAAGGGCGGGTGGAGAGGAGGGAAATGGATGGAAGTGTGCGCGATTTGCCTGCCAGCCAGCTGTTCCCATCAATTTTTGCAAAGCGCGCGCTCCCTCACCAGCCATCTCTGCGACAAACAAAAATTGGCCATCTGCAGCAGTCCTCGCTTCCATGCTTGCCGTGTCAATCCGCCGACCGCCCTTATTTTTGGGAGCGGTGGTTCCACACTTTTCCCTCCTGTGTGCTAATCCACGTCTGCCCATGTGTCCAGGGCAGGAGCCGTGCGTGTTGTTGCCGGCAGGAGCGAGGATGTTGATTACGTGTGCGCATATGCCAAGCATATCCCGGCTGTATGTGCTTTGCATCGCTGAACACGCTGCACCTGTGCTGCGGCCAGCCATCCCCACTATCCAATCCACTTAGTCGGATATGCCTGTTCATTGTGTATCTCCTAAAAACCCCCCGATATGTATCTTTTTCTCAAAAAGCGCAGGAGGGGCATACAATACATGCTTTTGGCGCAACCACATGCATGGGTTTTGGCAGGACGGAAAAAGATGGCTGGCAAGAATACACGCAGATTAATGAAGCTGTTTGGGCTTGCTTCCTCCCTCGCTTTTTCCAGCACCGCCCATTCGAACTGCGTGCTGTCGATCCATGGATGCCCGCCTGTTATCCAGACAGCACAGGTTTTGGGAATCTCGTTGCAACCAGTTTGGCCCAAGTCCCTTTCTCCACACTTTTATTAGGCCAGGAACGAGCAGGAATCGCTGTTTGTCATGGGCACTTCTTGTTCCCACATTGCCGGACGCGCAGCCCTGAATCACCTTCTTTTGCCAAGCATCTGTCCTTGGCAGGCACCTGCTTTTCCTGTGTGGGCCGAGGGGCTAGTTGCCGAATAGCAGGTGCCAATTCGATCTCCGCTCCCCTTTTCCTCGGCTGCGAACAGGTTTATTTTGCACACAGCCGCATCTGCGCAGCCCAGGAGCAAAAAGTGCTTTGTTCCTTTTTGTACTCTGGGCCGCTTTGGTCCTGGTTTGCGACCTGTAGACCCGCGCCATCGAGATTTCTTAAACCGGCAGGTTTCTTTATATAATCATCACGGGCTATGACTAAGGATTTGGCTACATGCATGGCGGGGACCCAAAAATGTATGATCTGGATCTTGAGAGTACGTCGTCGATATACTTGTTCCCGGCCCGTTATAGCACACTATGTATCTGCAGAAAGTACGGGGCTGTCCCTATTGATCCCCTTGCTCTTGGACCAGGCAGAAAGAGCTTGAAAATGCCGGTACATGATTTTATGGAGTCTGGCACTCACATGCTATTGTGTACCACCCCAGTATGGTCGAGGCAGGGACTTGTATCGGCCACGGCCCCCATGGGAACTGGGCAGCTGCCGCTGCTAAATGACACCCATGCATGTACTGGAAAGCACAGTGATGCCGCAGCATTTGCGTTTTTGTTGTGGGATCTTCTGTGCAAGTCGGCGCGAGAAGAACGGGAAAACACCAGATCCTCCCCTCCATGCCGACGGCTCTCCCGCATGCGTGCAGCTTCAGGCCCATCCCCTAGACAGTTCTGCGCCGGAAGCAAATCAAGAGCGCCTGCAGAGTGGGGGAGGGGCACCAGCAATTTTCGCAGTGCATGGACTGCCAGCCATCCCCCTCCATTTTCCCTATTGAGCAGAAATGAAAGCTCGCTGCTCTAGCAGCTGTCGATCTGGGTCGGCTTGTTTTATATCAATCGGCGAATGCGCATCACGTGGAGCTCTCGGCTGATTTACACCGGGGTGGGCCCGCCCAGAGACCATCCCAACACGATTGCGGGAGCGTCGTAGTGGCTCCGCCCCAAAAGAGGGAGCCACAGGCCTGCATGCTTGACTCAGTATTTTCGAGCGCAGTCTCGGGCACTTTTTTAAACAGAGCAGCGAATGAAAAGCCAGGAACCCCGTTAATGGTCCATGACAGGCTGTCGCATGGGGAGAGCGGAAGGCGCTGTCGCATTGCGATTTATGACCACATGTAGGTGGTCCGTCTATCCGGCTCTGAGGACTGCTGTGGAAATGTGCACCGCAAAGGTGGTGATGGGTCTGCAGAGGCGAATAGCGTTTCTGGAGAAAACGGCATGTAGATTCCGTATGTAAGGCGCTTCTCGACATGCAAAAATCCTTTAGTGAGAGCAGCCATCATGTTCTGGGATCTTTCTGAAAGCCGTACCTGGGTGGACCTCGGCGAATCTAGCAAAACAACCGAAGGTGATTTACGCGCGGTTAATACTTGGCACATTGATTTTTGCAACAAGACGTCGAAATGAAAGCGGACAGGCCGCCGCTCCGATCCCCTTGCTATAGCCTTCTTCAATCGATGCAAAAGTACCCACGCATGCCACTGTTCACGGAGCAGCGCGGTCGACGGCATCTGAAACAAATAAAGGGCATTTATGGAAAAACTATGGTTAAAGGGTGGTAATTAGAAATAAACAGTAATTAGAACCGGGAAACAGTAGGCGCAAGAATGGGCCAAGAAACAGCGACGTGTGGGGATAAAAACAGTAGGCAAGAGGGAGGCTCTCCAAAACATATTCGGGGAGTGGAAGCAAAACGTGCCCCCTTGCGTCTAGGGCGGGTTCATTTTACCGAGATGCGTCGATGGAGCGTTTCGCCTCATCGACTACATCGCGCAGTCGCACCGGGTCGTTCATGGTGTAGGACAGCGCGCGGACGTCCTGGCTCATATGCTCGAGGATCCACACAGTAAGCTTCGTCGAGTCCTTGTACCCCATGCCCTTGATGAGCGGGAACAGCTTGGAGCCCAGCTTCTTCTTGCGCTCTTGGTCGGGCTTGGACAGCAGCATCTCAATGTACTCCTCGACCTCAGTGCTGTAATCCTGCAAATGCAGTCCGGTGCTGGCTCCTTGGCGCTCCGGCTGCACTGGTGCAGGCGCAGTGACTGGCGGGCTGGGCTTTGGTGCCGGGTACTCGGCAAGCACAACGCGCTGCATCTGGCTGGTGATCGTCGCAGCCGGCTCCTTGTCGGCCGTGAGCTTCAGCTGCTCCTTGCGCGCGACCGTATGCTGCTCGACCTCCCACTCGGTGGCAAGGCGCTCGGGGTCGCGGATCAGGGCAACCACCTCCTCGACCGGCCGCCGCAGCAGCGACTCGACGACCCTTGCCGAGTCGCGCACGTCCACGGCTGGGTTCGAGGCGACCTCGGAGATCAGCTTTTGGGTCAGGATCTCGTTGCGCGCGTTCTCGGTCAGGTTCCGAAGCATGATCGGGTCCAGCAGCGGGTCGTTGTCGCTGGTTGCCGTGGCAGATCGCGAGGACAGCTGCGGCGACTGCGACTTGGCGCGGGGCGGCTGGATGGGCGGCTGGATGGGCGGCTGGACCGGGGGGCTGGATGGGCTGGGCTGGCTGCGGGACAGGCGACGCGCTGGCCCTCAGAGCCGGGTTGGTGGGCGGGGTATGCGAGGCGATGCGCGAATCAGCGCGGCTGGTGGCATTGGCAACCGGCTGGCCGTTCTTGTTTACGTGCTCGTACTGGTACAGCGTGATCTTGCGGCCCTTGATGTCGGTGCCCTGGCACTCGCGCAGCGCTTGCAGCGCGGCGGTCGGATCACTGAACTGCACGATCCCATGGCCACGCGACTTTTTCGTGACCGGATCGATGCTGACGCGCGCTGACTGGATGTACCCGTACGTCTTGAACAGCGCAAACAGCTCCTTGTGCGACACCGTTGGGTGCAGATTGGTGATGAACAATTTGCCAGGCACAATGACGCCGCCCAAACCATTGCCCGGGCCCTCATTGACCACCGGGCTGCCAGCACGCTTCGGGTGCATGCCTGTGGGCGTCGTTGGTATCTGCGGCATCGGCAGCTCGGCGCTGCTGCGCACGGGCGACACTGGCTTCGGGACAAACTCGCTGGGCGACATGCTGGCGCGCGACGATCGCGGCGCCCGTGCAGGCTGCACAAGCACGGTGTTGCCCAGGAAATCGGCGTAGTTGAGCTGCTCGACGGCCATATTGGCGTCGGTGCTGTCAATGTAGCATGCCATTGCAAAGTCCTTCTTTAGCCCATTCGCGTGCACTGGAATGCTGCATGCATAGAGCGGCCCCACGGGACGCAAAAAGTCGTAAAGTGTGAGCTCGGTTGCATCCTCTGGAATGTGCTTGATACACACGTATCCGGCCTGCGGTGGGTATGCGAGCTCGCTGCCATGCAGGGGTGACATCATCAGCGTTCCGTTGCTGTTTTGCAGCTTCCGTCTGTTGAGGACTGCCATGGCCTTCTCGGCTAAAACCCGCAGGGGAAGGGGAAAGGAGAAATGCGGTGTCAGTGTTTGTTGCGAGAATTGGCGGGGAGCGGTTACCTATGGTTGTTACTTACTGTCGTCGATGTTGCGGAACTCGACGTTGCCAGTAATGCTGTCTGACTCGTGCGGGTCCACATTGAGGCGAATGCCACGGCTCGACTTGAACAGCTGCTGCAGCTCTGGCAGCGACTGCTCGTTGACGCCCTGGAAGTACAGCACCCGCCTGTGCATTTGGTCCCATCCGGCCTGCCACTGCGCATTCTGTGCCTCAGACTGGCTTTGCCCGCGCGACCTGCTTTGCGGAAACTGCTGCGGCATTGGCGCAGGGTCATTGAGGTTCAGCGCAACTGGCGCGTCTGGCTGCTTCAGCGGCGACAAATCTGTATACGAGACCATTTTGAGAAGGGCAATAGGTTTTTTTTTTTTTAAAAAAAGAAAAATACAGTATGTACTAGTTTGCTCACGAGTAAAAGAAAGCGAGAAAAAAATGGTTTGGGGTCAGAGGAAGAGAAAAATGAGCAGCGATCCAAGGTCTTGCAACAGGTCAACATTGACAGTGACTGAGACACGGCCCTCTCCACATTTTCTCCTTGCTTGGGTGGGCAGGTTTCCGGCGTGCTTCCCAATTCCCCTCCCGCAAACCTCATACTCGGCAAGCTATCAGGAGGTCAGGCAGCGCCGTAACCGTCGTCCTACTACGAGGCGGATATCGAGATAGCAAAAACCATACTTGCCAATGCAGTCCCCCGGTGCACTGATGACTGTTGCCAGTGCAAAAGGAAGGCAGATCTGTAGGCGACTAAATGAAGACTAGAATCCAACAAAAACCTGGCATCAGCCAACAATGGCTGCAGTGCCGGCAGCTTGCACTGTGCCGAAAAGGGCAAACAGAAGGCACTTGCTGCCAGGGCTATTGAGCTAGTTCAAACATGCGGTTAGAAACCACTGGGCAAAGTAAAAATATTGCGCAAGGTTTTGCATGTGCGGTTGCTGGAAGCAACACCCTCTGTGCGACATGAATTCAGGAGGCGCTATTCCATGTTTCTGCAGCCAGCGGTATAGACTGGGTGGCATCCCCTCCAGCTTGCCAAACTCCAGCTGGCAGCTGTGTGGGCTGAGCTCTACCAGGTTCCTGTCCCAGATGCGAATCAGATCAGCAACCAAAATCATTGAATCCAGATCCAGCATTGGATCAGTCCATTATCAGATATCACGGGCAGTGACGCTGATTGGCCAATGCGGTGGCTGACGATAAAAAAGGTTGCCTTTAAAAATTTTTTGGGGAGCGCGGCTATAAAGCCTGGTCAACCGCAGTGTCTCTTCCGCGAGACTTTTCTTATCCACTTATCTGTTTGAAATTCAGCAAAAACAACACTTTTCCACCTGTACTTTTCTCCCCTTATCACACACCCTTCATAATAAGCATGTTCAAGACACTCGTCTCTACTTCTCTGCGCCAGGCCACCGGCATCCGCACGACACCGGCAGGTTTTGGGGCGGCCCGGCGGTTCTACCACGAGAAGGTCATTGACCACTACGAGAACCCGCGCAACATGGGCTCCTTGGATAAGAACGACCCGACAGTGGGCACGGGCCTAGTGGGGGCTCCGGCGTGCGGCGATGTGATGCGGCTTCAAATCAAGGTGGACGATGCGGGCAATATCACCGACGTCAAGTTCAAGACGTTCGGGTGCGGGTCGGCCATTGCCTCGTCGTCGTATATCACGGAGCGGGTGCGCGGAATGAGCCTGGACGACGCGATGAAGATCAAGAACACGGAGATTGCCAAGGAGCTGTGCTTGCCGCCAGTGAAGCTCCACTGCTCGATGCTGGCTGAGGATGCGATCAAGTCGGCCATCAAGGACTTTAGGAAGAAGCGCGGAGGAGAGGTCATCCACAGCGAGGGCGCCAAGCCTACCGCTGCTCAGGCCTTGGCGTAAAATGGAGGAAAACGGCTGGCGGGCATGTGCTGTGGGGGGTTTCTTTTTCTTCTTTTTTCTTCTTCCCCCTTTCTTCACAAAGAGAGGCGGGGGAGTGGCATGCGAAAGGGAGCGTATCGGCAGCGCGAGTGGTCAGCAGATACCAGGGCACACAAAGTTTTTTCTTGTGCCTTCGTATCGATGAGTCAGGTTGAAGACATTGGGCGGGATTTACGCTCCGCCTTCATGCCAGGCTCGGCTCAACCCTTTGCCCTCGGTGCAAAACAAGCGCACATGCCTATCGTCTGCACCTGGCCCTGCTGGCTCCCCCTGTTCAGCGCACTCACACGAGAGGTTTAAGCAGTATCTTTCGAATGTAAAGTATTTAACTTTTTTCTTTCTTTCTATTCGATGCCACGCCCGGGCGAGAGTGATATGTAAAATGGGCCGTCAGATAAGCGAGCACTAGCGCGGCTTCCAGAGCTTGTCCAGTCTGGCCCCCGGCTTCGGTTTCCCTCTGCGAGCGCGCGTGTCAACCACAACAGTCAGATTTATCCGCACCAGCAGAGTCTGCAGCGCATCCTTGGCCCTGGTTTTGTCCATATTATCCGCGCGGCCGTCGGCAATGCGGCGATTAGCCATGGCCAGCTTGGCATGGATCAGGGCGACCTCCTCGGGCACGTCCCTCAGCGCGTCCAGCGAATCCAGCACATTCCCCAGCAGTGCGACGCAGGCGGCCAGGCGCGCAAAATCAGCACCAGCGTGGACCCCCAGCACATCGTCGAGGAGCTCGCTGGCCATGCGCACGATCAGCTGCGGCGGCAGCACAATCCTGCTGGCCAGGTCATCGGCCGGCCTGCCGGCCATCCACAGCATGGCGAACGCCAAAGTGCGTCTTACCTGCATCGAGCGCGCATTGCCAGCCGGCATGCGCTCCACCAGCGCAGCCTGCATAGCCACCGGCATCGGCTGCAGCCGCCTAGCCATATGCTGCACGTAATCGGGCCACACCACCGACCACTTGCTGCGCGGCACCACCCGGGCCATCAGACCCGCCAGGCTGCGCTGGTTGGCAGCCAGCCATTGCTGGTTCCGGTGGTCCAGCATGGTCTCGCATACTAGCTGCAGCGCCTGTGCGGTATCTGCAGCCGGCATGCATTCGTCCAGAGAACGCGCGGCCACGCCGAGCACATGCTGGATGCGCTGCCCATTGCCGCCCGCTCGACTGCTGGTGCGCTGTGGCCGGCACAGCTGGACGGCGTCAGCTGGCGGGCCCTGCAGTTGCTCCAGCGCAGCCTGCAGTTGCGCCAGGCTTAGCTGCCATTGCGACATGTGGGCATCGAGGAACCCTGCCAGGGTGCCGAATGCTGCCATTGATGTCCGCAGGCTGCGGCTATTGACGACCAGGCGCAGGAGCAGGTCGCCCATGCCTGGCGACAGGCGCCAGCCCATATGCAGCCGCTGGGCCAGCCACTGCGAGCCCACCAGGCGCTCAATAGCCAGCGGCCGTGCCCCTATGCATAGCCTGTCGACCGGATCCTCACTGTCCAGCGCATGCACTGGCGCCAGGGCCTTGCCATTTGGCCCAGCAAACATCGACACGCTGACCGCTTTGTACATGTCGCCAGTCGCCGCACCCAGCTGGGCCCGGATCCTGTCGGCCTCGTCTTGGTCCAATTCCAGCATCCCAATAGCCTCCAGCTCCTCGCCCTCGTCGCTGCTCTCCATGGGCTGGTCGAGGACCGCCAGGTCGTATTTCTTTTTGCTGCGGTCGCGCACCAAGCTCTTCAACGAGTTCCTGTACAGGGGTTTTGGGGTCACCGCAGTTTGCACGGGTCGTTTGGGCGATACTATCTCGACTATTGGCGATGTCGAGGAGCTCTGGCTGGACGGCTTGGGCGTGCCGAGGATGCTGTCAATGTCAATGAGCTCGTCGTCCGAGCTGTCGCTGATCAATATTGTCCCGTCCATCTTTGCTGCCAGATCGCTGCTGGCAGACCGTGTGGGTGTGGCCGAGCCGAAGAATTTGTCCAGGCTTGGCTGTTTGCGCGTGGGCTCAGAGCGCGGCGCTGGTTTGATGTCAAAGAACTGCCCTAGCGTTGGCTTTTGCTTGGGCTTGCGTTTGGGCGGCATGGTGTCGTAAAAGGAAAATCCTGGGAATGCAGTGGTGAGGTGTGACTGCGGACTGAAGGTGCAGAATTCACACTACATCCAACACCTCAATATACGGATGCCCTGATAATGGGCACATGCCGATATTGATATAAACTAGCAGTCCACACCAAAATGCGACAAACAGCGTCTGGTTCGCATGGAGGTGGGCTTGGATCGCAAGCATGGGGCTGATAGTATTAATATAAATTTTGATGTATGGATGAATTACAAGATACGCCCTAGTCATTTGGGTCCCAGTAGTGGATGTTTGACACGGGCACAGCGATTGAGCTAAGTTCGTGCTGCGTCGACAAGACCAGCGGCAGCGTCGGATGGAACAGATAGTGAGCACCGCTCTTCTGCTGCCCCGCGTCATCGCCCACCGCCAGCCCATCGCCGTCATTGCCCGGCGCCAGCACAAAGCGCAAGGCGCCGGTGGCCCGGTCGTAGAATTTAATGGGCGCGCTCTGCGTGACCCTGAACCTTTCAATGCCCTGGCGCATCCGGGTGCTGCATTTAAACACGACCGGGTCGAGATACGGCGAGGTCTGCAGGGTCTGCGGGGCAACCGGCAGCAGTGCCGCGGCCTTGCGCGCAGCCTGCACTGGCCCGCCCGACCGCGTCTGCCTGATCCCCGCCTGCGACGCCATGAAGGCCTCGCGCAAATACACGTCATTGGCCAGCGACGGCGACACGCCCACCATTGGCGCGCGGAACATGTCCATGCGCGTCTCGACCTCCTGGGCAAGCGCCAGATCCGAGGTGTCCCAGATATTGCCGAACCTGGTGGTTTCGATATCGTACTCGGCCAGCAGCGAGAACGAGTTGGCCAGGTTGGCCGATAAGTTGTGCTGCGTGTGGGAGCGCGAAATGGCCGTCTGCACCGGCACAAAGCGCATCAGCAATGTGGAGCTCGTCAGGAACTGCACCCGCCACACCACCAGCCACTCGTACAGCTGGTACGTGCGGTAGAAATGCTGCGTGCCCGCCACCGACTCCCTGGCGCGCAGAAACAGCGTCGCCAGCAACCGCTGCTTCAGCCCGCTGAGCGGGGCAATCGCCAGTGACGGCTCCAGCGACGCAAGGCTCCCGTCGGCCTCGCCGCGGCCCTGCTGCATGGTACGCGTCACCATCATGCGGTAGTGCGGCGGGAACCGCTGCAGAGTTTGCAGGTGCAGCACAGAGATCCTCCGTGCTGCGTCCATGGTTTCTGCCGACACCGCGGTTGCCTGCAGAGGCGCAGTTGCCATGCTGGGCGATATTGTGCCCGACGGCGGATGCCCCAGGAGTGTCTGCACGCTGGGCGAGAACGGGAAGATAAACGGCGTCTGCTCCCGGCTGCCCAGGGCGCCAGGCTCCGCGTCAGCCGCGGTGCTGGCCAGCATCAATGCCGCCTCGAGCCGCCGCTGCCGCTTGGCTGCCGGGCTCAGCTCCGCCAGTCGCGCAGTCTCTGCCCGGCGCTTCCGCTGGCACCGCAGCTCCCGTATCCGCAATTCCTCCTCGTATATGCCGTCGTCCTGGCGCGTGTACCATCCGATTTCCTGAATATCCACCAGCCGCCCTGTATCAATCTTCATCAGCCTTACGCACTGGTACTTTAGCGACACCACGCAGAGCCGGTCCTGGTACAGACTGAGACCGTTGTGCCCGCCCAAGTATATAATGTCGTTTGGGTATTCGCGAGTATCCACAATGTTGCCCGTGCCCAATTCCACAACCAGCAGCGTCATGTCCTCCACTGCATTGACGCACGACAATGTGTTTGGATACACCGCCCGTGATGCTTGCTGCCCGCTATTGTTGAATGTGCTGGCAATGCCTGTGCGCCGCAATCTGGCCAAAATCAAGTACCCGTTGTCTGTGACCAAGCACACTTCGCGGTGCAGCGACTCACCCACCCCGACATAATCTCGCGCCCACGCCAGCCGGAAGAACTCACTAAACCCCTTGCTCTTATCACCTGTCCCCGCTGAGCTTGTCGATGCCCGCTGCACCCGGTATACTTGCAGCCCAGACAAATTCCGTGTGAATGCAACAAGGTACTATAAAAAGGGGGAGGTATCAGCTCGTTTCCCGCTTTTCTCTTTTCTTCTTTCCAAGCGGCAAAAATAGCGAGCGAACTTTGGCGCTGGGTATCTTACATTGCCATCGGGTGAGAACCGTCGAAAGTTGCAGTCAGGTGTCTCGATGTTGTGGATGGTGCGGTTCGGGTATACAAACGAGTACACCTGCGACTGCCGCCGCTTGCTTGTATCGCTGCTTGTCTGCCGCCGCCGCAAAAGCCGTGGTAAATTTGTGTCTGGGTTCATTAGGCTGAAGTAAAAAAAGAGAATAGAGACGTCGTATTAGTATCCAGGAAAAGTACAGGGAAAGTATACTGACCAGAGGGAGAAACAAGAAAAAAGGTGGCGACTGGCAGAAAGCCTCGCAAAGCAGCGACTCTTGCCGCCTTCGGATTACTGATTCTGATCACATCATCCATGGCTCGCAATCCAACAAGAGATGAGGACATGTATTTCCGGATATCCCCTCCTCCTTGGCACATGTCGGAACGTACTGGACACACAAGATTACTTCAAAAAAGAAATATATCCTATGAATACTAATCATTACAGCAAAAAGAAGAGGGGAAAGGGGACGATATCTCAATGTCTACCACAGCACCATGACCACGATGCTGGCAATGAGAATCAGCACGCCCAGGGCCCGCCAAATCGACAGCTTGCGCTTGGGCATGTGCAGCCAGCCAAAATGGTCAATCACGCATGCAGTGATAAGCTGCGCGCCCACCACAATGCCCAGAACCTCTGCGGGACCCAGCCTGACCAGCGCCAGCGTGTTCAGCACGACAAACAATACGCCCCACACGAACCCCGACCACTCCCACCAGTCCGCCGACTTGAGCTCGGCCATCGTCGTCTTGTGGAAAAACATATAATCGACAATCGCCATAGCAGACAGCACTACCATGCCCACGCCTTGGCAGATAAACGACGTAAAGTATCCGTCCGTCAGCACCGCCAGCCGGCTGTTGGCGCCCGCCTGGATGCCAAGCGCCGCCCCGGCCGCAATCAGGATCACGTAGTCGAGCAGAGCGGCGGCACTGAAAAACCGCCGGATGAAGTCCCTGGTATTAGAGTGCCTTTGCTGGCCTGAAGATGCCAGGATCGTTGGTGAGTCGGTGACTGTCGCCTTGCCCGGTGTCTCGATCGATCCCTCATTGTCGAGCTTTGCCGGCACCGATCCGACGCTGGTGGTGGGGCTGTCCATCAAGGGGAGATGCTATTGATAGGGGGAAACGAGTGAATAAGAGCCCTGTGGGGACAAGCTGTGTGCTAGCTATGGCGATAGCTAAAAGACGGCAAAGCAAAATGAGAAACGTACATCTTGTTCAACTTTTAAGAAAGAAAAGGTTGGAAAGAGGTGTGGTGTGAAAATTTTTATACCTCCTTCCAGCAGTCAGTGCGCCAGGCTCTTCCGTTTGCACGATAAAGGCTCTTTTTCGGTGCTGGCTGGGCGCTGAGTGGTGCAGCCAGTTCGGATCGCTCCAGTGTAACCGTCCCCAAACACTCGACGTATTTAAGCAATACTCCGGGAGACGGAAAAAAATTGTTGAGAGCGTGCGAAGGAAATGTGATCTTGAGCTAGAGCCAAACCACACTGGATCGATCCAGCCACAGTGTGCTGTTAGAAAAGTACCAGATGGGCCAACCTTAGCTCATCCACGACGCTTCCTTTGCGGCTGCCCACTTGGTGGTGATCTTGCGGCGATAAGAGAAGAACTCGATGCCGCCGTCGCCGGTGATATCGCCGAAGCCAAACTTGCTGCGGTTGATGCCGCCGAACGAGAACGGCTCGCGCGGGACCGGCACGCCAATATTGACGCCAATCATGGCAGCCTGGAACCGCTGCGAGAAGTACTCGGCAGCGCCGCCCGACTGCGTATAGACACAGGCGGCATTGCCGTAGGTGTTTGCGTTCTCGACCCTCAGCGCCTCGTCAGCACTGGCCACCTGCAAAATGGACAGCACGGGACCAAAGATCTCGAAATGCATGGCAGTGTCGTTGGCGGAGTTCTGGCGGATCACGGTCGGACCCACCCAGAACCCGCCGGACATCTGGCTCTGCGCACTGAATGCCTCGGAGATCCGCCCATCGAGCAGGATTTGGGCGCCTTCGGTCTCAGCACCAGAAATGGCGCTGCAGATCCGGTCGACTGCCTGCTGGTCGATCACCGGGCCCATGGCGCGCGCATCACTGTCGCTACCCGGCTTCAGCTGGCTGGCCTTGGCCACAATGCGGCGGATCAGCTCCGGCTGGTCGCCAACTACCAGGAGCACGCTGGCAGCCATGCAGCGCTCGCCGGCGCATCCGGTGAACGAATTGACCACGTCCTGGGCCGTCAGCTCAATGTCGCAGTCGGGCAGCGCTACCAGGCAGTTCTTGGCGCCGCCCAGAGCCAGCACACGCTTGTTCAGACGGGTTCCGCGCCAGTGCACCTGCTCGGCAATGGCCGAAGTGCCGACAAACGTCACGGCAGCCACATCCGGGTGCTCCAGCAATGCCGCTGCCGCATCCTTGTCGCCATGCACGATGTTGAGCACACCCGCAGGCAGAATCGGCTTCGCCAGCTCGGCCACACGCGTCATGGTCAGCGGCACCTTCTCCGAGGGCTTCAGCACATACGTGTTGCCCATGCCCAGAGCAATCGGGATGGCCCAGAACGGCACCATGAAGGGGAAGTTGAACGGCACGATGCCGCCCACCACGCCCAGGGCGACCCGCTCGTCGCGGCATAGGATCCCCGAGCTGACGTACTCGTTCTTACCCTGCACCAGCTGCGGCAGGCTCAGCGCGTACTCGAGCGTCTCCAGGCCCTTGGACACATCGCCGATGGCCTCGGTCTTGTTCTTGCCGTGCTCCCGCACCACAAGGTCTGCCAGCTCGTCTGTATGCGACTTGAGCTCGTTGTACAAGGCCAGCAGGTATGCCGACCGTGCCTTGAATGTCAGGCTGGACCACTTGGGGAATGCTGCCTTGGCCGACTCCACCGCCTGTGCCATGTCTGCCGAGGTCGACAGCGGCACATAGGCGATCGTCTCGCCTGTGTGCGGAGTCGTCACCGCCAGAGTGCTGGTGCTTGAGGCTGCCTGTGCCTGGTTTCCGATAAAGTTCTTGAGAAGAGGCAGGTCGCTCGACATGTTTGAGTGATATAGATTGAGACTTGGGCTGTATGAGAAAGAAATATGCAGAAGAGAAGAGTGGTGTGGTCTTGTCAGCAGACATGTCGCCTATATCGTGCAGCCCACTCGTCTGCCCGCCTGCCTGCGTGCAGAGCGGCTCATGTCATGTGGTCAAACAGCAATAGTAGATTTCTAGTAGTTGTCTTTGCAGCCAGGCAAAAAAGGGCTCTCCTGCTCGGACAACAAAGCAGCGCGCCACCTCCATGCGCAACCATCCCTGAGCCACACATATTTGCAACGTAATTCCAACGTAATTCCAACGTAATTCCAACGTAGTGCGAGAAAATAGTAGATTATGAAATGGAAAAATTAGAGATAGTTCTTCTCCTGCAGCGCCTGCTGCTGCTCGGGCGGGATCTCGGTCCACAGCGCCGCCTTGACAGAGTCGTCGAGCGACCCGATGGTCTTCTTCATCGCCTCGACCATCGCCGCCTCCAGCTGCTGCTCGAACGAGCACACCGCCAGGCCCTCAGCCAGCACCTTGACCAGGTGCTTGACCGCCACAGGGTCGTTGCCGCGCAGCAGCAGGTCCGGCTGCTCGCTCAGGATCTGCAGCAGATAGCTGTATGTGCCAGGGGCCTCCTCCTCGTCATTGGAGATGGGCAGCGCCTGGAACCACGCCTGCAGCACGCCCTGGGCGTCGGGCAGCTTGCCAGAGTGCGCGCGCAGCAGCTTGGCAATCGCCGCCACAGCGTTCTCGGTGGCATAGACGTTCTCCTCGCTGCGCGCGTTCGGGCTGCTGATGACAGCCAGCAGCGAGGGAAGCCCGACGCTGACCAGGAACTCGAGATAGGCGTCGCCGCCATACTGGGCCATGATTCCAATGCCGTAGGCGGCGGCCTGGCGCAGGTCAGGCGCACTGTCCTGCTGCACCGCAGTAACGATGGGCTGCAAAAAGTCGCCGGCAACCTGCCACGACGCAGGCCCGCCAAACTCGACCAGGTCGTCGAACACACAGATCGCCCACTGGCGAGCCGACGAGTCCTGCTCTGCCAGGTACTTGTGGGCGACATGCAGCAGCGGCTGCGTGAACTGCAGGTACTTCACGCCGTGTGTCTTGAGCACCGCGTGCACCGCCTTGGCCACCTCGTCGATCGTCAGGCCCTCAATCAGCTCCTCCTCGGCCAGCTGCTCCTCGTCGTCCTCGTCGAGCTCCTGCGCCTTGCGCGCCTCCTCGCGGTCCTTCATGCGCTGGTAGTACTTGTCCATCTGCTCAACAGCTGCCGCGGTGAAGTTGGTCATCTGCTCGTCGGTCATCGAGTTCTCGCCGACAATCTCCAGGCACTCGGCGAACGAGTTGAACAGCTGCAGCGTGAACGTATCGTCTTCCTCGTGGGCCAGCACAGAGATGTACTGCGGGCAGATCGAGCTCCACACTTGGCGAAGCGAGTCGATCTCGCCAGCCAGCTTGACCGACGCCAGGACCGGCGGCACTGCGGCGGCCGCAGCGGTGCGCACGCCCTCGTGGAAGTAGAACTTGAACAGCGGGATCAGAATCTCCAGAATCTCGGCCGCATACGACACAAAGTTGGCGCCCATGTCCTTGGCGTACGAGATGATCAGCTCAACCGCGGTGCACTTCTCTTCCAGCGTGCTGGTCTTGATGCCGATCTGCTGTCCGCCAAAGCTGGCAAACTCCCAGCCGTCCTCGGCCGAGTAGTTGGCCTCTGCGTCCTCGCCAGACTCCAGGATCGCAAAGTCGGGCTGCAGCTTGGCCGAGGCGATCAGCGGCGGCATCACAACAGGCAGAATCGGCGCAAAATCGGCGCCCATGATCTTGCACAGGCGCGCCCATGCCGCCTGCAGGTAGCTGGCCTGGGGATCATCCGGGTCGGTGACCGACTGCTGCGTGGCAGTCAGCAGCTCAATGAACCGCTTGGCATCCGGCGAGAACACCTCCATGCCAACGGCCAGCGCAATGAAGGTCGCGCACTCCATGGCCTTTCCGCGCAGCAGGCGGTGCTCGACGTCGGTGGCCTGCTCCAGCACATTGAGCAGCATGGGCATGATGGTGCCATAGTACTTCTTGAACCGCTCCTGCGCATTGTCGGCAAGGGTGGCAATGGTCGTGATCGCCTGCTCCTGCACGTACCGCTTGTTGGACTCGAGCATCAGCATCAGGCGCTGGAACAGAGTGTCCAGGTACGGGTCCAGCACGCGCTTGTTGGCCTCCTCGGCAAAGTTGACCATTGCCGCAGCAGCGTGCGTCTGGACACGCGGGTTGGCCGCGTCCTCCATGGTCGGGATCAGGCTCGACAGGACCAGCTGGTGGTGCTGCTCCTGCAGCGTGGGCGCATAGTCGGTGGCCATCTGCCCGATGCAGTTGCACACGGCGTAGCGGACACGGGGATGCGGGTCCTGGAAGTACGGCACAATCAGCTCCAGGATCTTCTGCAGCTCATGGCGCATGATCTTGTAGCAGCCCTCGCCAATCGACGAAATGGCCATCAGCGCAGCGTGGCGCTGGCTCCACTCCTGCGAGCCCAGCATCTGCGGGATAAAGTTGAACGCAATCGGCAGCAGCTGCTTCCCGCCCAGCGCAATCGCCAGACGGTCCATCGACTGCTCGCCGAAAACGTAGTTCTCGTCATTGTCGCTGTCCTCCAGTGTGTCCGTGGTGTACCACTCCGGCTCCTCCTCGATGCTGCTCATCATCTGCATGCACACCGGCACGATCGACTGGCAGAACTGCGTGTTCTTGCGGCACATGCCCGGCGACGACTCGGCCAGCGTCACCAGCAGCTCAATCGCTGTTTGCCGTGTTGCGTTCTCAAACTCGTCGTTCTTGCCGATCTCGGTCGAGAAGGTGATCAGGTTGCTCAGCACGCTGCGGAACAGCTTCGGCGACTCCTCCGCAGGCTCGATCAGTGCCGACAGTGCCTCGACCAGGTTGGCCTCGTCCTTGTCGCGCAGCAGGGGCTCCAGAACGCTGAGCATGTGGGGCACCATCGTGGCCAGCGCCAGGCGCTGCTTATCGTCGGCAGACAGGATATACGCCACTGCCGCCTTCAGCGCAGCCAGGCGCACGCTGGCGTCCGAGTCCTGGAAGGCGCCGATGAACGCGCTGTTGACAGCATCAGCCGGCTGCTTGGCCAGCAGGTACGGGCACAGGCTGAAGATGCGGTATGCGCTTTCGCGAAGCAGCGCATTGCCGTCCTGGGCGCAAGAGTACAGCGCAGGCAGCAGATCCGGCCACTCGCCCTGGGCTAAAGAAATCAACACAAATAACAATGCAATTGTTGAGCGGTGCAGTTGTAATACGCATCCGGTTTTGTTTTGGCTTTTCTTTTCTGGGCAATCCGTGCCTGGAATTCATGGCTGCAGCGATGGCTCGAGTGTCAATGGAAAAGGCCCGCCTGAAAGCAGGTTGGCCTGCCACCCAAGATTCTCGCTCCTCCATCCCCCAAACAAGAACAGCGCTGCTGTGGCAAGCAGCACAGCAAAAAGCCTTTCTCGCCAGTACTAACCTTCGTCGTTGTTGATGTCGGCGATGGTGTCGCACACCTTGTGCCGGGCTGACCGGTCAGTCTCGTCGCACAAGGCACCAAGCAGCTCGCCCTTGACGCTGGCACGCACATCGGCCGGCACCTTGCTCCACACCGTGTACGCGTCCTCCTTGCTGTCGGTTCCAGGGGCATCCTGCAGCGCAATGCGGCGCAGGAGCACCGACGCGAAAGCGCGGGCCTGCGCATCGGGCGCCTGGTGGATCAGGTAGGCAAGGCTGCCCACCACCACCTGCGGCTGGGTCATAACCCACTCGTTGGTCAGCGCGGCCTCGGCCTGCGTACGCTCCGTGTTGTCAGACGACATGAGGCTGCCCATCAGGGTCTGCAGCTGCGCAGCTGACTGAGAAAACTGGCTCATTTTTGTTTGGTGCTTGGAGAGGAGAAATGTCGCTTAACAGCTGTGAAATGTACAAGGAAGAGAAAATGTATATAAATTTTGAGCGTAGGAGCAAGTGCAGAAGAATGGCCCTTTCCTAGCGTACACTGGTTTGGTGTTCCGGCAAAGCCTACGTCAAAAGATAATATAGTGGAAGTTGGTAAGGAGTGCTTGGAGCGAGAAGGAAAAAGAAAGGGGACCTCGGTCGCCTTCGGCCGCATGTCCTGCTGCTATGACTGGAGGCATACATATTCGCCCCTCGAGTAAAATTTTTTACCTTCAACATAGTCGCCTATCATCCTCAAAGAGAGCTGATCTGCAGGGAGTAAACTTGATGTTTGTTGATTTCTGAGACCGGATTGAATTGGGCAGCGCAAACGCTACTGGGCGCTCGGGAAAGTGGTAAACACTACATGCAGCCTTGGAATGGACTTTTTTGCGGAGAGACCGCTAGAAGGCAGGCATTGCCACCTGCAACTGACTGTCGCCGGTGTTTCTCTTCCTTGGATATTTTTTCTTTGCTTTAACTCTGCTTTTTTCTCCCTTCCTTTTTCGCTCTGACAATGTCTGACTATGAGTCTGATGGTTCGGCGTTTTCGCTGGGAGATAGCGTAAGTATCGCGCTACTATTGGAGAAAAAGCATGCGCATTGACGCTCACCGATTAAGCAGCAGCGGGCCTGGACGCGTATACTAAAAGGGGTTCATGCGCTATTGTTCGACGCGTATTTGACTGTAGCCTGTCCGCCCCAAGGCTAAACCGGCGGCTGTGAGGAAGGCCCCTGCCAAAAAGACTGGCAGCAAGCAGACAATCGATGATGTGTTTGCCGACTACGCGACCGACAGTGGCAACACTAGCGCCAGCGCCAGGCGAGAGAAGGTCGAGGACATTTACAAGAAGAAGACGCCGCTTGAGCATATCCTGCTGCGCCCTGACACGTACATTGGTTCAGTCGAGCCCATCGATGCAGACATGTGGGTCATGGACATGTCCACCAAGCGCATGGCGTACCGCAAACTCACCTACACGCCCGGCCTCTATAAGATTGTCGACGAGATTCTGGTCAATGCCGCCGACAACAAGGTGCGTGACCCGACGATGCGGAAGATCGAGGTGACCATCAACAAGGAGACTGGCGAGATATCGGTGCTAAACGACGGCAAAGGGATTCCTGTCGAGATCCACAAGGAGGAGAAGGTGTACGTGCCAGAGATGATTTTCGGGCACCTCTTGACCTCATCCAACTACAACGACGACCAGAAGAAGATCACCGGTGGACGCAACGGCTACGGCGCCAAGCTGTGCAACATCTTTAGCACCGAGTTCACTGTCGAGACTGCGGATTCATCGGAGAAGAAGAAGTACAAGCAGCTGTTCACTGACAACATGAAGACGATCAACAAGCCGTCGATCACAAAGTATAACAACAAGAGCGAGTACACCAAGATCTCGTTCAAGCCCGACTTTGCAAAGTTCAACATGACGCACCTCGACGATGACACCGTAGCACTGATCACGCGCCGTGTCTACGATCTGGCTGGAACCATCCCTGGTATCAGGGTCCTGCTCAACGGCGAGGTCATTCCGATCAGGAACTTCAAGTCTTACGTCGAGCTGTATCTGCTGCCGCCGGTAAACAGCGAAGAGCCGGGTGGCATAAAGTCGCAGGACATCGTCTACAAACGGTTCAACGACCGCTGGGAGGTTGCGTTTGCCGTGTCCGAGGGGCAGTTCAACCAGGTCAGCTTTGTCAACAACATCAACACTGTGCGCGGCGGCACCCATGTCAATTATATTGCCGACCAGATCGTCAAGAACTTCATTGCGACGAACAAGAAGAACAAGGTTAACATCAAGCCGCACCAGGTCAAGAACAACATATGGCTGTTTGTCAACAGCCACATCACCAACCCGGCATTTGACTCGCAGACCAAGGAGACACTAACCCTGCGCGTATCGGCCTTTGGCTCAAAGTGCGAGATTACTGATGACTTCATGAAGGGCGTGGCCAAGTCTGACCTGAAGGATATGGTTGAGATGATGGTCAGGCGCCGCGAAGAGCGCGACCTCAAGAAGACCGACGGGTCGCGCACCAGCCGGATCACGGGCATTGACAAGCTCGATGACGCCAACATGGCTGGCACAGCCAAAAGCAAGGAGTGCACGCTGATTCTGACTGAGGGAGACTCTGCCAAGGCGCTGGCTGTGGCTGGACTGGGCGTTCAGGGACGTGACAAGTTTGGGATTTTCACGCTGCGCGGAAAGCCGCTCAATGTGCGCGACGCGTCTGCCCGGCAGATCGGCGACAACCAAGAGTTCACCAATATCAAGCGGATCATGGGACTCAAACACGGCGCCAAGTATTCGTCAGCCGACCAGCTGCGCTACGGTCATATTCTCATCATGGCCGATCAGGATGTCGATGGCAGCCATATCAAGGGCTTGCTTCTAAACATGTTCGACTCGATGTACCCGGGCCTGCTCGAGGTGAATGGCTTCATGCAGCAGTTCATCACGCCCGTCGTGCGCGCTACTAACAACCGCAACAAAAAGCTGATCCACAACTTTTACACCGAGGCAGAGTACAAAAAGTGGTTCGAGAGCGAGCCCAACGCAGCCAAGAACTGGACGATCAAGTACTATAAGGGTCTGGGTACGTCGAAGGAGGCCGATGCGCGCGAGTACTTCAAGAAGCTCGACTTCCACCGCAAGACCTTTGCCCCTGCACAGTCTGAGGATCGCCGCCTGCTCGACATGGCGTTCAACAAGAAGAAGGCCGACGACCGCAAGGAGTGGCTGGCCTCCTACCAGCCGGGAGAGTGGATCGACAACAACCAGACATCCGTCAGCGTCCAAGAGTTCATCAACAAGGAGCTGGTTTTGTTCTCAATCGATGATAACAGTCGGTCTATCCCATCGGTTGTCGATGGTCTGAAGCCTGGTCAGCGTAAGATTCTGTGGACATCGCTAGTCAACAACATCAAGAGTGAGATCAAGGTTGTAGCGCTTCAGGGAAAGGTCACTGAGAAGGCAGCCTACCACCACGGCGACCAGAGTCTGGTTGCCACCATTGTCAACATGGCCCAGGACTATGTCGGCAGCAACAACATCAACCTGCTCGTGCCCGAAGGAAGTTTCGGTACTCGTCTACTCGGCGGTAAGGATGCTGCCAGCGCTCGTTACATCTCGACATTCCTGAGCGCGATCACACGCTCGATCTTCCACAAGAACGATGATGCCTTGCTCGAGAACCTCACCGATGACGGAAAGGTCGTTGAACCGCGCTGGTATGTCCCGGTGATTCCAATGGTCTTGGTCAACGGTGCGGACGGTATTGGTACAGGATGGAGCACGTCGATTCCGAACTACAACCCGACCGACATTATAAACAACATTCGTCGCTTGATGCGTGGCGAGGAGCCGGAGACTATGGTACCATGGTACCGTGGGTTCCGCGGCATGATCGAGCGCGTGAGCTCCGACCGCTTCCGCACGCTGGGAACCATCGAGAAGATCTCTGACGACCAGCTGCACATCTCTGAGCTGCCGATTCGCGTGTGGACCGATACATACAAAGCGCTGCTGAACACATGGATGACCAGCGACAAGGGCCCTGCGATCATCAAGGACTTCCGCTACAATTCGTCGACCCTCACGGCTGACATTGTGCTGAAGCTGACGCCCGACCAGATGCAGAAGGCCGAGGCCGAGGGCTTCGACAAGCGGTTCAAGCTCTCATCAACCATTGCCACGTCCAACATGGTGTGCTTTGACCGCGAGGGCCGGTTGCGCAAGTACGGGTCGGCAGAGGAGATTATCTCAGACTTTTACTCGCTCCGCCTGCGCTACTATCAGCTGCGCAAGGAGAAGCTGGCTGAGCAGCTGGGCCGCGAGCTGCAGCGTGCCGACAACCGTGCCCGCTTTGTGCTTGAGATTATCCAGAAGAAGCTGGCAATCAACAACCGCAAGCGTGCCGACATCATTAAGGACCTGCGTGACCGCGACTACACGCCGATCCCCAAGGAGGTCAAGGTTCGCGTTGCCGGCGATCTGGACTCCGAGGAGGCTGCTGACCGTGCTGCATCCGAGGATTCGTCAGACTACGACTACCTGCTGTCGATGCCGATCTGGAACCTGACGCTCGAGAAGGTGCAGAAGCTACTGCAGGAGAAGGGCGACATCCAGCTCAAGTTGGAGCAGCTCCTGGCCAAGACTCCGACCGACATCTGGAATGAGGATCTGGATATTGTCGAAAAGCAGTGGAACGACATGGTTGCAGAGTATGAACAGCGGCTGCTTGATGACGAAGAGGATCGCCGCAACCAGGAGGGTAGCAAGGGCAAGGGCAAGGCCCGCGCGCGTGCCAGAAAGACCACGGTGACCACAGCAACAACAGCAATCGCTGGTGCCAAGCGCAAGGCGGCTACAGCGGTGAAGACCGAGGACAATGGCGCCGGACCATCGCAGCCAGCGGCCAAGCGAGCCAAATCCATCTCGAGCGTGAGCAAGACGGCTGCGAGGAGACAGGCTAGCACCAACGGTACTACCAATGATGCATCGGAGATGGATATAAAGCCGTCAGTTATCAGCCTAGGCTCAGACCTTGAAGACAGCGACGACGACTCCAAGAACTTGATTCTGAAACGGGTGGTGGCCAGGCCGAAGCTTGGGGCAGGCCGGCAGACTACTCTGAGCGATATGTTCTCGTCGAGGAAAGCCACTGTCGCGCCACCGGAGTCGTCAAGAGCGACAACAAGTGCAGCATCGACTTCAAGAACATCGCCTGCACCGACAGCCACTCCAGCAGCTGCAGCTCCCAAGAAGCGTGTTCTGAAGCGAAGCAAGATTATTGACAGCGACGATGAAGACAACGAGGTCTTTAAGAATGGAAGTGACGAGAGCGACGACGAGCCTATCTCACCAATCAAGCCACGGGCCCGTGCACCGCGCGGCCGGGCCAGCGCAAACAAGCCTGTCTATGTGAACATCTCGGAAGATGACGACGACAATGACGACGCTAGCGATAACTTCGACGACGACGACGATGACGACTTTGAGATGGATTAGTCGGCTAGCCTATCTTCTTGTTTTATCTCTTTTTACTTTCTACCACGAGAGCTTTGTCCCAAAGATTGGCTGGGGTCGCGACCCATTGAGAGGCGGATCAGAGTCCATGGCGACTATTTCCCGGCGGGAATTGCGCACGTGCCTATTATCCGGAAATTTTCAGAATATGCGTGAAGCAGATGTTCCGACAAGGCTGGTCGCTGCTAGTGGAAAAGGCAGGCCGTGCTTTTGTGGCATCGACGTTTCAGCCTGCTTTTAGGAACACCGGTGGTGGTGGCTTCTGCCGATTCCTTAGTCATTGTGCGAGCTTGCCTCGACGTTCCATCCGGAAAGTTCGCTGGTTCATTAGGCCGGAGACAGGCTGCATTGGCCACACATGTTCCGAGACACCGCCTCCCCCACTACTGCAATTGTCAGGTTCCTTTTGCATGCCGTCCGACAGGGCAATATTTGCAGTACGAGGGAAAATAGAAGCGTGTCCCTTGTCCAATCCACCGGGGCAAGAGAGCATTCCCGACACCACCCCACTTTCCCTTCAGGACCACTTCTGTCGCGCAAGAGGATTCCATACGCAAGCCAGGCTCTGCTCCACAGTTTTTTATTTGACGTATTCAGTCTACGTAGCACTGCTTTAGTTTACTTTTCCAACCTTGCGTATTTCCAAAGATGGCATTGAAGTACGGGTTTCTACAAGGCACGTTCGGGCTTCCGTACGGGGGATACTGTGTACAGCCCCGCACGCTCGCCGATATCCTTTTGGACGCCAGCAACCAGCACCTCAGCATGTTCTGCGTAACCGGCACCTACGCCGAAGTGCTTGCCTGGCTCTCCCGCCAGGACGACATCATGGTGGCTAACCATCACTGTACACAGGACACATACACGCACGACCTGGTCGTCGAGCTCTACACACACAGCTCACGGCTCAAGCGACTATTCAAGGGCCTTAGTGGCACCGACGTGCAGTTGGTCATCCGGATTGCACGCACCTGGGACCGGCGCCTAAACAGAACATCGCAGGACTTCAGGCCGCTGGTGAAGATTATTGTGCCTGCGGGCATTACGTTGAAGGAGATCTCGGAGAAGATGAGGACGTCAGCACCCGATTCTGTGGTCGATGCGACAGCAGACAAGGGCCTGCTGAGTGTCGTGCTGGAGAGGGTGTCAACAAGAGACTCGATGCAGTGGCGTGAGGTTCGTGCATCGATGGAGCCGCGGGAGCAGATGGAGGTGTGCGATACCCGCGGGTCGCAGGAGTCGAGCAGCAGGGTCAGGTTCTTGCTGCCAGTGTACCGACGCTCGGAGCAACCACCACCAGCATATGCAGAGTAATTTTATTTTAATGGGATATTGTGAAACGCTCTTTCTACCCTTGGGCCAAGTGCGCGACGCGCGACGATGCCATCTGTGTAGAGCTTGTTTGTCTTTTCAGACAGCTGCAGGTCATGTGCGTCAACGACACCAAACACTCTTATTGCTGGGAAAAGCAGCGATTTGCTAGTGTATTTGTCTCCGGGAACTGGGCCTGTCCACTAGCAGATCCCTTTTTCGCAGGCTGCTGCATTTCCATGGTGCATGTGCCCCTCCGACTCGTGCAGACAGAAGACGTTCTGACCTTGGCAAAAAATACTCCGGGAAAGATATCATCAGGATGCCAGACAGTCTGCTTGATTCCCGACTTTTTACTGCATATCCTGTTTGGATATCTGACATGGGATTTGTGTGAGAGGATATCCTCCGTTGGCTTAGCCAAAGACAATTTGGAGGTGCATATCGTCTAGCTCGTTCTGGCCCACTTGCATCCCCTTCTCGCATATAGTGTGGAAATGGCGAGTGGCATAATGCCCATACGCTGTAGAAGAAAGTTCCAGGAACCGGGTCTGATTCAATCCAGCCATTGTGGCGAATTTGGAAACAATAGGTCGTGACTCTTTCCAACCGACCAGCCTGTCGTTCTAAAGGAAGGAACCGGGCCCAGCCCCTTCCAGCTACGTCCCTTAAACATTTGTTCGGCACCTCAGGCCTCGGGAGCTTACGTGATTGTATTTTTTCTGCCTTGATCGCTGCAGGCCAGCTATAGACAAAGGCACAAGATGGTACTGGAATATTTCTGCACACAATGACGTTGCGTGCAGAAGCTCGTCTGTCTGGGCACTTGACGCAAAGTGGAGGTGCAAGTGTGATCAATTTTGCACGGCAATATAGTGCGGAGGGGGCAACATGCCGCAACCAATTGAGCTTGTTTTTGTGGACAGGTGCTCCAGAAAAGCACTTGGCGGAAGCCAGAGAAACCGCCCTTTAGGCCAACCTGTAAATGCATTTCTCGAATGGGCGGATAAGTTTGACGTCGGGGGAGCGTGTATAAATAGGTGTAGAGTCTGTCCATCAGACACAAAACCTCTTTTTCCACCCACCCCCGCACAACAGCAATATTGGTTTCTTTTCTCCACAACACTTTCCAAGCTCCGCACTCGTTATTGGAACCATGCCCGTGTATACCTGCCGTGAATGCCAAGTCGTCTTCGATAGCAAAATCTGGTACGAAGGCCACTTGCTGCGCACACACGATACCCCTATCGAGAATGCGCACCCCAAGCCTGAGGATCTCTCTACATCGCCTGCATCGTCAACTGACTCTACGCTGATGGAGCAGGCGCACAAGGCACCGCTGAACCGCTGGTCACCGAAGCGCCTTTTCAGACGCCTGTCCTTGGGAAGCGCATAGCTCCTTTTGAAGCCTGTTTCTTTCTTGTATAAACCAACTAAACAAACCACTTTGAGCCCCTTACCAGGAATACCCGAGAGTGTATTGACTATCATGCCATCATGGTGCAGATGCTGGCTGGAGGAAGACCATATACCGACATGTCCCCGCATGTACCGAGTGAATTGTCTTCCACATGACATCCTTTGGAAGGCTGTCTATTGCATTTCAATTGGTTGGAAGTGTAGGTAAGCACCGAGTCTACCGTGATTTTCACCACCGAGCAGCATGCATCTTTGGCTGCCGAAAGCATTTCTTAGCGCACAATCTGATGAGCGGATCATCAGCGACACTTGAGGGGAAGCCGCGTCTAATATTGCCATTCGGGCACTTCACCCTCATACTTTGTGGAATAAGGGGATGTATAACACTACAGAATGGGAATAAAGGCCTCCAGAGGGCCGGAAATAGTAGCCAATATGCTCATCCTCAGCTTCTCTCCAATATCCATAGTACGATCAGGGGAATAACACAGTAACCAAATATCTTTTTTGTGGAAATTCATATTGGCAGATGCGAAACAGCAAAGAGGTACATTTCTCGAATATAGAACCAACGTATGGGTGGGAAAGCTCACATATAAAGTCAGCGCTGGCAGGAAGCACAGCTCTCGACTATCAGCAAAGCTTCTAAAACAACTTTCCTCCATTAGCTGAACGAAAAGCCCAACTACTCCATATTCACTCCAATCCACTAGCCATGCAGTTCACCACCGTTCTTGCCTTCCTCTTCACCACAGTGTCCGCCCTGCCTGCCCTGGAAATCGGCACGCTCCTTTTGAACCAGGAGCTGGCCGAGCGCACTGCAATTGCGAAACCGCGAGGCACTGCTGCGTGATTTCCTCAACCGCGACGACACACTGGGCTCCGACCTCATCCTGGCTAACAAGCACGGGCTTACAGACAACGCCGTCGGCATAACGAATGAGCAGGCGGTGACTATCCAGAACCAACTGATTGCAGCAGCGCAACCTGGAGGCCGTTGCAGCAATTCTGGCTGCCCAGGCCGGTATGCCGGCGCCCGCTGGTATTCAGCCGGCTGCGCAGCATGCAGTGGCCACATTCGCGGCCCAGCCCGTTGTGGTGCAGACGCACGCGCCTGCGCCTATTGTAGTGCAAACCCACGCGCCTGCACCTATCGTGGTGCAGACACAAGAGGCTGCACCTGTGTTCCAGGTGCCCGAGACTGCTGCAATCATTGTCGATACAAAGCCGCATGCCAAATCAGCCAGGCCGGTTTACCGCCATCTTGCGCTGCACACTGCCTATTGCGCTTTAAATTCCGGGAAACTAGCTGATATTATTGCTACTGGGGAGGTTAATTTTCCCTCATTCCCCGCTTCTTGTTACGACATTCTCTGATTATGAAAGCGATATGGCTTAATGGTTTTAATACATCACTACCAATGATCCTTGCATATATTGAAAGAGCTGTACATGGAATCTACTCGGATTTGGCTTTAGGACGGAGCAGCTCTACAAGATGGGATAATTCGGAAACAAAAAGCATTAGTCACTTGCTTCACTGGTGCTGTCTAGTCGGTCCATCGGCACAGCCTCGTATGTGGGTTCTATATTTGTAGCGCAAAAAGATGGTGGGAGAACAAAAATATGTTAGAAAAAAAAAGCAGGCGAATAAAAATAAAGTCGTCGTCGGGTCGGAAGGTTCAAGGGCACGGGACAAGAGTTGTTGAGGAAATAGTACATGGTGGAAGAGGGAAGAGAAGGGGACCTTGGCAGCACACAAGGGGAGAATCGAAAGACCTATCCATGATACTCGCCTTTGCGCTCCATCATCGCGTCGAATCCATACGCAGCACTGCCTTGGGTGACAATGCCCAGCACAAGCCCGGCACACATCTTTGACGCAAACTTGTCGAATCTTGTGAAGAAGGCCAGGATATAGAATATCTGCCAATGGTGCAGGTGCACACGGTATCGGTATATCGGCAGGGGTCCGTCAGTCTCGACGTTCAGGTAATGCAGGTTTTTGAGCCGCTGCTCGATAATCTTGTGCTTCTCCTCGCGGGTCATGGTGTTGATACGCTCGCGGTTCGAGTTGTCAATGGGCATGTTGAGCCGCGCCGAGCTGGCAAACGGCCCATCCGAGTGGTTGCCGGTGGTGCTGGGCGAAATGGCATTTGGCGAGATGGCACTGGGATTCACGTCGCTGTTGTTGAGCGAGCTGCGGGACTGCGCAAACTGCGCCTCTGCGTAGCGCTCGGCACGCTCGACCAATTGGATATGCTGAGCGCGCTGCTCCTCCTGGCGGCGGCGACGGCCATCGCCGCTGCGGCGTGTGAACAAAACCAGGGCAAACCTGCGCAGCATGCGTTCGATTCCAAGACCCTCAGGACAATTGTCGGCGCAATAGTGGTGTGCAGCCTTGACAATGGCGCCTGCCCACACGCTGGCCGTTGCCAGCACGAACAACGGGAGGTACCATTCGATAATGCCGGCGCGCGCCGCCCAGTGGATGTGGAAGCCAGCGGCCACCAGAACCACCGCCAAGCCTGCCAGTGTCACCGCCCAGGCCGGCTTCGACCAGTCCCGCCAGCCGGGCAGACTCACGCGCATGAACGGAATTTCCACTAGCGCCGAGTATCCCAGGATCCCGACAAAATAGAACACAAGTGTGACCCAGCTGAACGTGTGCGAGTAGTTGCCTAGCGTGAAGACTATGTACGAGTATATCAGGCTGTTGGTGATGTCGTCGAAATGATCGACCAAGCTCTTGAAGTCGCGCTCGAGATCGAAGAAGGCAGCTACGAGTCGGTATACGAGGGGCCCGGCAACGGTGAACATAACTGTGAAGAGGATGTAGCGGACAAAGTGGAACGAGACCAGGGTTGCTGCCCCGCTGTACGCGTCGTGCTGCAGGTAGCAGCCGTCCAAAAAGCTGTGGGTTGTTGGCACCGTCTCGTTTCCCATGGCCGCTCGATGCAAAATAAGATAAAGACAAAGGCAATGCGCCAAGAAAATAAAGAAGCAGCGAGTCCCAGAGATGAGAGAACGCGCCTGTGATCTGTACACTCCGCTGTACAACAAACTCGAGCCTCTTGATCGTGATTTGCATTTGCGGAGAAACAAGCTGGAAAACTAATTCTGGAATCCCCGCTTGCTTGCAATGACGTGGGCAAGTCTACTGCTGCTCACGAAGCGCAGGCCTTGTTCTATGCTCTTCCCAATTGCTCTACTCATACTTTTTGAAATCAACGATGCTTATTCGAATTAGGTCGCCCGAGGGCATGCACCGCGTCGAGGTCAGCGGGTCAGACACGCTCGCGCAGCTGCTGGCCAAGGTTGCTGACCGCTATGAAGGCCAGCTCGGCCAGCGACATCCTTCTAACACAGGACGCAGCAGGAAAGCAAATCATGGCCGAGTTCGAGCTGACAATGCCGCAGCTGGGGTTGAAGCACGGCGACATGCTGTATGCGCGAATCGCAGCATCGGCGCGGCCCAGCGCTGAGCCGTCGGCGCAGGAGCCGGCAGATACGGCGTCGGTCTTCTTTCAGCAGGACGAAGTAGATAGTCAGTTGGAAAAGGACGATGGCAAAATCAAACGCAAGCGTGATGGCAACTTTTGCAAGCACGGCGACAAGGGCATGTGCGAGTACTGCTGGCCGCTCGAGCCGTTCGACGACGGGTACCTGGCACAGCACAAGATCAAGCACATGTCGTTCCATGCATATCTGCGCAAGACGCTGGTGGACCAGAAGGTCACGGGTGATATCAGCCATGGACCGCCGGCGAAATATGCCGCTGCCGCTGGAGGATCCTGACTTTGGCGTCAAGGCCGACTGCAAGAGTGGACATGCACCGTGGCCGGAGGGTATCTGCACCAAGTGCCAGCCGTCGGCGATCACACTGATGCGGCAGCGGTTCCGGATGGTGGACCATGTGGAGTTTGCGCACCAGGAACTGGTGGAGCGGCTGCTGGCGTTCTGGCGCGCGACGCGGTGCCAGCGGTTCGGCTATCTGTTTGGGCACTACGAGCGGTACACGGAGGTGCCTTTGGGCGTCAAGGCGGTGGTGGAGGCAGTGTATGAACCCAAAGCAGGCGTGGGACGTGGATGGCATCAAGCTACCGCTCGAATCTGAGGAACACACCCAGGAGATGGAGCGCGCAGCCGAGGCTGCCACTGCATGTGGGCTGCAAATCGTCGGCATGGTGTTCACGGACCTGGAGCCAGCGGATGAAGCTGGCAAGGTGTTGTTCCGGCGGCATGGCAACTCGTACTTTTTGACATCGCTTGAGTGCCGGCTGGCAGGCGTACATGCAGAACAAGTACCCGAGCCGGTGCCGGTGGGCGCGTGGGGGCCATTTCGGCAGCAAGTTTGTCACAGTGTGCATCAGCGGCAACCAGGACCAGGACGTGGAGATGACCGCATGGCAGGTGTCGAGCCAGGCGATGGCCATGCAGAAGGCAGACCTGGTGGTGCCCAGCTCGGTGCCTTCGAAGTTGTGTGTGTTGGAGGCAACCAAGACGCGGTACGTGCCAGACATCTTTTACAAGTACACCAACGAGTACAACCTGCCGGTGACTGCCAACGCCAAGCCGGCATTTCCCATCGAGTACCTGCTGGTGAACCTCACATACGGGTTCCCGAAGCAGCCGATGGCCAAGTTCCGCCGTCCCGAGCCGTTCCCTATCGAGAACCGCGAGCATATGCACGAGGTGCAGACCCCAGCACCTTTGCGCTCGCGCATCCAGGAGGCAGTGGCCGACCCGGCCAAGATTGCCGCTGTGCTCTCGGACTTCCACCTGCTAGTCTACCTTGTCAGCCTGGACATCTTCAGCAAGGACGAGCTCAAGACTCTCGGCAGGAATTGCAACCGACCCCGAGTACGCTACTGAGGGCATGCAGCATCTGCAGATGGCGAGTGGATGGCAGACACTGAGTATGATGCTCGAGGCTGCAGAAGCTGCTGGTCCTGCGCCGTCGACCAGTGCATCATCGACGGGGCTGGACCGATTCTGCAGGCGCTTCAGCCCCTCCGCCGGCGACCAGCGGCGGAACGTGGGCGTGCCGCCACTGCACTTTTGAGAACACGTCTGCCAACGACTCGTGCGAGATGTGTGCGCTGCCCAGGGATTAGTGAAAAGTTTGGTAGATGCCATATTAATGTGAGGTGTGATGTAGGCTGAAATATGAGAACGGCGATGTAGGCCCTCTTTTTTGCGATTTCACATATATTTTTCCATTCTTCTCATAGTACCAACGGACGTCAATGGCAAAGCAGTACCGGAACATTGGCGAGGACGTGTGGAAGAACAAGGTCGAGAAGGTCGTAAGTGTCAGTCTGACAGAGACGCACGCCCTAGATAAAAAAAAACCAAAGAGACTGCTGCTCTAAAAGAAAAATGCCTCTAGAATGCCGAGCTTTTTATTTTCACGTACGGCTCGCTGGTGGTGCAACTGGTCAAGGACTACGAAGACTACCAGGCTGTGAACAAGCAGCTGGATAAGCTCGGCTACAACATCGGCGTGCGCCTAATCGACGATGTGCTGTCCCGTACCAGCCTGGACAAATGCAAAGACATGCGCGAAACCGCCGAGGTGATTTCAAAGGTCGGCTTCCGCATGTTCCTGAACATTGCGCCGTCGGTGTCGGCGTGGTCGACGGACTCCAAGGAGTTCTCGCTGATCCTCGACGACAACCCATTGAACGACTTTTGCGAGCTGCCGCCTCGGGCGGTGCAGGACGGGCTGTGGTACAGCAATGTTCCTGTGCGGCGTCATTCGCGGCGCCCTGGAGATGGTTGGGCTGCAGGTGAAGGTGGAGTTTGTCCGGGACGTGCTGAGAGGTGATGATGTGTCGGAGATTCGCGTCCGGCTGGAGAAGATGCTGGACGAGGAGGTGCCGGTGGGCGATGATTAGAATGTGGTGGGGGTTGCATTTTGCGAAATAAAACTCTATGCTGTCATTTTCTTCTTGGGCCGGGCGATGCCGTCGGGGCCGAATGCTTCCTCGGGCCGCACGCGCGTGCGGTAGTCCCAGAGCGGCGGCATGCGGTTCTTGATGAGCTCGTCGTGCGACATGCCGGCGCGCTCAATGCACAGCTCGTTGCCGCACGTATGCTTGTGTTTCTCTGCGCACTTTTCGCACTGCACAAACAGGAGATTGCAGCTGGTGTTGGCGCAGTTTGTGAACACATCGCAGGGCCCCCCGCACTGGTCGCACTTGGTCAGAATCTCGCTGGTGACTTCTTCGCCCAGCCGCTTGTCAAAGGTGAAGTTTTTGCCGTGGAAGATCGACTGCGGTGACTGCTGCTCGCGGATGTGTCTGCCATATGCGATTACCCCGCCCTTCAGCGTCTTGACGTTTGCGTAGCCTTCCGACTTGAGAATGGCACCGGCGACCGAGCACCGGATTCCGCCGGCGCAGTACATGTGGATTGGTGTGTTCTTGTCGGCGCACAGGTCCCGCACGACCGCCATTTCGTCACGGAACGTGTCGACATCCGGGCACACGGCGCCCTCGAACCGGCCGATCCGGAACTCGTAGTTGTTGCGCATGTCAATCAGCAACGGCTGCGCACCAGACTCCTTGATCTGATTCAGCTCGTTCTCCCACGCCTCGGGGCTCAGGTACTCGGGCTCATGCGCCAGCTCCTCCAGCCTGAGGGGCGCGCCCGTGGCCACCAGCGGCCTGACACGCACATGCAGAGCCTTGAACGACTTGCGGTGGTCGATTGCCCAGTTGAATTTAGGAATTCTCCCGCGGAACATCTGCGAGTCCTCGAGCCACTGCCGCAGCTTCAGCGCGTTCTCCTGCGGCACGCTGAGCTGCGCGTTGATCCCTTGCTCGCAGATGTAGATTCGCCCGACAATCCCCAGGTCCGTGCTCCACTCGTTCTGGATCTTGTCCCGCGCTGGCTGTACGTGCTCTGAGGGGATATTAAAGAAGCTGTAGAATGATATTGTCAGGAACCCGTCCGTACCTGCTGTCGGATAGGGCTGGTCTATGGCGGCTGGGTGCGGAGCGAGCGGGCCCTGGGATTTGTGCAGGTATGGCGATGAGCTGCTCCATATCCGTGAAGTGTGCATGGTGCAGGTCCGCTGTATAGCTGATTGGACGGTGCTGGCCTGGCAAAGTGTGCCAAGAGCCTGCCGCGATCGGCCGCCACAGTGGCTGTGCCGCCGATCTGCCCAAACCGAGGCTTCGGGGCACAAGCAAACGACTGAACATGGCCATGGTTGTCTTCACAGAATAGCACCTGAATTCAAAAAATAAAATAAAAATAAAATAAAAAAGCTGAGGAACGGAGAGAGATAAAGAACGACCACTACCGTTTATTTTTCGGTTCCTGAGTGAACATGGCATAGGATTTTTGAAATTAATTTTCAATGTAGTGGTTTGATCTAATCATAAACGTGCTGTGGTGAGGGGGAAGTGTACATGGATGATATGGAGGAATAAAAGCTAGGCGCTGGAGGTAATGACTATAGGTTCGGAGAGACCCGAGAACACTGCCTGTGCCGGCAGCGGGGCTGAATGCAATGCCACCGTTAGAGAATCCAGCATGCTGAACATCTGGGCCTGTATGCGGAACACCCCCGGCCGCCTTACAGTCAAGGCGTGGAACTTCGAATACCATCCTGTCATCAGAGATGCTTCGGAGACTGCGTGTTCGCACCATCGAGTAGCCGCTGTCCGCTTTCTGTCAGATCCAGATTTAGCGTGCCGTCCATGGACACCAGCGCTATGCTCATCACGTAGCCAGGAGCGTCCAAGGGATCCTGCCTTTGGGGTCTACAGGATTTTTTGCGCAGTTTCATTTTTGTTCCGTGGAAGAACAATTAGTGCAAATCGGAATGTCATGACAATGGCTAAAAAAAGACATGTTCAACGTGAACGTATTGGGGGCGGGGGATAGCACCTGTATTTCGTTTGGACCAAGAGGCAGATCTTTTCTGCGTTGTCTGGAACAGGGCTGGCTAGAAATACAGCATGCAGCACCACCATGTATAGTGAGATGCCTGTAATTTTCTTTCCTGCTTTTCGCCTGGAACGCTGGAATGGTCACGCAGCAGATGCAAGAACCAGCTCAAAAAGAGTGTCGGTGGGCTATTTATAAGTAGTCCCTGTTTGTTCGGGTCGCCAAAACGCCGGGAGGGGCGCCTGTCACGGATCCAGG
This sequence comes from Linderina pennispora, assembly GCF_002104995.1. Lineage (NCBI taxonomy): Eukaryota > Fungi > Kickxellomycota > Kickxellomycetes > Kickxellales > Kickxellaceae > Linderina > Linderina pennispora. Next base: position 520,742 of record NW_024468260.1, read on the forward strand.
TATAACATACCCGTATACTTACATGCCGTTTGTATCAAGCAGCTCAAGCGCTATTGTGATTGGACCCAGAGTCTCATCTACGATCCCGTACCGTGGTGTATCGAACGTACTCTGATAGCAGTGGTCAGCCATGCATACAAGATAACAGACCGTCTCTTGGATGTAAAAAAAATAAGTAAAAAAAAGAAGCTGGAAAATAGAAAAATAAAAGTGAAGGAATGGAATGGAAAAGCGAAAACCTGTGCTATCTGGGTTTGCCTGCAGGCTTTGCGAGCCCAGTTTCGTTTATATGTGGCGAGCGTAGGAAAATTAAAAATAGAGAGCACTGTTCACGCTCGGCAAAGACGAATCTCCTCCGATTGCCTTCCTCCCTCCCTCTCTTTTTCAATCCGTAAAGATAGCTGCGCAGCACAGGGATGCTAATAATGACTATCGACGCTCAAGATGCGCAAAGCACAGCTCGGGAGAGCCTTTAACCTATCCGCCAAAGGAACGGTGCCTGGGTATCAGAGTAATGCAAGAAACACGACTACTGCGCAACACCTGGGGGCGAAGATATGTCTGCCTTTGACAACAGATGCCTTCTTCCTGTGTCGCAGAAGCCTATCGCTACCCCCAAAAACAACAGGATAGTCACTCGTGAAACGCTCTTAAATGGCCACGGAATGCTGGCCACAGACGGAGCGCTCGATGGGTTTGTGCACCTTTTGTTGGCAGCAGACACTGCAGAAATGTCCGATGGGCCCAATAGCAATCAGCAAAAGCTGGCCGTTGTTCTAAGAAACAGAGGGCTGCCAGGACTCGGCTGGATTGGGATGGTTGCCACCACAGGCAGCACTCGGAACCGATACAGGTTTGGCCAGAAACCGTGCAACTTTACACAGGGGTCGCAGTCCTTGAGCGGCTACTGGCAATGGTCGGGCCTATCTCGGCCGAAATTAAAATGCAACTGCGCAAATGGCATGGCCGGGATATTCGCGGAAAGATTGCACCAGTGCTTTTACCGCTGGAAGACGAAAGGCTGCCGATCCTTTCTGTCAACAGATGAGTGGTGCGTGCTACTCCAGGCCTGTGTGCCTGAGTAGACCTAACAAGTTCACTGAGTACTGTAACACACGGATCGTGGCTAAGAAATCTTGGGCCGGGTCTGAGTTGTTTTTGCAAATAACGGAGGGGAAATGCTGCGCCGGGTTGCCAGCAAGGAATCGATGCTATGTTAGCAGGGAATCGGCTGCTGGTGGTTTTCTACCTTTGAGAGAAAAAGTGCGCTGCAGGCTTTCTTCCCACCCGCTCATTTGCTGTTTGCATTGCTATCTTTCGGTATTTTCAATTGACAAGCCAAGCGGCCTGGCTGTGGCTATTGCGCCATATAGGGACCATGTCCTGCCCTAAAATGGCGCTGTTCATTGCAGTTGCAGATTGTGGATGTGCCGGGGACTAGGGCACCAGGCGTGTCAGTCCAGAACAAGTGGGGGTGCCCTGTTTTGGCAAACCCAGGTTTTGCCATATATGTCCAGTTAGTCCCGAGACGCTGAAGGCAGGCAAGACGGTGCCCCGCTGCTGTAGCCACTGGCACATATAGCCACACAAGTAGCATAACAGCAGCACATATATGCGTGTGATCCGCTGATCTTTAAATCAAATCAGCCTTTATCTCGCGCATTTCTATGCGCTCCAAAAATGCCAGTCCTGCAAGCCGGATAGAGCACAGAAAAAAAAACAGCGACTGCGAATTCGCAGGGCTGGAATTGCCTCGCTTTCCTTATCCTTTTTCTTCATTTCACATCCCTCCAATCACACATTTACATTAACAAGGAGAATGTTCCCTCGTATTGTTGCCCGCTCCGCCAGCTCGCGTCTCGCGACCACCGCCTTCCGCCGGTTCGAATCTACCACAGCCAAGGCGGCCGAGTCTGCGGTCTCCTCGCGCCCCGCTGCCTCTGCGCCCAAGAAGAAGCGCGCTATTGGCGGGTTCCGCGGCGGCGTTGTCGGCTTCCTTCTGGGAGCCACAACCGCTGGTGCGTTCGGATTCGTGTACTTGATTGAGGAGTACCAGAAGGCTACGAGTCTTGTGCTGAGCTCGGTGGATGAGCTGGAGAAGTCATCGCTGAAGGTCAAGGAGTATGTGAAGAAGATTGAGGCAGTGGAGGCGGATCTGGCGAAGCTGCGGGCATCGAGTGCCACTACACAGCAGGTTGCGCAGCTGAAGGCTGACTGGCGCAAGCAGAACGTAAGTATACAAGGGATTGTGTGTGGAAGAGCATGGCGAGGAGCGTTGTGACATGTCGCTAAGTGCTTATGGAGGCCTTGTAGGATATTCTGGCGCGCGATCACCTCGAGCTGAAGGCCCACGTGTGGGAGATCGAGCAGGACGTTGACACTGCCCTTGGCCGGTCATCGTCGAAAAAGAACTAGAGTCTGGCATGGTGCTTCAAATATAGCGACACTTTCTTTACATCTGTTTGTTGCTCAACATGAAAGAGATGCGGTAAAATACATGCTACGTGGATGTCAGAGAATGAATCCGCCGCCGGTGTCTACATGCTCCTCCTGCTCCTGCTCCTGCCCTTCCTCCGATGAGGAGGATGTGTCGCTAGATGCTGCCTCCTTGCCTTTGCTTTTGCTCTTGAATGCAGCGCCTTGTGGCAGCGAACTCCTGGTGGCGAATGTGTCGTCGACCTCTTTCCGAACGCGCAAGGCAACCAGCAGTCTGCGCCATCGCTTGACCGCGCGCTTCTCTATAGCTGCTCTTTGCTGGGCGATCTTGTTATGTGTGCTCTCTGCCAGTGCATCGGCAACAAGTTCAGCAGAATCGCTGGGCACAACAACGCCACTGATGATGGGTGTGCTGACACCACGGCGGAACTCGAATCTCACGACAGCCTCTACGCAGTCAATGCCTAGATCCTTGCACAGCCGCTTGGCATCGGGATGTGGGATGTGTGCAGCGCCCTCAGGCAGCATAGATTCTGTGAACAGATCCAAGCGGCCATAGTCGTTTCTCGGCACCTTGCCGTCGGCAACCGGCGGCGGACGGAACAACTCCGTCTGCCACTCGCCAAACAGTGCGCTTACGGCCTCTACCCCCTGCGCTTCGCATTCCTCGACCTGCATTTTTGCGCGCGCAGTGACCGCTCGCTGCTTCACCGTCTTTATCGGCTGCTCGCCGGGCTTGACTGTGCGGCCCAGCCGCATCCACGCCATGGATGTGCGCAGTGCCTGGACGTTTTCGCGTAGAAACACCGGCTCCCCGCGCACAGTCCCAACTCGAGGCCCCTCTGGATACAGAATCTCGTTTTGCTTTAGATTGCGCTTCAGCACGTAGTGCGGATTGGAGGCAAAATCCGCAAGGCGCTTCGGCATGGCACTGCGGGCTTCACTGATGGCCATTTGCTCTTCCTCGCGATCATCGCGTTCGGTCTGGTCGGGGTTCTGCCACCGGTCCAGCCACCGGTCCCACCAAGACCGGCCATCCGAGCTGCTGGCTTTCAGACGCAGTTTGCTGGTAGTATTGACGAATTCTGCTGTGTATCGGCGTGTGATGTCGCGCACATAGCCAAGTGAGTCCAGACTAACAATGTACGCAAATTTGCACGGGGATGTCTTGGTGGGCCGCACGAGTTGCTTGGGGTTCTCGATGCTGGCGGTGAGTGGGTTGATTGGGACCCAGTTGTCCGGACAGAGGATCAAAGACCTCGCACCAGTACTGTGGCACGCCATCGTGCTTGGCCTTGGCCCTGGTTCTGGATGGGCTCGATTTTGCGCGCTTTCTCGCTGGGGACTGGTCCGAAGCGTCGGACAGGATCGCGCAGCCCTTCAAGAGCCTGGCTCTCGCTGACTGTCAGCTTCAGAGGCAGTGGCGAAATGCCTGCACAGAACCTGACATCAAACTTCAACGCCCGCAGCATACACGTCAGCAACATCGCCCTGTGCCATGGTCCTGGTCGCTCTCTTAGTCTCGATGAACCGGATAAATTGGTCCCCAATGCTTTGGCCCCGAGCCATGTCGGTCTCCCGGTATCGTAGCTTTGAGGGCGGTGAATGTCGCCAAAAAATAATGCAGGTCTGACGAGAACCACTCGAGCCTCAGTGTGAGCTTCACTGGATGCAGGTGCTCGTGCATGCGCTCGATGCTTGCAGCGGGGATCAGTGAGAATGCCCGCCCCAGGGTCTCCCCACTACATGCATAGTTCATGAGCTGCAAGGATGTGAGCATGCAGATCAGCTCGGCAATGTGCTGGCTGCGGCGCAGGATGCGTGCCCGCCTCGTCACCACTGGCCGGCGTCCTCGAGCTTTGAGCAGGCTCGGGGCTTCGCCAAAATCCAGCTCCACGGTACCCAGCTCAGGCAGATCATCCTCAGGCATCCCGACATCCTCAGGCATCTCGACATCCTCGAACATGTCGTCATCCTCGCTACTGCTCGCAGCAGGGATTGGGGCAATAATATCCGAAGAACGCGCCCTTTTTTCCGCAGGCGAGCGGGGAGTTTTTGCTCCGGGCTGCTGCGCAGTAGCCAAGCCTGCGATTGTCCTATCGTCTGGAGTCATGGCTGCGCTATATTCATAAAAGTATGAAAAAAGTTAAAAAAAATAAAAAGATTGGAAGGCGGATAGAGATGGTTTGTAATCGCGTACTGGTTCGGGCCATGGGAACTGTGGCTGCGGAACAATCACGGTTTGCCAGATTAACGCGCAGGATCATGGGATCGTATCGATGGCCATGACGCACGGCCCATGAGACATTGGGGCCATATCCAGAAAAAGCAGTCGCTCCATACATCATTCTCTGTCTGTGCACCCCGCCCCAAAGCATGCAAGGGTGGAGTGTATTTTTACACGCAGGCCGTGGCTAGCGTTTCTCACAAACCACCAGGCACCCGAAGGATGGCAATCATAACATGCCTGGATATGCGCGCCCGAACCAGCCCGGTGAATCCAGCCTCGCCTATTTATTTTGACACTCTTTCCCGCTGCCATGTCTCCCGCCTCGCCCCCAACAAAAGCGGGATATCGAGCAAGGCGATATAGTAGGTGGGCTTTACTGCCTTTTGGCGATAGCGCCGTTTCGATCGATAGAGCATCTGCTTGGTGATTGCGTGGTGATAGTGGGCTGGAATCCTATCGGTTGCTGCTAGACGAATGGCAGACAGAGCAGGGATAATCCTGCTTGGCAAGGGGGCGCCGGTAACATGATCCTACCACCATGGCCATGGCAAGCATGTGCGACTATTGCTGATAGTAGGCCGGCAGGCAGCTAGCCCGGCGGTGGTTGGCAGACAAGCTTTATTCCTCCGCAAAGCAGGAAACACCAAACGCTGCATCCGAAGATCCCTCATATCGGAAGAAGAAAGAAAAACTTGTGCTTAAGCAAGATTTCCTGCAGGGAACCTCTCTATTTTTCACACTCTAGACACCTGTTTCAGGTTTGACTGCATGGGGCTGCTGTGGTGGCCGGGAGGAGGACGTGAAATGAATGCGCACAACCCCTCTTTTCTGTGAGAATGAAATTGGATGGCGGTACGAGCTGAGCAGCAATACAAGTGCTGTGGTGGGCACACACACCAATGCTGAGGGAGCAAGGAAAGGGGAGGCAATTTATTACTTTGCGAAAACGAGGCAGATGCATTCGCGTCGCTCGGGTTAGTAATGGCCATTTGCTCCTGTTGTCGGTGCAACGTTACTGCCCGTCTGCACACGCCCTTTAGCCTCCATTTGCAACCCCCCTGTTTTTATCTAGTGGCATGCCTGGGCCACACGCTGTTTTCTGCAAATATCCTAGGGCAACACGGCTGGCGTTTGCCTCGAACGCTTTATCCTCTCACACATATTGCTGCTGCTGCCACCGCTGCCATTCCCTTTCAACACCGCCATTTTCTAACCAATCGTCAGCCATAGGGGGCGGTGTGCAGCAGAAAAAACTTCAGGCCAGATTTCAACCAAACCACCTCATGATCGCTCTCGGTGAAATCGATGAAAAAAATAAAACGCACAGGTCCCCCTGGAATATAATTTTCAACCTTCCTGCCCTCTCCCACCCGCTCTTTTCCCTCTCCCACCACGTAGTTCTTTTCCTCTCTCTATTTGTAACCTCGGTCTTGCTAGCGTCACCTTCTTTTTATTCTTTCCAGTCGTGCTCCTTGCTGGCGCGCTTTGAGGGTTGGGTTTTCCTTTTCGTATCTCCCTACTTTTGTTCTTGTCAGGGGGGCCGTGCGAGCTCTGCGTGTATGCGCTCCTTCTCTCTCCTGTCTTCGGTATATCTTTTCTTTGTACTATAGCCTGCTGTGGCAGCCAAACGCTCCGGAGAGGACACCAAACCGCTATCTTTTTCCGCCTAGCCAGCATTCGACCAAATTCTCAATTCATACACTATTCTCCTGAAAACAATAACCCAGCCGATGGTTTCGAAGGCGCAGACCCGATCCGAGGAGGCACCACACCGACTGCACCACTATTGCAGCCACAGCCATATGCGCGATCGGCTGAAATCGTCCGGCTCGCGCAGTACCGACATGTGCCTGCCGTGCAAACGCCAGCATGTAATCGGAGCATTTTCACGGGTGCGGCGGGTGCCTACACGGCTGCTATCGACGCTATCGCTGAGCAGCCACCATCATGGTCCGAGCGGGTGCACAGCCGGGGCCAACGCAGGTGTGGCAAGTGACGGCGATCTGCATACAGATTCGCTTGAATCCAAGGTGTATCCCGTGTACTCTGCGCGCCCAGCCGTGTGTCTCTCGTCGCATGCGGATGCGCTGGCTGATCCGGGCTATGTGCCTCTGCCGCATGTGCCACCTGCACTGGCTGCTGGTTGTTCGCTGATGAAGACCACATCGCGAGGCATTCATGCACGCAATTTTCGCCTGGACATCGCCCAGCAGCGGCTGACATGGGATTCGCGCAAGAAGAAAAAGCTCGCTCATGGTAAGTTTACAAACACAGTCTATTTTCGGTGCTCAGAGAGAGGCCTGGGTGGAAAAATGGGCTCAATTCTTGGAGGACGACTGCGAATAACTTCTCCGGGCCGAGTATATCCCCCGCTTTTCCAATTACGAATGCACTGGTGAAGGCTCACCAATGCGTTCGTAATTGGGTGGTATATTACGTGCGCAGCTCACGCCCAGCGGCTGCTGCAAAAAAACGAAGCGAGGGGATTGTCCCGGCCACTCGGGTGCATAACAAGCTCGCCGATGCTTGGGAGTCCTTTTTTCTGGTGGGATCCGCGGCCCTGCTCTGTCGCCCATCCCTACATGTTTGCGTTGGATGGGCAACGGCAGCCGTGCAGGAGGCGACATCTGAATATCTACAATGGGCGTACTTGTCACACTCGCTCCCCCCCTTTGTCGCCTTGTTCTGTTGCTGTTGCTGCTGCTGCTGCCGCTATCCAAACGACCGAGCCTCCGCATTGGTCGCCCCCTACCCTCAGTCCTCTATATCTCCGCTCTATCCACCCTTTTGTTCTCCTTGTCGCATTGTATGCACAGCCAACCAGCAACTAGACACAATGCTTGCTGCAGCAGTTGCAAAGCGAGTCCTTCGGGGATATATCCCTCGCCTATAATGGCCGGATTCTCTGTTACCGAACAGGCTATCCTCTTCCCTCTCTCAGTTGCGGGTATCTCCTGCCACAACAACAAAACAGCATAAACAATAACAACAACAGCGGCAGCATCGCCGCTCATCCTCGCTGCTCATCCTCGCCACAGCGAGAGCCTATTCGTGCCCGCCACTGCTATCCTTATCACTCCGAGCTGCTGCTCGCTACCGATTGCCCGAAAAGGGGATTTCGCCAAAGAGCGGTGGCTCTTGTCCAATACATACCATGTGACTTCCCATGGAACTGCAGCTTCTCCTGCGTGCTAATTTGTCCCATCGGCCTTGTATGTAGTCGATCTCGAGCGCATCATTGAGGTCCGTGTCGGCGAGGAAGCGCTGTGGTCAGTAGGCGACCCCGCCTGTCTGCCCAACCGCACCAAAAATCTGTTTACCATCGTATACTACCAGCAGATGGCCATCAGGTCCCTGTGTCTGTGCGCAAGCACCGAGTCTCTGTTCCGCGACTGGGTCGTAACACTGAACGCGCTGGTGGCGAATCGCCAGCCGGTGTCGACGCTGCCGCTGTTTGAGCGGTGGCGGATGATCACCATCAACCGCCAGTGGTGGGAATCAGACACATCGGGGGACGCAGCCACCGACGCGCTGACATTTGTTGAGAATGCATTCATCGCGTCACGCACCAGCCCGCTGACCACCGCCCCGTCATCTAATGCATCTTCTATGCTGGCCCTGTCCGCCGTTTCCCACGATGTCCCTCCACCCATAGCCCGAGCCATGTCCCGGCCAGCCTCTCCGGTTAAGCAGCTGCCACACAGGCTCGGCAGTATGGTGGGGCTACGTGCCTTGCAGCTGCATCCGTCGCTGCCGCCACCGCCACCGCCGCTGCTGACGCGCGCGCTTGAAATGGTTCCGCAGCGCGTGGGGTGTTGCGACGAAGTGGTCAACGACCTGGTCGAGGCGGCGATTATGTGCCAAGCACGACCCGACGTGGCTGCCATTTATAGCAACCTGGTCACATCGGCATTGATGCAGGAGGCGGCCAAGAACTCGCTCAAGCAGCGTCAGCGTCGCGTGGCAGTTGTACCCAGCACCGGCTTTGGGGACAAGCAGTTCCGGATTGGCGATGACGATGACGATGACAATGACGAGGATGATGGCGAGGACGAGTTTGGGGATTTTGAGCCGTCGATTTACACAGATTCTGCCGAGTCATCAGTGCACCGCCCCTCGGAGCTAACGCTGCCGATGTTTGCGCACTTTGTGCGTGAGGAGCAGGACGAGCAGGTGTCGGATGCCGAGGTTGAGCGGCGATTTGATGCGTTCACGCGCACCGAGGGTCAGGAGACTATGACGCCATTCGAGTTTGAGGCATATCTGCTGTCGCTTTACAACTCGATGGACTATGTCGAGGGGGACTATGCGAACAGCTCGGACAGCAGCGACGGCCGCAGCACACTGTCTGAGCACGCCGAGCTGGCCAACATGGACGAGCCGCTCAACCACTACTACATTGCGTCATCGCATAACACGTATCTTTTGGGGATCAGCTGGTCGGAACCTCGTCAGTTGACGGGTATGTGAACGCTCTGCTCCGCGGCTGCAGGTGTCTTGAGTGTAAGTGACTAAGAGCATGAATTTTAGGGGATGAGGGGACAGGGGAGGGGTAGCGGGAAAATCTGGAGCACATCATACGTGGTCCGCCCCGCCCCAACCATGTACATGCATGTCGGCTAACACGTACGCTTGGATCTGTAGTGGATTGTTGGGACGGGCCTTCTAAATGCCCAATTATAAGCCACGGCCGTACACTGTAAGTACACGAGTTTTTCCAACACGGGGATTTCGGATGTGTGATGCGTGTGTTAATTATGCTGTTGCATATCGCTGTGAAGAATTCAGATGTGGCAGTGCACATACAAATCTGGATTGCATTCTGTTTTGTTTCGCATTTCCAAATATAGAAGTGGCCAATTGGGTGTTGCAAAGATATATGCATGGTCACATGGATTATGCGATGGTTGTCTTTCTCTCACCACCTCGCTGTTTCCGATTGGGGCAATTTCTCGGAGGGGGGGGACACATTAGAGAATGGGAGCGGTGTGGGAATGAAACACAGATTTAATGCGTGGTGTAGTTTTCTAAAAAGACGTTTCTCGCCAAATATCTACCATGTAGCACAACCCGGATCTTGTTTGAGGATGCCATCATTGCTATTGCAAAGTATGCGTTTGCAGTGTCGCCGTACCCGGTGATTCTGTCGCTGGAGACACACTGTACAGTGGAGCTGCAGGTAAAAATGGCAGAGCTCATGGTCGAGCATCTGGGCGACTATCTGCTCACCGAGCCCCTCAATGAGGACGAGACAGAGCTGCCGACGCTGGAGCAGCTAAAGTACCGGATTATTATCAAAAACAAGGTGCTGGAGGAGCACGCAAGCCGCAGCAACAGCCGGCGGTCGTCGATCATCGGGATCCAGCCGTCAGCATCGGCCGGCACGCAGACGCAGCAGCACCTTGCTGGCGGAGGGGCCTGTGAAAGCAAAGGGTGGCAAAATTGCGCCGGAGCTGTCGCAGCTGATCACGTACTGCAAGGCGCAGCACTTTGAGAGCCTGGAGGAGAATCTGGCAGCATATGACCAGGTGTCGTCGATTGATGAGAAGACGTCCGGCAGTCTGATCCGGAACCAGCGGGCCAAGTTCGTAGAGTTCAACTCGGTTCAGATGACGCGGGTGTACCCGCACTACAGGCGCATTGGGTCATCGAACTTTAACCCGATCAGCCACTGGAATGTCCGGGTGCCAGATGGTGGCGATGAACTACCAGACGCACGACCGCGCAATGGAGATATACGAGGCGATGTTCCGGCGCACGCACAATGCCGGATATGTGTTGAAGCCGCAGCACTTGGTTGCTCCGTCGCCGGCGGTGTCGTCGTCCTCGTCGACATACTCAAGGTCGTCGTCGGATAGCAGCAGCGACATGAGTCATCCGCGGCCGCTGGCGAGTAATCCGGCAGCACACCCGCGGCGTGCGACGGTTCACCTGACGCTGTTTGCGGCATACAATGCGGCTCGCAGCACCGGGCATGTGGGCAATGCCGGCGCAGCGACGGACTCGGGGTTCCGGCACAGCGGCGGGACATACTTTGACATGCCGTCGACGCCGCGAGCGCTGTCGCGGCCGCCCTCGACAATCGCCATGTTCCGTGCAGAGCCGAACCAGCTGGCGCTGGACTCGTTTGCATTCGGCAGCCCGTCGCTAGCGGCAGCGCAGGCGCCCGGCGGCAGTGGGTTCCTGACAAGCAGCACAATGACGCCGTCAGTGCTGTCGGCGCGCGACTACCCTGCAGCGGCCGGGACACCATATGCCGCGGTTCCGAGTGGAGATCGAGCTGATCACCGATGGCGGAGTGGGGAAGGGCGGGGGTCTGACGGCGACGCACAGCTCGGTGGAGGACCTGACGGCGCTGGCATCGGCGCTGAACTCGGCGCCGGGCTCGCCGACGCTGAACGCACAGCACCTGACGTCGTTTCCGTTTGGGTCGGCGGCAGGCACGGGCGGGGCGTCGGCCGTGGTGCCGCAGCCAGCACTGCATAGTCTGGTGTTGGGACGCAGCCGGTACTGCACACGCAACGGCACAGTTAGCTGCGGGGTGGTGCGGTGGCGGGACGAGCACGTGATGCATATGGTGAGAGATCCAGATATGGCGTTTGTCCGGTTTGCAGCGTTCGAGGACGACCAGGAGGTGGCATCGGCGTGCATTCTGGTGGCAGCGCTCAAAAATGGACACCGGTTTATTGAGCTCGGGGAGAGCGACAAGCACCGGCTGTCGCGGCCGATCTGCCTGCTTGTGCATGTGCAGGGGCCAGCGCACTCGCGTGGAGCAAGAACACCGTGAAAACAAAATGTTGGCGGCGATCAGCAGAAACTCTAAAAAACATTTCCAGAAACCAAAATTTTATCCACTTGTGTACAATTTTTACCACATAATTATATCAATCATCATTAGCAGCGATGGCGACGACGACGACGACGACAAGTATATTCATGAGATAAACTAAACTACATTACACGAGGAGGAGACTATTCGAGTCTTTTTATTTTCAGTGCTCGTACGGCGGCGGCAGATTGCGTCTCTCGTACGGCGGCAGCTGCGCGTCATCCAGATCAGGCACAGGCACCGCCCTCGCCCTGGCAACAATGCCCAGATTAAGCCTCTTGTCCCTAGTAAGGTCATGGTCGCCGCATCTACACCTCTCCAGGACCTCTGCGACGTCGCTCAGCAGCACGCCCTGCGGCACCGTGACCCTGAGCAGCGGGCGGAACTCGCTGGCGCTAAATGCCCGCTGCGCCCGCACCACAACCTGCCTCTGCCCCATGTCCCACCAGCCCGCCAGCCGGTCGTAGCTGCGGTCCCTGTACATCTCCACCACCAGCCCGCCGTTCCCGCACGGCACGTTCACCGTGCACAGGCTGGTGCGTGTCTGCTGCACAAGGAACCCGTGGATCTGCCTGGCGCTGCCCAGACACGCAAACATGGGCATCGACGGCGTCAGCGTTATCGTGTCGGGCAGGGCCTCCGGCTGCACCAGATGGCCGCCGTACGGCAGCCCAAAGGTGCCCTGCAGGAAGCCGAAGCGCAGCGGTGCGCGGTAGCGAGGCGGCGAGGCGAAAATGTACGCGAAAAACTGCGCCAGGCTGTCCAGGGCTGAGGCGAAGTAGGCGGATAGCGTGGTCCAGAGCGGCGGGGGGTTGATCGGCGATGTCATGATACAAATGAAAAATGCGTAGGGAAAGGGAAGTGAGGGAAGAAAAACAGCGGTGTACAGTGGAAAGAAGGGAGGAGGGAGTTTTTTTATAAAGCACCTGTCATACTCGGGGGGCTGCAGAACTGCATGTGTTTTATTTAGTGCATTAAGCGTTTTGCTACAGCGTCGTGTTTGGCAAATGCGCCGCTCGCTTTGAACAATCGCCCTGAATAGCAAGAGCCAACTAGTGCGCGCATTTCCGGATACAGGAGCAGCTACAGGTGGCTTGTTGTTGCAGCCTACCTAGCGCTTTAGCACGAACCGGAACAAGGCCTGCTGGCCGCTGGCAAGCACAATCCGGTCAACCATTTCCTGTCTTTTCCCGGCTGCACCGGCCAATGCCCAGTCACCGTAAACACGCAAAACACCAGTGGCATTGGCCAGAATACTCGCCGGCACATCAACCGTATACCCTGCAATGGCCTGCAGTCTCACAAGCACATCGAGGCTACCTGTTTGCAGCTCCGCCCTCACCCCCACCATCCTCAGGCCCTCCACCGCCGACGCCAGTGGGGCAAGCATACCAAGTGCCAGCCGCTGCTGCTCTGTTCTGGCCGGCGACAGAAACACCAGCATGGGGGAATTCAGCAGCACATTGCGCCTGGCTGCCATGTCTGGCTGCAGGTCCAGGAAATGCGAAACAGCTGCTGGTGTGTGGTCAGTCAGGGGCACCGACATGCCACGGAAGTCGTTGCCGGTCATGCTGCGGTGCAGCATGGTCTCCAGCGTATTGGGGGAAGGGCACGTGACGCCCATCGCCTGCCGCGCATGCAGAGCCAGTCTGCCGGGCAGCCCTACATGCGACACCGCCGGGTAGTAGTTGCCGGGGATCGGCGCGAACCGGCGGTACCGGCGCATGACCACGTCCACGCCATCGTACGTCTCGAACCGGCACCCCAGCAGATCGTCCAGGGGCCCGGCGCCCTGCAGCTCAAACTGCGCGATAACCTCGCGGTTATCCTTAGCCGTCAGCACCGCGGTGCTCTGCAGCATCGGCGAGTCGCCACACAAACGATACGACAGCCGCGTGCGCTCATCCACCTGCACGTAGGCGGTGTCGCAGAGCTTTCCGCGGTGCAGCTCAAACTCCAGATTTTGCGCAGCCAGCGGGCGCGAGTGCCATGCAGGCCGCAGGAACATTGCCAGCACTGTAGCCAATGCCACGCCGTATATGCAGAGTATGCACTGGCGTATCTGCCACCGCTGCACGCCTGCCAGCAGGTACCCGACCAGGAATGCAGGGGCTACTAGCCACACGAGCCGCTCTCCCTGCGTCCACTGCGTCAGCAGCGAAATGCTGCATACCTGCGCGGCAAAATACGTAAACCACAGGCCCAGTACACCGCCCAGTGCCATGGGCAGTGCCCGCACCAGCCTTCCCTTGGGCGGGTCCTCGGGCTCCACCGTGCCTTCGTCGCTGCGCCAGCTAACCAGCCGATCATAGGGCTCCGGCGACGATGCGACGGCGGTCGGCGACCGGCTGCCCGACCCATACGGCATCTGCGGAGACTTGGCAGTGGCATTCGCCGCAAACAATCCAGGGACTCGCACCGTTTGCGGCACTAGGCCGGCGAGCCGCGAGTCAGCTAGCCAGTCGCTGTTGATTAGCACTGCAACCGCCAGGCCCGCGCTCAGACAGCCGCCAGCCACATAAAAGACCAGCGCATACATCAGCATAAACGAATGCATGATGTATGCACCCGACGCCTGCACATGTGGATTGGCAAAGTACTCGCGCAGCCCATGCACTACCACATGCTCCACCCCGTCTTGCATGACCGCGATGCGGATGCGACGGTCACGAGTTGCCGCCAACCGCACCCGCACATTGCCCTTGTCCAGCACCGCCGCATGCAGATGCCGCTGCGGCTCCGCCCGCTCGCCAGAAACCGCGGACCCGCCAGTCAGCATGTAGCTGCGCAGGCCAAACGCCGGCACATTGCGCGCAACAAACTCTGCCACGAACGCGTCGCGCGCGTCATTGGCGACTACCTCCACTGCCACCGGCCGACCTGCGTCATCCACCACTGCAATTTTGCGCGTATGCACCAGCAGCCGCACCACCGAGTCCTGCGGCTCCAGCGCATTGGCGTTGGTCACTGTGATTTGCTGCATGCAGCCCGCATCCGAGCAGACTCGGCGCGGCACCTCCAGCAACGCGCGCTGCCGCGACTCGCCCAGCGCATCGAGTTCTTGCGCCCGCCGCGCCGCCGTATTGTACGCCACCGGCTCGGTCTGCTTGGAGCGAGCCGCCATCAGCGACTCTCTTACGGTCTTTGCTTGGAGATCCTGGCCGCTGGCAAGTGCCAGCGCGTGTTGGCCGGCCAGCAATGCTACGCGGGCCGCGCGCTTCAGCCGGCTGACGTAGTCATGGAAGGCTGCGTCGGTGCACGTGCCTGTGATCGCGTCGTGGTGGTATCCAATGGCCACCTGCTTGCGGGCAAACTCCATCTGCTGCTCCAGCTCCATCCACGCGTCGCTCAAGGCATTGCGCAGCCGCGCCATCGCCAGCAGCACCTCTGCGTGCTGCACAATCTGCTCGGTGTCGCGCACCAGCCATTTCAGATACGGCCGGGTGGTCAGCATGCCGCTCCAGTACTGCTCGTACGGCTTGTCCTGGTACGGATACATGTCGCCCGAGAACTCCTGCAGCTGCCCGCGCTCCCTCTGCAAGTGCGGGTCGATTGCTGCAAAATACTCGGTCATGGTTGAGTACTGCGCATTGATCGCCTGCCACGCTCCCCGCTCGGTGCTGCCAATGTATGCCAGCAGTTTGTCCAGGCACTGGAATGCCCGCGCTGCACGCACGTACCGGAAGTCGTCGCCCATCATCACCAGCACGTGACCGTGGCCCGGATACTGTCTAACCTGCCGCATTGCGAACCTCCGCAGCTCCTCGGCTAGTTCCACCACATTGCATTCCTCGGTGTTGTCAAAGTCAAAGTTGCTGCTGGGCGCCGCATAATGCACCGACAGGAAATGCGTCAGCACCGCCGGCTGCTCCGGATGCCTTTCCGACCGCCACAGGAACTGCAGCCCGGCGTTTCTGGCAAACTCGTACTGGTCGCGGTACGCCATCCGGCCCATCACCAGCTTCCGGTACCCAAAGCCCGCCAGCAGATATGCCATGCTCTGCATGTGCCCGAAATTGTCGATCTGCCAGCCGATGCTGGCGCTGGCGTTCAGCTGCTGCTGGAGCGCCCGCCGCCCCACATCCACGATGCTATTGTGCGCCCACCACGTCGCCAGGCCCTCGTCCGGGCTGACATACGTCCCGCCCACAAACTCCCACTGCCCACGCCTCACCAGCTCCCCCAGTGCCTGCCGCCACGTCAGATTCCCCACTGTGCTGCGCTGGTCGCCCTCCTCGTCCATCCACATGTCTACGAACGCCAGGTCTCCCCAGATAAACCGCCGCTTGTTGTCTGCAAACAGCTCCTGGACCACCGACCGCATTACCTGGTGCACTGACTTGTCGTAGTACTGCCGGAAACTCAGGTTCCACCCGATGTCCGAGTGCGAGTGCGGCACTATGTGCAATGTCAGCTGCTGGGGTAGTGCTGGGACCGCCGTATCGCGCATTGTCGGCGGCATCGGCTCGCCGAACCATGGCGCCCAGGCTGGCTTGCCAAACGGCAAAACCTGCGTGTTGGAGAGCACCAGAATCCACAGCATCAGTGTGCCCAGGAGCACTGTGCCGCGCCGCAAGTATCGCCGAGGTACTAGCATCGGCAGCTTTTTTGTATGGGTAGTGAAAAAAAGCAGATAAAATAAGTCTGCAGAGAAAAAAAGAGTTGAAGTGCAGGAACTGTTCAGTGAAACGTCAAGAGTGGTCTGGGTTTAGCGAAAAGGCTTTGGCCCATGTGGCGGAAAAACAAATCAAAGGCATCGCTTGCGCCCCGAGCCTCCACCTATCCCCATGTCCTTTTCCGTGCCTTTTTTGAGTGGATCCGTGCACAAACACTGCCGCTTCTTCACTTGCTGCTTATCGTCGATTGACTGGCCTGCCACGAAAATCACATCACTGCGGCTAGGTCATTTGGGTGCATATCCCAGCAGGCAGTCTGTCTACCTAGCGGCGTTTTTATAACGTCCTCTGCCATCTATACATGCAGCAAACACATCTACCAAGAGAACCGCTATACTCGGAGGTTGCCTGAAACATTTCATTTTAGAAAAGCGAAAAATCAAGGCCAGGGTACTTGTAGTGCACAGTTGCATCCCACTGCAGCACTGTCAGGCTATTCTGTCCGTACGGGCTCTCGCCATTGCTGCCCTGGAACCTCAGCGCACCGCTCTTGTCATACCACACTTCCTGCGAATGATGCTCGAACCCCATGAACCGGAACGGCAGACGCGGTGCCATATCGCCGCCATACACAACACGGTAGATAGGGAGCGCCTGCTGAGAGAGCCACGCCGCAAATACCGGATTGCCGACCCGCGGCTCGCCATACGTGAACAGCTTCATTTTTCCAACCCACTCTGGGTGCCGTAGCGCCAAGTCCACTGTCGCCAGCGTCGCCTGTGCGCTTCCAAGAGAATGCCCGGTAATCACAATGCTGTAATCCGGAAACTTTGCAACCAGCTTGCTGATCTCAACCTCGATACTCTGGGCTGCTGCCTGGTACGCCTGCAGGAACCCCAAGTGCACCTTGGAGCCCGGAATCCCTGCCGGCCACGAGACCGGCACGAATGTCAGGTCCTTGACAAAGTCCATGAACACTGTGCTGCCGCGCCAGCTGGCGATGATCTCCTTGGTGTCGGGCTTGTGCGCCACGTATCCGTAGCTTGGGTTGAGCTTTGCCGACAAGTCCCAGTGGTAATCGACAACACTACCCTTTGTATCGTCGGCTTGGCAGTTTATATCGCATGTCCAGGTAGTGCCATTTACTTTATAGGCGGCCCCTGCGTAGCGGGCGTACTTGACCAGGGTCTCGGCCGGGATTGTTCCGGTCTGCTTGTTCGCCACATACGATATGGTCTTCTTGTCCCCGCCGCCTGCAATGTAGGCAGTCTGCGCCGCCACCAGTACTGCTGAGGCTGAGGAGAGCTCTGCCAATCCGCTTGAATCGTTGTGCTGGTGAAGACTAGCTGCCGATGTAGACAGACTGGCAAGAGCAACAAGAATAAGAGCCGAATATTTGAGCATTCTTGGCGGGCGTTATCACAGTGCAACAGTAGGTATTAGGTTTTTAGTGGTGTCGAGTTCAAGCTTTGGCCCGCTCCTATATGTCCTTTATATGTCGCTGCCTATATGCTCCTCCAAAACAAGCAGCCTCCCACATCATCTACACCTGGGGAACATGCCCCGTCTCTAGAATGGCTGAGAGGATCTGCTTATCGTGCTGCTGAAATCCAATGCATATCGGCTTGAAAGCTCAGCAGATCAGCCATCTGTTGATCTAGTATGCCCATCTGAGAATATAACACCATGCCGCCAATCCACCGCCCCTCCCCTTGTTGCACATACATATTAGACAGTCCGTTTCCACTTGTCATATGACTTTGCATAGTCCTACGCTGGCCCTCCCCCTTTTCTGCACCGCAAATCCATTACAAATCTTTGCCGGTAAACAGAATAGGAAATCACTACATACCATGTGCCAAAGGAGTGGTCTCAGCCTGTGCAAACTGCATGTCGCGGAGACCGGCTTTGCCATGATATGCCCGTGGGCATGACATTGCTAGACACTCTGAATTATCTGACAGCTTGCCATTTTATTGCAGCCGCTGGGAATGGAGCTGCAATGTGTCTCAGCCTGGAATAATCTTTGCATCAGTATGCAAGTTTGAGGCAGCTGCAAACCCATGCGGAGGCTCTCAAACGGCCCACTTGCAGTCCCTTCAACAGCGACTCATCGGGTGACGAAACAGCAAACTGTCCAACTGGGCATTTCGTTGCCATTATGAAACAAAAACATTCATTTGGCTATCTCCAGGTATTCTAATTAAACGTATACTAACAAAAGTTATTAAGGAATGCTCTCGATGTTGCCAATTGCCCAGTAGAGCAGCTCAAAGCTAAGGCCAGGGTATCTCAGATGGTCAGGCACGTTCCACTGCAAAGGGAGCAGACTATTCTGACCACTTGCATTCTCGCCGTTGCTGCCCATGAACTTTAGCCTGCCGTTCTCGTTATACCAGACCTCCTGCGAGATATGCTGGAACCCCATGAATTGGAATGGAACCCGCGGTACCAAATCCCCCTTATAAACGGTTCTGTAAATCGGGAACGGCTGCTGTGATAGCCAGCCAGCGAATTTCGGGTTGCCGACCCGCGGCTGTCCGTAGGTAAACAGCTTCAGCTTGCTAAGCCATTCCGGGTGGCGCGTCGCATAGTCTACGGCTGCAATAGTCGCCTGTGCACCACCAAGCGAGTGCCCAGTCAGCACAATGCTATAGTCAGGGTATTTTGCGACCAGCTTAGCAACTGTCTCTTCAATATGGGCTGATGCTGATGAGTAAGCCTGCAGGAATCCTCGGTGAACCTGGGAGCCAGCAATCGACGGTGGCCATGATACTGGGAAGTAGGTTAAGTCCTTCACCCAGTCCATCAGAATAGTCGTGCCACGCCAGCTGACGATGATCTCTTTGGTGTCGTCCTTATGGGCAACGAAGCCAAAGCTAGGGTTGGTCGTTTTCGCCGTGTCCCAGTGGTAGTCAACAACCGTGCCCTTCGTGTCGGCAGCCTTGCAGTTGATGCTGCATGTCCATGTCATGTCTAGAACCTTGTAGGCTGCGCCCGAGTAGCGGCCATATTTGACGATGGTGTCTGCAGAGACCGTCCCAGTTTGGTTGTTGGGGGCATACGACCAGACTTTCTTGTCACCACCACCAACGATATAGGCGGTTTGAGCAGCAAGGAGAGCCGCCGCTGCAGAGGCTTCAGAGAAAAGAGCAGGGCCACCAGAACTGCTGCGCTCCTGAACAGGTGCAGCAGATACAGACAGGCTGGACAAGACAGCAGCAAAGATGATCGAATACTTGAGCATCTTGAAGTATAACTGAGCAATGGTAGTAAAAAGGTGTATCTCTATCAAGAGCAAGCAGCAAATACCAAAACGAAAAGGCTAGTGCTGTTATTGCATTTTGGAGGATAAGGCTGTCATAAACCAGCTCATTTTATAGTCTACCATATCGCATACTTTGAGAGTAAATGCAAGTGATTTGCTATCACCTATATCTAAACATCTGGCCATGAGTCAATCGTCCTGGAAATTCCGCAAACCGTACATTCGATTGTTCCAGATCTGCGATCTGCTTCATT
Source organism: Linderina pennispora (assembly GCF_002104995.1). NCBI lineage: Eukaryota > Fungi > Kickxellomycota > Kickxellomycetes > Kickxellales > Kickxellaceae > Linderina > Linderina pennispora. The sequence goes on from NW_024468260.1 coordinate 540,375, forward strand.
AGAGGGCTGCAATGGCGGTGTCCCTGTAAAAAGTTGTGAAGCTGGCCAGGAGAAGAATGGTGTCTCTATCAAATGGCATGCAGACCGCTTTGTGACTGGCTGTCCTTGTCGGTCTGAGAATAAAACCTGTGTATGTTTGCTGATCTGTCCCCCTTTTTCAAACAAAAATGCCGCTTCCAGGCTATGCCAAGCCGTTACGCTTCCTTCTATATGGCTACAAAGCTGCCAGCCATATGCTCTTGCATGCTTTGCAGTGGCTACACTCTGCGCCGTAAATCTAAGGCAAAGCAGGACATGGCTGTCCTTTCTTTGTGGATATCAGCAGGATCATAGATCTTGCATCGACAGCGCAACGGCACTATGCAAATGCTGCATTGCGCGGAGCCCGGCTTTTTCTTTGTATGCCCGTCGATGTGAAAGATGCTGGAGTTGCATGTCTCGAATCATTACAGCCCAGAGATTCTGCTTATTCATTGGCCAGCTGATGGGAAAGAATATGTGGGTTCAAAAAACTGCATCCCACCAATGTATTACAAAAACATGAGCCAAAGAGACTAAGGATTTCAACACACTTGTCCTCGGTAGGCTCTGTGACAACACATCTGCTAACGGGGATTTAGGCACCCTCACTGGAAATTATAACAGCTCAGCTATGAATCAAATGGTATTCCTGGTACCATCTGATCCATAAACTGGAAGTACTATGAGATGCAAGTCTAAGGAATGCTCTCAATGTTGCCGATTGCCCAGTAAAGGAGTTCGTAGCTGAGACCAGGGTACCGCAAGTGGTCGAGCACACTCCACTGGAGCGGCGTCAGACTATTCTCTCCATAGGGGCTCTCTCCATTACTGCCCTGGAACTTTAGCGCGCCGTTCTCGTCATACCAGACTTCCTGCGAATGGTGCTTGAACCCCATGAACTGGAAAGGCGCACGGGGCACCAGATCCCCCTTATAAACTGTTCGGTAGATTGGGAACGGCTGCTGCGACAGCCATCCAGCAAATGCCGGGTTGCCGACCCGCGGCTCACCGAATGTAAACAGCTTCAGCTTGCTGAGCCATTCCGGGTGACGTGCCGCGTAGTCTGCTGCCGCAATAGCCGCCTCACCACCACCCAACGAGTGCCCGGTAAGAACAATGCTGTAGTCAGGGTGTTTTGCGACCAGCTTTGAGACTGCTGCCTCAATACCGCTTGAAGCTGAGGAGTATGTCTGCAAAAAGCCCTGGTGTACCTTGGAGCCAGAAACAGAGGAGGGCCAGGAAACCGGCAAGAAGGTGAAATCCTTGATCCAGTCCATCAGGATTGTGCTGCCGCGCCAGCTGACGATAATCTCTTTGGTATCGTCCTTGTGAGCGACAAAGCCGTAGCTTGGGTTCAATGTGGTCGAAGTGTCCCAGTGGTAATCAACGACAGTGCCCTTTGTATCGTCGGCTTGGCAATTGATATGGCAGGTCCAGGTCGTGTCCAGCACCTTGTATGCGGCCCCTGAATAGCGGCCATATTTGAGAATGGTTTCAGATGAAACAGTCCCTGTCTGGTTGTTGGAGACAAAAGTGGTTGCCCTGTCTCCGCCGCCGACAGTGTAGGCCGTTTGGGCAGCAAGTAGAACGGCTGCTGCTGAAGCTTCAGAGAAAAGAGCAAAACCACCGGAGCTACTACGCTCCTGGATAGGTGCTGCAGATACAGACATGCTAGCCACAGCAGCAAAGAAGATGAAGGAGTGCTTGTTCATTTCGCAGGTGTGTTGAGTGGTTAGCCTCTATAACTTATATTGATGTTCTGCCAGAGAAAGACCGATTTATCGAGACGATGGAAGGGCTCAAGGATGCTGCTTTACAGCTGACGGGCAAACCGGCCTTTCAGTGCTTCCTTTATACACGCTCTTGCTATGATGCAGCGAAACGAGCAGCACTATGCAGACCGGCTTTTCCGCCTGGTCCACCGAGCAACACCCATCTACCAGAATTGGCGGACCATGGTTAACAGGTTGCCTGAGAATTAGCGCCAACTGAACTGGAGGAGAGCAGGAATACAACGAGGTCGTTCTGGTTTGAAAGTAGCGACTCAATATACTTGCGAATCGCTTGTTCCGTCAGACTCAGAGTAGAGGCCATCTTGGCATTGACGCGTAGAGGTGGAGTGCTCAGCCGGCCCCGTGCTCAGAGTTTCCATCCAGGCTTTGCAGATTGAAACGAGCATTTCTGCTCTATATAGAATTGGCCTACCACATGCGCCTGCATGAAAAAAAAACTCCGCCATATGCACTTGCATACATGTCTTTGACCAGCATATGCAGTGTAAATCAGTGGTAGGCTATAATGGCAGGTAAAGGGCAGAACATCGGTCATGTGCCAGATATGCGATGGGGCCATTAGGCACAATCCACCTGGCCCATGGCGGCAGTCCTTTTCTGCTACGAAGCGTGAAAGCGGAAATGAGGGGTAGATCCTACTGGGTGTATTGCAGGTTTTCGATGCTGTTTGCCAAGTCCAAACGATTGGAAGACCGCACCACAGATAGGACACGAGTACCATCATCTCTCTTAGTGGCTCAAACTAATCCGGACTGCTTCTTCACTACGCAGCCGCTAATACATTGCAGCATTAGATCACACTCAATAGTCGGCATCACCGCATACATGACTACATGTATGCTCGTATGCTATGCAAGCGACCAAAATATTCTATTTAAAGGCACGTACTGAGGTACTGAGTTTTTTTGTCAATGAGATGGTGATCCATTCCACCCACCCTTTTCCTCTGCCTCACTTGTTTCCTTCGCCACCGACCCAATGTAAAGGCCTGCAAACAGCGATGTTTTTTGTGCTTCGGCCTCCTTCACCATCTGCTCCATCTCCTTGACCTTCTTGGCAGCAATCTCCAGCGTGTTGATGATGGACTTTGCTGGGGCCATACCGTACTTTGTGGTCATCTCCATAGCCAGCTTTCCGCAGCGATTCAAATCACGCGTTGCCGTTTCCGGTGTAATCAACAGCTTGAAGGTTGCCGGTGTTGGCCGGACCTTGCAGCCAGGCATCATCTCGAGGTATTTTTCTGCACTGTCCATGTCCCAGTACTTTGCATGCCACTTTATCATGACCTCGAACGACTTGCGGGTCGGCTTGATCTCCCGCTCCACCACCATCTCCTCAAACAATGCGCGCATCTCTTCGACCATGCCGTTCATGCCCAGCACATCCAGCATCTCGTTGTAGATATGCACGGTGGGCCCGCTCAGATTTGCGTCCTCCAGCGAGTCCTGCCAGTACCCAATGTGCTTCTTCACGAACTGCATAGGACTTCTCCGCCGACACCGCCAGCTTTGTCGACGAACACGCGAACCCAAACACACGCTTCGCCGCCTCTAGATCGCCAAGCAGGCCGTACAAACGGATCAGGCTCGCCTGGGTATAGCTGTTCGGCTGCAAGCCCGCACGGCGGATCTCCCGAATGGTCTCTAGGGCGCGGTCCAGCTCGCCTACCACTAGCTTGGCGTTCACATACGAGTTGTAGTTGGTGATATCCCGTGGCATTCCACTCAGCGCTGCATACTGCCAGATATGGTCCGCAGCCTCGCTATTCTTGATTGACGCAAAGTACCCTAGCAGCGCATTCAGATCCTTGGATGTCAAGGCTCCGCCCGACTCAGCCACAGTCTTCAGGACCTTCTTGATTCGCTCGGTCATCCGTGATGCATGGTATGGGGTGTACGAAACCACATGCTTCAAGTTTAAAACCGACAGAATGTCGGACTGCATCGTCGGCAGGGCAACCTTAGGGTGGTGGATCAGGCGCCGGGGGATGACTTTGCTTGATGAGAGATCAGCGGGCGTATTGCGGTATTTGTGCTGCAGGCGGTGGTACACATACCAGGCCTGGTTGATATCGTGTTTGTCGACGCTGTTTTTGAACTCGGCCAGCAGCTTCTTGGTAGTGAACCTAGATTTAGTCGACATTGGCCGCGAAGGAGGTAATGTCGGTGCGTTCAGCACGCTGCATGCTAGTGACCAGGCCGACCGCTGCATTATGTACGTGGAATTGAAACAAGCGGGCCGTGTATTAAACAAAGAAAGTACTGTAAAAAAAGTGGGTGAAGGTGGGAGAATAGGAATTGCAAAAAGTGAAAAGTGAGAAAGTGCGAGATAAACATGCCACTAAGAATTTTGGAACCGCCATGCCGACTCGCGGCTCGACTCGCCGGATCTGGCCAGCAGGCGAAGACTAGCCACCCAAGACATGTAGTGCGCGCTGTGGGCCTAGTTGTGCCGGAAGAACTTCATTCCAAGCCAGTTCCAGAACACAGCAACGACGAACGACAGGCTGGTGATCGGCACGAGTAGGCAGTAGTACTGGTCGTCCTTTATCATGTCCAGGAACCGGATTCCAGTGTGCGGCATGAACTTTGACACAACCAAGGAATAGATCGACACAAAGAACATCACCGACGTGGTCGCTAGCAAGGCGTATCCATACAGCGGCGTGTCATCGGGCTCATGCGCAGGCAGCCTCACCGGCTGATGCCTCGTGTACCGCGGCGGCGCCCGAAACTCTGGGTGACTAAACGGGTCGACCAGCGAGGCCCGAAACAGCGACAGATTGCCTGGTGTCGACGACACGCGCTTCAGCAGCCCCACCTCGCTGCTAAACAAGCTGGCATGGCCGGGTGGCACGCACTCGGAATGAATGGAAGCGGTCTGCTGGTCTGCCTGCCACGTATGGTCCACTGGTGGCTCTGACTCTACACGTTGCGATGACAGATAGCCTGCATCCCACAGGTGCAATGGCGTGCGCTGCAGATATTCCAGCTGCCGGCGGTTGTCGTTCTCGTCGTAGAGAGGAGCATAGTGTACGCTGCGCTCGTAGACTGGTTTTTGCTCTGGGTGCGAGTTGTTTGAGGCGTTGCCGCTCTCGACGGTTGTTGTGCTGGTGGTGTGAAGCATAGTCAGGCTAACGTCGTCCAGCGCGTCTTTTGTGCCGGTTAACCGCCGTCGGCGAGGGCGGATTACGCTGGTAATCGACTTCATTTTGGTGGCAGGTATTAGCGTGTATGAATAGGTGTAGAATTAGGGCATGAACAAATAAATGAAGGGCGTGAACGAGTGAAGACAGTGAAATTAACAAACAGGTGGAGTATTAAAGAGAGCAAAGGGGCGGGGCTGGGCATGGCCAATTTTTTTCTAGGCACTGGATATTTTTGGAACCTTCACATACTAAAAATCTGGCGCCTACAGGCCGGCGGCTTGGTCTGCCTTCTGCTCGCTCATCTTGGACTGGTATCCGCTGGCAGTCTCTTGACGCATCAGCTCGCGCAGTAGCATTGTTGCATACGCACTGGACGGCAGGTCAAACTTTAGCTTGAGCGCAAGATGCTGCCCGTTCTCCAGCGACTTGGGCTCTTCCTTCTCCATGATTTTATCGACATCAGTCAACAGCAGCGGCAGATCGCCATCGTCGTACCGCATCCACTCGTACGAAAAGTCCCTTGGCTTGATAATGATATGGCGGTACGCGCCTGCCAGTCCGATACTCCTTTGACGGATGCTTGCCGAGGGCAAACGGCGACAGGTCGTCCTTCATCATAAGGTCCACATAGAACGACTTGACCTGGTTCTCTGGGTACTCGATTGCAGCACCTGGCAGTGGCAAGACCACATCGTAGATCGAGTACTCGCTCGCATTCTCCGCGGTCACCACCACCGGCTTATGCCGGACGCGCTCGCCCGTCTGCTCGTCGGTCTTCCCTGCCTTGAAACCCTCTGCCTTGATCACCAGATCGCCAGGCACTGGACCCTGCATACCGAATAGTTCAATGCGCTTGCTGACGGCCGAGTTCCAGACAAACGACTGATACGCGTGCAGGTACATGAGCCGCAGGTTGCGCGGGATTGTGCCGAACGCACCAGCGCAGTTTCTCTGGTTCTTGGTCTTGAGGAAATGCAGCAGAATGCTGCGCTCTGCCATGGCAATACGCGGCGGCATCGCAGACAGAGTGCCCTGGACATCCTTGGTCTCGGCCCAGATGGCACGCGCCTTGGCCACCTTGAAGTGGTCGCCCTCGCGCGGCATGAGAATCAGATCAACCGCCTTTTGCCAGTTGGCCTTCAGCACCTCAATACCCACGGCCTGCGACGGCACGCTGCTGTTGCCGAACCGCTGCATGCCAAAGTAGTTGATAAACCCTGTGTTTGTGATTCCGTCCAGCACTGGCTGCAGCGACACAGGATCGGCTCCCTCAACGTACCTGAGGACAATTTGGAACTGGTTGCCAGCAAGATCGCCAAGGCTCAAGTCGCGGGGTGCGTAGCTGAAGTTGCCAAGTCTGGCACCCTGCAGCTTTAGCGACGCCCAGATCAGCCGGCTATGCTCGATCTTGAACGACGAGCACTTTTGCACCGTCACGCCGCGCTTGTCTTTTGTGCCCGCCATGCCAAAGCACCCCGGCTTGACACGCAGAAGCTTCGCCAGCTGGTTCAGAATGTCCATCGAGTCACGGTTCTCCTTCTGCATCACAAAGTGGCAGAACTCGCCCACATGCTCCCACCGGCGGCGTCCGCTCTTCGGCTTGGAGTTGGGCGGCAGCCGCTTGAACACCATCTGCCCGTCCTGCGTGTTGACAGAGACACGAGTAGGCAAAAAGTTGTTTGTCACGCCGTAAATACGCGTGCGTGTGTGTTTGTCCAGCTCCCGCTCCAGCACAAACGCCGCTTCTGTGTCCTCGCCGGATTCTAGCAGTGTCCTGATATGCTGTGCGTCCTCCGCGCCCAGGATCTCTGCCAGGTGCTTGAATGCCTCCTCAAATGCCTCCTTTGGGTCTTCAGGCACCTCCAAGTCGTCCTCGTCTTTGGGAGGCGCTGGGTCATCTGCGTCCGTAAACGATGTCAGGTGGACGACCCTGCCTGACAGGTCAATCTCGTTGACAAGGAAGTCGCAGAACCGGTGCTTGATCACAGCATCGAACCCTTTCCATCCAGGCGTGATGAATTCAGTGATGCCAACGTCTGTTTCCGTCTGATAGAAAGTGGTGGATTGAGGCGCTGGCTTTGCAACTGTCTCCTCAGCAGGCGTTGCGGCTGGTGCTTCCGCCGAAATCTTTGCCCGCTTGCTGTCCCCATGCAGCTGCTCAGTATCTGATGACGGCATATGTGATCTGAATGGCTTGATAGTGAGTTGTGCGCGCTTTATTATCTGCAAGAAGATATTGAGCATAAAGTGCTTATATTGAGACGACACGAAGAGGAAGAGAGAGGCAAAGGGGGTCGTGGGTATTGGCGAGGCAAGCTTAAGGAAACAAACAATTTTCAAGCCCACGATTATCGATCACCGATTAGCTGTCTTGATCAATACTGTCGTTAGTTTCCCTGCACCAAAATCATGGCTCTTTGCGTATCATACTAGTTAGTGCTATTGTCCATGTGGTTTCTAATTCACATCATCACTACACCTGGGAAACACATTTCCCGACTCACGGCCAACAATAGCCTCTATGTTGCACACCTGGCCAGCTAAGCACCAACGGCCATATGGATATCGGTCCTCATATACTCGGAGGACCAAACACGAGATATGGGATGGCGGACCAGACAGAGCCAAGTGGTAACATGTGGGTTAGTACTCAGCCGACAGAAGCCAACAGAGGAAACTCCATTGACTATTGCTTGTCACCCAGTACTGAGAGATTGCTGATATGGTTTATGACAAATGTAACAGTTTTATGACCTAGCTAACCCATCTCTTCGTCTTTCGTTTCCATCTCTCTTCATCCGTTCTCCAGGTCTCAAAAGAAGCAAGCATTCCAATATTTATCACTCCCTTTCCCTTATCTGCAGTAATGGTTATACTTTCCAGTATTGTTTTCATGGCCTGCATATCTTGCTAGACCACGACAGTGGCATTGGCAAAATTGGACATTACGCACAGTATCAGTTACATGGAATACTTTGCTCTAGGGATGTTCGGTAGCATCGGTGCATTGGTCTTTGACCAAGAGTTCAACGGTCTAAAGCACAACGACGACGATGTGGCCAAGTGGGCCAGCGCAACCGTCATCTTGCATGGCACTCGTGCAGCAGCCCTGCCCACAAAGTACTTGCCGTTCTCGCTACTTCTCCTATCCCAGGTGGTGAAGTTCAAACGCTCATCCGAATTCTGCAACAAGGCAATTCCAAACCGCAAGGAGCTGCTTCGTGCCGGTGCAGGAAAGCCCGTGGATCTCCCTCACGCCTTTATTGATGCTGAGGATCTTGAATCGAATATTGCCATGGACGACCTCCAGGTTAAGCCTGAGTCTACTGTTACCATGTCTGCAGGCAGCGATACATTGCCACGCTCACTCCCATGAACTGTATTCCCCCTGATTATCCACCCTGAGATCTATGCAAAGGCAAGAGATCAGATCCCCACCAAGTTCCCTGTTGACTATCCTGTCAAATATTCTGAAAAATCTTGATATGGTGCTGCCTGAGGACTACCCATCTCGGGCCAAATGTCCTGGATGCGAATGGCTTTTTCAAAGATAGAACCAGCATATATGCTTGTTACTGAGTCTGTAAACCCAAAACGCGACTGCCGTATGATTCTTACCAAGCGCTCAGAACAGCATCGCCTCGCAATAGTTTAGCTATGGCATACCATGTCAACACATTGCGAGAGGAGAGGCTATGTTATTGACGAGTGTTTCTATAGATGCAGCACGTGTGCAAGGTAGTGATCAACACTGTGATCCAGGGATCGCGATTAACTTTTTTTTTTTTGGGTATCTGGGGATTTTGGTAAGCTGGAGACTGCTTTGTTCGTCTGTAATCTCCAGATAGACGGCTCGCGCTTTATCTCTACTTCCACCCTTTTAATTAACAGGCCTTTTTGTACAAACACTTGTCACTATTCAATCATGTCAGATAAAAACAGCAGCAGCCCTGCAAAGTGCCCTGTCGACCATGGCAGTACTGGGAGCAGACCTGCACAGCCGCAAGCCCCACATGGCGCACAGGCCCCACACGGCGCGCAGTGCCCTGTCGACCACGGGCAGGCGCTCCCGAGCTTCGCACAGAGCCTGCCCAAGGCATCCGGCGAGTGTCCTGTCGATCACACACTCAACCCGTTGAACATGATGCCAGACCTTCCACAGACCATGCACTCGTCACAGGCAGAGAGCCTGTCGACTGAACGCGAGCTGTCGTCGATTCCGCGTGCGACAGACGACGACACTGTGTGGGAATACCCGTCGCCGCAGCAATTCTACAATGCGCTGGCGCGCAAGGATATGGCGGCACCCGAGGAATATATGGACATCATGGTTGATATCCACAACTTCTTGAACGAAGGCGCATGGAACGAAGTGCTGAAGTGGGAGTCAAGGCACAAGGACCAGTGCATGGCGCCGAAGCTGCTGCGGCTCCAGGGCCGCCCGCGCGATCTCAGCCCGATGGCCAGGTTCACGAGCTGGATGCACGGAGTCAAGCCTTTTGACCGCCACGACTGGTATGTTGATCGCTGCGGCAAACAGGTGCGCTATGTCATCGACTACTACGAGGGTGCTCCCGAGAACGATATGCCCGTGTTCAACCTGGTTGTGCGGCCAGCTGTCGATGACTTTGAAAGCTTGACGGACCGCTGTCGGGCACTGTGGCAGGACGCCAAGGAGAAGTACTTTGGATCGGGCAGCAGCCAGTAGATAGTGACGAGCAGGTTTATGGAAAACAAAGTATTGCAAAAAAAAGGGCTGAATAGCGCCTACCGCACTCCTGTCAGCTAGTGTTTTTGTGGCTATCTGTGTTAGACGAACAGCTCGGGTGTGGCCTGGCTCATCTTGTTGGCAGTCTCCTTGACCTTGGCCTCCCACTGCGTCAGCCTGTCGACCAGACTCCTGATCTGATCCTTGCCCAGGTACCGGGGCTGCACCCACTGCACAGTGACTTGCTGATCGACCTGGTCGATGCTGCCCTTGATCAGTCCCAGACTCAGCGCCTTCATGACCAGGTGCTCGATCTCGGTGGCGGGCAGTCTGGTCTCCGCGGCAATGGCCTCAAACGCAATACGCCTGGTGCCGGCACCCTGCCGCTTAAACATGCTCTCGATGAGCGCCATCAGGCGGATCTTTTGCTGCAGGAATGCCTCCTGCTGCTTGAGCAGCGGCTGGGAGTGCAGGTTGCCCACGAGCGATTCAAACTTGCCGATATCGCCGCTGTTGAACGCAAACAGCAGCGTGTGCATCCACTCGTGCTCCGTACCCTTCAGCGCGTCAATGATCGGGTGCGACAGCAGATCACCAAAGTTGTAGATGTTGTCGCTTAGCAGCGCTGCAATGGCCAGGTCGTATGCCCGCTGCACACGGTCCTCGGGCGCCAACTCCTGGATATCAATACATGCCAGCAGCAGCAGCGCGTTCTTATAGTACTGTCCAAACACGGCTTTGGCCTTGTAGTAGTCGGCACACACGCGGTAAAAGCTGGCGTGGATCACCGGGTCGACATGCGCAAACGAGTCAATCTGCTTCTCGCTCTGGTCCAACGCATCTCTGGTCGCGTCCAGATCGTTCAGCAGCAGCCGGAAGTGCGCACCCTCCAGCGTCGCTAGCGTATATGCCTCCTGTGATTCCGGCTTGTTCACCTCCTCGGTGATTTGTGTCATGAAATCAGACGCCGCCTGGATGCTGTCGTACTGGCGCGCTGCAGCCAGCGCAAACAGCACCAGCTTGACCTTGTTCATGTTCTTCTGCCAGTCCCGCACAAAGTTGTTGTACAGGTCAATGCGGTACGGTGCGGCCTCTGGGATGTTGATGAATTTTTCAACCTGCTGCGTCAGCTGGTGCCAAAGCCTAATGGGTGCCAAATGCTGTTAGCCTCCTAGTCCTCTGCCATGCGCCGGAGGCCGCTCATTTGGTTCTGGGTACTTACTTCCTCTCGTACAAATCCTCAAACTCGCTAAAGTAACGCGACAGCTCTCCAGGCGCCTCATTCTGCTGCTTGTGCAGGTACGCGTAGACCGGGTTGTCAACCTCCATTTGCTGCTGTGTGGTGGATTGGAAAATGTATGGTAAAATTGGGCAAAAGGAAACGAAAAGCGTCGAGCCTTGAAAATCGCTGACGAATTCAGCTTGGCTGCCCTTGTGGCCACGCAAGCATTGCCTTCGAGCCGCTTCAGATTTGTGAGCTGCGACTCGCTGTTTTGTGGGATTGTAGACCTGAGCTGAACCTTTTTTTTTGCCTAGACTTTTTGGTTGCTTCTACTACTATTTTTCCCTGGTTTTTTTTAATAGACATGGCTGACGACAGTATTGACGACGCTCACGGCTTCTTTCAGTTTGCAGACTTTTCAGACAGCGATGATGAAGACGGTCTGTTTGGAAAGACCCGCGACCGCACCGTCGAGTTTGACCCGAGCAAGATAAACTACTCACCAAAGATCGACTACGACAACTGGTTCGACCGCCGCGCCGAAACGCAGCTGGAGGAATGGATTGACTCACACAGTGGGCTTGACGAGGTTACATTCACAGCACAGCGGCTGTACTTTAAACGCCAGTTTGCAGAGACCCGGGATCTGTGTATAAAAGTTCACCAAGCTGTATCTCGAGAAGAGAGGCAAGGGCGTGCGGATAGCCAGCATCCGCGAGATACTCGAGATTGGGTCCAAGGCAGCAATGCGCATGGATGATCTTCGAGAGTCTCGAGTACTTTTACGATCTGTACCAGGGCTGCGGAGGAGCGTTCCCTGGGTACAACCAGTTTTTGGCCTCAGTTCTGCGCAAGCTTGGACGACCTGTAGATGCCTTGGCTCAATACACGACATACCTGGGTATGCGCAAGCAGGACGCTATGGTGTGGCAGAATATCGGCCAGATACTGCGCGAACTAGGTGCAGAGGACCTGCAGGCCATGCAAGATCTTGTTCGACTGTCGCTGGCAGCCTTCATGCGGTCGTACACGATTATCCAAGAGTGCAAAAACTGGAAATCTATGGCGTTTGCTGTCGAGCGCAAGCAGAAGCAACTTAATGGGCTCTCCCAAGACGCTGCAGCGTCGCTTGACTTGCTTGGATTTGCAGCCCCCACCGATGTTTGGAGCCAGTGCGAGGACGAAATGTTTACTGACAACGTACAGTCTCTATTGGATGCGTGCTCGGATGCACTGGAGATCCCTGTCAGATGGATTGCAGCACAGCTTTCAAACACTGGTGAGTCTACCGAGCAACAGGACGACGACGAGGAGAAAACTGGTTGCTGATCTTTAAGTGGCAAACAACACTTCAAACCACCACCCGAAAAAAATGGCCGACCACTTCCAAGAGGGCAGCGGTTTGTAAAGGAAGATTTGCACCGGTGTGTCACAAGTATAAAGTTTACACATGCGCATCCTCCCCATGCCGAGGGGCATCGGCTGTGTGTAACTGACAGGCTTGCATGAAACTTGCAGGATACGTAAATAGCCAGTCGGCCGACCTGCCACGCTTCCAAGCCCATCCAACTTTGTGTCTGCATTTTTCCATTTAGTTCACTTCCTTTCTTACCTCGTTGTTTATGTCAGTCATGAAAAGACCTCAAAGGCCTGAAGCCGTTCAGATTTTCTCGCAAAAAGTACCGGAATCCCTTTCCTGTGCTTCCAGAGATTATCATGGTACGGATAGCAGAATACGTGACAGGATATCGACTGCAGCAGTCGCTGGAAACACACCAGGATCCTGCTCTAGGCCCACTCCAGCTTGGCGTCATCCCACTGCTCGCTGTGTGTCGTAAATGGCGGGCACTGCTCGCGCCGACATTTTACTGCCACGCCTTTGTCGGCTTGGAACCATCAGAGGGCATCCAGCCTTACAGTACATCATCCAGCGCATGATGCCAGGGCACTGTCTACACTTGGGCACGACCAATCGATCCGACGGCTAATGATCATGGATTGGCGGTAGGATCCTTAGCAATGCTGACTCTATGGCAGCGATGGAGGCTTTTTTGCGACCGGGTCGGTTCGCTGGAGCAACGGAAATTGTTTTGAACTTTGACAGCATTGGCTGGGACGACTCCTGCTGCCTACCTGGTACTGAGGAGCTCGTCCAGAGGATTTGCTAGGCCTGATCGACAAGACGGCACCAAATACCACGGCGCTTCGCGCTGGTTTCGCCAAACTATCTGTATATGGCGCCAGGTTCTGCTGCCGCTGCATTGGTACGCTTGGTTTCACGTAACAAGACCTCGTTTGGGATTGACAGTCCAGCACTGCAATTATCTAACTTCACCAAGAGAAACCTGCTGATTGACTTGTCGAATTTCACAGTTAGCCGCAGGACCATGTGGACTGATATTCTCGTCCATATCATCCAAGCCAACGCGCATACCCTTCAAACATTGCAGCTCGGCGAGATTTCTGGTGAGGACTTTGACAAGCTGCTGTTTGCAAACGACAGCCAGGCCATCTTCTACCCCGTACTGTGGAAGCTTGAACTCCATGTTACGTCAATGCCCATGATCGGCCGCCCATCCCTTGCACATGTACCATTCCCATCGCTGATCCACTTTGACAACTCCCACATCCACCCATTCAACGACGACACAATACTGCGTTGCAACCGAGCGAATCTCGAGTTCCTCCGAATGCCGCTCGATCCGATTCTGTTTGAGCAACTGGTGCGTGCCGATGCTTTCAACCCGAAAACCTACATGAGCCTCGTGCGAATTGAGTTTGAATATGAGGGCGGGCCATTTATGCTGTATAACGGTATTGATGGCTACAGCATGGTTTCAAGTGCTTTTGATATGGCACAGATAGCATACTCTGTCAAGATCAAGATGGACAGCATCCAGTCGTCGCCGATTATTTCACAACTGAGATCAAGCAGCACGCTGCAGAATCTATACGCACCTGGACTGAACCTAAATTTATGTCAGCTCAACCAACTACTGCAACACTATCCTAACCTCAGCTCGCTTGCCTGCACATTCGTCGACGAATTTGAGGGCATCGCTGGCGACACGCCAAATACCAGATTCATCCGCCTCATGCGCAAGGACTGCACCATCAAGACCAAGGTGCGCAGGCTGGAGATGGCCAATGTTGGATACAACCGCGACGTCGGCGTACAAGCAACATCGTTATTCTACTCGCATCGCTGATTCCCTCACTGAAACGTGTCGTTCTCGTTCCTGCCAAAGATATTTATCACCGGCACCTGCTGGGAAGTGTAATCAAGGCTAAAAAGAAACTTGTCTATAAGGATCTGCCGCATTTCAAGGCCCTCCGATTCGAGGTTCGCTCCCTTGATCAGCCAGGCACCATGGTCCAGTGATGTGTTTTTGGTACAGCATTGGGGAATCCATGTGCTTCTTAGGTTTACTACTGTTCTGCTGTTATTATATCGACTAATAAGGGTGGTGTTAGTTTACTTGCTTTCCCGAAAGACATGCACGCAAAGAGCCTGCAGATCTTGTGTGGAGCACACTGTTTGGGGATATGTGGATCTTCTGCAATATATATGTTGCAGGAGTGACGTGCGTGAGAGGTGGGGCAAGTTCCGCTTGGCATTTCTACTAAACAGGTTTCATGCTGGACATACACAGGCAGGTGCGGTAATCCCTTTTTCTTCACCATAGCTCCGAGCTCTCAGCGGCAGTCGGGTTAGTTGCCCGCTATGTATCTTTCCTCTGCTGCCGCCAAATACTAACTCCGCTCATACTTCTAAACCTCTATTGCTATTATCTCACATTATGCTCTCGCGCTTTCAAAAGTCGTGGGGTCGTAGCAGGGCCATTCCAAGGTTGCCTGGCAGAGTATTGGTCATGATTATTGAATATGCTGCCGAGGTCAAGCGTCGATCCAGACCGTCTGGAACCGCCACCCTTGGCCGTCTCCCGAATCAACTATTGCCGTTCATGGCTGTCTGCAGCTACTGGCGTACCACTATCTGCCCCCTCTATTACTACGAAGCGTTTATCTCGATACCAATCCCCGAAGCAGCCAGCCGAATCTCTGCAGTCCCAGCACAGGATATGCTACAGATTGTGCGCTTCGGCTTTGACCGTATTGTGAAGCGCCTAGTGCTACTACTTTCCCGAGATGTGTTTGCTGGCCCTGAAATGCTAACTATGCTAGGGCTGCGTCTGCCGGCAAACCGACTACCAAGTGTTACGGAAATAATCGTGGATTTTAGTGGCCCGGGTTGGAATTCGGCCTTTTCTGCAAAAGCACATGTCCGTGCCATTCCGCGATATCTGCGATATTCTCAATACCGCCATGCCGAATGCTAGATACGTGGCGTTTACATCTCAGGACCGCGTCTACGCCGGGGCCGATTCAGGATGTGTTGAGCTGACTAACAGGCTAGTCAGGGGCAAGACATCTCTGACTATGTCTATTCCGATGAAGGTACCCTTTAACTCAGCACAGCCGGCGCCCACCAACCTGACGCACATAGCAGTAACTAGAAGCACACCATGGACCTATGCGATAGTTTCTGTCATTCGCTTCAACTCCCTCTCTCTAGTGGATCTGCAACTGGAAAATATCGACCTGTGTCATTTCAGGCAGCTGCTTGTAACAAGCCAAAAAGCTGCTGTTATCTTTAAGCAGCTCCGCCGACTCGGAATTTCACTCAGGAAGCCTGAAGATGGACAACGACCAGTGCTTGATCACAATGCCTTTCCGTCGATTACCCACATATGCAGTACAGGGTGGCATCCGTTGGGTGATGACTCGATCTTGCGCTGCAATCCTGAGAAACTGGAGGTACTGAGGATGTCCATTGATGCGCCATTATTCGAGATACTAGTAAGGAGAGAAGCACTTGTCCACAGCAAGTACCCCTGTTTACGGATAGTTGACATATGCTGTACGTTTGAGCTGCGTCATTTGCATAGGACCTTTCCACTGGGCTTCGTTTATGACAGAATCAGCGACCTTTCCACCTGCGCATCAAGCCTCCGGTTAATGATGGAAGCCATTAACTCACAGTCCGCAATCAACCTTACCCATCCCAGCTCTACCATCCGCGACCTGTGTCTACCATGGTTGCAACTAGATCTCGAGATGCTCATACGCCTGGGATGGAGGTTCCCGAACCTGTCTTCCCTCGAGATATCGCTTGTTTGCGACTTTGATGGAGTAAGCAATGCTGAGCCAAGGGAAAGGGATATCAGACGGATTCAGCGGGAAGTAAGGATTGGAAACAGGCTAGTTGCACTTGGAGTACACGTCAACAACTTATCTGACTCAAAGCGCATCAGCGAGTACACAATTTTGCTGGCATCACTAGTACCAACGCTGCGCGAGGTATTCCTTTGGCCACCAAGGCAATATAATGTGTTTGCTCTACATGACAACCTTGCAAAGGCACGCAAACGATCAGTTTACAAGGACTTTTCACATATGAAGACGCTGAGGGTCAATGTCAAGAACACACGTCCCTACCTTTAGCTGATTTATTTTATGTGTTGGACATTAGTCGATGGACTATATGGTTAGTCCCAAATCGGCAAGTCACTGTGTTAGGAAAACCCTGCCTTGACGACTCACCGACTATGTGGCGCTGAGCTCTTTTCTGAAGAACTCTTCTTTTTCTTCTTTTATCGGTTTAGCCGCTTAGTATTCCTCACTTCTTATTCTAAAACCTCGCGTATAACGCCTCAGTTTACTTTAGTGAGACACAATATCGGTACCTCTAGTACTAGTCTGGGAAAGGTACACGTTATTGCATAATGCTCTGTCAGAAATTGGCCGTTTGGAGATCATATTCAAATAAAAAAAAGCTGAGGAAGAGAAGCATGGTAACGTAGTGATACAAGTCCCGCTTAAATATGCGTATTGCAGAGCTCATGCTGATATCAATACATGGTTGATGCCGATCACAGCAATATATCTTTGCTGTTTTGGTTGTGTCTAGTGTGGTGCTACATATAGTCCGATGACAGCGCATTGTTCACATCTCGTAATGATTTGACCACTCGGCAGCCGCTTAATGTTTGGGAATAGCACGTCATAAACAAGCAGCTCGTAAAATGATACAGCTCTAAAGCTGAATATCCCGCTATCTGTATTACTGACTTCTCTCGCTCTAAATACTCTGGTGTGAATATCATCTGGACCCTGTCGCTCAACTACCAGATAGAGAACACTCCGTCATGTAACACGGGCTCGCTTCGTATCGCTCATTTGTGGAATACCATTCCTTTTAGCAGACAAAATTGCAGGAGGGAGGGAGTCTCTTGGCAGAAAACAAAGCAGCGACAGCTAGCTCGGTATTCAACGTTAGAATCCGCGTTCAGGATGTCAAACACCGACCTCTCTTCAACTCACCATAGTCGACAATGCAATGTAGACATTAGTGCACATAGGGAATTGAGACTGACAGCTATGCCAAAGCAACAAAATAGTCTAAAATGCCTTGATCAAACGGTGACAGAAAGTAACAGGCGCGTATTCGCAATTGCTAGGGACAAAGAGGTAAATTCCTCGGGGAAAACATCTGACTGCCGATCCTGTGTGCAGATGGATGCAGAGTGCGACAAGCGCTTCATCCTTCGCCCGTCCAAGTTGACAATTGCTAACATGAAACCTGTGACAAAGACGAATGTGGTTCGCACCGCCTTTAACCATAGACCCAGTGCAATAGTGTGTGCTAGCTGAGACAGAAAAATGTATGTATGTTGGAAACAAGGAAAGAGAAACCCCAAGGGAAAATTAGAGCGTGGCGATGGTCTGGTCAGGACGGTAGTTGGTGTCCGAGGAGACCTGCGAGCCGATCTTGTAGTCCTTCAGGCGCTTCTCAACCTCCGGGCGGAAATGGCGCATCAGACCCTGCACCGGCCAGGCAGCAGCATCAGCCAGAGCGCAGATGGTGTGGCCCTCCATCTCCTTTGTGATCTCGAGGATCTGGTCGATCTCGGCGCTGGTCGCCTGGCCGCTGACGAACCGCGACATCATCAGGTCGAGCCACCTCGAGCCCTCGCGGCACGGCGTGCACTGGCCACACGACTCGTGGCGGTAGAACGACGACAGGCGCGCAATGGCCTGCACGACATCGGTGCTCTTGTCCATGACGATGACTGCAGCAGTGCCGAGACCAGACTGCATGTCGCGCAGGCTGTCAAAGTCCATCACCGCAGTGTCGCACAGGTGCTTGGGCAGCAGAGGCACCGACGAGCCGCCGGGGATGATGGCCAGGAGGTTGTCCCAGCCGCCGCGCACACCGCCGCAGTGGCGCTCGATCAGCTCGCGCAGGGGAATCGACATCTCCTCCTCGACCGTGCAGGGCTTGTTGACATGGCCCGAGATCGCAAACAGCTTGGTGCCAGAGTTGCGCGGGGCACCGAATCCGGCAAACCACGAGCCACCGCGGCGCAGGATGGTGGGCGCAGCAGCAACCGTCTCGACGTTAGTCACCGTGGTCGGGCAGCCAAACAGACCGGTGTCGGCCGGGAATGGCGGCTTCAAGCGGGGCTTGCCCTGCTTGCCCTCCAGCGACTCGATCAGGGCCGTCTCCTCGCCGCAAATGTACGCTCCAGCACCACGGTGGACATAGACGTCAAAGTCGTAGCCCGAGCCGCACGCGTTCTTGCCAATGAGACCCGCCTTGTACGCCTCGTCGATGGCCTGCTGCAGGTTGGATGCCTCGTTGTAGAACTCTCCACGAATGTAGATGTAGGCAGCGTTGGCAAACATGGCGCGGCCGGCAATGAGGCAGCCCTCGATCAGCTTGTGCGGGTCATGGCGCATAATCTCGCGGTCCTTGCACGTCCCAGGCTCGCCCTCATCGGCGTTGATAACCAGGTAGCGCGGGCGGCCCGGCGACGACTTGCCCATAAAGCTCCACTTCAGACCGGAGGGGAAGCCGGCACCACCACGGCCGCGCATGCCGCTGGCCTTCATCTCGTTGATGATCCAGTCCTCGCCCTTCAGCACAATCTCCTTGGTTTTGTACCAGTCGCCGCGCTTCAGCGCGCCCTTCAGTCCAAAGTCGTGCTGGCCGTAGAGGTTGGTGAAAATGCGGTCCTGGTCCTTCAGGCCGCCGTAGTGCCGTGTGCTGCCACCCTCTGTCGAGTACGAACGAGCGGCGACTCCCGGACGCGCAAGCTGCTTCGCGACTACAGACAACGACTAGCGTTAGCAATTGCGATTCTGGGCGAGATTCAGTGTCCCAACCCGCTGTCGGAATCCGAGACTTACCCTTTGCAAGCGTAGGACGCATCATTTTGTGTTTGTGAATTCGAAAAAAGCGAGGGGCGATAATGTAAAAAAGCAAGCAAGCAGTCTCAATTAAAAGCCGAATTCAGGCAAGCAAGCGCTCTGGCAGTGGTTATCTCCAAATACCGAGATTGTGATTATCTTTTGTGATCTGAAAAGCCGCCAATTTTCGCCCGCGGAGTTAAAACAAAAAGGCTCTGTATATTTGAAACTAGTGACAAACGTAGAAAAGATGCGACTTGCGTCTTAGCGGTACATGGTCTCCGACCGCAGGTTCTGGGCAATCTCGGTCTCCCAGCGGTCGCCGTTTGCCAGCAGCTTCTCCTTGTTGTACAGCAGCTCCTCCCTCGTCTCAGTCGTGTTCTCAAAGTTGGGGCCCTCGACAATGGCATCGACCGGGCACGCCTCCTGGCACAGGCCGCAGTAGATGCACTTGGTCATGTCAATATCGTAGCGCACAGTCTTGCGCGAGTCATCCTCACGCGGCTCCGCCTCGATCGTGATGGCCTGTGCTGGGCAGATGGCCTCGCATAGCTTGCACGCAATGCACCGCTCCTCGCCAGACGGGTAGCGGCGCAGGGCGTGCTCGCCACGGAACCGAGGAGACAGGGGGCCCTTTTCGTTCGGGTAGTGCAGGGTGTAGGGCTCGCGCAGGTACTGCATGAACACGATCCAGGCGCCACGGAGCAGCTCTGTCATGAAGAAAGTCCTCGCGGAGTAATCAAGGACGGACTGTGTCGCCTCGCGCTCCTCCCATGTCTGGTAGGGCAGCTTGAATGTGGTGTTGGCGGGGGTACGCTGGTGGTGCACGTTCGTCACTGGGTGCGATGCGTAGCTGTGGCGCGACATCATCATGGCTCCGGCATAGCGCTGGGCGGCTAAAGTTGGGAAGGGGGCGTTGTGTGCAATTAGCAGTCATCCTGCAAGGTGTCGCTCCGGTGCCGAATAGTTCTCTACTTACGAGTAGTACGGGCGAGCGCAGTGGCAACACGGGCAATGGCAATACGCTGCGGGTACATTTTGCAAAGAAAAAGTCTCGATTGGAATATAGAATAGGTTTGAATTGGAGAGGTGCTTTTCAAAGAGATTCGGGCAGCACCAGCCATGGCCTTTCTGCCTGTTGAGGCTTTTCCAAGATAACCCCACCAATCTCCAGCACTGATAATCTCCAGCTTGATTAAATACCGCTGATTCCCCTGACACCGCCTTTCTACTAAGAGTACAGACATTTATTTGGCGATTCTACAATAGAGCGCTACTTAATACCGCTCGCTAGCACTGTTTCCGCTAGCCCTCCTGGCTGCCTGCGGGTACAGGCTCAGCAGCTCCTTGTGGTCCTTTTCGCCCATCTGCTCCTGGCGCCTGATGCACTCAGCATGCCGCCTCTCGGCCTCCCTGGTGATCTTCGGATCGCGCTCGCCGAGCACCGCCCCGTCAGCGCGCATGTTGACGGTGTCCCGCAGAGCCTTTGGGTAGAGCTCGCAGCCCTCGGTGTAGGTTGGCGAGCATGCAAGCAGCTCTTCGGTGGGTGAGGCAGAGGATGCAAAGCTGGCGGCGCGCGCGCGGGTTGAGCTCGGGATGTCCTGTGGCGAGATGTTGCTGGAATACGACATGACAGACAAGAGATTTATGGATGAGGAATTGGGTTTTGGATAAAAGACTACATGTAAAGACAAGGTCGACCAAGGCAGTGGCCAGGAGTCCGACTTGGGCTTTATACCGCCCGTCAACGCGCGCCCAGGCCAGTTAAGGGGGAGAAGGCTTCAGCAGGCCTCCCACCCCTATCCTGCGCAACACCGCCTACAGGGTCATCTGCAGAGTGGTGTGACGACAAATCAGTCCACTCCCAGCAACCAGTCATCTCCCGAGCAGCCCACTCCAGTTTACACGGCATTGCCCTATTATTGGCTGTCAAAAACACCACAGTCACTAGAGGCATCCAGCAGCCGCCAGTCCAGAAAGGCGGCGACAGCAGCATTAGCTGCGCTTCTTGAGCGACAAATTCCCGTCCTTGAGGATGGCCACGGTCCGGACGATGGTCTGGATGCGCGCCTTGTTCGCCGGGTTCGCCTTCAGCTTGCTGCGCACCTTGCCGATCAGCGCCTTGGTCGTGGTGACGCCGCTCTTGATCAGCTCTATGACCTCCTTTTCGGTGATCAGATCATCCGACTCGGCGGGCTTGGGCGCAGTCTTCGCGTGCTTGCGAGACTCATTCGAGTGGCTGTGTGCTGACGGCATCGGCCGCTTGCGCTTCTTGGCCGACGTGTTGTTCGCCATGTCGCTCTGGCCCTTCTGTAGGACCGCTGCCTTGGGAGCCGCCTCCTTGGCTGGCGCAGCGGCGTTGGCTGAGACAGCACGCTTGGCATCGGTGGCCACGGCGTCCTTCTTGTCCTCCTCAGGCTTGGGCTGCTGCTCCTCCTCGTCGCTGTCAATCTCTGACACCGACAGGTACGGGTTCTCCTCGCCGTCAGAGTCGTACGCGTCGTTCTCCTCACGCTTACGCATCAGCTTCTTCATCTCCTTGCCCGCCGAGCCAAGCTCGCCCTCGTCCTCCTCCTCAACGTCAGAGTCGAGCTCAGACTTTTTGTTCTTCTGCTGCTGCTTGTCGGCCTCGTCATCCTCGTTGCCAAATAGGTCGTCGCCCATTTCCTCGTCGTCGGCGAACTCCTCATCAAAGTCGACCTCGTCGGCGTCGCCGTGCTTGGTCGGCCTGCGCTTTTTGCGTGCGCCGCCATCATCATCGTCGTCGTCATCGTCAAACTCATCCGCATTGTCATACTCGACCAGCGTCTTCTTGGTGGGCTTCTCTGCAGGCTCCTCGTCCTCGTCCTCCTCCCCCTGTTGCTTGGTGCGCTTCTTCATCAGCCAGCGGTTCTGTGTCTCGTTCTTGGCAGCCTTCTTCAGCTCTTCCTCTGCCTCGTCCAGCGTCAGCGTCTGATACTTGAGCTTGGGAGTGAACTTGTACCAGCGGTCCACCGGTACCACCTTGAATCCGTCATCCATCAGCACAAACAAGACGTAGTCGGACTTCTGGCCGCCTTCAAGCGTGCCGTTCCAACTCTCCTTCTCGTCATAGTCCTCGAGCACCCACGGCCGCGCCTCCTCGATATTCAACCGGCGCTGCTCCTCGTCAGCAAAAAACACCTGCTTTGTGCGCTTCTTAAACAGCATCTGCTTGTTGCGCGTTGCCCCGCCAAACGGCGCAATAATCGACGTGTCGGCTTTGGGCCGGTCCTTGCTTGGATCCACTGGCTCCCCTGCAGCTGGCACCTGCTCCTCCTCCTCCTTAATTTCCATCCCAGTCTCCTTTGCGCGCTTCGCCTCCTCCTCTTTGCGCTTCTCCTCAGCTGCTGCCCGCGCCTTCTCGGCCTTGCGGCGATAGTACGTGCGGCTCAGGCGCGTCAGCTTCACTGGCTGCGTGAACTTGGTCACGTCCACGGGCTTGGAGGTGAGGAAACGCATCACATTGTGTGTGCGCTCGTGTGCCGAGGATACAAGCCGGTAGTCGGTGCACGCGCGCTTGTCCTCGGGCGGTGCTGCAGCCAGAGGCCGGTCTTCACTCTTGGGCTTGGCCCGGTTGGGAGGCGGGAGAGGGCGCCGGCGACGCAGGTCGCTGCCGGGCGCCGCCTGGCCCGGACGGAGGCCCGCTGGGCGCAAGAACGACGGAATTGGCTTTCTTTCCTTCTTCTTAATTCCTGAGCTCATGCGAATGGTAATATTATACAGTAAATGAGCCTATGATTTTCTTGAAAAAGGAGAAAGGCAAAATTGGCAGCGCCTCGATGGTGAGTGGAAGTTGTCGCGGCTCAGGTGAGTCGATGATTCGGTGGCTCCTGTTTTCATAAACCCCGCCTTGAGCCTGTGCCAAATCCAGGAACAGATTAGTGGATAGGATTTAGCTAGCACGTCACGTGGCCATTTTAGAGATGGCATGTCTGATACTTGCATGGGGTAGTGCGGCATGTAATGACATGGCGCTACGTGTTCTTGGACCTGGTGGTGGCACACGCTGAAGCTGAATTATCCACGAAATCAGTGTGCGGCCGGCAATATCCACACCTGTAGGCTGTCCTGCCCGAAAGACGGACTAATTAAACTACCCGCCACCGCAGACCTAGCGAACCGCACATATCCGAGGCACGCCGGGGATTCATGGGGACCGAAGTTGGGTCACATTCCTGGCAGCTGAAAATATGCGAGATCGACAGAGCGCTGGTTCAGAGCCGCGTTTTTTTGAAGCGTCTTTCAACATGATGCACCTCATCCACTCTAGTGATTGTCTTAGTAAGCGGGCTCTGTGGTTACAGTAATCAAGCGGCTTCGGAAGACCCGAGGACCGATCTGTCCACCTCTCGGAGGATGCGGTATGCTGTGCAACTGGGCGCGGCTTTGGTGCCGCCTGATAGACGCTTCTGCGCGGAACAGCGCTGGATGAGCGGGATGGGCGGGATGAGCGAGAAATTTGGGGCCAGAAATCTGATGCAACGGGACAAAATCTTATAAGAAAAAGTGCGTCACAATTGGACGGGAGGACTTTTCAGCTGCACTGGGTCAATCCTCACAAGAAGGGCGGAGCCGTTCTCCTAGAAAAATTTTCAGCTTTCCTCCGTCGTGGTCGACGGGTGTTGTGCAGTAGGTTAAAAACCCTCTCGAAACCAGCAGGTCTTATCTGTTTTGCTTCTCCACCTACTTTTCTGTATACGCACTTTTCTGTTTGCTGCTCCCTCTCCCGCTTTCTTATCTTGTATTACGCATTCAACACGCACCAAGCAGAAAACTAATTTCTACTCCATATTACACTAAGCAAACAGAAAAATGTCGCACCCGAACGAAATTGCCACGCCGCAGAAAATTCGCGCTGCCGAGCCCATCGAATACGACTACGAGGAGCTGCCAGAGACGTCCCCGCTGACCATGCACTTGATTGCGGGTGCTGCTGCCGGCATCATGGAGCACTCTGTCATGTACCCGTTCGACATTGTAAAGGTAAGCCGTCGTTTTAGAGCTGCCCTTGATTCAAAAGCAGCTTCCCGTCGCTAAACCATCCACCTGTATTTGTAGACTCGCATGCAAGTGGTCGGATCACCGTCGTCGGTCGTCTACAGCGGCGTCACACACGCAATTAAGATTATTTCTACCACAGAAGGCATGCGTACGCTCTGGAGGGGAGTCATGTCGGTCGTTCTTGGCGCTGGCCCTGCCCATGCGGTATACTTTGCCACCTACGAACAAACAAAGAAGCTGCTGTCGAACTCGGCTGGCGAAACCACCGCTCTTGCTGCAGGTAAGGTTTCCACCTCCTTCCCCCCAAAAAAGAAAATACCCGCAGAATTCGTTTTATCCTTGGCATATGCACAGCTCATCATTTTTATATCCTGTGTAGGTGCTGCCGGCGGTGTGGCGACAGTCGTCAGCGATGCCCTGATGAACCCGTTCGACGTGATCAAGCAGCGCATGCAGCTTGTTGGATCAAGCTACCGCAACATTGCCGACTGCGCAGCGACGGTCATGCGCAAGGAGGGTCTGCGCGCCTTTTACGTTTCCTACCCGACAACGCTTATCATGAATATCCCGTTCCAGTCGATCCAATTCGGCTGCTACGACCTGTTCCGCAAAACACTCAACCCCAATGGCTCGTACTCGCCCCTGACACACGTTGTCGCCGGTGGCCTGGCGGGCGCCGTGGCCGCGGCACTGACAACCCCGATCGATTGCTGCAAGACGCTGCTGCAGACGCGCGGCGCGTCGGTTGACCCCGAGGTCAGGAATGCGAGCTCGATGATTCAGTCGGCGAAGATTATTTACAAGCAGCAGGGCGTCAACGGGTTCTTCCGCGGCGCTCGCCCCAGAGTCATTGCCAACATGCCTGCCACGGCCATCAGCTGGACTACATACGAGTACTTCAAGTGGATGATCGCCCGGCGAGACAAGCGCGAGTGAAATGAGGAGCACGGATTCAGCATTAAAAAGGAGCATTTTGAAAGATATGTTGTAGTATATGTGGTATCTTTTGTTGCTGTGTATTGCCATCAGTATCCTCCCCACCCACATAAATGCAGGTGGAGGGGAGGAGTACATAGCTACGAGAAGCTCACACGGTGTATGAAATCTTGGTCAGGTTCTGGCCCTTGCGCCTCGCAATCTTGCGGATAACCAGCTTGCCCAGCTCACCAGTGCTCTTGATGTGGGTGCCGCCACAGGGATTCTCCACAAAATCGCCCACCTTGACATACCTCAGTCCATCCTCCTTCGTATACGCCGTCACCTCGACGTTGTCGCTAATGACCTTGTCGACCATGGCCTGGAACTTGTCCTTGTCTATCTCGTCGGGCATGATACCAGTAAACTCCACATAGGCGCCATCCGTAAAGTGGTGCCCCTTCTTCTCGACCATCGGCCACTGCGAGTCCTTGATGAGGCTGAAGATTGTGTGCCCGCCCGAGTGGCACTTGGCGTTCTGTCGACGCACTGCCTCGTCCACTGACAAGACGACCGAGTCGCCGGTGGAGAACTCGCCTTCGGAAAACTCGCCCAAGTGGTAGACAACGCTGTTGTAGCTGAACACGTGCTTGACGGAAAACACAGCATTGTTGCTGGAAATAGTGCCTACGTCAGTTGGCTGGCCGCCGCCCTGCGGGTAGAACAGCGTTTGGTCGAGAATCACCGCATGCTGAGCCTTGCTGAGGGCCTTGGCGAGATCGGGGTCATCGGTTGTTTCTGAGCTACAGGTGACGCCAAGGACAGTGGCAGCGCCTGCAAACAGGTACGTGTCGTCAAAATAGAGCAGTTCAGTCGGCATACTGGGGTGAAAAACGGGCAGGTGGGCTAGTGGAGACAAGAAAT
Source organism: Linderina pennispora (assembly GCF_002104995.1). Classification (NCBI taxonomy): domain Eukaryota; kingdom Fungi; phylum Kickxellomycota; class Kickxellomycetes; order Kickxellales; family Kickxellaceae; genus Linderina; species Linderina pennispora. Next base: position 566,381 of record NW_024468260.1, read on the forward strand.
GCTGTGATTGTCAACAGCTGCGGTACCTGGATGATGACTTACTACTATGTCGTGCTCAGATCCGAATCTGTACATGCCAGATCAATTAAGCGCAGTTACATTCTGCATTATTGCATTGGGCTCGCTGTTGCAAGTTCTTGGACTCTTGCTGTTTTTCTGTTTGCAATGCATTAGTAACTCTCTTCATTAGCATGCCCTTCACAATTACCCGACGAAGACTTGCGCGCCTGCTGCTTGGTGCCCTCGCATTCTGCATCGCCGGCTACATACTCGCGAGCGCCCTCACACGATTCACCACCGACACGCTGCCCTCCTCTCTGTCACAAGACCCAGCAGATGGACCACGACCGATCCAGCTCAAACACCACCCTGGCGACTTCATCGACCCACCATTCACATTTTCGGCACCGCCTGCTGAGGAATTAGTCTCAGGCTGCCTGCTATTCATTACTCGGACGATCTCGCTGACCAGAGTGCGCCGCACAATGTTCGATATCGAGAAGCGCTTTAACGATCGGTACCATTACCCATACGTGTTTCTCAGCGAAGAGCCATTCTCTGACCAATTCCAGAAAGCGGTGCGTGCCATGGCCAACGGTGCCTCGGTTGAGTTTGGTCTGATCACCGAGAACTGGGGGTACCCTGACTGGGTGGACAGGAGCAGGGCACACAATGAGGCCCTCGACTGGGCGGACCGCAATGATATGGATGCCGATACTCAGGGGTATAGGCATATGGTAAGGTACTGGGCGCAGCCGTTCGCTGACCACCCAGCCCTGCAAAAATACCGCTATGTATGGCGGCTTGAACCAGGAGCTCACTACACATGCGATTTCGTCGAGGACCCGTTCACACTAATGCAGTCCCGCAATCTGACGTATGGTTTTGCGATCTCCATCCAAGACAATACCGATTCGATTCCGTCGCTGTGGGCCACCGCACAGAGCTTTATGCACGACAACCTCCATATGATGCTCAGCCGCGACAACTCGCTGGAATGGCTGTTGACAAGGCACAGCAGCGGGCTTGTAGAGTTCAACCGATGCCTGTTCCTGACAAATTTTGAGATCGTTGACTTGACTTTTGTTAGATCGCAGCTCTACCGGAAGCTGTTTGAGTATCTGGACAGAAGATCAGGGTTCTACTATGAGCGGTGGTCGGATGCATCCGTTAGATCGCTTGCGGCTGCCATGTTCTTGAAGTCGGATGACGTGCATTGGTTCAGCGATGTTGGGTACAAGCACGACTTTTTGCAGCAGTGTCCAAGCGAGCTAAACAGGCAGATGCTGTGCCACTGCGACCCGAAGAAGAGCACGCATATGTACCCGATGTCGTGCTCAGCCAGATGGAGCGACGGGAAACTAGGAGTCGATCCACGCAACCTCATACAGTAACAAATATATCACATTTACATGCACTCATTGACCAGGCACGGGCCAATGGTGGGCTGCTGGTCTGCTGGAGCCGGACTTCTGCCCAATGGGGGCGGAACAGCCCTGCTGGTCTTCGCCTGGGAGTGGTGACAATGCTCCCTGCAATAAAAGCGGATCACGCAAATAACAACACCAATGGTGCAATCGCCTAGTTGCCTGTTGATTTTTCTGTCGCTCCGCTCTTTGGCTACAGGCATTTGGACATTTTTCGGCTCACATGCAAGCTGACCTCGGTAAGCACGCCTTTTCATGCTCGAATTCCTCAGGTTCCTTCTGTCAGAACCTGTTCGCAGATTCTATCACCGGTTCTTTTTCGAAGATACGATGACCTAAACGCAGGGACCCCCAGAGACATCCAGGGACATACACAGGTGCAGTAATATGAAAAGACGTGCATTACAATGAACGCTGTGATTAGCAGTATAGCTGGATCGGAGAGACCGCCTTTTCATGGCACATTCGTCCCCAGGCTGCCATGACAATCACACAGGATGCCCGAGCCAGTAATGACAGCTAGATTCTGCCGACCGTGGCCCGCGCCTGTTTTGGAATGCGGGATAAGCTCCAGCGCGTGCGGGCACTCAATTACTAATGTCTCTGGTGTTGACTCTAGGGCTGCCTGAGCCGGTTCTGACTCGACAATGCATCTGTTTCTTCGCCACCAAGGAGCAGGAAACGAATAAATAGCCGCAAGCAGCTCCTGCTGCCAACGCCATTTTCTTTTGCAAAGTTTCAGTTTGCATATTTCTCCTTGTCTATGTTTTTATTCCATGCCTGCTTCTGAAGACACGATCACAACATTTGCTACGGAGATGGGGTACCTGGAGCCTCGGGCATCTACCAAGGAGTGGCTCAAGGACATACTACCTACACGCTCAGAGGTCGTGGAGTATGCAAAAACCACGTTTCCCGTACTCACCTGGTTCTACCGCTACAACTGGCAGTGGCTTATCGGGGACCTCATCGCCGGTCTCACTGTCAGCGTCGTCGTTATTCCACAAAGCATGGCGTATGCAAAGCTTGCTCAGCTGCCGCCTTATTTTGGCCTATATTCTTCGTTCCTCGGTGTCATTTTATACTGCGCTACCGGCACATCCAAGGATATCACCATTGGCCCTGTCGCAGTCATGTCGACATTGATGGGCGAGATCCTCAACGATGTGCTGCCCAGGCTGCCGCAGTACCAGGATACGCCATGGGTAGTGGCTAGCGCGCTGTCGGTCGTACTGGGATGCATTGTCGCTGGCATCGGGTTTTTGAGGCTTGGCTTCATTGTTGACTTTATTCCGCTACCAGCAATTGCTGCGTTCATGACTGGCTCGGCACTCAGCATCGCCATGGGACAGGTCCCAAGTCTGATGGGCAACAACAAGGCGCCTGGGTACAATACACGCGAGGCCACGTATCTGGTGTTTGGCAACTTCTTCAAGAACATAAGATACTGCGATATCAACGCTGCTCTAGGACTCACGGCTCTGGCGCTCTTGTATTTTATCCGCTGGGGATCAGGGTACTGTTCACGGCGGTGGCCTGGATACCAACGCCTATTTTTCTTTATGGATACGCTGCGCACCGCGTTCGTCATTCTACTCTACACTCTCATGTCCTTCCTGGTCAACCACTCGCGCCACGACAATCCCAGGTTCTCAATCCTGGGCGACATCCCTCGGGGCTTCAAAAATATCGGCGTTCCACACATCAGCTCAGACATTCTGTCAGCTGCTGCTGGTCGTATTCCGTCCGCCGTCATTGTGCTGGTCATCGAGCACATCTCCATTGCAAAGTCGTTTGGCCGCGTCAACAAGTACACAATCAATCCTAACCAGGAGATGATTGCTATTGGTATTTCCAACATCTTTGGCCCATTCTTCGGTGCGTATCCAGTCACTGGCTCGTTTTCGCGGACGGCAGTCAACTCGAAGGCCGGTGTACGGACGCCATTCGCCGGCGTCATCACCGGGGTGATCGTTGTCATTTCGATCTATGCTCTGCCTGCAGTGCTCTACTATGTCTCCAATGCTGTGTTGGCTGCTGTCATCATCCACGCTGTTGGCAATTTGGTCACCAGCCCAAAGACTGTCAAGGGATTCTGGCATGTCTCGCCGTTTGAGTTCCTGATATTCTGGGCTGGCGTCACTGTCTCTGTGTTTTCGTCAATCGACAACGGCATTTATACCACCGTCGGCGCTTCAGCTGCATTGATGCTGTTCCGTATTGCCAAGGCACGGGGCAAGTTTGTTGGCCAGATCGAGGTTTGCGATACAATGTCTGACAGCCGTCGCAACGTCTACATACCGCTCGACCACACTGACGGATCCAACCCAGCAGTTGATGTCAAACCTCCTCCCAGCGGTATCTTCATCTACCGCCTCAACGAGGGGTACCTGTATCCAAATGCCGTTCACTTTACCGACCATATGGTTGGACAGATTATGCAACAGACCCGACCAGGTATACTGAACCCGTACGGTTCTCTTGGTAACCGCCCATGGAACGATCCAGGACCACGCCACAAGACGGAGTCCGATATTGACACATCGAAGCCTGAGTTGCGCTCGGTCATTCTGGATTTTACCGGCGTCTCCCATGTCGACATCACTTCAGTGCAGAATCTGCTCGACGTGCGCCAGCAGCTTGACCGCCATGCAGATTGCTCGGTATCGTGGCACTTTGTCGGTATAAAGTCGGTATGGACCAGGCGGGCACTGATAGCTGCTGGTTTTGGCGCACCGGTCGGTGCGAGCCAGAGACCAGTGTTCACAGTGGCAAATATCGGTCTTCAGCAGGAGAATGACAACGATAAACCGGCTATTAGCGAAGACCCTAATTCCCTGAGTGAGCATGAGCAGGTAGCGATATTACGAGAGGTAAAGACGGTGCCAGTCATGAGCATTGACAGGCCGTTCTTCCATATCGATATGAACGAGGCATTGGCAGCTGCCAAAAACCAGCTTGCCATTTAGCCATTCCAATTTGTAATTATGCAGCAAGATAAATGTGTTATCAACCAGTAGCACAGTAGCCACCAAGTGGTTGGGCCCACCAGCTGAACCCGACATGCAGTCGGGTAGGAAGTCAGTCCTCATCCAAGTGACAGAGGCTATAGCAAACGACAGGAATGGCTACCCCACAGTCATGCTAAAGGCACTGCCTTCTGTTGGTATTGCACCCACTTTACATATACCGATAAATACCCATCTGTCTGGCTGCTAACAGGCCCACTCTCCTCTGCTAACAGCCTGAGCCTCCTGTGTGCACCGTACAAACATCAGCACCTACATGATGTGCTGCTATGATGTGCATCATGAATCTTCGAGCTGGGGATATATGGCTGCTGTGTCGGAAACTGCCTGAATTGCTCGGTATGGCTATTCGAAGAATGCGTGGTGAAATCAAAAATTACCGCGCTTTTCTCAGCCATGCCATCGCGACAGCAGTAGGCTCTAGGTCGATGATGCAGCGCATCACTTTTCCTTTTTTGAATCCGCATTCACACACGTTTCCTTTCATATTATTTTCATTGTAATGTCGCAACCCAGCGAGGAAATTTGGTTCAATGGGCCTGTTGTCGAGGCCGTCGGCCAGGCCACTGCGCGCAATCTGCTATTTGTCGCCTGCATTGTCACCGACGCTTCTTCCGACGAATTGACTATGCTGGACAAGAACTACGTCAAGCAAATTCTGAAGACGCATTGCTTGTGCGTCAAGCTGGTCCGTGGTAGCAGCGAAGAGGCTATGTTCTCGCAGCTGTTCCCGAGCACGCAAACTCCGAGCGTGTATATTGTCAGGTCGAATACCGACAAGGTACTACTGAGTGGCGAGGACTTGAGCGAGCAGCGGATTGTTGCAGAGATCGAAAGCATGGTTAGCAGTGCTGCAGCAGACCCAGTTCAGGCACAGGAGCCAGCCCAGACACAGGAGCCGTCCCAGGCACAGGCAGCACAGGCTCCAGTGCAGCAACAATCACCGATCCCAGCTCATCTGCAGCCAATAGTACCAGCTCAACCACAAGTCTCTTATTTGCCTGTGCCTCAGTCAAAGAAGCAAAACAGCCAGGATGCCGCCAAGCTTGCCGAGGCAAAGCACATGGAGGAGTACCGCAAACGGTTGGCCAAGGAGAAGCGCGCTGATGCAGCCTATCGCAAGACAATTCTCGAGAGCATCAAGCAGGATCGCGAGGACTTCAAAGCAGTGCATGGCACACCTACATCGGCATCTGGCTCAAAGGACACGATGCGGAAGCAGCTGGCAGATACTACAGGCAAGACCAAGATCCTGTTCCGTATTAGCGATGGGCGCGTAGAATCTGGCGAATTTGATGTCCAGGCAGAGTTTGCCGAAGTTCGGGCATTTGTCGAAGGGATCGAGGGGATTCCCAAGGGCTCTTTGGATATTGCTGAGGCCTTCCCGCGGCGCACGTTGGGAGGCGATGTCAATGACAAGAACCTGTCAGAGCTGGGCCTTGTTCCGACGGCGACACTACTTGTCAATGTGTCGGCTAGGCGCGTAAAGGACGGCGAGGCATTCAAGGAGCCTGTTACTTGGTTCGCCTTTTTTTACTCGATGCTCGCTGCAGTATTCGGATTCTTCGGAGCATTTTTGCCGGGGAGAAAGAGTGAAGATGAGAGCCAGGCAACTTACACCCGGGAAGATGGAGCGGTGGCTCGCTCAACTGCCAGAAGGGACAAAAAGTCGCCGGATGAAAAGCTTACACGGCGCAGGAACGCCAGTCCTGGCTCGGAGGCAGGCAGCGATGATGACGAGAAACCCAAGACATACAACGGCAACTCGACTAACCTCGAGTAGGCTCATAAAGTATTTTATTGCGGTTTTTGATTGTCTAACAATAACCATCCACATCTCATGCTAACTCTCCTGCGTTCGTGATGTGAGCACATTTCCATGCAAGCCAAACAGTACTTGCCTCACATCTTGGCGGGTACTGCTAGCAGTTGGTATACAAGTTCGCTACTACGCAATGCTGCATGAAGCCATAGCAGATGTAGTAGACATGCTGCTTTGTCAACACCGAGGTTTACTTGTCCTATTTCTGGCAGATAGTATACAGGCTATCATGTTGTAGACTGCGTAGAATCACCTGCCCTTGGCGTATACGAGATTATCACTGTAGCTGTTGATTTTAGCTGCGATAAGCCAGGTCAACCAGAGTTGGCACTTGCATACATGTCTTGATTTCCAATCTCAATGGTTCCCCTAGTGCTTCTCATGAAACTGCGTCACCCCTACTCCAGGAGCAAAATGCATCAGTCAGCAATTGCAGATTGACACTGGGCTGATGTAATATGTGTATTGAGCAACGGCTGTGCTTGATGTATATGCACCAGCACGCTTGCATGTCCAAAATTAGTCCAAAAGTTCTCAAGCATTAGGGCAAAAGTACGCGTCTATCACATATCCACTGCAGATGCGTTCTAATAATAGACCGACCTCCATGGCTTTAGCCAACATCTGCCACTTGCACGAAATGGTATCGATTTATAATTAGCATTCAGTGTCCATCAATGGCGATCGCACCGCACATGCTTGCATATCCTTTACATAAGGATGTGTATATTTAGAACAGGCAATACCTGGTTGTGCAAAAAATGCATGCATGCAGGTAGAATCTTGACCTATTTTTAGGGAACGAGGATTTGGAACTTGGTTATGTAACGGCGCTTTGCAATAACCAGCGATACTGTTGGGTTTACCGCGTATATATAGACCGGTCAATTCGGCTGAAGATGACGGATCATTAACAAACAACTGTCTATTCTCTTCACCCTTGTACAGAACAATCAAAAACAACCTACTTGTAAATTCCAAAAAATGAAGGTTTTCACTACCATCTTCTTTTTCGCCTCAGCCGCTATTACGCTGGCCGCACCAGTGTCTCAGGCTCCATCCAATGGCTACTCGGCTGTCACTGTACCGCCGCATTCGTCAGTTGTGGCTACTCACCAGTACTCTACCTCGGCTCATAGCACGTACCCCAAGTACACTACATCAAGTGCTAAGCCCACCCAGATAACTTCGCACGTTCAGCCAACAGCTACCAATCCCAAGTCATCGGTTGCGCACACAACATACATCACTTCCGTTCAGTCCATGCCTAAGCCGACGACGACCAATCCCAAGCCATCGGTTGCGCACACACCGTACATCACTTCCGTCCAGTCCATGCCTAAGCCGACGACGACTAGCCCCTTGTCGCGTGCGACTGTTCATGTCTCACATGAGTATATAACCAGCACGACTCATCCAACACTCTCTCACTCCAAGTACACCACTGTGCCTACTAGCTACAAGCCCAGCACGACCACGACACACTCTGGCTACGTGACGGCAACTTTCCACCAGCCAACCTATGCCACTTCTAGCCACAAGACGCATCCGGCATCACAGGGCTATAGCACGGCAGTGGTACATCCCACCCCGACCACGACGCATGGCACTTCTCACCACTACAGCAAGACGCACGTTGCTTCCAGCCACAAGACAAAGACACACACGACATCTCACGGCTATAGTACGGCAGTGGTACACTCCACCCCAACCACGACACACTCTGGCTACGTGACGGCAACTTTCCACCAGCCAACCTATGCCACTTCTAGCCACATGACGCATCCGGCATCACAGAGCTATAGCACGGCGGTGGTGCACCCCAGCTCAACCACGACGCATGGCACTTCTCACCACTACAGCAAGACGCACGTTGCTTCCAGCCACAAGACAAAGACACACACGACATCTCACGGCTACAGCACGGCAGTGGTACACTCCACCCCAACCACGACGCACTCTGGTTACGTGACGGCAACTTTCCACCAGCCAACCTATGCCACTTCTAGCCACAAGACGCATCCGGCATCACAGAGCTATAGCACGGCGGTGGTGCACCCCAGCTCAACCACGACACATGGCACTTCTCACCACTACAGCAAGACGCACGTTGATTCCAGCCACAAGACAAAGACACACACAACATCTCACGGCTACAGCACAGCAGTGGCGCATCCCAGCCCGACCACAACACATGCCACCTCGCGCCGCCACAGCAAGACACACGTTGCTTCCAGCCACAAGACAAAGACACACACAACATCTCACGGCTACAGCACGGCAGTGGTACACTCCACCCCAACCACGACACACTCTGGCTACGTGACGGCAACTTTCCACCAGCCAACCTATGCCACTTCTAGCCACAAGACGCATCCGGCATCACAGAGCTATAGCACGGCGGTGATGCACCCCAGCTCAACCACGACACATGCCACCTCGCGCCACCACAGCAAGACGAAGACACACAAGTCCGATTCTGATTCTGATAAGGACTGGGAAGATGAGCATTCGAAGACGAAACATCATGATCACAGCAAGATCAAGACCAAGACCAAGGGTCACAGCAAGACTAAGGACCACAGCAGCGATCGCGATATCCCGACTGCTACCAACACCCAGTCTGACAATTCGAAGGTGACGTCGAAGCACGCTTCTCCTACTCCGACATCTAGCCACAAGGGGTCGATGACTCGTTCGGCCACTGCTTCAGATGACGATGAGAGCCACTACAAGACTGGATCGAAGCACCATGATCATAGCAAGACCAAGACCAACACCCAGTCTGGCCATTCGAAGGTGACATCGAAGCACGCTTCTCCTACTCCGACATCTAACCACAAGGGGTCGATGACTCGTTCGGCCACTGCTTCGGATGACGAGAACCACTACAAGACAGATTCGAAGTATCATGACGATATCAAGACGAGGGGTCATGATGATAAGGACGAGGGTGAGCGGGATCTTCCCTTGCCTACAAAGGCTACATCTAGTGCGCCGTCTCACTTTGACCACAAGCCTGTCACACCGACACCATCAGGCACATATCAGGCCGCTGTCCCAGGAGATAGTGGCGCTGATGCTGTCGGTGGTGCTGCCGATGCTGGTGCTGCCGCTGCTGACATGGGTGCCCCCAGATGCTGGACCCGTCAACTCTGGACCTGCTAATGGTGGTGGTGCTGTTGCTGCCGACGCTGGTGCCGCTGCCGATACTGGTGCTACCACTGCTGACACTGGTGCCCCAGATGCTGGACCTGTCAACTCTGGACCCGCTCACGCTGGACCTGCTAATGGTGGTGGTGCTGCTGCTGCCGACGCTGGTGCCGCTGCCGATACTGGTGCCGCTGCCGATACTGGTGCCGCTGCTGGTGCTGCCGATACCGGTGCTGGTGTTGACGTTGCTGCTGCTGGTGCTGCTGCTGTCGATTCTGGCGCCGCTGCTGATACTGGTGCTGCTGCTGCTGGTGCTGCTGCTGTCGATTCTGGCGCCGCTGCTGATACTGGTGCTGCTGCTGCTGGTGCCGATACTGGTGCTGGTGCTGCCGCTGCCGCTGGTGCTGCTGCTGATACCGGTGCTGCTGCCGCTGCTGCTGATACTGGTGCTGCCGCTGACGCTGGTGCTGCTGACGCTGGTGCTGCTGACGCTGGTGCCGCTGCCGATGCTGGTGCTGCCGCTGACGCTGGTGCTGCTGCTGATACCGGTGCTGCTGCCGCTGCTGCTGATACTGGTGCTGCTGCTGATACCGGTGCTGTTGCTGATACTGGTGCTGCTGCTGACGCTGGTGCTGCCGCTGCCGCTGCCGATGCTGGTGCTGGTGCTGATACCGGTGCTGCCGCTGCTGCTGCTGATACTGGTGCTGCCGCTGACGCTGGTGCTGCCGCTGACGCTGGTGCTGCCGAAGGTGGAGCACCCGAAGATCTTGGCGTCGAGTCTTCTGAAGAATCTAGCACGGATCTGAAATGCTATCCCAAGAGCATTGACAGCGAGGACCCTGACTACAGCCTCTACGAGGCAAGCAGCTGCGACAGCGAGAGCGGGTGCGAGGCAATCAGCTATGAGTGCGAGTCGTCCTCGGAAGAGGTGGACGAGGAAATCAGCAACATTATCAATGATCTGGATTCGAACGCCGAGCAGGCGACGGAGAACGCTGATGGCGAAGACCCGGTGGATGATGCTGAAGAGTCGGTGGCAGAGCCAGCCGAGGCTGAGGCTGGTGACCAGGTCGAGTCGGCAGGCGAGCCTACGCAGGCGGCTGAGGAGAGCGAGTGAGTCTTGCATGATTAGGATGTTGACCTAGTGCATGCTTGTTGACCCAAAAAATTTCCTTTATAATATCTTAAATATCATTTCTAAAAACCACACCTAGTGCATTAGTGTTAGTTGAGTGACAGCGCCAATATAACTATCGACGTTCTGCTGAACCGGGGCGCAACACTAACTCCAGATTCCAATGTGACGAATGGCGGAACCGGCCAATTACATATGCGTGTTGTCATGGATTTTGATGCATAGTTGAAAACAGAGGCAAATAGAGGTCATACTGCCGGTTATAGTACTGTACCTGTCGCAAGGTGGGAGATTAAGAAAGAGATTTATATATACCAAGGTATGTCTTCAAAGACGAGAGCAAGAATACAGGAACGGCATTATCAACTAATGGTGGTAGATCTACTAAAGCCATATGGTCATTATAACCGGCAGCAGAGATGTAGCTGCTTCTATCCTATGTGTACTCTTGTCCTGGCTCCATGTTTCTTTTATTCATCCCGTTATCCATGCCTGAGGTAGAGTTTGTTTCCGATTTTAAATGCACTACATCCTCACACACGCAACAATTGGTCGTTCGGAGTAGGGGAAGAAAGCTGTACTTTTCCTATAAAGGGGAAGGTTAGTGTGGGTCTAGGCGGAGAGGTGTTCCTTTTTTCCACTCAACAAGAACACTCTCATTAACACTCCAGTAAAACCTATGAGCATTTCTGTATTGTCGATTCCAACTGTGGCGGCCAAGCTCGGACGGACAGCTGCGGCTGGGTCGTTCCTCTCCCTAGTAAGCATCTTCCGCGGCGATATCACACGGCTCTCTGTGGATGCAATCGTAAACGCAGCCGACAATGCGTTGCTGGGCGGCGGGGGAGTCGACGGGGCGATCCACCGGGCGGCCGGGCCGCGGCTGCTGGCCGAATGCCGCACACTGAACGGGTGCGCAACTGGCGCGGCCAAAATCACAAAGGGCTATGATCTGCCGGCCACGTACGTGATCCATACGGTTGGCCCGGTGGGCGAGCATCCGGAGCTGCTCCGGAGCGCGTACAGGAGCTCGCTGGATGTGGCCAAGAAGAATGGCGTAAGGACGATTGCATTCCCGTGCATTTCAACCGGCGTGTTTGGGTACCCCGCCGAGGCTGCATGCAGGGTGGTGTTGGGTGCGGTCGAGGAGTGGCTGAGGGAGAATGGTGGGGCGATTGAGCGCGTTGTCTTTTGCATGTTTAATGATCAGAGTGAGCGCATTTATTCGGAGCAGCTGGCGAACTTCTAGAGACGGGAGGCCAGCTGGAGTTTTTTCTGCGTGTAGAGACAATATACTGAGGAAGATCTGGTCACATGGCATGCTAAATGATGGAGGTATGTGACATATCCCACATACCCTCGACATGGCAGGGAATGGGCACGATGTATCTGGCCGTGTCCTGGATGGCTTGCTTTTTGGGGAATGTTTTTAGTCGCTGTCGTCAAGTGCAGCTGTGTTGTGATGTTTCCGTTATTTTGGAACAGCACTTCAAAATATTCAGACTTGGTGCTCGTTCGCAAATGTGAGATTGGCTGCAGGTACCGTTGCGTTTTTGTACAAAAGAGGGAGCAAAAAACAAAAAAGAAGTGAGCGATCAAGAGCATAGGTGTAGTTTCTTTTTATAGCCCTTTTTTTGTTGTTTGGCGTTCTCTTTCCCTCCCCCTTTTCTTCCTTATTTTAATAGCATATTTTTCTCTCGAATCGTCCCACTCTATTTCTCTTCCTTTCTAACGACAACCCTCTTTACGACCTATTTTCTCTCCTTAAAAGAACGCAATTCAATGATGGATTCGGTTGTGCGCGACAGCAGACGGCCCAGCGAAGGCGGGTCGGTGGGGTCGGTGGGGTCAGTGAATAGGCGACAGAACCGCAAGAGCACGGCGCTACCCAGCACGCACAGCAGCATTAGCGGGCAGACGGACGGCGACCGGACCAGCAAGCGGTACTCAGTCACGGCGCTCTACTCGATGGTTGCCGAGCACGATGTGGAGGTCTCGGATGAACTGTCAGAAGGTATGGACAAAAAGGCAAGCTGTCTACCAGGTTGCGCAATACAGGTTGCATTAGCGTTTGGAAAAGCCCATCGCTTCGCATTCTTTGCTTGTCTGGTTGTTTTCTTTGACAATTGAACTTTGGGGGGACGAACTATCACTATGTCATCAGAGCAGAAGCTTTTAGAGGGAGGGGGGAATTTTTAAAAGGTGTTTTGGTTTTTTTGTTTTGGTTTTTTTCTTTCTCTTGTCTGCCATTATTCGAGCAGAGATGTACAAGGGGGGCAGGTGTAGACTTAGCAAATCGCTTGCTGTCGACCAGCGTGGGTTGCCAGCCGATGCAGCGTCAACCAAAGAGCTGATGCAATTCCGTGCATTATGTTTTTGCGCTTATTGGTACCGGGTTTGTTGGATCGACACGCAAGTTTCTCCCTCCCCCGCCTGTTCCGAGCCAAGAAAAAAGCTACTGTTTTGTTGTTGTCGTTAGCGCACAGGCATTCATGAGAGAAAATTTGGCACTAAAAATACCTGCGTGCAATGGGGTGTTTTTCTAATGCAAAATAGCACAGCGTCGGCTGCGCGAGCTCAAAGGGCAGGTATCGGCACAATCGAAAAAGAACTTCCTTCTTGAGCGCGATGTGCGGTACCTCGACAGCAGGATCGCATTGCTGATTCAGAACCGTATGGCGGTGGATGAGGTCAAGGTAAGAATTGGGGAGCGATTACCAAAAGCAGACAGTGGCGGAGGGGAGGAAGCCAAGGCATCGGAGATAATAGCAAAAAAACCATGGGCTAGCCACACTAACGCCACAATGCTACGAAATAATGGATAGGAGCTGTCGTCGCACCTGGAGGATGTGGGGCAGGGCAACAGCGACTACTACCCGAGCAGCGAGCAGTCACAGCTGTACGGCAATCTGTTTTTCCTGCTGCAGACGGAGCCACGGCACATAGCAACGCTGGCGCGGCTGGTGACGCTGAGCGAGATCGACACACTCCTGCAGACAGTGATGTTTACATTGTACGGCAACCAGTACGAGTCGCGCGAAGAGCACCTGCTGCTGACGATGTTCCAGCTGGTGCTTGCGGCGCAGTTTGAGACGACGACCGGAGTTTGCGAATCTTTTGCGGCAAAACACGCCGGTGTCGCGAATGATGACGACGTATACTCGGCGTGGGCCCGGGCAGGCGTACCTGAAAAACGTAATCAGCAGCGAGATCAACCGGGTGATTGAGGACGCAGAGCAGAACCTGGAAATCAACCCACTGAAGATATACGAGGAGATCCGGCAGGGGCTGGAGGACCGGGGGCTGGCGACGGACGAGTTCCCGCCGGGCGTGTCAACAGAGGAGGCAGGGCAGCACCCGAAGGTGGTGGAGGCGCTGCGGCCGCGGATTGCGGAGCTGACCCAGATTGCGGGGCGGTTCCTGGACACGATCATCGGGAACAAGGACGCGACGCCGTATGGAATCCGGTGGATCTGCAAGCAGATCCGGTCGCTGACACGGCGGCGGTACCCGGAGGCGACGGACTCGGCGGTGTGCTCGCTGATCGGCGGGTTCTTCTTCCTGCGATTCATCAACCCGGCGATAGTGACGCCGCAGGCATACATGCTGATCGAGACGGCGCCTACAGCACATCCACGGCGGGCGCTGACGCTGGTGGCCAAGGTTCTGCAGAGCCTGGCGAACAAGCCGACATACGCCAAGGAGCAGTACATGGCGGGGCTGACGCCGTTTGTGGAGAGCAACCGGGCGCGGAATCAACAGGTTCCTGAACGAGCTGTGCGAGGTCGGCGACTTTTACGACAGCATGGAGATGGACCAGTATGTGGCGCTGACCAAGCATGACATCACACTGCACGTGACGCTCAACGAGCTGTACAACACGCACGCACTGCTGCGACAGCACCAGCACGTGCTGGCGCCCTCGGGCGGCGCGCACCTGCGGCAGCTGTTGGACGCATTGGGCAGCGCCCCGGCGCTGGTACCGCGCAGTGCCAACGCCAGCCTGGAGCTGCGGCTGTTCAGCCGGTGGGAGACGCCGATTCTGTCAGACCTGTCGGCGCTGGCAGCGGACAATGCGCTGACTCAGCACGACATCATGTATGTGGAAGCCAAGTCTATTCTGGTGCAGATAATCCGCAGCATGCCGGCGCTGCAGGCGCGGCGGTATACGCCCGAGAGCAACACAGCAGCCAGGGCGGACCTTTTGTTTGTGGCGGAGCAGGCGGCGACATCGCGCGATGCGGCGCTGGTGCGCAAGGGGATCAAGGTGCGCGAGATGCTGGGGGAACTGTCGGCGACGGGCGCGCTGCAGGCAGACGGGCACCGGTATCTGGCAGAGGAGATTGTGCGGGAGCTGGCGCACCTTGGCAGTCTGCGCGACAAGGTGGAGGCGGAGATTGTCGGGCTGCAGGACGTGCTAAGGACGATCGGCGACTACAACGGATATCTGCAGCAGCAGCTGGGAGACGTACAAGGCGTATTTGGCGAATGTGCGGCTGCAGACAGCGGCGCCCAAGAGCCAGCGCAAGAACGGCATGCCGGTGGGCGTGACGGTGGCGACCCCGGCGCAGAGCAGTAGACAGAGACGGGCGCCGGAGCGCTCCAAGGTTATGGCGCCGATCAGATTTGCGCTGGCGCAGCTGGAGCGCGACGGCGTCGTGTGCGACTCGAAGATCCCCGAGAACCGCCGTCACGCGATGGTATTTGCCTTGTCCAGTCCGCAGCCCGCCGCTTATGTTATCGAGCTGCTGCTCAAGGGCCGCGAGAAACCCATCATCCACATGGACCTGAATCTCGACGATCTGCTGGAGCGCCAGCATGCCAACATCGCCGTGCTGGATCTCGAGTATGTGCATCTGAGCGTCCCGCGCCTGCTGGATCTGCTCAAGAAGAGCTTCATGCGCTAAGACAAAAAACCCAATCGGACCTTTCAAGCAAATCACTTCCCCTATCTTTTTCTCTTTTTCATTTTCGCATCCCCTCCCTTTTTTCTTATTTTTTGTTGTTTCAAATTTATTTTTCATAATCGCCTCTTTCCGTCCACAAATGTTCCGACTGACAGCGCGTCTCCGGCCGCACACTCGGCTGCTTGCTCAGCGGCGCATCTCGACATTCAACATGGACAACAGCGTGCGCGGACGACTGCAGCCATTGATGACGGGCATCAAGATAGTCAGCGGGATCGCCGGGCTTGTAGCACTGGGCTCAGCGGGGTTCTACCTGTACATCAACCACCACCTAGGACACGAACTGGCCGGCCTCCCCGCTGATCACCAACCCGGCAACACGCAAGCTGCTGCGCGGGGCAGCCCTACGCGAGCACCTGGCGCCCAACGCGCCGATCGCCTACCTGTTCCTTTTGCGAGCCCTGGAGCAGATCCAGCAGGACGGCAAATTGCCCGAGGAGTCGCCGGAAGTGCAGGAGCTGGTGGTGCGATTGGCCAGTGCGGCGCGCGCGGCAGGCGAGACAGCAGCGGCCGAGCAGCTGCTGAAGCGAGCGTGGGCCATGGTCGTCGACGGGCAGGGCCGGAGCGATCTGTGCGCCGGTTGTTGTTGGCGCAGTGACGGTGCAGTATCCGGAGCAGTGGCGGGACAGGCAGATCGGGCAGATTGCGGACCAGCTGGGTCCGCTGCTGACCGGCCAGGGTCGGGCGGCCGAGGCAGTGCGTGTTTTCGGTGCGGCGCTGCAGGCGGCCAAGCGCCAGGAGGAAAATGACGAGGATGCGATGCTTTTGCGGCAGGCCAACCTGGTCACGTCTTTGGGCGAGGCCTTTGCACTGCATGGCGATGTGGATAGCGCCAGGGCGCTGTTTGAGAGCGCGCTGGTGGATGTGCAGAAAAGGGCGGGCGACGGCCCGTGGGCGTGCCTGGACGCCGTGCTGATGTATAATTTGGCGCAGATCAGCGCGCGGGCCGAGGAGAAGCGGGCGTGGGCGAATTCGGCGCTCAGCGTGGTGCGCAAGCAGCGGGATGTGCGCGCATGCCTGAACTGCGAGACGCATGTGGTCAGGCTTCTGGGCGGCATGGCCGAGCTGCAGGGCGACCTGGCCGAGGCCAAGAAGCTGTACGACAAGTCGCTGGAGCTGGCGCGCCGATCGGGCACCGGCAATATCGAGCTGACCAGGGAGGCGGCTGAGCGCGTAGCGCACAAGATGCTAATTGATGAATAAAAATCTACCCAAAGATGCTTGCGTCGACCAGCCGGAACGTACTGGCCAGCTGCCGGAACTCTGCATATGCTGCCGATATGTCGGCCAGCCCCGGCACGTTCATGGTTATCAGAACGTCGGCGTCGTTTTCGGGAATGCGCTGAAGCGCCAGCAGCACAGCCACGCATTGCGTCCCCTGCTGGTTGAATTTCCCTGCCTGCTGTCGGCCCGCCAATGCAAACATGCCGTTTGTTTCTGTGGTTTCGACGATTTCGCTCTCGGCTGCGTCGTTGGCATTGGCCAGCTGCGCGAAATGGTACTCGATGGCCTGCATGCCAGGCTGCGGCACGGCCTCCAGAATCTCGATGATCAGGCTGCGGTCTGTCGAGGTGTCGCAGAACACCTCTTGGTTGTCCGGCACCTGCCGGAACTCGCTTATGTCGACCATGCCCGATGGCACCTGCATGGTCATTGCGCCGCCGTAGAGCTCGCGTACAGTGGTCATTTTTCTACGAAAAAAAAAAAATAGGAAATTGGAGAGAAAGGAAGAGAGGAGGAAGAAAGCTGCGATTGTGTGATTACGCCAAGACGGTAAAAAGCTGGACACGTTTTTTTAGGATCCCCAGGCGTGACGTTTTCCTCTTCTTTTTGTTGCGTAATTTCTGTTTATTTTCACTTTTATACTATTCCACCTTGAAATGGCGAGACTCTTTGTTTGGAACATTCCCCTGCCGCGCATTCCGAGTGCATGGCGAGAGCACCTGCGTGATTTCGGCACCTACGCCTCTGGCGCGCTGGTAAGCGAGAACGAGAAAAGGAAAACCAAATGGCCGCCTGTATTCACATGAACTAAAGCCTTCATACTAGTTTACCTTCGGCTGGTGGTTCTTCATCGACGGCCTGGTGACAGCACGGACGACGACCGACTTCCCCGTGTCGTTTGGGTTCGAGGACTGGATTCCGGGCATTCTGTGCACCTTGGGCATGCTAATAA
Source organism: Linderina pennispora (assembly GCF_002104995.1). Lineage (NCBI taxonomy): Eukaryota > Fungi > Kickxellomycota > Kickxellomycetes > Kickxellales > Kickxellaceae > Linderina > Linderina pennispora. Next base: position 584,090 of record NW_024468260.1, read on the forward strand.
CGAATTCAATCGACCTGGCGTTATTGCGCGACGACGGGTTCGGGTACGGCAGCAGCGGATTGGCAGGGAAGGCGAAGCTGACCTTGTTTATCGGCATAGCGCTGCTGGCCGGCGGCGTAGCCGGGTCAATTGCGATTCTGGCGATAAAGTACATTGTGCCGCAGGTCGACTCCAGTGTCATGTATATCGGCTTCACAAATGTCATCCAGACGGTGTCGGTTCTTCTGGCGTCCATCGTGCTGTGGTTCGTGCACAACTCGGAGTCCGACAACCAGTATAACTTTGTACTCAACTGAACACAATGTAGAACCATAAATTCCTCTTGATGGTTTGGGGCATACTGGCAAAAGAAAATAAGGAAAAAGAAATTGCAAAGAAACAGCATTCAAACTTACATTTCCTTCACTATGCCCGATGCTCCGAAGAAACCAGAAGCGCCAAGGCGTGGCCGCGGAGTAGTGCGTGGGCGCGGCGGCATGCCTACCGGCCGTCTTGGCTCGTTCCGGCCCACAATCACCGGCAATACGCGGGCGACATCCTCGGGCAGCGTGTCCAGCAGCTCCGGCTCGGCCCTGGTATTCAAGCCCAAGACGCAAGTCCAGCGGCACAAAAAAGAAGCCCCGGCGCCCTCGCTCCTGGCCTCGGCGCCCAAGCGCGAACACAAGCCGCACGGGCCTGCCCGCGGGGCTGAGCGCGGTCGCGGCCGCGGTCGTGGCCGGGTCGAGCTAATCCAGACGGTCTCCGGTCCGTTCGCCCAGGGCCCTGCCATGATTTCCAGCACATCCAGGCGCGGCGGCGCTGGCGGGTTCAGCGGGGTGTTGGCGCCTGGCATGCCCAAATCCGAGAACCCCAATGTCGATGAGCCAGCTCAGACTGATCTAAGCGACCCGAATGCCCCGGTGCTTTTACTGACTGACCATAACGAGGAGATCACCGAGGACTTTGATGTGCAGACCGAGGAGATGGCGCTCAAGGCAGGCTGAGGAGATGCGCGCATTAAAGCTCGACAACAATACCGCCGAGGTGTTCAGTGGCGAGAAGCTGCTGGTGTGGCAGCTGCCGGCCATGCCCGAGTTTGAGCTCACAGCGGAGGTCGTCGAGAGGCGGGAGAGGGAGCGGCTGGAGCGCAGGGACGAGCGTCGGCGCAAGAGGGAAGCAGAGCAAAAGAAGACCGAGGATGTGAAGCCGAGTATGGCTGAGCTGGAGGCTGGCGAGCCGATTGACGTTGAAGACAAGCCAGGTCCGGATGACAAGCCGATCGACGACAAGCCCGATACAGAAGAGGAGACGGTCGAGGAGTCCGACTCCGAGGACTCGTCCCTGCTGGACGGCCGGATTGGCACATTGGTGGTGCTCAAATCGGGCGCCGTCAAGCTCAAGATTGGCCAAGACCTCCTGCTGGACGTGTCGCTGGGCGCCGACTGCCAGTTCTTCCGCGGGCTAATGGCACTGGACACCAAGGGCTCAAACTCGGCCTTTGTGCTGGGCAATATCGACGAGCAGCTGGTGTGCACGCCCGACCTCGAGAACATGCTTTGAAGAAGCAAAATAATAATAAATGACTCGCTTTAAATGATTATAAAGAACTACTCGTCGTCCTTGACGTAGCTCTCGGGGAACCGCCCGGTCTGCCCATATATGGTGCCCTGCAGCCATCCAGAGCCGACATCCCGCGACGTAATGCGGATCTTGTCGCCAGCGCTAAACGATAGCTCCTCGGCATCGCGGCCGGCAAAATCATAGATTGCCACGACGTACTCGTCCGGTGGCTGCGACTGGAAGCTGCTGCGCGGGGCAGCACCGGCGACGACATTGCCGGGCTGTACTCGTCCATGTTCACGTAGGCCGTGGGCACCAGGCCGATCTGCCCGTGGACGTCGGCACGGATCCACCCGCGGCTCTCGCTGTCCGGCACCAGTACGCGCACGCGGTCGCCGGCCCGCACCGACAAAGTGGTGGACCCGTCACCGTCGTAGTCGTATGTGACCGTGACCATATCGCTGGGCGTTGTGAATGACGGTGTTTCGCTGACTGCTCCGCCTGCCTCCCGCCATAGGCCATTGCCAGGGCACCAGCTGCACCAGCTGCCCGGCTGCACCAGCTGCCCCGGCTGCTGCTCCAGCTACTGGAGTTCCGCGGCTAATGGAGGCTGATCGTGGGGAGCTCTCGTATGGCGTCTGGGATGTGGATTTGCGTGGCAAAGTGGCAGCAGCGCCGTATGACGTGGAGGCGCGCGAAATCGACGCCTGCGATGCGCTCAGACTGGCGGAATTGGAGACTGGCTCGGGTTATTATCCGAGTCCATGGAAGCCCCCGACACCGCCGAGGCTGCGCGCACGTGCCTTCTTCTTCTTGGTGCCAAAGCGCGCCAGGAACCCGCCCTTGGCGTCCGGGTCCGGGCCCTCGCAGCTGGGAGCCACCTTGATCTGGCATTTGGCGTGGCACGTGAACCCGCACGCCGCGCATTTGGCCGCCTTGCGGTTGAGTCCGCCGATAGACTCGCCGCAGTAATCGCAGGTCTTGGAAATCGCCACCGTGAACGCCTTGAACTCGTGCGGATTCCCTGGTCAACACTGCCCAGCTCCGTCTCGATCGCCGCCCGCACCGCCCTCTGCTTGACAATCTCCAGCTCCAGCATCGTCGCCTCGTGCCGGGCCTCCGCCGCCTTGTCTACGGATTTGTCACCCTTCTGCCGCAGCTTCTCGGCCTCGGCCAGCTTGCCCTGCAGCTTCTGGTCGGCTGCCAGGCGGTCGCGGTCTGCCTGCAGGCACATGTTGCGTAGGATCCACCTGGCTCTCGCCGTCCAGCGCCATGGCGTCCTCCTCGCCGTTGGCGTAGTCGACGATCACGCGGAAGTCCGCCTGCTCCTCCCACTTGCTGAGCCCGCCCTCCACGCGCTTGCGCACGTACGCGGCCGAGTCGGCCTCGGGCGTGACTCTCCCCATCACGTGCGCTACCCGCTGCGTACGCTGGATGCGTTTGCCGTCGCTGGCCTCCTGCATCTCCAGCAACTGCAGCAGCAGACGCTTGGTGGCTGCCACGCGCTGCTCGTTGATGTCTGCATTGAGTCCATGACTGTGGGCGTGAACTGATGGCTGACTGCGTCCTTGACTGCATTGGCCACTGCGACCTGCAGAATATACTCGTTCTTGGCCTGGTTGCGTGCGCTGGTGTTCTTGTCTGCCTTGACCCGATACTTGTCCTGGTCCTTCTCGTTGGTCGCGCGCTCCTGCCGTGACTGCGACGTGCCCAGCTGCTTTGACTTGCTCTCGTAGTGCGCCCGCATCTTATCCTTCTGGTCGTAGATCTTGTCGCGCTCGCCCAGCAGCTTCTGGTAAAACTCCAGGCTCTTCTTGCGCGCCTCGCCAAGACTGCCAAACGCCTGGTGCAGTTCCTCGGCCACCGAGCCGCTGATCTTGCTTGCCAACTGCATATGCAGGCGGCCCTCCTCCTCAAGCTGCAATACCCATTCGTTGGCTGCCGGCAAGAGCTCCAGGGGCGTGGTCGCTGCTGCCTCGGCCTCCGTCAGCGTCAGTGTGTTGGCTGCTGAGTCGGCCTTTTTGTCGTGCAGGCCCTCGAGCTGCTGCTGGAACGTGCGCGCCAGGTCCAGGATCTTTGTGCCGTAGTCGCGCTCCTGCCGCTGCTTTCTCTGTCAGAAGCTTGTACAGCCCAGAGTACACGTCTATCTGCTTCTCGACGTATCCGTTGATAGCACCAAACTCGTTCGGCTAACAAAAATGCATGCAGCGCGTGGTTAGCCTGGCTGTTTCTCTGCTGCTCCCAGTCTGCTCCCTCCCGTCTGAATTTGTTACCTTGAGCTCGGACCCAAACGTCATCTTTATAGAATTGCAAAGGAAACGAAAAAAGAAAAAAAAAACGAAAGCTGTGGAAAAACGAGGAAAGAGTAGAGCGGGGCGGACTGACTTGTGAATAATTAATGCGTGTGCGACATATCAAGCACATCGATACTGCAATGTGCTGCAATCCGCCAAGCGCCTTGGCCCTTTTGGGCATTCCTTGGCCAGTGACATCAGAAGCTACACAATTGCAGGCAAGAATGGACCAGACTACGGTTTGCGACAGGTCTAATTGTGAATCTGGCGACATTGTGGAATCGCATATGTTTCACCAGCCATTGGCTTTTGTCATATGTAACCACTATTGATACTTTTCCGTGTCAGAGCCTGGCGCCTATCGCCATAGCGAGCCATGGCATCACCGACATATGGAGCACTGGGCGTATCGCAAGCTCAGCCTGCCTGCGACAGATCACTTTACCTGTTCTGCTAGATTCCTGGACCCCACGCTCGCACAGGAGCTGTCCATTATTACCGTCCCCGCTCCAGGGCAATAAGCCCAGTAGCCTCTGGATCCTCTGGATCCTTCTTGGACCAGAGACCGGTATGTGTCGGCCCGAGTGGCCGCAGCACCTGAATGGTGCAGATTACTCACATACGGTGTAAGGGGGCCTGGACTGCTGGTCAAGCAGTGGGCTCTGTCTTTCCACCAGAAGAATCTCATTATCGGTCGGACTGTTTGCCACAACCAAGTCCCAGCGTGGGATCGTGTGGCTCGTCTTGCAGGTTTCGCAATAAATTGTTCTCTTTTCTCCCTCCCCTCCTATTCTCTCTCGATCGCTTTTGCCTTGTTCTGCTGCGCTCACTTTTGCTCCTCCCCGCCACCCATCTACTCTCAGAAACCCCGATAAAACAATGGCACTGCGTCTAAAGATCCAAGACGGCGACTACTCTGTCTGCCGCTTTGTGCCCACAACCGACCTTTCCCAGCTCCTCAACCTCTGCGCCGACGGCTTTTTCTCAATCACACGCACAAAAGACGAAATCTCCGTCGTCCGTCCAAGCTTCGCTGGCGAGGACTCCTTGCGCACCACGCACAGCGACTGCAACTACAAGATCGAATCCGGCTGGCGCCTGCTTAAAGTCGAGGGTCCGCTGGATTTCGGCCTGGTCGGCATCATTCACAAGATCTCGGAGCGCCTGGCTACGGCCCAAGGTGCCGCTGTTTGTCGTCAGCACTTTTGACACCGACTATGTGCTGGTCAAGAAGGACAGGCTGGACGATGCGGTTGATGCCCTGAACCACAACAGCATCTTTCATCGACTGATTTTTTTTACGAAATATCAACGATATTTGCGCGTATTTTCATTTCTTTTTGGCGGAAATAAATCAAGACTGTTGGTTGATGTCGCAATGCGATTCTTCTGCTGCAGAAAAAGAAGTTTAGGCGAAGAAATCGCGAACGCCGAATACCGCTTCTACCATTTAAAAGTCACAATGAGATAATGTCTCACTCCGCGGGAAAAGAAATGCAGCACTAGACCAGCGCGCTCTCCTTCACATGAAAACCTTCAAAAAAAAATCAAAAAAAAAAGCTCATTGTTGCGTTCGGTTGCCTCGTCAGCAGTACCGGCGTCTCCCGCCCAGAGATTCCCAATGCACACTTCTGCAAGAAATCAGATACACGCCGATCTTGTACACCGTCTGGCCCCTCCACTACTCGAAGCCCAAATCCCCTGTTATTTGGGGAGGACATGCAGTGGACTGACTGACTATGTTCGCGCTCTAAGGAAACCTATTGCATAATCTTGTCCGCCATCAACATGCTGCGTCAGAACCAAGTCCGCCTAACCACGCACTCCCTCTTTTTTCTTCCTTCTCTGCCAGTGCTTTAATCTGCTTCTATAATCTTTTTTCTTCCTTTCCTAATATCCACACCCATGCTCACGAAACGGCGCACTGCGGCGGTGTTCTCGTACGATGACGTGCAGACACATCCAGATGCGCAGCAGCGGGGACACCACCGACGCCATTTCAGAATGTTCAGCACCAGCAGCACCGTCACCGTTAGCAGCAAGGCAGTAACTCACTTTGCCATTATTGTTCCGGGCACTGGTCCCCACACAGAAGACGAAAAACCAAAGGGTGGCTTCATGAAGAAAGGTAAGGGGGCCGTCTGCAGTGGAAACCTCTAATTGCTACACCGAACAAAAAGTCTTGGCTTTGCAAGCCGGAGATTGTCCATGGGCGCTAGCTAATGGTTGCCGATTTGTAATCAGTTCTTCGTTGTAGCCCAAAAATTCAGGGAGATATGCAGGGACATCTGTGAGCGCGAGTTCGCCGAGACAGGTGCCAATATCGAAATGACGCCGATTCGTAAGTTGGTAGCGCATTTAGCCTTAAACCAAAAGCGCTTCTTTTATTCTGATTCCAGACGAATTTTCCGATATCTGAGATCTGTAGACTATCACGCTGACGTGCATGCGCTGAAGACAACCGGAGGGTAAGTGTTTCTGGTGATTTTGTTGCATATTTATACTTGTACGTCCGCTGGGGGGCCAGCCTGCATTAACAAAAGTCTCACACTCCCTGTCCTTCGCCATACTAGACGAATGAACAAGGTGACGCTGCCGTCGATTCCGTGGATCCGTACAATGGACAATGATGTCGTAGGCGACATTCTGTACTACTTTTCGACCTACCACGGCCGCGCGATGCTCCGGATCGTGACTGAGAAGCTCAACGCAGCCTACGACGCATTCATGGAGCAGCACCCGTACTTCAACGGCCCAATCAGCCTGGTTGCGCATTCGCTGGGCGGCATGATCTGCTACGAGATCTTGTACTACCAGAAGCTGCGCTCGCTAGCCCACAAGCAGCACTGCAAGATCAGCCAGCTAGCCCGTGTCGAGCACGAGCGGTACGTGGAGCTGCCGAAGCTGAAATTCACGCCAACGCGCCTATTCACCATGGGGTCGCCGCACGGCGGCACATTCGTGTTCCGGCACTTGGATTTCGACTCCATTCAATATTGCGCCCATTGGGTTCCACAATATCTTCCACCCGTATGACCCGTTTGGGTACCGGACCGAGCCCCTGGTGGACGATGAGTTTGCGGACTCGCCGGCTGTGCCGATTGTGAGCCAGCCGGTGGAGCTGTTTGCGAAACGCCAGTCCCTGAGCGGCAGCATGGCGGAGTTTGGTCGGTCGCTGGTGGACTCGGCCATGACGGCGCCGCAGACGATTTCGTCCGGAATGCTCAAGGCTGCGCGCACGTCAGTTTCATTGCCATTCACGGCTGTGTCGAGCATTATGGGCAGCACCGGGTCCAGCAGCCACCACACGCCGGTGCGCTCAAATACATCGCCCATGGACCACAGCTGTGTCGGACAATGACGCCGATACAAAGACCAGGCGGAGGAGCCGGATTTCATCCAATATCAAGGGCTTCTTCAAGTCATCAAAGACCATGACGGTGGTGGAGGCGAGCAGTGCGGCCGAGGAGTCTAACCAGAAGCCGCAGCAGAATCCCCAGGAAGACCCAGACCACCGGGAGAGGTGATCTCCACAATCAATTACAGGGAAACCACGACGAGGATACCCATGGAACCGGGGATATTGCCAGTAATCTGGAAAGCCAGGCTGAGGAGACCCAGGGCGTGATCTACAACGAGCCAATGGCGATCTCGAGCCAGAGCACCGACAAGTCCATCAGCAGCTCCTCGACTCCTGTCAGCCGCAGCGAGTCCGCCAGCACCGAGGGTTCGCTGACGCGGCGCAACTGGAACAACCGGGCGCGCGTGAGCCGCCGCAGCATGTCGTTCGAGTCCACCACTGCACTATATTCGACCACGTCAGCCGGCAGTGCACTGCGGGCATCGAGCGCAGAGCCGGGCAGCCACATGATTGGGCAGCGGTCGCACAGACCCGAGGACGGGGATCTCGAGATGATGAGCCACCTGCGACACATCTTCCGCCCAACCATGCCGCCGTCCGAGGACCAGCGACTGGCCGAAACACAGGGCCTACCGCTATCCTCGCGTCTGATGACCATCCGCCGCCCCCGGATCCGCAACACCCAGACAATGCCGGCCACCCTCCACGATACTGTACATAACGACGGGGAAGTAGAGCACAAATTGGCGCAGAATAGCCAGTCGGACACCCGGGTCGCGCCGTCGGCGAGTCCAACAATGAGTCCAAGGACGAGGAGGAGAACGGCATTGCGAGCTACTTGGCGGCCAGTCTGCTTGCATATGGATCGCGCACTGATGGCGAATCGGAGACTGAAACGGAGATGGCCAGGCGGAGCTCGCTGTCGGCTGTGCCGGACGCCAAGAGCAGTAGTAGTGGTGGCTCGGATGACTATGCCGCCTGGAGGCCCAGTCTGCCCACCCTCAATGATGACGCAGTGCCGGAGGAGCAGACGGGGGACGATGTCGTCCACGTCGGCCGAAACCACTGTGAGCGAGGGTGACGACATGGTGTCAAAGCTGCCGTATGGCGAGCGCATGGACTACATCGTGCCGTTCTCCAAAAAGCACCTGCAGAACGAGTATTGGCTCGGCCTGCAGGCGCACTTCTCATACTGGACCAGCAAGGAGGTCATGCATCATATCGTCTTCAATATGATAGCGAATTCGGATTAATAAATGGGAGGTTAGAAAAGAAAAAGGGAAAGCAAAGGGGAAAGGCAGATTACTGGGATTTCTTGGCCTCAAGCGTCGGGATCTTGTCGTCGATCTCGTGGGCCTGCTTGTTCTGCACGGACTTGGAGTTGCGCTTCGACCGGTCGTAGATTTCGGCGGTCGGTTTCCGGTACGATCCAAACACGCGGTCAAACAGGGTTGTGAACTGCCCGTAGTTGTAGTTGAAGTACAGGTGGTGCACGGTATGGTGGGCAGCGCCATTCACGACCGGGTTGTTCGACACGTACTCGCCGTCGTGGATCATGACGCTCCACACATTGACAAAGGCAAACAGCATCAGATACACGTACTCGTGCATCGGAAACACATACACCGCCATATGGTACGGCAGCGACTGCAGGTAGCCGTCGATCGGGTGGAAGGCGTGCGACGCAAACGGCGTGCACACGATCCACTTGTGGTGCAGCTTATGGCACTGCGCGTAGACCTTTGGGTGGTGCTCCAGCCGATGCACCCAGTAGATGCAAAAGTCTGTGAACAGAATAAACATCACCCCCGACAGGACCAGGTACGGGTAGCCGTACTTGTCCCACTCCTTGTAGACCAGCGAGTACCCGTGCAGCTCGCCCAGAATCCACGGAATCGTCAGCACCGTGATCTGCGGCAGCGCGCGCGACGCACACGCCATCTCCAGGAACCGCTGCCCCTTGAGGTACTTTGGGTGCTGCTCCTTGCTTCTTGTCGTAGATGTATCGGTACGACAGTCCCGCTGTGCCAAAGTAGAATAGAACAATGTACGCGTAGATGAACACAAACAGCGATATCGACTGCCGCATGACGCTGTTGCGCGGCAGCGGCTCTGTCGAGGTCAGGTCGGCGGCCTTGTTGTATACGCTGTCGAACACATACGTGTCCAGGTACTCCATTACGACGTCCATGGCTAGCTAGGGTTGTGTGCAGTAACAGAGAATAACAGTTAGCAAATATAGTATAAAAATATCCAGTGGCTCGGAGTTGGAGGGAAAAAAGGCAGGGGGCTATGAACAAGAAACCCAACACTGCTTGGAAAAAATACACGAGTGCTTGGGCTTCTTAATCTCCCAATTCTCGCGGCCGCCGTGCTATTAACAATCGGCAAAGAGGTGGCGGTCTCCTGCGTTAACGGCCAACGACAGGACACGTACCTTCTATCTTTCCAAAAGAACTATGCCGCGAAAGTAGGTTGCTTTTCTTTTCCTTTTGAAGGAGGCAAGAGCAGAAATCCAAAGGAGGAAAGAGGAAAAAGAAGCACGGCGAAAAGGGAAGGGGGAGTTTGTGCTGGCTGTGGAAAACAAATCGCCAGCAGGAAGATTTTATATAGAGCGCCAGCGCCCACGGCGATGAGGACAAATCGAGCTAGCAACTAGCAATGCGGACTTTCTGGTCCTTTATTTTTGCTGGGCCCTCAACGACCGGGACTCGAGTTCAAGGGCCGGCATTTTTGTGCCCTCGCCTTATAGAAACAGTGAGCATTTGAAACAGCATGATTTCTCCCAGGGCACTCGCTGTAGCCCGGCCGGCAAACCATTCGGCAAAAGCCCATGCAAGGCCTCCAAAGGCATCTCGCAACAGCACGCTTTGTAGCCTGCGCAAGGACGACACTGAAGTCGCAAGGATCTTCCGAATCGGGACAGCCATTGGCCCCCACGGATATTCCGACGAACCCACAAACAAAAGCACAAATCGCGTGATTCCACAACGGCAATTTATTAATCTACGCAAGCAGATCCAGGCCGGCATTGGGGCCGAAGCCGCCAGCCTGGTTGGCGTACACGGGAGTATTTAGGTACTTGCGCGGGTCGTTCGGGTCCAGCCCAGAGCGGTCTCCGCCACGGCCCGAGTTGACAATCGGGTCGTCGAAGGGGTTGGCAGTGTTCCAGCCCTGGCTTGTCAGCTGCTGCGCCTTCTTGCGCCGAGCCACAAACGGATTCGTGTTTGTGGGCAGCGACGCAGGAGCGCTGGCCTCAGCCGCCAGCTCGTGCTTATGCAGGGCTGAGGTGGCCTGGTCGGCCTTGACCTGCGCGCGATGGCGCTTGCGCTCGTCCAGCGGCATGGCCGCCGAGGCATCGCGCCGTGTGGGCGTAAACACATAGTAGTCCATGGAGCTGGCCGAGTTTTTGTCAAACTGCGGCTTGTCCGACGGATACAGCGAGTTTCCGGTGGCTGCGTTGGGCGTCTTGACGTTGCGCCCGGGGGCAAAATACACTGACTGCATGTCGACAGCCGAGCGGGCAGCACGGGCGGGCTTGGGGCGTGGGCGCGGCACCGGGAACTCGCTGTGCTCGCTGGTGGGCGTCGGCGGCGACGACACAGCGGTGGTGGCCTGGCTGGAGGCTGGAGACCGGTCGGCATGCTGCAGGCTGTTGGACGACCAGGTGGGCGCGGTCATGGCGCGCACAGCTGTCACGGGGGTTGATCTCGGCTCATCAAACTCGCTGATGAATTCTGTCGTGGCCACACGCCCCGCGCTGTTGTAGTCGATCTCCATGTTCTGTGCGCTGTTGGTGCGGCGCTTCGTGTACTTGCCGACCTCCATGTGCGTAAAAACATACGACTTTTTGATCTTCTTCATGAAGCCCATGGTGAATGAAAAAACAGTGTGCCTATTAAAAAAAAGTACGATTAGTAACGATGGAAACCGAAAAAAAACAAATAAAGAAACGACCAAGACATGAAGAAACCTCGCCCTCCCTATAGCTCACATAAATGCTGGATTGGCAAGTTCCTGGGCAGGGGAAACAGCGAGAAAATGCCAGCATTGTTTGTTCGTTCGTTTATCAGAATACAAAGCTGGCATTGTCAGCGTGTGTATGTGTGCGCTGGTTTTGTTTGCACAGAAATGAAAGGGGCTGATAATCGATAGCTGAGGGAAAAGACATACGGCCCAGACCGATGAGCCTACTGCCCCCGCAATTGAAAGAGAAAAGCCCCCCAAGAAGCCCTCCTGGGCTCTAGCTCTGCGGGACCAGAGTTTACCCAGCAAATACTTACTGCTTGTTAGGAACGGGGGAATAGGGTTTAGGAAACGAGGGGAATGCGCGTGCTGCCTCGGATAAACGGGCAGAGAATGGGTGGAAGGGGAAGGGTCGGGTTAGAGAGGATAAAATACAGAATAAAGTATGAGCGGGCGAGAGAGAAAAGAGAACGGAGAAGCAAGATGGATTTCCGGTTTGTGCCTGGACCAGCTATCGTTTTAAACTGCTGCCTTTCCTCTTCAGGTTGTACGGGCTCCTGCTTTTCCACTTCCAAAATAGAAGCGAAACCCCGCCTCTCTCCCGCTCTGTGACCTCGAACGAATCGCACGGATTCCCCACCCTGCCAAATGGGCATTGCGAGAGAAAAACAACCTGCCGGCTTGTTATTCAGGATCGACCCAGGCGGAATGGCAAGACCATCAATCGACTTTATTTTGGTGTTGGAAATGGAAGGGGGGCGATCTCCCTTCATGGTCCATTTCGCATCGTTTCCACCTGCTGTTTGAGGATCCTGCGAGCACCACCCGAGCGCACCTGCTGCTGCATGGTGCCTAGGGGATGAGGGATATACTCGGCGATATATTCGACAGTTGATGGGCGTTTAGGCTGGCCAGAAGGTGATTCCCCAAAAAAAGACTATGCCTCCAAAAACATATGCGAAAGCCGACCAGTCTTCAAGGCCTATTTTCAGGCTACACACTCTGGGAACTATTCTACCACTGCTAAGGAACTCGGAGTAAAGATGTGGTGTGGCCGATAGCTGCTGAGTAACCTGAGTGGAACCTCCACTGAGGACAGAGCCCGCAGTCCGCACGTTTGGGGGAACCATAGAGCAGATACAGCGACCTTAGAGGCCCGCTCGCTAGCTCACATTATCCCGCATCTCGCCACCACCCTTAGCCATATTCTTATTTCTAGTTGAGCTAGCTAGTATCAGGCAGACACTATAGCTGCACCGGCACGATCAGATCACACATCGAGAGCTCCTATATACCTGCATGCTCCCCATCTAGATCCTGGGAGTGACAGACCGGTCTTCCCTTTGGGCTGTGGTGGCTGTGCAACGCAGGGTGTTGTTGTTTGCAAACAACTACTAGACCACCAACCACAAAGCGGTCGGGGCTACCAGCTGAACCCAACGCACAGTCACGTCAGAGACATGCATTCATCCGTGACACTATTTACACAGCTGGCACTGAGTGTACCAAGTCTAGGCGTGAAGTGTTTTCTTTCTAGCTTTCTTTTGAAGGCGCAAGAATCAAAAAATTAGCGCTAGTTAGTTTTTAATTCGAGGGGACAGCTTGATGAGCATAGATACTTCACGGGTGCTGCATGTACAGAGGAAATGCTTGAATAAACTATGGCTAAATTGTAAGGGAACAAAGAAACTCGTAGTGTGGTATCACTATTCTGTACCTTGACGACACTACATGCCTTTCGGCCATACTGATCGTCGGTGGAAGTCGCCAATAATGCCACTGGCGTTATGGATGTCATTTTCCATGACCGCTAAAGCATCCATAGTTGATTCAAATAGCCCATTATTCTTGCTGGTACCCGGCCTGTATGGCTATAAAATTGCTACTTCAAACAGTGCGGTTGTTAGAGAATTCACCTTCTCTTTTCCCTCTTTAATCCACCTTGAATCAGTTGTCACATCTTTGAGCGCTTTTATCCGGCACCATCAGCAGTGGCCTTTTATAGCCATACCAGCCGGATATCAAGAGATTAAGAAATAGCTAGAACGGGCTAAAAGCGCCTTAGCAGCCGGTGGCTGAACACGCTGGTACGTTATTTATAACCACACCCTTACAATCGCGCATACAAGGGATAGGTGTGACCCTACACCTTAGCACCGACTGATACTTCCCGGGATGAGAGGCTCAAGGCAGACACTGGTAAACAATCCAACTAGAGACAATTATTAAAGCAGGAAAGTAACGTGCCGTTGCGGCTCGGCAAGCCGACTACCTGCCACCAGGCATAGCCTTGAAGGCCAGCAGCATTTCCCTGAATGCAATGGTGAAACAGCTCAGCAACAGCAAAAGCCCCCTTTTTCGTTCCTCGTCTCATTTACGCGAACTGGGGCCAGTCAGGTTCTTTTCTCTTTACCTGCTTTTTTCATTCAGTCATTCTAATTGCAGTGCATTTTACTTTAGCGTTATGTAAGTCTGCATATGAAACGCAGCCAGGCGCATTTCAGCTGTACGCGATACACCGGTACTAACAGCACATTTGCCCCTGAATTGCACTGCATTTGTAGACAGCGTACCCTCTCAGCAACACAACGTTCACCCAAACACACGCATACAGCGTATCTAGCCTTAGACCGCTCGGCCGTCAGACCCCTCCAAAGATTAATCGCAAACAGCGTGCTCAGCCACTACAGATACCCTCCATGCATAAATAATGGCCAACGGAGTATATGCTATAAAACAAATTCTAGGACGGCGTATCTCGCTGCGCGACGGTGTCTGGTACCTGATCGAATGGGAAAACTATGATCTCAAAGACAGTACATGGCAATGCGACAACGCCGAAACTAACATCTCGCCTGACTCCATCAGAGAGTTCGAGCTCAACTGCAACAAGCTGCGCGAGAAGCGGGCCAGGAACGAAATACAGTACAACATCGATATATACGAGAACGAGGGGATCGCGACGCTGATTGGTGCGGGCTACAGCATGTTCGCCGGTGGCGAATCCGCCTTCATGGACCATGATCAGCCAGAGGACTTTTCATTTATGCAGGTATCCGCAGCGACCGAGGCCGAACAAAACAATGGGCGGCACAATAGTCACAAGGTCACTGTGGCCACGCACGGATGGAATCGCTTGAAGAATGTGCCAATGATGGCAAAGAGGCTGGTCCCTGAAGGCACTGCCATCTCAGGAATTTGTGGAAAGCTCGTGGATACAGCCGGCTATGTGTACTATTTGACCCGGTGGAGCGATGGTGCTATTACCTGGGAATACCCAGGTGCATTCGAGGAGGCCCAGGATGTGCTGGAAAAGTACGAGCTGGCAAGCTATGCCAGGAAACGCAAGGACCTGTGCGAGTCACTACGGAGGCCCGAGATAAGCTATTTGAGGGACATGACGCGTAGGAGGATCGGGTCGCTTGAGGCAAACAGGAACAGGAGCAAGGCCAAGGAGTTGCTGGCGCTGACCAGCGCTGGTCAGATCGACTCCGACATAACGGTAGCTAGTTCAGAGCCGCAGTTCCGGCTGGCGCTCGAGTCCAGCAACCTTATCACCAGCGTAGTGCCTCAGGTGCCGACTGTGGCCATGGACATCGAAGCCCAGGCATCGAATTTGGCTGCTGCGTTTGAACAATCGCTGCATGAGCTCAATATTCCAACAGTTGGTGCTACTGCACCTGCAACGTGCGCCCCTGAGGTCTACATTGGCCATCCAAAGGGGTCATTGTTTAGGGAACGCAACTACACAATTGCAGACCTTGAGAGATTCAGGCGGCTACGGGCAAAAGCCAATAAGCTGCTCGCCAGACGCCAGCAGCAACAGCTGCGCTTATCCAGTCGGCCGCGTGAGCAGCCGTCGACAATGCGGCAGCTGCGGCGGCGACAGAAACAATCGGCTGCTCGACGTATTTTTCACCTCGATCCTTTTGACGAGGGTGGCAGCGACTTTTCGCCAGACGAGACGGCACAGAACGACCTTGACGATGAGATGTCGGTTGCCGGCTTCGACGAAGACGAAGATGAGGACAAGATTTCTATTGCCAGCATCATTGGTGCAAGGAACCGCCGTGCAAAACGCATTGTGGCCGATAGCGACAGCGACAACTACTCTATCCCCATACATGTCCGTAGCGAGGCTACCTCAAAACGGTCAGCGCCCAGACCCGCCAGAGATTCGTATATTGACAGGTTATTTCCAGAGTCCGATAGACCAGCTGAGCAGCGATCGGCCCTATCGAGCCATGGACGTGCTGTCAATGTCAACCCAGTATCATGTGCCATGTGTGATGAGCCTGGTGCAGCAGAAATACCTGTGCAAGGAATGCGGGAACCGTTACCATGCCGACTGCTATCGGTCGTTGGTCGCACGAGCCAACCTCCTAGACACAGATGTTACACAGCTGCCCCGCACAAACTGGGCATGCGACTTTTGCAAAGTCTACCAAAACCAGGTTGTCGAGAAGCTGCTGGGTCAGCGCATTGAACGGCCATCAAATTCCGGCGCAGAGTCGCAGTGCGAAACAGAATATCGCGGCTGCTGATGTCAAGGTCAAGTGGAAGGACATGTCATACCGACACTTGGATTGGGTTCCGTTCGTTTGGCTTTTTGTCATCAGCAAAGCAACCAAGCTCCGGATGATGCGGACATCATTCGCCAACGGCGTCTTGCAGCCAAGCGCGATCAACGACACTTTCAACGAGGAGTACACCGTAGTCGACTATATTATCGGGATCTGTCCGTGCACTACCAGCATTGCCAGACAGCGAGAGACCGAGCTGTATAAGAAGCAGCTGGATGCGACCGATCCAAAGTGGCAGCTGTACACGGCATGCAAGCAGGTGCTCGTCGTGTGGAGGGCCTCGATGAGAGTAGCGCAACGTGGGAGGTGCCGCCCTGCCCATCCGACAACCTGGACGACTTTGAGCTTTGGTCTGCTGCATACAATCGGTGGCTGTGCGCAGAGAAGGTGAGCCTGATCGAGAGCAACAGGCTGAATGACATGAAGAGAAAACAGTTCCTCATTACCCGGCAAGCGATGCAGACGATCACAACGCAGCCACAATACTTTGCTGGCGGCGAGCTGTACCCGTACCAGATCGAGGGGCTTAACTGGCTCTGGAAGAACTGGCTTGAGCGCAAATCATGCATCCTGGCTGATGAGATGGGCCTGGGCAAGACTATCCAGATCATTTCCCTGATTTTGACAATCTACAGGTCGTCTATCCCTGATGACGTGGATCGCGACAGGGCTACCACAAGCAACCATGGCATGTTTCCATTCCTGGTCGTCGTCCCCCCCACACTGGTCAACAACTGGATCAGTGAGTTTAAAAGGTGGGCGCCAGAGCTGGTGGTGGCGCGTCTGACAGGCATAGCCGGTGCCCGCAAGGTCCAGCTTGAGCGCACCATATTCCGCAAAACACGCAGCGACCTGAACTGCCATGTGGTCGTGGCCAGCTATGCAGCCTTCAATGCGCAGGATGTGATCAGGCAACTCTCCTAGCAAGCAGTTAACGTGGCGACTAATCGCCATCGATGAGAGCCACCGGCTCAAAAACAGCGAGACAAAACTGTACCAGACGCTACTACAGTTCAAAACCAGGCAGCGGGTACTGATCACTGGAACGCCGTTGCAAAACCGCTTGGGCGAGCTGTTCAACCTGATGGCGTTTATTGGAGCGAAGGAGTTCGACAATGTTGAGATGCTGGAGGAAAAGTACAAGGATCCGACGTCAGGCGATATTGCTGAGATTCAGGACATGATCCGCCCGTATTTCTTGCGCCGCATAAAGGACGATGTGCTGACGAAACTGCCGCCCAAACGCGAGCTTTTGTTGCCCGTGTCCATGTCGCAGCTCCAGCGCAAGCTGTACCGTGCCACTCTGGAGAAAAATGTTCAAGCTGCTTCAGCGGATCGCGGCTGCCTTGCATGGCCATAGCCAGGCAGCCGCTTCCGCTGCAGCGCCAGGCGGTGCCGCTGAGGCCACAGTGGCAGCCTGACCCTTCTGGCGCTGCACATGCTACGCGTTCCCGTGCGACAGTCAGCAACGACAGGCCCAAGGCTGCGGGTAGCTTCTCGCTGAGCAACTTGCTGATGGAGGTTCGCAAGATCATCAGTCACCCGTATAATATCCAGGGCGTGGAGCCGCAGTTTTCCACAGAGGAAGAGACGCAGGCAAACCTGATCAACAGCTGTGGCAAGCTCAGCCTCCTGCATGTTCTTCTGACTGAGCTCAAGCAGCGTGGCCACCGCGTGCTTATCTTTGCACAGTTCAAGGGCACCCTGACGATCCTTGAGGACTACTTGACTGTCGAAGACATGCAATACAAGCGCATCGATGGCGACTCGCCAGCGACCGAGCGCCAGACGATGATCAACGAGTTTAATGCGCCAGATTCGCCGGATTTTGTATTCCTCCTGTCGACCCGGACCGGCGGCCTGGGTATCAACTTGACATCATGCTGATGTCGTCATCATTTATGACTGC
Source organism: Linderina pennispora (assembly GCF_002104995.1). Taxonomy (NCBI): domain Eukaryota; kingdom Fungi; phylum Kickxellomycota; class Kickxellomycetes; order Kickxellales; family Kickxellaceae; genus Linderina; species Linderina pennispora. Next base: position 601,742 of record NW_024468260.1, read on the forward strand.
GACTACAACCCGCAGATCGACCTGCAGGCCATCGCGCGCGCGCACCGCATCGGCCAGACGAAGCCCGTGATGGTGTTCCGTATAGTCACGCAGGATTCAGCCGAAGAGCGCATTGTGGCCATGGGTAAACGCAAACTGCTGCTGGACCATCTGGTCATTCAGCAGCTCAATGCCAATACCGATGACGACGATTCAGGTTCATCTCAGGCCATGTCGACAGGCGAGATCGAGGCTGCGCTGCGCCACGGCGCGTCGATACTATTTGATGACAAGGCTGCGGAGGAAGGCTGATAACGCAGCTATCGGATACGACTACGACAAAGTTGTTGGAGCTGCTCAACCAGTGCGAAGCAGATCTCAAGGCCGATGCCTGAGCGGATCGCCAGCCAGCCGACGAATAGCACCTTCAGTATGCCCAGCCCGTGGACCTCCACCAACGACAAGGGCGAAGCAAACAACGGTATAGCGGATCTGGCTGACGACAGTGAAGCCGACATATGGACAAAGCTTCTGGCCGAAGGTGTTGGCGCCGAGGAACACACCAACGACATAGATGAAGGCGAGATTGTCGGTGGCCGCACGCTACGCACGCGGAAGCACAAAGTCAACTACAGCCTGGCTAGGGACAATGTGGAAACGAGTGACAAGCGAAAGTCAAAGTCAGCCCGAGACGATGGTGACTACTCCTGACAAGCCGGACACTTCCAGCGAACCCTCTGAGGACGAAGAAGGTGAAATATTGCTCGAGCTTTGCGGCGCAAAGAAGAAGTCACGCCAACGCAAGCGGCACAGGATCTCGGCACCAGCTTTCATCCGTGTCCCTGTTGCCAGCAGTCGCTCCTGGCAGAGCACCAACTGGCGAAATGTATGTGTCGCCAGCTGAGTTTACACAGCTGATCGTGTGGGCCTCCGAGTCACTAATGGATGAGTACGGCAGGTCTAGTGCTGGAGAGCAGATTACCGAAGCAAACTTCAACACTGTTCAGCAGCTGTTCTACCGTATTTCCAAGTCGGCCAACTTCCACATTGCCGACATTCCAGGCGATGGCTCGCCATGCCTATTTGTCAGGCCGGTATCAGGCATACAGCTACGGCCCGGCGTACCGCTGCCTCTACAGCCACTATCATCTGTGTGTCCCGTATGCGCTAGCACACTACACATGAGCAGCTACTGCCCAGCCATTTGTGCACCAGAGTTTATGAGGTTGGTCGGTATGATCCGCGAAGTACCGTTGTATTGGATGCACCCGGCATACAAGGACTTTGCTGCGTGGTATCTGATCCAGTACACGTGGTTTGTGCTGATCCACCCGCGTGGCCTGTTCATCCATGCGCAGAATCTGGCAGCAACCAAGCGCTATAGCCAGGATTTGCGCCCTGTGCTGTGCACAATGCGCGAAAACGCTGAAGGCAGCACGGATTTGCTGTTGATTAGTGGACCAAAACCCTGCCACGACTGGCGCCAGCTCGAGTGTGTCTACCTAAGACACCGGATATCTACATGCAGCCAGACCCTCTGCCGAGGCCGATGGCAGCCATGGAGAGTATGCGCAAGGCCAAGGAGTACAAAAGGTTTTTTGCCGGTCTTGCGGCGAAAAGCAGAAGGTATGCGGATGAGAAGTCAGAGACAGATATCGCCAAACTGCACGAGTCAGTGGCTGACTTGCGTAGGCAGATCGAGTGGACTGTCCGGGGAATTCGCGATGTCGAGTCGGACGTGTTGGTCGGCAAGAGCAACATCAGTGATATCTTTATTTATCAGTACGGTCTCAAATGTCTCTCTTGGCGACTCCACCACATGGTTCAGCGTATTTCATCATTGACGAAGCCAGCAGCAAGTATCCAACGCCATAATCAATCCTGCTATGTTGGTCGCACCGGCGCTACCAATGGCAACAGGGCCGCCACACGTATCAGCACAGGCAGCTTCACAGCCATTTGTTAACTCCGACACTTCACAGTCTCAGGCGTCTGCAAGGCAACGGCAATCTGAAGTCTCCACCTCAGCGTTTCTGTACGAGTACCTTCTATTTCCTCTTGGCCAACGCTTCTGAGAATAGCGCATCGCTGAAGGAGCAGCTGTCGTTTGAATACCTGCAATCTTTTGACTCGGCCTCTACAGATGTGGCATCAAATCTGAGGTTCGAGGTGAAAGGGATCCTGGAGATGCTTGAGATTATCGATTCTAGGGTCAAGATCCTCCAGCCGTGCTTGCAGAGCTGCAATCGTGTACTTTAAGGCGCTTGATCAGAACTCCCTGCTGTGCGCGGAAGACATTTCCAAGCACTGCAGTATCCTCGCACTGGTCATGCAGAGTGCCAATAGAAAACGGCAAAAGCAGGCTACGTCTCAGGTCGGAGTCCACAGAACCAACGGAGCTATCAGCAGCCCACGGCAGTCCACGAGGATACCATCTGATAGCACATCGCAGACAAGCTCCACATCCACCTCCAATTCCCCTTCTGTAGTGCCATTGCACCGTCCACTGGCCCTTTCTCCACGCCCAAGGCCCCAGGCTAAGCACAGCGTCTCAACACCAACAGCGCCCTCTATGCGTCCACAGCTTCGCTCTCAGCATCGGCCAGTGGCACGCTCTCTTCCACAGATGCATTCATCCGCGCAACAGCCCGTCTACAGGCCTTTCCAACAGGTACATCGGCCCATTCAGCGGCCTGTCCAGCTATCCTCAGCACCTTACATGCCACACCCAGTGCTCCAGTCGCAACAGCAGCGCCCGTCGTCTCGGAGTGGCTCTCTTCGGCACCCGCCACAGCCTGCTCCATATACTCAACGTCCCCCGCAGCAAACTGCGCCCATACGCCCGTCTGGAGCTCAGCGCACACAGCTGTTGGCCCAAACAAGACCACCCCAGTATCGCAGCATGAAATGCGGCATGCATCACACCCCCTGCTGCGGCAGAATATGCGGCCCATATTGCAGTATACGAACTCCAATGGGTTTAACATGTGTGTATTGTGCAATGACCCGAGTCACCAGGCGATTAATTGCCCGCATAACCTGGACATGTCGTATTTGGCTCGCAGGCGCGTGCTGGTACAGGAAGACACGCACATTCCTGGCGACATCAAGGCCAGAGCGACGAATGCCATCGACATGTGTATGAGGAATGCGTTGCAGCTGAGCAGCATGCTTTAAAAGGCATCAACATTCGTATTGTTTCTGGGCTATTAAGCGAAATGGACTTTACCCAGCATTCATAATAGCTTTCATAACACGATATCATTAGCGCACAATAAGGAAAGTCAATACCAGCAACGATGTGCCTAGCATATCGCCTGTGCCGGTAACCAGTGGGTTGACATAGTCGTCCGGATCGTATCCCCGCGACCACAGTAGGCTGCATGTGACCTTGGCCACCAGCAATATTGCCACCACATGCAGCAGTGTCGCAAGCGTATATACGAGGAAGAACCACGCTGTGACATCGAGCCCATGGGTGTTGAAGAACTTTACTGTGACCAGGTATCCGATCTGTATTGGCACGTTGATCATCAGCAGAATGCACATGACCAGGTTGCTTTCCTTGGCGCTTCCCTGGCCACGGTGCAGGCTGGTGGACAGGCGTGATGCAAACACAGTGCCGATATTCCCGCCAATTCCATTGACCACCGGCACCAGCGCTGGCATCCCAGGGTACCGCTCGGCAAAGGCCTCCACCAGCACACCAGCCACGCTGGATGTCACAGCGGCAAACACCAGCGGCGGCCATCCCTCCTTGATGTGGTGCGCCGTCAACGGGTTCTTGCGCACCATGCGGAACAATACCACGCCCAGAGCACCGCACCCAATGGCAGCAACTAGCGGCCAGATCGTGTCCATGACGCGCAGCATGATGCTGCTGACAAGACCGAGAATAAGCAATGTCGACATGTCGCCGAAGCTCGATGTGATAGGTGTGCCAATATTGTCAGGGTCGATGCCAAAGTGGTGGCTGAGCCTAACGGTCACACACGTCAATAGACCGATTACTGCGCAGCCTACGACCGTACACCCAATGCCGACTGCCAGAAGCAGCGACAGCAGCGAGAACCATGCAATCGCCGAGGTACTAGCATCGCCGCTGTTGTCGGAGGTAAGCAGAGCCAGCATGGGCCGCAATAAGCCCGACGCTAGCGCCCACAATAATCGACTGCAACAGCAGCAGCTCGCAGTTGGCCAGCATGCTGGCAAACCTGTCCTTTTTATTGTCGAACCTCCCCAGATTTGCCAGCGTCGAGAGGCGCGTCGACATATTCAGTTCGATGCTGCTTTTCAGGTTCAACAACACCGGCACCATGATGAACAGCGCCGGGACCCGGTCGAACGCCGGTGTGCTTTGGATGCTGCCTAGAATGTATCCTGCCAAACACTGAGCCTGCGACGGAAATCAGCAGAGCCGGGAACACCTCGACTGTCAGCTCGCGGATGATCTGCACTGGCGTCTTTGCTGCCCGCGGCGCATGGTCCAGGATCCCACCCTAGCTCTATCCGGTCCTCCGAGTCCTCGCTAGCCACACCAGAGCCAATGCTCGAGAAGCTCAGCCCGAACCCGCGCTGGCTGCCCGTGTCGGATGATAGCGGTGGGCGAGTCGGCGATATTGGAGCCTGGGCCGAATGCCCGCGTGGTATCGTCCTTTGTGCTGCTGAAGCTGTGACTGCGCCGCTGTTCCTGCCACTCGCCGATATTTAGTAGTGCTGTATTGCCCGATGCTGTGCGCTGGGAAGCCCCACTGAGCGCTGCTGTGGGGATGTGTGTGTTGTCTTCAGACGTGCGCGACAGGTCTGCGAGCTCTATGGGCTCCTTGTCGCTTTGAGACCCATGTTCTGACATTAAAAACTGAATGTAAGTGTATGAAAAGGAAAGGTGGCGGTGAGTTGTGAAAGGGGGAGGGAGTGGATATTAGAGTGGTACAGGTGAGAGAGTAGATGCAGCTGAGGTGTTAAAATAGAAGCTGCGTTTCTTGGCTAAACGCGCTCGACATTTTCAGAGATGTCCGGCAGTTGCCGAAAAAGGAAATTTGATCGGTTAATAAATCCGCGGCCAAAGGAATAAGCGGCCATGATGCTTCTTTTTATCTTCCGTAGCGGGTAAAGCGACATTTGTAATCTTCCAGGCTGACGGCCATTTCTGTCAGCAGCGAGCTTGCAGGCATAAGCAGCACCGATCATCTGGCAGAGATAAATAAGAAACCGCTGTGCTCCTTTTTCTTCACTCAAGCAACCTTTTCATTCAGTGCTCTATTCTAGTGTCTACCCACCACCCAATGCTTCGCACACTTGCCACTCGCGCCGCACCGCGCATTCCCGCGGCCCAGCCTCCTCGCTACTGCGCAGGATCCAGACCAAGGCGCCACTTGCAGTGCATGCCTCGGCCACCCAGCGCAGCGCCAACCCGCCCATGGAATTCCCTTGCATCGACAAGATTGAGTCGCGGCAGCGCGACCTCTTGGCAGGCCCCGAGCCCACGTACGAGAAGGTGGTGACGGGCTACTCAGTATACTCGCACACTGAGCCGTTCGTATGCGACCACGGCGGCCTGCTGTCCAGGTTTGACATTGCATACGAATCATGGGGCACGCTCAACAGCGACAAGTCCAATGCGATTCTGATCCACACGGGTCTGTCGGGCAGCTCGCATGCGCACAGCCACGCCAAGAACACCAACCCAGGGTGGTGGGAGAAGTTTATCGGGCCTGGGCTGGCCATCGACACAAACAAGTACTTTGTCATGTGCACTAACGTCATCGGCGGCTGCTACGGATCGACCGGACCTGGATCCGTCGACCCGGCCACCGGCAAGCGCTATGCGACAACATTCCCGCTGCTGACTGTAAATGACATGGTGCGCGCGCAGTTCCATCTCCTGGACCACCTGGGCATCCAGAAGCTGCATGCCAGCGTTGGGTCCAGCATGGGCGGTATGCAGTCGCTGTGTGCAGCCGCTCTGCACTCGGAGCGTGTCGGCCGGCTGATCACAATTTCGGCCTGCGCAAGATCGCACCCGTACTCGATTGCCCTGCGCTTCGCCCAGCGCCAGGTGCTGATGGCCGATCCTAACTTCAATCGCGGATTTTACTATGACTCGGTGCCACCGCATATTGGCATGAAGCTGGCGCGTGAAATTGCCACCGTCACGTACCGCTCAGGTCCCGAATGGGAGCTGCGGTTTGGCCGCCGCCGCCGTGCCCCCGATACCCCGCCCGCTCTGTGCCCGGACTTTTTGATCGAGACGTATCTGGACCACCAGAGCGAGCGCTTCTGCCTGCAGTACGATGCCAACTCGCTGCTCTATGTGTCAAAGGCCATGGACATGTTTGATATAAGCGAGTCCGTCACCCAGCGGCTCGAGCTGCAGCGCAGCAAGGCAATCAGCGAGCTGTCTGCTAACCCTGACATGCAGGGGTCCGCTGCCAACGGCACTGTCTGCATGCACGTCAACGAGCAGCCGCAGAGCAAGACAGGCCAGTCTGACTTGGAAACCGATGCCGAAATCATGGACGACCTGGTCAAGGGTGTCAAGAACGCTATGCAGCCAACGCTGGTGCTTGGTGTACAGTCCGACATCCTGTTCCCCGTCAAACAGCAGAAGGAGATTGCTGACATTCTACGCCGTGCTGGCAACAAGCGTGTTACTTACTACGAGCTCGACGCCATGTATGGCCATGACACGTTCCTGATTGATGTTGCCAATGTTGGTGCTGCCATCAAGGGGCACTTGGAAAACTCTATTGAGCCGTGATTAAACGAGAGAATACATATCGAAAATAACGGGCTTCTTACATAAAGTACATGCTCTCTGGCGCTGGGGCTGGCGCCCGTCTGATGCCTGACTCGGGAGCTGCGTCGAAGGTGATAAAGTCCCGCTGCAGATATGGATCGACATTCAGCAGGCTTGCCACATTGCCGCACCGATAGCAGTAGTTTGGCGCCGACCACACCGTCGACAGCTTGTCATTGAACAGCACCAGGTACCCCTCCATGCACAATTGGTGCGCCCTCAGCACATGTGACATGCCGTTGATGAACAAAAACCGCTCGACGATGTCGCTGCCAAACGTGTACCCGGCCCCGCGCTGCGACCTCCCAAACTGCTTAATCTCGGGATCTGGGTCCGACCATAGGATATCGGCCAGTGCACCCTCGTGCGGGATCTCATCAAACCGGTCAATTGCGCGCAGCTGGTCGACATGCAGCACCGATGGCGACAGCCCGCCGTGCACACAGAAGATGCTGTTGTCAATGGTAACCGCCAGCGTCAGATAGTCGAAGAGATCCGTGAATTCCCGCCAGACGCCTCCAGAACCACCGTACTTTTGCATGCACTCGGCGTAGAACCCGTACGTTTTTGTGATGTTCCGCGACTCGTGGTTCCCGCGCAGCAGGTGAATTCGCCTCGGGTACCGCAGCTTTAAACATGCAAGAAGGCTGATGGTTTCAACGCTGTGGTGTCCGCGGTCGACGTAGTCGCCAAGAAACAGGTAGTTTGTGTCTGGGCATTTCCCGCCAATGCTGAAAATCTCTAGCAGGTCGTAGAATTGCCCGTGGACGTCACCGATCACGGTTACTGGTGCTGCTATCGGAACCACATTCGGCTCGTCCGCTAGCACTGGCTTTAGCTGCTGGCATACCTGTGCAATCTCCCTGTTCGCTCAGTATCTCACCCCGGTACAGCCGCTCGATACAGCCATCAATGTCAAGGCCCATTTTGCGATAATTAAGTGTACAAACGTGTATATGTAACCGCCAAGAAAATAGCTAACGTGATCACCAAGCACACATGCATTTTTGCTTGCAGATGGTTTTTACACTGTTTTATGGTATCGATATATATACACTGCGTGGACGGTTTCGCCTTGCGTATACATCAATACGCATCTCACAGTCATAGTGTCACCAGTGGTTCTGGCTTGCCGATCCACATTTTGAGCCTGAAGGCATCCGAGCCGTCCATGTAGTATCTGCAGAGACACTTCTCCCTGATGAAGCCGACGGCCTCATACAAGGAGAGCGCGCCCTTGTTCTTTGTTTCGGTCTCGAGGATAACCTCGTCGGCACCCATGCGCTTCATGATGTCGATTGCGTTGAGAACTAGGGTGGAGCCGATGCCGCGCTTGCGGTAGGCGTGGTCGACAGCGACCATGCCGATGTAGCCGCGCAAGAGGGACGACTTGCCGGGGTCAAAAAACGTGTCGGCGCCGCGCCGGATGGGGCTCGAGCTTGCAGATGATAACGCCAACACATTTTTCGTGCTCGTTGCGCGCCAGCAGGCACAGCTCGGGCCACTGCTGCACAAAATAGCGGTACGTGTAGATCGAGTATGGTTCGGACAGTCCGCTCTCGATGAGCTTGATGGCTGGGTCGAGATCCGACTCGTCGACGTACGGCGTGTAGTGGATGTCGGAATTAAAGTTCAGAGCCATGACAGGAGAGAGCAAAAGCGCGGCTGCCCCAAGCGCCTGCCCGACAAGCGCAGCCAAAGCAAAAGGAGGTTTTGTCGGCGGCGGTAATGGGTGTCACCGCTGGTTGGCGATGAAAGCCGGGGCAAAAACGGGCTTGGCCGGGAATTGAACCCGGGACCTCTCGCACCCGAAGCGAGAATCATACTACTAGACCACCAAGCCCTGAAGCGCCTAAACCAGCCAATCAAATCAGCTAACCAAGCTTCTGATGGGAGGTTCCGAAAAGAATACATAAAGATAATTACCAGATTGTGGATCTGTCATTCTCTGCCTTCCTTTCATTTTATTATCATGTTTGTTTTTTCCTGGTTTTGGCGATAAAACTACTTGGTTTCTCACACAAACATTTTAGTGGGTAGTTTATTTTATGAATCAGTATCCACTAAACCATGCTCAAAAGATGTACTCGTTTGTCGCTGGATCCAGCCTGGCACGAGCTAGTGGACCCAGCAGCACGCTATGCTCCTGTTCTGGAGCGCACTGTGGCTAATTGCTAACACTGAAATCCTTTTTGACTCCGTCAATTAAACTGCATAGAACTGCTACCTGGTATTTGACTTTACTTATCTACTTCACATATGCAGTTTTTAGCTGTTCTACTTCCGCCAGCGACTTCATAACAACCTTTCCTTTTTGGTTACATGTGTCACCCTGTATGAGCATGCGGCCTTGCTTCATGCCAATGTGCTTTAGCTTGGTCTCGAGGTGATCGCCTGGGAGGACCATCCAAGTAAACTCAGTTTCAAATGACCTGACATGCTCAGGGATACTGTCAGCAACGTATTTCTCTACCAGTGCTCTGGTCGATCGCAGAGGTCCACATTCCATGCACAATCGTGTCTGGTAGTCCAACATAGTCAGCGATGTATGGATTCGTGTGGATCGTGTTGTAGTCCCCAGATGCACGTGCATATACCCAGTTATCTGTTGGTGCAGTTACTGACATACCCAAATCACCCTCGGGTGCAGTGATACTGTAGCCACCCTGTGTCGAACATGCAGCTCTCGCTGAGCGACGCAGAGTTGTTTTCAAGATACTCAACCACCGAACTCCCTAGCAACCGTCGGCATCTTCGTAGTCAACATGCGCAATGAGCAGCCGCTTGTTATTTGGCTGTACCAGGTACACTGGCCCGGTGCTAGCAACATGCGAGTACATGACGTCTGTCCGGTAACGATATGAGGATTCCAGTTCAAACTCCAAAACCGACCCTGGAAACAACCTGGTGTTTTGAGGGTTCCTTGCATACAAACCAGGGTTTCGAGTTGAGCACAGCAACGTCATCGGACAGGATTTGTACATACACCGGTACATATGCTCGGTGGTATTGCGGAACTGCTGATGTGGCAGAACTGGATTCTTGCGAACCAGAGCATCAGTATACACTGTACCTACTTGGGTGCTGCCACAGTAGAATTTTGCTACAAAGCGCATTTTCCTGCCAGCCCTGGTGTTGTATACAGATGCAAGTTGGATCCTTGGCCTCAACCGAGTCACCAGTGTGCAGCATATTGTCGTTATATCAGTTCTGTCTTGTTTCGACAGGTGGACCAGATCCAGTATTCCAGCATCATATGGCGGTGCCGATAGGATAGAAACAATTTTCGGCCAGGCGATATTGAACAGGATGTCCATCGGTGCCTGTGCTTGATGGCCAGGGTCGATGCCTATACTGGACCATGGCATTCCCAACGCTGTGGCAGAATTTCTGGACCATTTCTGGCGAGATCAGATATGGCTCGGTCCTTAGCACAATCTGTGGATTGTTGTAGTCAATATTGACCCGCTCTACCTCCGCTGATGTCGCTTGGTGGAACCAAGGAAAAACTGGTTGCAGAGACGCTCACTGCGGCCATCCATTATCTCCACAATCATACTTGCTGGTGTATCTGGAGAGTAGCGGTAGAGTAGAGCCAGGTCACACGCTACCTCGTTGACATAATGGTGCAGTTCAACGCGAATAACAGAATCCAGCATTGATCGTGATGCTGACACCATATATGCTGTTGCTCCCAGATATCTCGAGGCAGGTCGGGACTCCATTGCTTTCAGTAACAATGACTGTCTGTCCCAACCTGTGGACGGAGCACATGCTGGATGCTATTCGGAATGAGTTTAGTGCCTAGCGTGATTGATGGTGCAAGGTCAAAAGAGCTCGTAGCCAAGAGTTTTGTAGGACCAGCTAGCACATCGAATCCACTTCTCTTGGCTTCGGTAGGGGCCCAGTAGCATCTTGAATGGTATAGATACGCGTTGAACCATCGGCTGACACTGACATAGTGGGGTGTACAGGCACAGGATTAGGACTTGCCTCTATGCACTCAGCCGTAGTGGATACCATTGCCGATACTATCTCTGGCGGCATCCTAAGCGCTTGAACCATATAGGTGTCCGATCTGGGTCTGGACCAGCTGCATGCCTGTAGCAGCAAGTTTCGGACCAAACCGATCAGCCCAGCATGTAGCCGAAAAGATACTGGCAAATATCATGCTTGAAGAGATCAGGCTTCTGGATCCCAACTTGGCCATGTGGGTCGGCTACCAGAGAGCCCTCAGGGATCACAGTCACTCCTGCACCTTGAACAAGGGAATGCGTCAGCATGGCAAAAGGGACTGACTGTGCCAGGACTGAAGTCGACAATATGCGTAGCATCAGTCCTTGCTGATGACTGCTGGCCAGTTAACTTGCAAGATGCAGATGCTCTCGATCAGCGATTTGGTGAGATTGGCATCGCTGCGGAGATCATGGCCAGTCGGTGGTAGAGCTGACAGGCAGGCGCAGCTTGACAGAGTCAAATAAGCCATCCCTTTTGTAGAGCATATTTGTATGCCTCCTCGGCTGCCGAGCGAAGGAAGGCTGCAGTGGCAGGGAACGGTAGTGTTCAGATAAGGTAATTTGCACTTTGGGCTTGCGTTGCGAGTAGAGCAAGTGCGACTGGTCGCTGTCCTCTGGTGCACATTGCTGGCGAACGTACTTGGCAAACATGGCAACAGACTCAGCAATGCCTGAGACAACAAACACAGAATGTCCGTTGATAAGCCCCAATGCGAACCTTGGAGTCAGCCGAATTGGTTCCTTGGTTGAAATCGTCGATAAACTGCTGGAGTCTATTCTGAGGCAGTAGGCTGAATGCAGCCATAGGGGATGGGTGTCCCCCATGCTCAAGTTCATCGTCCAATATTGCCTTGGAAACGTGGCTGAGAGGAATTCCGGCTTGCATTTTCCAGCCTGCGGCTAGGAGAATGCCCAAAGCCTTTTCAGCACAGCCATACAAGGAGTCCTGGTCAGTTACTGATGCAAAGGCAGCGGCAATGTGAATGCCGATGCTATGGCCAATCGCACCTACTTGAAAGAAATAGAGAGAAGAGTTAGTGCATATAAGCTTGCATACCTATTTGTAGTCTGCAAGCAAGGGGGGGTTACCTCTGAATAAAGTGGTCAGCTCGCCTGGGTCAATTCTAAGTGTCTTGTATAAGACAACCAGATGCATTAACTGGAAAAGTCCGATGAATGGGAACGCAATCGGCGCCGCATGAAGATGCTGAGTGGCTGGTGCAGTTTCTGGCTTGAGCAACCACCCGACAAAGTCCAGTGGCTGCTCAAGAGTGCCGTCCAGGACAAGGTCCATCGACTCTTGGTGGAGAAAACGCGACATGTACTCCACAAAGTCGCTAAGAAGCGGATGGTAGACATCAAACAGCCATGCTGCATCGTCCATAAAGTTAGGTGCTCCGCTCTGACCGCCAAATTGAGCAATGGTCTTGAGACTAGGTGACGAGAAAAGTGCCGGGAGACGAACATCGGGAAGCTGCTGATGGGCCTCAAGGAGAGACCAGGCTGAATAGTAGCCCTTCAGGACGATGCGCGACTGCTCAACGGAGAGTTTGTGCTGCTGAACAATGGCGTGGATGTCGTCCATTGAGCAATACATGGCATGGGAAACCCTTGAACACTGAGATAGCGACATCAGGGCTTCTGGTGCTGCAGTAGAGGATAAATTTGGCCAGGGTCACGATGCTGGTGGAAAGCGGCTCAGGTCTGCCCGTTGGTGAATGCAAATGCTAGCTCAGGTTGCAGCAGAATGGTGCTCAGGCTGGACAGAAATGTCAAAGCTGACACCTGACAAATTGAGGACCACAATGGTAGGTGGGTTCTTGTTCATATGAGTTATTGAGTTAAATAAATATGTTGCTTGAGATACGTTTGGATAGCCTTTCAAACTGGTTGATAGGAGGGATGATGATTTGACATGGAGTTGTCTACGCATGGTCGCATTTCTATAGCTGCTCTTGAGTTAGCAGCAGCTTGTTCCAGGCACTATTCGCCTTACCGCCTAAATGCTCGCACCTTATTATAACCAAGTCTAGTCCAAACTTGCAATGTGGCACCATTGTTACCACACTCATAACAACGCCCATTCTCTCGTAGCACACTAGCTCAATATTTAGGGGCGCAATTTGCTGACACTGACGGATCAGTATAGCACTTTGGAATTGCCCCTATTATCACAGCCATCTATTGCCTACCATCCCTTAAACGCTGGCTCTATTGACATGACAAAAATGCCCGTTGAACTGAGGCGCAGAAATATACAAAAAGCATAGTTGACTATTCAGCATACTGTACCTGTGGTCGACTGCTTTGCTAGGGATCTTAGCTACTGAGAGCCAGATCCAAGCCCAATGTCATCAAGAATACTTTCAGCAGGAGCTGGCTTTCAGACAAGTCCATAGCCCGCTTGCTGTGTGTCTAGTTGCGTACGTATCATATGCACACAGCAGCCCCTTTCCATAGGCGCGGTTAATAATGGTACTATATGGAGGAGTGCATCGTCAGCGCATTGGCAGAGCGTATGTATGACACTGTTATGCAATGGTCATGTGTGTGCAGTGCATGATCCAGTACTTGCGTTGCCATGGCGTAAATATTTCCCCTATCCCTGCACACACCCTCTTCAGATTCAGATGCCTAGACCAGCAATCTTTCATGCGCTGCCACGTCAGCACCAACACAGGCTGCTCTTATATAGCCCTACCCACATCGGAATTGCAGCGAAAGCGGAATGAAGTATAAATATCTTTTTTCCCAAGTTTATTTTTCACACCAAAAACCACAGATCCTGCACTTCAAAAATATTGACATAGGAAAAACATCATCACAATATGCCGATTCCGTCGATCACTCTTGCGCCGATCATTCTATGTGCTGGCGCGATATCCTACAAGATGGGCGAGGACAGTGCGGAGCGTAGTGTTCGGCGTAGGGAGGAGATGAGCAGCTCGTTTGACTTTGGTACCGGCCAACAGGGCGACACCAGTGACAGGTCACCAGCGTCAAGGACAGAGTTTTGTGCCGACTAGCCAGCTTACTCGCTCTGAGCAGAGCTCGGCTGCCAGCTCGATTGGGCTCAGCGATGAGCATCGCAGCGGGTATCCGCGCACAACCAGCGAGATCGAGGGCTCTGGATGGCTGAACCGCACTGCTCGTAGCATTACAGGCGACCTTGGGCCCCATCGAGCACGTTCCGGAGGCTCATTCCACATGGAGATCAGGCCCAAACATCGCTATCGTACGAGGCCAACCGAATGAGAGGCTCGCGCGCACCGCTTTCTGAAACAAAGGGGTGGGTACCAGAAACACAGTCAAGTAAGTCGGCTCCGTCGTCAGATTCTAGTTCAAGTGCGTCATTGGGCTTGGTCCTGGATCACCAAGGACGATGTGGAGCAGTCCAGTGCGTCTATCAAAAAGGCGGCTCAGGCATCCACTGGTCCAGAATTCAGGCAGCTGGTGGCGGCTGGTTCTGGGAGAGAGGAGCTAGTGCTACTGACGAGCCCAGTTCCAAGCGCACCATTGCTTCTTCCAAGGAGACAGCCAAGGATATTGGATCTGGACGACGGCTGGCTGTTTGGTGGTGCCGCTACACCGACCGACGAGCTCAAGGCCAAGACAAACTCGGCCAGTAACTCTGCTGCCAATGCAGCAAATGGGGCCCGTGATTGGTTTCACAGCACCAGGGATACAGCCGGACAGGCTGTAAACAAAGCATCTCGTACGACCAAGGACTCTGTCGATTCGGCGAAAAAGGCTGCTGATGAGGCCGCATCCAAAGCCAGCGGCTGGTTCTGGGGCAAGAAGGCAGACGCTGACAAGGCAGCGCAGGACACCAGAGATTCGGTCAAGAATGCTGCCGATGATGCCAGTGGTTGGTTTAGGGGCAAGAAGGCTGAGGCTGACAGGGCCATGCAGGACACAAAGGCGACTGTCAAGGAGAAAGCAGATACCGCGGCAGATGCAGTCAATGATACCGCTGACGACGCTAAGAGTTGGTTCTGGAACACGAAGGCGGATGCAGACAAGGCAGCGCAGGACACCAGGGATTCCGTCAAGGAAACGATGAGTTCTGCTACTGACTCTATCAGGGGTACTGCTGATGATGCCAGTGGTTGGCTCTGGGGCAAGAAGACGGAGGCCGACCAGGCGACAGCCAATGCTGCCGACGCTGTGAAGGACCAAGCCAACTCTGCACAGGCTGCTGTTGGGGACGCCGCATCCAAGACAAGCGGATGGTTCTGGGACAAGAAGGCAGATGCAGACAAGGTAGTTCAAGACGCCAGAAATTCGGTCGAGACAGCTGCCGATACTGCCACTGCCACTGTCAAGAATGCTGCCGATGATACTGGAGACTGGTTGTCGGCCAAGAAGACTGATGCCGGGCGAGCTACACAGGATGCAGCAGACTCAGTTAGGGACTACTGCTAGTGATGTCCGCGGATGGATGTCTCACAAGGCCGACGAGGCCAAGCAAGCAGCTGAAGATACAAGCAGCTCTAGGGCTGCAAACTACAACTCGTTCTGGAATAACAGCCAGCGCAGCGAGGGACCTGCTCATGATGGAGGCGCCAGTGCCGGTGATCTTGCTGCGTCGTCCAGGGCGTTTGCGTCTGCTTCTGGGTTCAATGCGACACGAGCATCGGCTGGCGGACACTCGCGCACCACCTCCGATCCCGGCGCATGGAGCGGATCATCCGCCACGCATGATATGGAGCTCCCAGGCGGCCTCAGCAGCTCGGCGATTGGCGGGGGAAGAGCTCGGCGCCTCTCTGCATCAGATGCATTGTCGCCAACAAGCCTGTCCGGCGGCACCTGGACCGACACTGCGGAGGGTGGCGCTGGCCTTAGCAAGCCCATTGCCCGGAAGGACTCGCTGATCTCATCGGACAAGCCGGCAGCTGCCGAGGGCAGCCGCACGGATGTGCTCAAAGACAACTCTGTTTTGCAGGCACTCGACAGCAAGTTCAATGAGGCCAGGTCGCTGCTCCTGCAGACCACCAGCGACATAAAGGCTGCGGCCATTGACGCTGGTGAGGCCGCGTCTGGCCGAATCAGGGCTGTTGCTGAAAAGGTAAGCCTGCCCACACTCGGTTCCTCTGGTGCTACGTCTGCCACCGGTGGACTGTCGGCGGCCAACAACAGTGGCAGGCCCCAGGGAATTGTCACCGGTGACGACAGCGAGCGCCCAGCCAACCACCAGTACAGGTTCGTTGAAATTGAGTCGCACATTCCTGTGCTCTCTTCAAAGTCAGACTAGGACAGTTGCTTTTCCTCGCCCCATTTCTGCCCTCAGTATTCACAGTGTGACTCCAATGAAAATAAATCGTGCTTATCCACAGACGAATGCCGCATTGTGGCTCCCCCGGTCTCCACACAGTCCACACAAAGGGGCCTGCCATTGTCGTGCGCGACCGCAGGCTGCCCCCTGCCCTCTGGATAGCGCAGGCGGGTTGGTCGGCTGTAAAAATAGGCGAGCCTGGTACGAGTCTGCCAAAACAATAGCTGGATCCCAGGCATATCCTGCACCGGGTTCGTTCTGTTTGCAAGGATCTGCAAAACGACGAAGGGAGACATGCACAGTGTGCCAATCCCTTTATTGCTCTCGATTCGGACTGGCACGAATGTCTTTTGCTCTCGCTCCTTTGCAGTTTCCTCTTTAGCTTCTGCGCTTCTTCTTCTTTTTACCTTCTGCCGTGTGCGTTGCTTGTCTCCTTCTCCTTCCGTATATACCTCGATAACACCTCACGCTCCTCGTTTCCTCGCCTCGTTTTCTCCTGAACCACAGCCTGGACGACTGAAGGCAACAATATCCTAATCCCCCTCCTCACTTCTCTTTCATTAACGCCCCCATTCATTTCTATCCCCTTTCAATAATGCTTGCCCGCAT
The DNA here is from genome assembly GCF_002104995.1 of Linderina pennispora. NCBI lineage: Eukaryota > Fungi > Kickxellomycota > Kickxellomycetes > Kickxellales > Kickxellaceae > Linderina > Linderina pennispora. The sequence goes on from NW_024468260.1 coordinate 618,420, forward strand.
GAACATTGGTCTCTGCGGACTGCTGGCCTGTGCATTGAGCGGTGCATCTGCCTTGCCAGGGTCCGAGCGCCTCATTGGAGGCTCAACAGCGCCGTCGGGCATGTTCCCATTCATTGTGCATTTGTTTAAGAACGGCAACCCGTACTGCGGCGGCACGCTCATTGACTACCAGTGGGTAGTGACAGCCGCGCATTGCGTTGCTGACAAAGACGACTCCAAGTCTGGAGCAGGCAGCTTCACTACAGCCAGTGCATCCGACTACAAGGTCGGCTATGGCACCAACAGCGGCAGCCTAGAGAACTCGGTTGACGTAGAGTCGATTATCGTGAACACGGCGTTCGATCCAGTCTGGTATACGGTAAGTTTGACCCCTTTCTGCATCTGTCTCCATGTGGTTTCCTGCTCCTTGTAGATTTCTATCGCCTGGAAGGAAAGCCGCTAATTGCCAGCTGTACATTCAAGCCGTCCATGCGTCGTTGGTCCTGTTGCTCATTTTTCTGCTGCAAATCCCCCCTTTTGTCGATGAAAACAATTATCGGCTTTTCCGCTCATTTTCTTCGTCAACACTGCCTTCATGCCCGCGGCTAGGCTGTTAACGAGATGTGCAGGGGGTGGGACCGTTTGGTGGGAGCTCCGCATATTATTTTCTGCAGCACCAGCCCATGCCGAGCTAATTTCGGCTGCATGGGTGCATTCCACACTTCTCTGCCGGGAGAATCCCCATCCCCTGCCCGCAGCTGCATAGATTCATGAAAACGGCTTGCTAATTCAACACTCTTTTGCTGTAGTCTGACATCGCCCTGATCAAGCTCAGCGTCAATGATGACATCATAAAGAAGGCGAAGACAATCAGCATCAGCACAGCGGGTGTGTCGGCAGGCCAAACCATGATCACTGCCGGGTGGGGCCAGTCCAGCAACGACAACTCTGCGCAGTCCAACCAGCTCATGTACGCTGGCCTTGTGACAGCCGACGACGAGACATGCAAGAAGGGAGCAGGTGACTGGAACGGTCAAAATGGACGCTATGTGTGCACCAGCTTCTCGACCGCACCAGGTATCGGAACCTGTTTCGGCGACTCTGGCGGTCCCCTGCTGCTCAACTCTGGCAGCGGCTACACACTCATGGGCCTGGTCAGCTTCGATGTCAACACCAAGGACTCGTCAAACACGCGGTGCGCGCAGGATGGCAATGTCAGTTATTTCACGCGCGTTTCGTCGTACCTGTCGTTCATCAGCAGTGAGACCGGAATCAGCGACTCGACGCTGGTTGGCAATAGCTCGCCTGTGCACCACAGCAGCGACAACTCTACCAGCACCTCGGATAACTCGTCGAACAACTCAGACAACTCCTCCAAGTCGGAGAGCTCGGACTCTGACGACAAGAAGGACTCGGACAAGAAGGACTCGGACAACAAGGATAGCAAGAACAGTTCTGGCAGTGATTCTAGCAAGAGCTCAGGATCCTCGTCAAACGGAAAGGCCACGGACAAGTCTGTCAGCGGTGGCAGCGCTGCGACTGCTGCCTCGGACGATGGCAATGACGATGATGATAGTGAGCAGAGCGGCAGCGCTGGTGGCAGCAGCAACAAGTCATCGGCACCCAAGTCATCGGGAGCCAAGTCGTCTGGTGCCAAGGCAACAGACTCGGCTGCCGCCGATAACCAGGGAAATGGTGCGGCGTCTACTGCCACTGTTGGTTCCGCGTCGCTGGTCCTCGCCATCCTAGCAGTGCTCATCTAGAATAGATCTCATTTCTCCTCATAACTTTTGTCTCTTCTGACATATTGTGCTGCTGTCTTTCTACACTTCCCCTATGCAACTTTTAGCAAACCCCCTTCCCTCTATTCCGCCACCCTTTTACACCTATACCTTATCACCCCAAGATGATACCCGCCCTAATGAATCTTATAAACTAGCATTTCTTCATCTAACAAACGAATGAAGTTGAATAATTACTTATTTGGCATCTCCAACCTCAATGGCATAGGCCAGCGCAATCCTGACAAACTTGAGCAAGGTGGGGGAAGTTGACGGTGTCCAGGGTGTCACGCGTCGTGTGGATGTTGCTGTTGCCATCGAGGTACTGGTTCTCGAACGGAATAGACGACCGCACACCACCCCTGTTCCAGCTAGCATGGTCACTGCAACCATATCCGCACTGGAAATTGATAGCCGGCAGATCGGTGTATGTCGTGACAATCTTGCGCACAAGGTCATTGGACGTGGGGTCAGTGTAATCAGTAACAATGCCGACAGCCGGGGGGTTAGCCGGGTAACCGGTCATGTCAAACTGGATGTCAGCAACAACCTGCTTGCTCCGGTAAGCACTGACGACATCAGACGAACCGAGCAGACCACCCTCCTCACCAGCATACCAGTGGAACTCGATGGTGCGGGCAGGCTTCAGACCGCTGGCCACCAGCACACGCAGGGCCTCAAGAATGGTGACAGTGCCCGAGCCATCGTCGTCGGCACCCGGGGCTCTGCCCGTGGATGGGCTGCCCTGGTTGATGCTGTCCTGGTGAGCCGAGATCACAACAATCTCGCTAGGCCTTGGTGGTACCCGGGATGCGGGCGATGATGCTTGACTGCGGGAAGCGGTGAGCGAAACGGCTGCACGTCAATGCCCGGCACAGTGCTCTTGATGGTGTTGAGCAGCCAGGTGCTGGAGGTCTTGCCGTTGTTGGAGTTGTAGTACCTGTTTGTGAACTGGGTGAAGTTGGTCAGCACAGACTTGGGCACAGCGTCAGAGATCTTGGGGATTGCAGCGTTGACCTGGGTCTGGTGAGTCAGCGTGGTAGGGAAGTCGAGAGCGGCAAAGCTGCTGGCACGCTGAAGGTCCTGGGTATCGGTGATGTCGATGAAGCCCTTGTGCTGGGCGATGAGCTCGAAGATCTGCTTCTCGTTCAGCCACTTCTTCTCGGTCTCGCTGGTCTGGATGAGACGCTTGGACGAGTAGATGTTGTCGGACGCGGCAAACACGGAGCTGGCTGACAGGGCCAGCGCGAAGAGGACAGAGACAGCTCTCATTAGCAGAGAATTATTAGAAAGGTAGGCTGAGGACAAGAAGGATGCTGCTTATTGCTTGTTGGTTTGTTTGTCTTTTGACAGCGGGTGACCTTCGGCTTTATATACGCCTTTCGTCCATGGGTCGTGTCATCCCTGTGGTGTACAATGGCTAGGTATATGAAAATGTATGCGCATGGAGCAATTAGGGAGCGAGCAGTCCATTCGGAAGATCCCCATGTCCACCGCCTCACAGATTGTGCGGGTGCTAACCGCAAACTAAAGCCATGATGCGATCCTGGCAACGTATCACGCGGTACAAGGGAGCCTTGAAAAAGAGCCGACCTTGCCGTGGAAAAATTATGCTTGTTTTTTTCTATGCTAACAGGTTCATGTAGTCGCACTGCATGCAATGCAAAGAATATTCTAGCGCCAGAATCCAGTCCGCAGCTAGGCCTGATAGTGTTGAAAAATCGGAGTTGATTTAGGGACCTGTGGGAAACGTCGTGCCCATGTTTCTCACATGGGCAAGCTTACACAGACACAAAGGGATTAGCATACCATAAATAAAAGTAGGGACCACTATGTCATTCCAGCCCATTATCACGCGGACGATGGGTTCAGCACTCTGCAAGCGTTCGTTGTGCTGGCATTCGTCGAGGACAAACACCGAGGTGAGGCTTGTGTGAATTATCGAGAAATACTGCATCGCACCCCCTGGTCCTGGTTTGAAGGTGGGCTTCCTCCCAGAGATAACAAGTATTGTTCAGGAGATATTCGGCGAATTGCTGATCAATGTACGATATATAACTAGGTGCTGCCAAGGACGACTAGTTCAGACTGAAGCCAGGATAATTACCAGTATTGCTGATCAAATATCGGCGATGGCGTGATTAGCAGATGGTGACATCATTCACTGCATTTGTTTACAATGCCATCCTATAATCGGCATTTGGCAGCTGAAACGGACGATCGCCTCAAGCCGCTGGTGTATTCAATGTTGACCTTGGTCTCCTCTGTATCGCCTTCGTGCCTTTATCGAGTACAACTACACCCTCAAATCTCTCTTCAAAGCTGAAGCGACTGTTTGCCACACCCGCCAGGTTGAAGCTTTCATCTGTAGTTTGTCCAGATGCATATTCACCAAGTCCTGCACCAGGGTTTCCTAATACTACATTGAATGTGTCAGTCTTGGTTCAGCTGGTTATAACACCAAAAGGGTGACCGCTGCAGACACACGTCTTCTCAGGCTGGTGGGTGTCTGCCACCACTGGCGCAGAGTTGTCGCGCAACAGGCATACAGGTATTTTTCAGTCGATGCTACAGCGAGCACTCCTGCCAATGCAAATATTAATACTATAAATAGTGCACGAGTCTTTTTGCCCATGGGTTTGCACAGTATACAACGTGCGTGAATATTCACCTTTCTTCAACACACATCGGAAGCCAGGAATTCGTTGACAGAGTACAGTCCTCACCTCCTGGTTGAATTTGTGTACAAGAATGAGGTCAATTATCTACAAAGTCGATGATCCTAAACCCCAAACAACCAAGGCAGTTGCTGCCTTAGGGACTGAGCATCGAATTGTCGACATTTCTTTCGTCAGCCAGGCCATCGATATTATTTCCACGGCTACCCCAAACGTATCCTATGGCAAATTGGTGGCATCCAGTGCTATTGTGTTCGCCAGACGAATAATTGACTGCCATTTCACCTCTAGGATACTTGAGGACAAAGAAAAACGTGTTTTCTAGCATCTGAAGAACACAGCTCTTGACTATTATCCTTTACCACAGCCCACCCTTAAATTCACGTCGCTTCGCGTGCAGAACAAGGAAGACCAATATTCCACCTGTCTTGTTCTTTACAGCGTGCCAGCCTTAGCGGAGCTGGCGATTAACAGTATTCACACGGACAGCCTACGACGTATATTCTACATCCTGTGAGCAACAGATTGTATATCCGCACTTGTGATCATTTCGATTTAGCTAAAAGAGCATACATGCTCAAATCCGATCCTCTTTGCATCCCACATCGTTTCCTGGACTTTGCAGGCTGTACATTGATGGCCACTTTCTATTTAGCGATCAGACATTGCTCCTTCGACAATGCAAGGCAGTTGGAGGTCACTTTATACTAACATATAGCTAGTACTACAGTCGCTGCACAGACTAGTTGACAACACACCCTTTTCTCCATCGAATTATCAACAACTTCGCAACCTTATCCTCGAGCTACACGTTTGTTGACGGTTGGTGTTCATGGAAGCAAGCTCATAGAAAGCAGGTTGGCAACATCAATTGGTCAAGTAACTTGGTTGTGGTCCTCCCGACTAACCACCATTAGATGTATTCTGGAGCTTTCTCAGTCTCGATGTGCTGCCCTTCGATCCTGCAGATGCCCAGCTCCAGATGTGCGGTGTTGCCTCTGCAGACCTCAGACTTGGCGACATATGAATCATGTGTAGATTCTACTCATGCATGAAGCACCTCGCATGCCCTTATCCTCAAGGTGTACCCGATGCCAGGAGATCGGAGTACTGAGATGACTCGTGTATTACTTAGCACTGCAGCAAACAACTGCTTGCTGGTATCGATAGAGATCCGTCTTAACCGCTCTTGATAGCTTCAAAAGGATGATCGCATTAATTCCAGCCCTCACGCTGTCACTGGTAGTTGTGACTACTAAATGTACCCAGTAGGGTGATAGGCATATGGTACAACGTAGAATAGTCAAGGGGCTACACCAGGCGATACACAAGGGCCATCCTGCAAGCCAAAGAACTGAAAGTCGAGGACATTCTTCGGCAAGTACAGTACGGCCAACTTCTAGCAATAGATAATGCAGTATTTCATAAGGCCATGCGCCTGTGTGCTAGCTGAGACAGAAAAATGTATGTATGTTGGAAACAAGGAAAGAGAAAGCCCAAGGGAAAATTAGAGCGTGGCGATGGTCTGGTCAGGACGGTAGTTGGCGTCCGAGGAGACCTGCGAGCCGATCTTGTAGTCCTTCAGGCGCTTCTCAACCTCCGGGCGGAAATGGCGCATCAGACCCTGCACCGGCCAGGCAGCAGCATCAGCCAGAGCGCAGATGGTGTGGCCCTCCATCTCCTTTGTGATCTCGAGGATCTGGTCGATCTCGGCGCTGGTCGCCTGGCCGCTGACGAACCGCGACATCATCAGGTCGAGCCACCTCGAGCCCTCGCGGCACGGCGTGCACTGGCCACACGACTCGTGGCGGTAGAACGACGACAGGCGCGCAATGGCCTGCACGACATCGGTGCTCTTGTCCATGACGATGACTGCAGCAGTGCCAAGACCAGACTGCATGTCGCGCAGGCTGTCAAAGTCCATCACCGCAGTGTCGCACAGGTGCTTGGGCAGCAGAGGCACCGACGAGCCGCCGGGGATGATGGCCAGGAGGTTGTCCCAGCCGCCGCGCACACCGCCGCAGTGGCGCTCGATCAGCTCGCGCAGGGGAATCGACATCTCCTCCTCGACCGTGCAGGGCTTGTTGACGTGGCCCGAGATCGCAAACAGCTTGGTGCCAGAGTTGCGCGGGGCACCGAATCCGGCAAACCACGAGCCACCGCGGCGCAGGATGGTGGGCGCAGCAGCAACCGTCTCGACGTTAGTCACCGTGGTCGGGCAGCCAAACAGACCGGTGTCGGCCGGGAATGGCGGCTTCAAGCGGGGCTTGCCCTGCTTGCCCTCCAGCGACTCGATCAGGGCCGTCTCCTCGCCGCAAATATACGCTCCAGCACCACGGTGGACATAGACGTCAAAGTCGTAGCCCGAGCCGCACGCGTTCTTGCCAATGAGACCCGCCTTGTACGCCTCGTCGATGGCCTGCTGCAGGTTGGATGCCTCGTTGTAGAACTCTCCACGGAATGTAGATGTAGGCAGCGTTGGCAAACATGGCGCGGCCGGCAATGAGGCAGCCCTCGATCAGCTTGTGCGGGTCATGGCGCATAATCTCGCGGTCCTTGCACGTCCCAGGCTCGCCCTCATCGGCGTTGATAACCAGGTAGCGCGGGCGGCCCGGCGACGACTTGCCCATAAAGCTCCACTTCAGACCGGAGGGGAAGCCGGCACCACCACGGCCGCGCATGCCGCTGGCCTTCATCTCGTTGATGATCCAGTCCTCGCCCTTCAGCACAATCTCCTTGGTTTTGTACCAGTCGCCGCGCTTCAGCGCGCCCTTCAGTCCAAAGTCGTGCTGACCATAGAGGTTGGTGAAAATGCGGTCCTGGTCCCTTCAGGCCGCCGTACTGCCGTGTGCTGCCACCCTCTGTCGAGTACGAACGAGCGGCGACTCCCGGACGCGCAAGCTGCTTCGCGACTACAGACAACGACTAGCGTTAGCAATTGCGATTCTGGGCGAGATTCAGTGCCCCGACCCGCTGTCGGAATCCGAGACTTACCCTTTGCAAGCGTAGGACGCATCATTTTGTGTTTGTGAATTCGAAAAAAGCGAGGGGCGATAATGTAAAAAAGCAAGCAAGCAGTCTCAATTAAGAGCCGAATTCAGGCGAGCAAGCGCTCTGGCAGTGGTTATCTCCAAATACCGAGATTGTGATTATCTTTAATCTGTGTTTTCTTTAAGCCCTGCGGAAAAAGGCTGGAGTATTCGCCTTAGGGAGCCTTCTTCAAACAACTCGCCGCGTAAAGGGCATTTGCCATGCCTGACTCTCCTTTGCCATGCTACTGCAGCAGGTAGCTCGTTTGCTAGTTAGGAAGCAGCTGCGTCACTGAGCTGACGACACCGCCTTTGGATGCAGTACATGTAATTCCCACGTCCAGAAACAAGGAAATGCGGTGGTTTGTGCGTAGTAGTTGATAGTAATGTGTGGGTGGTTTTTGCCGCCCAAACAAAGTTATGTGCATGGTAGGCAGGTAACAAACAACTGTGCGATTACGGACGATAGTGTCTGAGTGAAAAGTCTCAAGAAGGGCCCTTGAGAACAGTGGCTGTGGATAGCTCCCTGTCCGTTCCTTGCTTTCACATCCAACGATACCACCCAACATACATCATTAATACTTTCTCTGCAACTATGCACTCGACGTCTTCAGTTGCATTTGCACTATTCTTCGTCTGCGCATGCACTCCGTCCCATGCTACAACTACCGAAAGACCGGGGGCTTCAGGAAACGGCATTGTCAGACGCCAGATGATGGGAGGAGCATTTGGCGGCAGAAACAACCCGTTCCAGGCGTACTGGTACCAAGGAATTGTACCTGGTCAGGGCCTGCCCCAGATAGGCATGAGTGCATACGGCTATGGGCTTCCAGGGTTCGGACTGGAAGACTACCTTGCTCCGGGTGCAGCCATCCTAGCCGGCGCTGGTGAGGGTGAGATTGACAACAAGGACCTGGACCGTCTAGACAATCAGGTCCATGGACTCGATGCTATCAAGGGCGAGGGGTACGGCAACGCTGTACACGGTGACCCCGACTACCCAGGGCACTTCAAGGACGAAGACCGCTACGATGACAGGCATGATGATGACGACGATGGTGGTCATCACCACCATTACCACCATTACCGCTACAACACTGCTTCACTGCAGACGCGTGGAAGTAGCCGGTCCATAGTAACCGGCGTGCTATGCACTGTTGGGCTGGCTGTTCCTGGCCTGATACACTGATGTTGGCTGCATCGCGTACAGATCACAGAACGCATATGCATGCTGATGCAGCATGACTTTATCCACCTCCAAACCGAGCGGTCCTGGACTGCTTTTTAATCTTTCTGGCCCACAGCTGATTTTGTGAGTCACAGTCGCTCGGGCCGCATTTATATCTTGCTCACAATATAATTTACCGTTAATTCCACGACTCTTTGCATGTTGCACACATACAGAGGTCCGGTAGAGATAAAGGTGTACTGTCACGAAACCACGATTAAAGTGAGAAAAGTTACAAGAGGTGCTGAGCGGGGTGCCCGATCAGCCTGCAATTTAAGCAGTCTTCGGGGCCTCGATTTCCTTCTTCTCCTTGCTCTCGCTGAGGGCAACGCGGGCGATCTGGTATGCAGCAGTGCAGCCAACAAAGAAGTTGACGGTAGCCAGGCTGATGTTCCTGGGCTTAATGATAAGCGACCAGCGGGTCCAGATCATGCCGGTGGCAGCAAGCGACAGCTGCTGCTTGACCGAAATCTGCTCGACAGGGCGGCTAATGTCACTGAGGCCAGCAATGACCAGACCCCATTTCATCATGGGTGCCCAGAAATGAATGGTCTTGGGACCCACAGGCGAATTCCAGAATCTGCTAAAACCCGAAGCACCGGCTGCCGACATTTTGTGTGATGTAAATGTTGAGGGAAATTGGAAGAGGAGAAAAAGTTTGGACGCGTGCCAGCAAGTGCAAAACACCTGCTTAATCTTCAAGCAGTCCCAAAAAAAATTGCCGCGCTCTTAAAATCCGCGATTTCGCTCGAGTCCGCTAATTTATCCTGAAGGCGAACTCCGCCTCGGTCTCCGAGATTGGATGGGCCATGAGGCGTGCAGACAACGCTGGTGGTAACTAGGATGACTGGACACTAGCAATGTGCAGCGGGCTTGCCCCAGAGACCGTAACTGAACACACTGTCTGAGGAGCGTACTCGTGCACCGGATCTAATTGATATCACTTAATGAAGGGCTTGGGACCAGAGGCAAAAGATCTCCCAGGCATGATTCAGTCCTTAGCGACCTGGTTATGGCCGTTCAAGCACCAAGCCTGCGTCTCTAAATGGATGCACATCATATAAATTGGACGAGGGAAGCACAGCTTGCTCTTTCGAGCGCAGCCAGAACGTGCTCTGTTTTGTGAAAACAATGTGAAGCTGCACTGGAGATCACTGCATAGTGCCGTTGACTTTTGTTTCATTACAGAAAGCGCCATCGTGCACGAATGGTCACCAGCACGTACCAGCAGCTCTGTGCTTCTTTACAGGAGTTGCAGGAATGCCTTCATGAAAACCGGTTGAGTGGCAGTGAGGAGCATCCTCCTGAATCCCAGCTGCATTCATCGCGCCATCCACCCAACATATTACAATATCTGATATCGATCTTGAGAGATGTGCACCCTTGCACCGCTGTCACCTCTTGACACCTGACAACCACTAAACCAATCTCTATTATTTTCCGTTTCAGTAATTGTGTAATAAATGCGCAGCTTGCGACATTGGATGTGAGCAATGAGGGTCCGCGCGTTTGTTTTCAACTCGTACCAAGCAATAGTTTATGTAAAATACATGATGCTCGAGTTAAAATGACCCGGTTTATTGGGGAGAGGTGGCCAGCAGCAATAGAGTGCTCGGAGAGCAAAACACGCATGTACACTATACGCTGTTGCTGGACTGCTGACCAATGCATGTTGGGCGGCGATGTCCTATGCCAAATACATACAGTTTGGTAAACATTCCCATCAGAATATTCTGGTCTAGAAAGGCTTCATGGCTACAACCGCAGCGTGCTCTTCTCAGAGCGAAACCGTCAGATACACTCCCGTGTGCGCGTGGCTGAGATTTCGTGTTCTGTGAACTGTTAGCAAATTTTGTGCCCATACCAAGGCTGTATGCACGGACACCGCCTCCTTTGAACCTCGTGATTCAGCCAGGCATGGATACGCTGTTTGGCAAGTGCGTAGGGCCATGCTATTCATTCAATAGCCCTTAGCTTTACGCAACTGACTTTTTATGCCCTGTCTTGCGGGGGTGTGGGCCGAATAATGGCTCGCAATACAGCTCGGTCAATTCCCATGTGTTGCAATGTTTTCAGGGAAATGATGCCATCGGACTAGCCAGCCAGTCAGTTGTGCAGGCCTGGGTTTCCACATCGTGCTTGATCGACGTATTCTGCAGTCCTTCAGCCTTTCAAAATGGAAGTGATGGTGCAATTTCAGCGATAATCAGCAGGAGAAATGGGGAGAGAAGGATCTGCTTGAAGCGTATGGTTTGATATTGATCAGGCAGGGCTGTGGATCAAAAGCAAGTGTCGGGTAGTCGCAGGAACCGCCAATTGCTTTCGCAGCTGTCTCCGATTGCGCCATCCACTTGACTTAACCCCTAGGAGTACAGATCCCCTGGGTGGGTTGGCAATAGAATCCACTGTGCGGTTTTAGCAGCGCTTGATGGGTGATATGGATGCCGATCGACTATACTGCTGGATGATGGACCACGCCAATTCATTCAGCGGACTGCACCGCTATAGGGAAAGACCAGCCGGCGTCCTTTTTCAAGCGTCCACCGCCTTGGTCTCATCTTTTTGGCACTGGGACCCCAGGGCTGAGCGTTCTGCATGCCGGTAAATCGACAATGGGCATGATTGTTTGCACCGCATCCGACCTGAAGCGGTGCTGTGAAACAGGGGATGGTTCAGTAGCTGAGGGACGACCGAATTAGTAGCTGCATGGCAGTATGCATACATTTTCGCCGTGCGCTTATAAATAGTTAGTGGTGGATGGTCCGGATGGAGTACACTGCAATTTACTCCTGCTAAACCTCTTGAAGGATCCTATTCATATGAGTCTGGTCTTCCGTTTCAACACACTATTAATTGCCACCCCTTGCCCAGTTCCATTTCACTTGTACACTCTTATCCGCTGCCATCTTTATTTCTTATCTACATCTTCGGTGGTCCTGATTCTCTACTTTCAATATGAAATCAGCTTCCAGCAACGACACGTACCTCGAGCTCCAGCCAACACGGCAGTCGGTGATGGCTCCGGACACAGTAGGACCAGTCAGCTATATCGAGCCCATCGCGTCGTCTAAAGCGTGGATCAAGGAGCATCTGGTTCCGAATCGGAAAGACACTATCAAATATGCAAAGTCGCTGTTCCCCATCTCGACATGGATCTACCGCTACAACTGGACCTGGCTCCTCGGAGATTTGGTTGCCGGCATTACAGTCGGTGTTGTGGTTATTCCTCAGGGTATGGCCTACGCAAAGCTGGCCACGCTATCACCAGAATTTGGTCTTTATTCGTCATTTGTCGGCTGTGCCCTCTACTTTATGTTCGCTACCAGCAAGGACATCACTATTGGCCCGGTCGCCGTGATGTCTATCCTGCTTGGAAATGCCTTAAACGATGTGGTGCCGGACTTGCCAGAGTACTACCAGGAGAGGCGGTGGCTAGTCGCCGGCTGTCTGTCAATTATTTCGGGTGCATAGTGTTCGCGATTGGGCTGTTTCGTCTTGGGTTCATCGTTGAGCTGATTCCGCTGCCTGCCATCGCCGCCTTCATGACCGGCTCGGCTATAAACATTGCCATGGGGCAGGTACCAGGAATGCTCGGTAACAACACAGTCAAGGGATACGACACACGCGAGGCGACGTACAAGGTGTTTATAAACTTCTTCCGCTATATTAAGCACTGCAACATCAACGCTGCTGTTGGCCTGTCCGCGCTGATCATCCTCTACCTGATTCGCTGGTCGTGCCAGAAGGCCGCATGGCGGTGGCCACAGCATGAGCGTATGTTCTTCTTCCTGAGCACACTGCGCACAGCCTTTGTTATTCTGCTCTACACGCTGATTTCGTTTATTGTCAACCGTAACCACCGCGACGATCCCAAGTTTGCTATTCTGGGCAAAGTTCCCAAGGGGTTCCAGCACATCGAGCTGCCCCAGGTAAACATAACGCTTGTGGATGCGCTCAAGAGCAAGATCCCACCGACAGTCATTGTGCTGATCATCGAGCACGTTTCGATCTCCAAGTCCTTTGGACGGCTTAGCAACTACGCCATCAACCCGAACCAGGAGCTGATTGCCATCGGTATTTCCAACATTTTTGGCCCGTTCTTTGGCGCATACCCCGTCACTGGCTCGTTCTCTCGTACTGCCATCAAGTACAAGGCTGGTGTGCGCACGCCGCTTGCTGGCGTCTTCACCGCGCTGATGATTGTGTTTGCTATCTTTGTGCTGCCGCCCATGTTCTACTATATCCCGAACGCGCAGCTTGCTGCTGTCATCATCCACGCTGTCGGCGACCTGATTTCGGCACCACGCACAATCATGGCTTTCTGGCGCATTTCACCGTTCGAGTTCCTAATTTTCTGGGCCGGCGTCACTGTCTCCCTGTTCTCGACCATCGATACTGGTATTTACACAACCGTGGCGCTGTCAGCTGCGCTGATGCTGTTCCGCATCGCCAAGGCTCAGGGCAAGTTTGTCGGCCAGATCAAGGTCTACGAGCAGCAGTTGATTAGCGAGGACAACCAAATGCCCCAGGAACGGCATGTCTATATCCCACTTGATCACTCGGATGGTACTAACCCGTCAGTCAAGCCAAAGCCTCCACCCAACGGCATCTTCATCTACCGCATGAGCGAGGGCTACCTGTACCTGAACGCCGTGCATTTCACCGACCTTCTGGTAAAGGAGATATTGAAGCAGACACGGCCAGGCGTAGTTAACCCGTACGGATCGCTTGGAAACCGGCCTTGGAACGACCCGGGACCTCGTCACAAGACAGAGTCCGACATCGACATGTCAAAAGCCCGAGCTGCGTGCCATCATCCTGGACTTTAGCGGAGTCTCCAACGTCGACATCACCTCGATCCAGAATCTGATTGATGTGCGCCGCCAGCTCGACCAGCATGCTGACTGTGCAGTTGCATGGCACTTTGCTGGTGTCAAGTCGCCGTGGATCCGCCGTGCTCTTGTTTCGAGCGGCTTTGGTGCCTCATCGACAATGACCCGCACTATCTTCAGCGTGGTCAATGTCAAGACGACTATGGACCGTGAGGAGGCGCTGCCGTTCATCCAAGATGAAGGGACGTTCCCTGATAGCAAGGGTAAAGGTTCTGCACCTGGGCGAAACAGCAGCTTCAGCACGATCCCGCTGCCCTACTCAGTGCCAACCATCCAAACTTCCACATCGACCTTGACGAAGCACTCAAGGCGACCGAGCAGGAGCTGAGGATGTACCAGGACTATTAGTATTCACTGTGGTTACCATTGTGCAAACAAGTATTTATGTCACATATTTGGCCTTTGCTACTATTATGATGATGGCGTCGAGAGGGGCGGTGAGTATTAGACAAGGCTCACTACGACACTGCCCTTATAGCTGCTCCATCCAACAACACTCACGCTGTGTCCTTCGCTATCTGCAATGGAGCTAACAGTAGACACGTATACATCGGAGACCACAAGCTTTTCCAATGATGGCAACTGCCGCATTAGGTCACATATCGTCTCTGGGGCCTGTTGGCTTCTTGTTGCTATCTCGAGGATCTGCAGCCTGGTGCTAAGTGGAGGCAACCCATCTTTGCAGGCACACGGTAGTACCCTTGCTTGCATACCGACCAGCACGAGTGGAGCGAGTGTTCCGTTATCTAATGCCTGGCTATCCGACTCTTGTACGCTGTGGATATCTATCGCTGATATATGGTCGTTTTCTTCCTCCCAGGTGTACGGGACCTTCCCAGATTGGACAAAGCTAGAGTGAAGAATACGCAAATGCCAAAGGCAGGGCAGCTGGGCGATTACTCGCCCAACCCTGTGTAGTTCGCTAGGTACCAGATTCAAAACAAGGCGACCAAGGGCAGCCCATGCAATTTCCTTTGGTGGAGGCAGCAGGTTCCCCATCATATATGCAATCTCAACGCCAGATTTCGCTGTGTAGAATCGCGCAATAGCCTCACGCGGAAGCTTGGTGGCACTATCGGCGCCAGACATGGCCGCAAACACAAGCTGCCTGATATTTCGCAGGAAGCCAGTGTTCACACGCTGGAGTGCGGCCAGGTCATCAGCAAGAAGCAAGGTGTGGAGTGGGGCACTATGAAAAAGAGCGAGTGGGTCATGGTACACTCTTAGAGCGTCGCTAATCTCCACCCGTGTCAGCTTTGGGAATCGGATATCGAGTCCGCCGTGTGCAGCCATTTTTAGACTGGATGACTGTGGGGTGTGTCCAAAACAGATATACAGAAAGTGGAGTTGGGGAAAGTCGATTGTGTTTTTGTTCATTGTGATGAACATGTCCCAAGGAAATCCGTCTGCACTGCAAAGCATCCATAGCTTACGCAAGGCCACGGTAGGAAACCTGGGGATGTACGGCAGAGTCCGCAAGTAGTCGTCTCTAATTAACAGAGATGTGAGTGGGACTTCAAACGTCAAGGCAGGAGGCAGAACGGCTGGATATGCACCCATTATGAAGGTGAGCTTGCCCAACAGCGCATCGTGCACTGTTTTAAATAACGGGTTGAGTGGCAAATATCCACGGTGGTCTAGTGTCCAGGCGAGCGAGTCATTGCATGAGATATTGTAACTTAGCGAGTTGAGTCTGGGAAAACGCTGGATGAGAAGGTCAGCGGATGCCTTTGCTTTGGCGCCAGCGTCAGGGTCCTGCTGCCCTGGGGCATAGCAGAAAACCCCGAGACCAACAAACTTTAGTGAACGAATGCCTCCCCACACAAACCGGCTGAAATGGAAGAGCTCCAGCATCTCGAATATATGAGGCGAACAGCAGCACTTGTCGTCGAGTATTACAACAAGGTTCCTGACGTCTTCGGTCCTTTCCAGTAAGATGAAGGTATTTAGGTTCGACTTCCACAAAATCCTGTGTCTGCCTCCCCTTTCGCACTCACCAATTTTGGCACGCTCAATGGTCGCTGTATCGGTAAGTCTCTTTGGCAGAAGAGCCTTCCAAAGGCGGCACACGCCCGCGATATTGACGGCACAGTCTAGGCCGTAGTTGTTTGCCGGAGCTGGCTGGTCGCCATTAACTGCTATGTCTACAGCACGGAGGAATATTTCGCAAGGCAGTCGGTTGATATGCATGTCGAAAAGGCTAGGGGAAGTAGGACAGAGAGAAAAGATTGGTGCGGATGCATGATTTCAAAATGACATCTTCTCTTTATATCCTGCCGGTGGACTGCTCTTGCCGGGTCTGCATCCTGATACTCTGCTCGTTTGCTGTCCATGTTTATATGGCACTTTGTATGCAGCTGTCATAATCAAGAGCCAGTGGCTGTATAGTAAACTGCAGATAGCTGGCCTGACATGCTGGCGAATCTGCACACACAGGACAAAGGACCGAGCCATGTCAGGATACGTGACCCGTGAGTGGCATGTGGACCCGTGTCAGACATCAGCAGTGGAAGGTTGACAACCTTGACCATATGGGGGGTGATCCAAATACGCTGATTATAAATATCAAATAGTAATCATTAATTCTCAGCCACGTCAAGGGGATGGATCAACTGCGCATTCTATTAGCCACGATGAAATGTTGCTGGCTGTGTTAGCGTGCTGGTTCCCATTGATGAGGCAATCCACGGCACACTGACATACACTTGTAACGGCTCCTTTATTTGAGCTTGGCTGGAACTGGGGCTGTGAGCGTAGCTGCAGGCATATGAAACCCCATGGCCGGATCTACGGCTGCTTTGGAATCATGGCAGTGAGAGTAGTAAGCATGGCACAGTACGCGGAGGCTTCGAGCCGACGCAAGGAGCCGTGCTGCCCAGGAGGCTCGGCCACTAAGACAGAAGGACGGCAAGCATCGAGGGCTTGTCGTGCTGGCTGAAAGAGCATAATTTTCATTGGATTTATTACCCTGAGGTTTCGTTGCTTTTACAATTCGCTGAGAAATAAAAAAAATCGCATTTTTCTCCTTTCTTCCATTCATTCTTAATTCCAGCTCACTTGGTAGAGGCATACATTTTGACATTCCTATTTCCTTCGTACTCTTCCTTCGCAGCACAAATATACCTTTTTCTCTCGAGTAATCGTTCGGAACGGACCTTCATTGTCACCTCAGCAGTTGGGTGAACGTTAGCAATTTCCACCTTATTTAATTCTATTCAATCGAACGGGATGACTGACCTCGAGCTCGATTCCAAGGCGATTCTAAATGGGCTGGTGAGACTGGACCAGAACGGTGAGCTGCCGGCAAGCGCAACAGCGGCGCTGGGCGGTGGAGCAAAGCCGGCCAACAAGGGCGCCCGGGCAGCAGGAACCAGCGAGGCGCTAGACTCAGCGGATGCCCGGGCCCTGATGGCGCATGCGGCCAGCGGAAACCGGGCGACATCGAGCCATTTCAGCGGCAACGGGACGCACGCGGTAGCGACATTGCGGCTGGAGACGAGCGCGGTTCTAAAGGAGCTGGCGCGGTTCCGTGCGTGTGATGACCAGACGATGTCGTGCTTTTACTGCCGCGAGTGGGCGCAGTGGGTATACCGCAAGCAAATTTCGGCCCTTTCTGGCGGCGTCACCACAGGTTCTAGCAGCAACGGCACGGGCAAGGGCAAGAAGAAAGGCAAGGCGTCGGGAAATAATGCAGCAGCAGCGTTGGGCAGCGACAGCATGGGCGGCGCAAGCGCAGAGGAGGTGCTGGAGCGCGAGCGGCTGGAGCGGAAGCGCGCGATGCGGCTCTGCTACAGCTCGATCGGTGATCTTTGCGATAGTTTGCGGGAGCTGGTAGCGGAGGAGCGCCAGGCGCTGCCCATTATCGAGCAGACTAGCGGGATGGCCTCGGCACCGGTCAGCAGACCTGGCTCGCCGTCGCTTAGCGTGTCGTCGGCCACGTCATCGACGTTTGCTGAGCAGGCAAGCAGGAATGCAGGCGGCAAAGGCGGCAAGGCACGGGGCGGCAATAAGGCAAAGGCGTCGAATGCCCAAGCAGCACCACTGGCGACTACAGCGGCAGCAGCAGCTTCCGATGAGTCGGCGGCGGCAGGCGGGAATAGTACGCTGATAGATACAATTGTCGAGCGCGCGATGGCGTGGTACGAGGGGTACCAATTCCCGCTGGCCGACGTGTACGAAGACCTGACGTTTGATTTCCCACCCGACGCATTCCCCTACAACGACAAACAGGACCCGATGAACCCAGCGTTGCTGTTGCCGGCACTGCAGGTGACAAAGACGTACATCTCGCTGCCCGCGGCCAAATTCCCCCTGCTGGGCAACATCACGTCGGAGCAGATTGCCACGCACTCGTACCCGACGTGCCAGCACACCAAGGCCGATCATCCGACGCCGTCCGAGCTGGACACGCAGCGGCTGATCTTCAATTCGCAGCTGCAAAAGTGGCGAGGTGAGAACAAGAGCGGGTTTGAGCGCGAAATGGAGCCAGTGTGGCAGATCACGCAGTTGCTACTGAAGAGCGCGCAGCGGATCGAAGCCATGCGCGTGCGGCTGTTTGCGCGCGGATGCCGTGCCAACCGCGAGCAGTTCCTGCAGAGTATTCGCACGCGCGCGCAGCCCTTCAGCGAGTACTGGGCGCGTGTCAGCGAGCCGTACCGTACCGGAAAGGCAGCAATAATCGCCGAGGGCGATTCAGGCGACGATGAGCCGGCTCGGAAGTCGCGCGGCCGGCGTAGCACGCGCACCAAGACCAATGAGCAGCTGGCTGAGGAGCTTGACTCGTTGGTGGCGAAGCACCTTGATGGGCTGCTGGAGGTCAGTTCGCAGTGGTCGCGCACGTTCCTGGAGTCATACTATGGCGTGGCCCGTGAGTTTGCACGGGAGCTGGAGACAATCCTGGGCGAATGCATCACGATGTGCGACCGGCGTGCGCAAGGGTTGAAGTACCCGCCGCCGCTGACGCTGCAGCCGCAGCTGGAGAAGGCAAGGGCGGCGATTGCGTGTCTGCAGCCGCACCTGGATGCACGCATCGAGAAGATCCAGGCCGTGATCCGTGACCGCAACACCGAGATTTTCAACATGACCAGCTCGATCCGCGAAGACTGGAGCGAGACGTCAGGTGCGACGGTGGCGAGCAAGCTGGCCAAGGCTGCGCACAAGGACTTCCGCAAGAAGATGCGGCGCGTCGAGTTCCAGCAGCAGTCGGGCGTGATCAGCTGGGCGATGCGCGAGCTCGAGCAGCTGCTGACGGCGCCGGATGTCGCGGAAGTGGTGACCGACTGTCTGGAGCTGCTGATGACCGAGGCGGAGATCCTGGAGCGGGCAGTCAGCCAGGTGTTTGTGCGCAAGTACGAGACGGCGTCAAATGACCTGCGTGAGCAGCGGCAGGATATTGTCGATGACTTTACGGAAGGGTTGCTGACGGGTCGCGAGGAGCTGGCAGGCATTATTGGCAAGCTGATGCTGAAAGAGGCGTGGCGGATCCTGGAGGCCAACATCTCGCTGCAGCGCCAGAAGGCACTGCTTGATGGAGGCGGACATGGCGGCAGTGGGAAGAGTAAGAAGTCCAAGGGATCGCAGGCCAAGCATGCGCTGCCGCCAGCAGCAGCGGCAATATCCAGCGGGGGCGAAGCTGCGCCAAAGCCGGCTCAGGCGCCAGTGCAGCCGCCGACCCCGGTCGACGTGCAGTCACAGGCGGATAGCATGTCGGTTCTGGACTTGGATGAGTTTGACGACGAGGAGGATTCGGCAGCCAAGAAGCGTCGCAAGAACAAGAAGAAGAAGGCCAAGAAGAAGAAGGCCAAGCAGGCGGCGGCGCAGGCGGCTCAGGCAGCGCATGCAGCCCAGACTTCTCACCAGGACGCCCAGTCAAACGGTGATGAGGACGAAGATGAGGACGATAACGAGGATAGGACTGGAGGGGATCCGCAGAATCCGTTTGCGTCGTTGTCGATGGCCAATGCGAACGGCGAAGTCGACAGCGATGCTGGCGAACGTATGTTTTCGGCAGCGGACGTGCCTGCTGTAAGCGTGGCAGCTCCTGAAAGGGCGGTTGACGATCCGGCTAAGGAGGCAGTTGTTGGCTCAATTTCGGCACCGGTGCCTGCTGCAGCACAGCCAGTTGCTCAGGCTGCTGGCCAGCAGCAGCAGCAACAGGCTCGGCCTCGACGTGGAACCAATGCTGCGCGGTATGTGCCTGGTGTCGGGTTCATCTCGGACGATGGCATCAGCGCGACATCGCCGCGGCCGTCGCCGGGGGTCACTGCGACGTTCAAGGGGCCGGTAAGCGGAGCTCCATCGACGTCGGGAGCAGTGACGTCGGCAACAGCATCTCCGGCTGGCCGCATAACGCCTGGGAGCCTGAGCGTGCAGACGGCACCCACAGGCAAGCAGACAGTTCTGACAGCTAGCCCGAGCATGGGCGAGTCGCCTCAGCAGCAGCAGCAGCAGCAGCAGCAGCTTGACAAGGAGTCGCTGCAGCAGCTGCAGAGTACGCTCGGAGCCATGACAGTAGATGCGATGCAGCAGGAGCTGGAGGCTCTGGCACACCCGGATCTGGTGGCGGTGGCGACATCGGCGCTGGTGAGCCGGAACGGACTAATGAGCCTGACGAACAAGTGGCACGTATCTGTGGGCAATGTGCTGCAGACGTACGAGACGATTGCATCGCAGGTGGAGTCGTTCCGGCGGCTCTGCGATGCGCACGACGAAGAAACAGCGCGGCTGTCGTCGCTGTTGGCGCAGGCAGCGCAGGAGGCGCAGCAGTGGCATGAGAAGTACGATAGGGTTCAGGCGGAGCTCGAGGAGCTCAAGGCGAGCAATGCAGCGAAGGAGAGGGCGCTGAGCGAGGAGCCGCCGGCTGCCAGTGTCGCCGCCGCCGCCGCCGCCTCTGCAGGTGCAGCTGCCGTTCCCCAGGCAGCACCGCCGATGGCCATGCCGTCGCCGGGGGATGGCGGGATGATGTGGCCGGATCAGCAGCAGCAGCAGCAGCAGCAAGCGTGGCAGTCGTTTGGTGGAGCCCAGTACCCGGTGGCAAATACGTCGGCGGCTATGCCGGCAGGGTTTATGGCGGCGCAGGCATTGCTACCGGGTCTGCTGGCGTCGGGGCAGCTGCCGGCCAATGTGGATTATGCACAGCTGATGTCGGTTGCCAGTCGCATTCATGCAGCCCAGCAGCAGCAGCAGCAGCAGGGGTTCATGGGGGCCGGTGTGCCTGGGTTTAATGTGGGCAGCATGCTCGGGAATTCGTCGGGATTGGGCATGTCGCAGGCGCAGCAGCAGCAGGCATCGGCAGGAGGTGCAGGAGGTGCAGGCATGCAGGCGGCGAACCCAGCGAGCTCCGTGTCCAGCTCCTCGCTGCTGTCGGCGCTTAACGCCGGATCGCAGCCGTTCTAGCTCTTTTCTAGCGAGTACCTGAGTAAAAAAAACAGATGATTTCTTCAGCTAATACGTCATTGGCTGGCCCTGTGATCATAAATTGGCCCAAGCGTCACTCGCTTTTCTTTTCTCCGCACGTATTTTTCGCACTCTACCACATCTATATTCTAATTATGAGCACACACATTCCTCTTTCCCTGCGGCGCAAGATAGTTATAGCGCTTGACATCAACACTCTGGTGCCCGCATCGGTGACAGCCAGCGAAGCCGAAGCCAGCGAGCGGGCGGAAAACCGGCTGTTGTCCTTCAAGACGGTGGCCTGGGCCAAAGCCAACCTGATCCGGGAGCAGCAAGACCACGTCTTTTTGGTGACCACCATGGAGGCTCCAGGAGCACTGGACGGCAAGACCATCTCGGCCATGTGGAACAGCATGGTTGGCGACACTGACCAGCATGTAGACGTGCGTGCAGAGGCCGAGGCAGCATTGCAGCATCTCTCGCAGGCGCTGTATAATGTCGGCGTATCGGCAACGACCGAGGTTCTGCAGGGGAATGCAGCAGAAGCAGTGTCGGTGTACGTGCATGAGCATAGAGGCGAAATTTTGGTGGTGCAGGCGCCTGAGCGTGGCATGCTTGCGATGACGTACTCGTGGGCGGAGCTGTGTGCGCAGATGTCGGCATGCCCAACGGTGATGGTGAAAAAGACAGATCTGCCCGAGAACATTGCTGTTGCGCTGGACCCGCCACTGCCCACCGCTACGACGGAGGAGACGGCCGAAGAGTAGCCTTTTTCTTTATTTGGAGAAATAATCTTTTGTCTGGGGAATCTCGGGCACTGCTTGGTGTTTGGGCGCCCACTGGCGCAGGTACGGGATGCCTGTGTTTGGCGAGAACAGCCGCGAGAGCTCCGACAGCCTGCCGCCCAGCGACATGCCGGTGGCGGTTTCGGCGCTACTTACCTGGCGCTCGAGCTCACCCAGCGAAGCTTCCAGGGCGTCGGCCAGTTTACCCAGTGTATCGAGCTGCCCACAGGACGCTGTGATGCTGTGGTCCAGGTGCGTATGCTCTATGGAGAACGCCTGTGAAGTCTCGGTGTATAGTGATTCGAGCCGGGAGGCTGCTGTTGAGAGGCGGTCGGTGGCAGCTTGGGTTTGCTGGGCTTGGGCGTGGATGTCGGAGAGCTGCTCGGATTGCGCGGTGGAGATCAGCGAGTCGGCCCAGGCGGCGGCCAGGGCGAGGTGCGGGGGAAGGGCGTTGGAAGACATTCTTTTTCTTTTCTGATAGGGAAACCCGCATGTGTAAAATGACATGAGCAAGATATCTCTGCATAGAAAATACATTGGGTTATGGCCAAAAGAAGAGATAAACACTAGACAGCTAGTATGAGATTCTTAATCTAGAGCTTGGCCTGCGACTTGGTGGGCTGCAGGAACGGCTTGTAGTACTTCTGGAACCACTCCTCGCGGATCTTGTCGCCAGTGCCCTCCCTGTTAATGGGCTCCTCCATTGCCCACTTGAGGTAGTTGTCGTAGACCTGGCCGTCGCTGCGGCCCAGGGCGGAATTGAGCTTCAGGTCGGAGACGCCAAAGGACTCGACCAGCGGAATCGCCTGGTCGCGCACCTCCTCGATGAGCTTGGCCAGCAGCTGCTCGATCTCCACAATCTGCTTGGTGGAGAAGGCGGCGCGGCCGGGCAGGCGGAACAGGTCGCCGGGGTTTTGCTCAAGCACATAGAGGAAGTTGAGGGCGGCGATCTTGCGCAGTACGGGCAGGATCGGCGAGTCGGTGGGCAGCGTGGCCAGGTGCTGGCGGAAGTAGTTGGCGACAATGTAGTCCGAGTGGGCATCGGACAGGCGCTGCATGGCCACCAGCGACTGGTTCCACGTCTGGCCGTGCTCGTCCATCCGGTCAACCAATTCAGAGGCCATGGCGGCCGCGCGGTAGCTAAGCAGATCGAGCTGCGCATCGGTGTCGGCAGCCAACGAGGCCACGGACTTGCCAATGAAGGCCGGGCCCGGGACCGTCTCCAGACGGCCGTTGGTCAGGTGGCGGCGCAGGTACTGCGTGGTCTGGTTGTCGGCCACGGGCTTGCCGGAGCGCAGTGCGCGGACCTGGGTCAGCAGGAACCGGCCGACCTGCTGCGACAGCACGTAGTTGTCGCCCTCCCAGATGATGTTCGGGTACGAGTTGCCGTAGAAGTCGTTGAGGCCCGAGAAGCTCGAGAAGCCATGGCCGCCGCACACGTGACGGCACGTATCAATGCCGCGAATGGCCACGTCCGAGGTCCACCGCTTGAGCCCGCAGGCGGTCGCATGCAGCTCCTTGAGCGGGCCAAAGTTGCCCGCATTGAGCTGGTCCATGCACTGCTCGTAGTGCCGCGCAAATGCCTGCGACGTGGCAAACATGGCGAAGTTCTGCGCCAGCAGCGGAATCAGGCGGTACTGCACCATGCCGTAGTCCAGCACCGGCGACTCCAGGCCGTTGGGCTGCGGGTTGTCGGACTTGCCCGAGAACTGGCGCCGCTGCGACGTGTACCGCAGCGCAATGGTCGTGGCCTTGGCCAGCACCTGGCTCATGTTGCGCACAATCTGTGTGCGCACATACACCATGGTGCCGTAGGCCACCTTGGGGTCGACGTTGGCCGGCCGCGACACCTTGCCGTCGCGCGACACGTTGATGTAGCGCTGCATCAGGTTGATGCGGGGCACCCGCACGTGATCCAGCAGCAGGAACCCGTTGTCCATGGCATTGAATCCAAACTTGGGGCCCAGATCGCCGACAGTGACGCCCGGCAGCGGCTTGTGCGTCTCGGTCGACCGGATCGGCACCACGACCGGGTTCGGCCCGTAGTTCTTGCCATTGACAATCAGCTGCGCCATCACCATCGCATGCGTGGCCGTGACGCCTAGCGAGCCAATCCACCACTTGCTTGCGCGGATGCTGGGCGAATGCACCTCGAACTCGCCAGTCTCGGGCACAAACGTGCACGTGGTCTCCAGCCCCTGCACATTCGACCCGTGGCCGATCTCTGTCTGCGCGTAGCAGCCCAGGATCTCGTACTTGAGCGCCGGCTTCAGGAACAGCTCCCGCTGCTCCTCGTTCGCCTGGCTCTCCAGCGTCGGCAGGAACATCGACCGGTGCAGCGCGTATGGCCCCATAGTGTCCAGAATCGTGTCTGCCCACGACACCTCGTCGTTGGTCAGCTTGCCCTCCTGCATCAGCTCGATCAGGCGCTTGCCCATCTTCAGCGCGTGCTCCATGCGCTCCGTGCGGCTGTAGAAGTAGATGTCGCGCAGGTTGAATGTCTCTGGCTCCGCCTCCAGCACCTTGAGCACCTTGGCCGTGCGTGAGCGGGTACCCGCATCGACGATGAACTTGTGCATCTCAGATACGTCAAACTTGGCCCGGCTGCGCTCTGCCTGAAGCGCGTCGGCTGTCGACGGGTACATTGGCTCGAGTCCCTTGGGAATTTGCATGGTTTGTTATAAAGTACAGATAAAAAGAAAGCTCGGGTTTATCTAGCAAAAAAGGGGAGGAAGAAATAATTGGGTTGTTTGTTTTGTGCTGTTCGAAAGAGGGCGTGCCCTGAGAAACGCGATGCTAACCTTTTTATATGCATCTTCTGAGAAGCCCCACCCAAGGCGCATATGCAGACACGGAGCATGCCCAAACGCTTCCCGGAGGCTGCGACCACGCCGAGCTCCCCGAAGCTCCAACAAAAAAACTCTCCGCATTCTCACTCTGTCCGACTGGCATAGGAAGATCTACACGTGACTGCTCCCGTTTTGACTGCTATTTCTCCAGTTGTCCTTCTTTCACAAGGACTGCCTGAAAGCGGAAAGACCCATGGGAGGGCTCAAACCAAATTCGGCCAAGCACGGGCTCACGAGCTGGCCCACGCTCCGCTCATGCTTATCTTTTTTCCTCTCGTCTACTCGGGCTCGGAGTTCGCTGGTTCGGGCGAAAAAGCCTTTCCGTTCTGTGGTAGATTTTTGCAGCATGCGCAAGGGGGTCGACACATGCCACGCATGCCACATAACTCCTGCATCGAGGCTTTGCCTTACCGGCCCGTTTTACAAAAAACTATGCATTGACTTAAATCGGCCCAAACCCCCTCCCTCAAAAATCTGCATCGTCAGCTGAAATCGTCGTTGGCAGCTCAGGAATAATGATCAGCGATTCCGGCGACAATTCATACTTCCTGGCCAGCTTGACGAACCTTGCATACAGAAACGTCGCATTCTCCTGCACCTCAAAGATCTCGCGGTGGTGGAAATACGCGTGGGCAAAAATCCGATATATCCTTCTGGCCATGCTCTGGAAATGCTTCATCGACGTCTCGGGCACATACAGCCGGCTCGGAAACGACCCCTGGTTGTTCAGCTGCCCGATCGCATAGTTCACCGTGTGCACAGAATACCCGATCGCGCTGCATGGCTTCGGGTGCCCATGCCCGGCGCAGAAATAGGTGTCTTCGTTAGCCCGCATCATCGGGCAGCCGGTCTCGGTGCACTCCCGGTGCATCTCCACTATGTACCAGCCAAGCTCTATGCAGATTTGCCGCATGTGCTCGTACAGCCAGACCGTCTTGTCCATGCCCACAGGCACCTGCAAAAGGTCGTCGATGTCGTACCGGTGCGTCCGCAGAAGTGATTGCAGGTACTCTTGGCCGGCCATCGATGAGTCGATCTCTGCGACACTATCGTACGACCACTTGAAGCAGTCCTACTCGAAGACTTTTATGCTGGTGTTAGCCCAATGGCAGTCTCACTCACAATTGAATGTGATTGCGAACCCGCTGATTGTCGGCTGTCATTTTCTTTTTCCTCCGCACCTCTTCTTTGGTTCCTGGTAGATTGATATTTTGCCGCTGGCTCGTTTGGTCGCCAATGCTTTCAACTGCTTGCGCTGCCATTAGGATACTATGTGAATATGTTTGTGAATGTGATAGCCATACATGGCGCCACCCTGTACATGTATCCAACATATGCTTGGCTGGCCAGATGCATTATTTATGGAATCACAACGACCATGTCATATGACCGACAATCGTCGCAAAAAAACATGCTAGGTCTACGACTGCCTGTGCTTGCGGTGCTCAGCATAGCTCCACAGATGCTGCAAGAACAGATTCCAATTGACCCCGAACGCGTCGTCGACATGGACGAACCGCACCCCCAGCTTCGTCTCGACCTCGGCATTCCTGGCCTCATCATCAAAGAATATCATACGCTCATACTCCACTCCCGAGTCCCTAGGCCAGGTTCCGGAAATGCGTCACCTTTGAGCCCGGATAGATCTCCATGAAGTCAATACATTCTATCATCTTTTTCTTCTTCACTCCAATGTCCGACTGGATCTCAAAGAGCGGCCAGAACCTGCTTCGCCCACTCGGCGCGGTCGGTCCGTGATGCTATGCCGATGCGCGTGTTGGGCAGCTGCATGATTAGGTCTAGCACTCGCGGTACGTCCGAGAACAGCTCCATTGTGTCACCGTACCGGTCCTTCACCTTGTTGTTTGCTGCGAGCCGGTACGGCGGCCCGTTCGTGTGCGTGTCAATCCAGCAGGACCACAGCGTGAAGTCGAGGTCAAATACGATTAGCTCAGGGAGAAACTCCGCCTCCTCTTTACGTGGGTCCCATCCAAGTGCCTCCAGCTCAGGGATGGGGTGGGCTGGTGCAACTTTGACCTGCTCAAAAGCCGCGAATGTCTCGTCATTTGTCCAAAAAATAAAAATGTAGCAACAGTCCACGGTATGAAAAATGAATAAAAATAGCTGCGGTCCGGGACCTGAGGATTTTTAGTTCTTATTTAGTTGGATTCTGTTGGCGTGGCACACGGCCCGCTTAATGATCCTGACTGATCTCTCGTTTCGGCCGACCGCTGGACCAGCTGCGCAAAATGGCTCTCTGGGTCATGGCGCAGGTTGTCTGGGGTTCCGGACTCACGGATCTTGCCACCCTCGACCACCAGGACCATGTCGCTGCCCAACGCATTCTCCACCCGGTGTGCAATCGAGATGACAGTGCAGCCAGCAAACTCGTCGCGGATCAGCTGGTGTAGGAGATTGCTGGTCCCACTATCAATGGCTGCGGTGGACTCATCCAGCACAAGGACCTTTGGGCGCTTCAGTAGTGCCCGTGCCAGGCATATCTGCTGCTGTTGACCAACGCTCCATCCGCTGCCGTTCGGAAGCACGGGACTGTCAAGAGCAACGTCCGACATGCCGACTGCTATCAGACAGCGTTGGATCTCTGAGTCAGCGTGCTTTCTGAACGGATCCAGGTTGTCGCGCACAGTGCCAGTCAACAGAACCGATGTCTGCGGCACGACTCCCAGACGGCTGCGCAGAGCGTGTAAGTCAACAGTGCCAATGTCGACGCCATCGATCAGGATTCTGCCCTCACTGGGCTTGAGCAAGCCAAACAGCGCCATGGCAATGCTCGTCTTGCCCGCCCCCGTCCGTCCAACAACACTGACATGCTGCCCAGGCCTGATAGTGAACGACATCCCGCTGAGCGCACGCTTGCCATCGACATTGTACCGCGCAGTCACATTGTCAAATACAACCTGCCCCCTCGCTGGCCAGCCCTCACCCACTGGCTCGCACTTTGCTGTGTCTGCCTGCTCCGGCTCTAGCCTGCTATAGTGAATGTAGCGCGCAGACTTTGCAATATTCTCTCGAATAAAGTAACTCTTGCGCACAAAATGCTGCATTCTGGATAGCAAAAACCCCGTACACATATGCACCACTGCCAGGTTCTCCGGTTCCACGCTCATCCCACAAACAGCTGCTACTGTATATGCAACTGCATGCGCTACATCGCGTATCAACGACATGCTCACGTCAATCCATGTTTCCACGCTATCCTCCGACCGAATCGCCCGTG
The DNA here is from genome assembly GCF_002104995.1 of Linderina pennispora. Classification (NCBI taxonomy): domain Eukaryota; kingdom Fungi; phylum Kickxellomycota; class Kickxellomycetes; order Kickxellales; family Kickxellaceae; genus Linderina; species Linderina pennispora. The sequence goes on from NW_024468260.1 coordinate 646,274, forward strand.
ACAGGTCGTCCAGCAATCCAAACATCTGCCGGTTGGCATACTGCTGGTTCGAGAACGCACGGATGGTTGTGGCTCCCTTGATTGACTCTTGATACAGGTCATGGATCTTGATGTTGCTTTTGGACTTTGCCGCGACGAATGCCGTGAGCGGTCTGCTGCTAAGCCGGAAAATATACAGAATCAATCCAAACACCACCACAGTATATCCGAGCATGACTGGATGGAAACTGAAGACAACCCAGATCTCAAACATGAGCTGGATGATGTTCAGTATGGTGTCTGCTACATTCGCTGGGAGCATATTATCCACTTCAATTTGGCCGTCAGTAAATAGTCCAATGATGCGGCCAGCTGGTACAGCTGAGAAGAACTGCAGTGAGGCGCTGGCTACGCTTTGCATTAGCTCCCGGTGTGTCTTGATAAACATCGAACGCCGCCAAATAATCTTGGGCCACAACCTTCCGCCTAACTCGGCCATGCATTCAGCCGTCAGCCAGATCAGGCAAGTAATAAAGTGCACGTACGTCGGGCTGTAGCTGCTAGCCGAGGTGTGCGCGTCAGCATACTCGGTTGAGATTATTGGGATAGGCTTCGATAGCCACAGCTTTGTGTTCTTGGCTACAAAAAATCGACCGACAGCTGCCACAACATGTCCCAGGATGGCCACAATGCCACACCGGCGCACGACATATCGCACTATAGTCACAAGCTGTGAGAATGATTCCCCATGCACCGGTTCATATGCGTCGTTACCTCGGTCACCGTTGCTCGTAGAACTGCCTGCTGGGTAATTTGAATGCGCACTTCTAGGGGGCGTCATTAGCAATGATTCATCTGGAGATTCAGACAAGCGATGCGACTGCGAAGTCAGAGGTACTAGCAGCGATGGAATGCCAGGACCAGGATTCTTGTTAAACCCTGATAGTGTGCGCAGTTCGTTGGACTGCGAGATGAGCGTGCCAAATGGGACTGGGCTGTGGATCTCGCCGTCGATAGCCAGGCTGACCGCATCTGCTTGCGCCAACACATTGACCTCGTTGGAGATGATGATACGCGATGTATGCTTGAGCAGGCCTGTTGCACTCGAGACAACGTTGGCAAACAACCGGCTGCCCACATGCACGTCAACCGCCGAGAAAATGTTGTCGAGCAGATACAGCTCAGCCTTAGCATAGACTGCTCGTGCCAGAGCAATGCGCAGTCGCTGTCCGCCAGACAGTGCGATTCCGTTGTCTCCAACAACCGTCTGGTCGCCATCAGACATCCTGTCAAGGTCGTACTGCAGCTCGCATACGTCGATGACTCTGGCGTACCACTGGGGGTCAAGGTCCCTGCCGAAGGTGACATTGGCGCGAATTGTGCTGTTGCTGAGCCACGGCTCCTGCGACACATATGCGATGCCAGAGGATGGTCGAAGCATCGTGCCGCTGATGTGGTCCATTTCGCCGAGGATCGCTGATAGCAGCGACGATTTGCAGGCGCCGACTTTGCCTGCCACTGCAATCATTTGGCCCGGCTCGCACTTGAAATTGACACGAATAGCGCCTCGGTTTGAGCCTGTGCTGCTGCCTTCTGGTGTGGAAGCTGTCCGCCATCTGAACACTCCCGAGGATATCTCGACTCTGTACTTTTCGTTGGACTCGCCAGCGGTGCGTGTTCCTTGAGTCATCAGGTCATCGGTTCCGTCGAGTAGCAAACTACGGACATGCTCACATGGCAGCTTTGCTGATATCCAGCTATCCCATGCTTTTGGAACATCGAGTAGTAACAAAAATAGCTCCTGTAATATCGCATGTACAAGGACAACATGCTCTGCTGAAATGTGCTCAACACCCGGTAGCCCACCGCTGCTGGGATCAGCTAGTCGGCTAACTACTATACTGTAGATAAGCAACGAGATAACAGGACCGCTCTGAAAGCAGGTGGTATATACCACCTTCAACAGCTCGTCCATAACGGTAGAAGAGATGGCTGAACCGAGCTCGTTTCCTTCGCGTATTGTCTGTATCTGCCGGACAAGATACCTTTCCCACCCGAGCATACGCAAAGGAACAATATTCTCAATGAGTTGCGTCAATAGTGAGGTACGCCTGCTTGTCGCTGCCCCAGATGCCTTATGGTAGTTGTCGATTTTGTCCAAGATATGCACGCGCACTGGGAAGTACATCAGGATGGTAAATATGCCAACCGCAACAGCCCATCCAACCTGCGTGTAAAACATATAAACCCCAACTACAACACGCAAGGGTAGCCATATGGACTCGCACAACCTGATAATATGCTCGGCGAGAACTTTCGAGCTCTGCATCCCACATAGCTGAAGATTTGTGCCCTCTGCTTCGGCTACCAGCGCAAGATTTGGTCTGTCGATCGCCTGCTTGTGGACGGACGCCGTCAAAACCGTGCGCAGCATCAGTTTGGTTGTGTCGCGGATATCAATCAGGTTCTGTTCTAGGATGGTGCTGCCAATCGACAGGGCATTATACGCGACCAGGATCCCATACACGCTACCAGATCCGTCAGTGTGGAGTTCGTGCAGTAAACGTGACAACAAAAGTGGTTTGGATATTCCACATATGCCAACAAGAAGGCGCAGCCCACTGGTAAGGAAAAGATCCGACGCAAAGGCATGTAGGATGGCGTATACCAGAGATTGCCTTTTGCTACGGAGTTCATGTCGCCAACAGCTCGTCAGCCGAGCCAGCAAGGCTTCTGCCTTGAGGGTGTGCGTTAGTGAGATTTGTCCAATGTCAACCTCTGGTGTCTCGCTCTTGGCGACAAGCAGTCGATAAACCCAGAAATATGTGGCACGCGAAATCAGCGATCCAATTCTCCTCAGCCCGGCATCTTCCAACACACCCCCACTCGGAGTCCCACCCACCATTACTGAGCCCAGTGCACATTGCGTCCAGCACAGGTATACATCAAATATGACCTTAGTGACGTCAATGACTGCCCAGTTTCCATGCCACAACGTGTGTGCCACCCGATAGACCGTCGCCACGAACGAAATTGCCAATAACAGTAGCGAGAATGCGCGAAAATGCAAACCAGCATCTGCAGACACACTGCGTAAATTCTGTGCTGGACTCAGCAGCACATAACCGCGAATCACTGCAAGAGAGGCACTTTGAAATCCAAGGATTATTAGAGCGTCTGCATCAAAGATAGATGCTGACACGATATGTGCAATCTCAGCGACAATAACGAGCATCATCAGCGGTGTACCACGTCCCTAATCATATGTACGTTGATAGATTAGTACATATACCCCCATCCTAAGGTTAGCCATCAGGATGACAACCTAACACGCTTTGATCTGCGATGTTATAGCCTACTTTTACATAGACACGCAGTTAATTGAATCCCATGCGCATATCCTGCATTGAGTGTGAAAAATGAGGCGCCTTCCCCCTCCCCAAACGATGCACAACACTCATGCATGCATACGCTGAGGAAGATGTGTCAAAGCGAGCATTCTCCCATTAGCCCAATCTTTCAGTTGGATGTGCAGACTGTGAACTCCCTTTCGTGTATGTGAAAATCCTGACATCCAGCCGCCAAAAGCCATTCCAAAGTTGTACTTACAATATTGGCTCCCCTTGTATTCGCCCTGGGTTCGCTGACTCCTCGTTTGGATTGCTCTTTCCAGACAATTCTGTGCTTGACGACCATTATAAGTTGTGCACAGAGCGCGATAAAAATCGTCCCGCTATACAAAGAAAACAAGTACAACATGTTCAGTTTCAGCTCGTCGTGTTGTGCTGGAGGAGAATGAAATGTGGCCGTAGAAAGTTTTGGACAGGATGCCGTGTACAGAGCCGTCCTAGCACGATTATAAAACAACAAGGTGGTGACTAGACTGAAGACACCTCCTGGTTTGGTATATGATTAACAAGTGAAAAATGAGGACGCCAAAAAGAGGGACAGTGTTTAGATAGCTGTGTCAAAGATAAGGATGTGCGCAAAGATGGCCACCAACGGTGATTTGCACTGCCGCTAATGCAAGGCCAGGTCTACGATATTAAAAGGCGGAGTTTAAAAAGAATCGCACTAGGGAATTATTTTGCAGAGGAAAACAAGCATCAGCAGTAGTGAGAAGAGAAAAGGGAGTAGGACGGGTTTCTGAGGGGTAACTGCTGTGCGTGCTCCTTGAGCCCTGCTGCCATTATCTGTGCTGTCAGGTGCAAAACAAACGATAGCAGCTTCAACAATTATAGACATAATACAGTCAGATGCGCTCAGACAGAACACAAAACCATAGAGAGCAAGGATGGTGGGGGATCTGCACAATGCCATTGTCTGCAAAATGCAGAGCACGTTTTGGCTGCCAATTCCTCTACCACCTTCTTTTTGGTGAGCAAATGCATGGACAGCGTTTTACAACAAGGACAACACAGCACTGGTTTTTTGCTCTGAAAGACCCATGGTGCATGAAGATTCCCGCTCATTCCAAATTTGGCTCTCACTAACCCCATGGGATGGGAGGTGTATCTCTGACTTGATTGGTTCTGTGACCTACCTTGACCAGTATCCGAGAGAGCTACTCGTGAGAAATGGTGCAGCCCATGATGCCTGGTTTAGGGGCCGAGAATCAGGCGCTGGTAGCAATTGAGGCTGCGATTGTGGATACAGGACGTCGGTATCCATTGTGCACCCCTTTGTCGCCTACCGAATAAGACAGAGCTGGAGCTGGCAAGTGGTTTTCCGACAGCAAATATAATGGCAGAAGCTCTCTTGAACACCCAATACAAGAGAGACAGCGGAATTAAGGAATGGAAAGCTAAAAGGGGAATTCGACGACGGTGGGAGTGTGAGGGAGCTAGATAGGCGTGGCGTATAAATAATTTATAAACAATCTCTGCCCAGGAAAGCTAGAACGAGTTGTGCTGATGGGAGTAGCCGAAATTGAAGAAATTGGGACAGCGACGTGGCAATAGAACGACAGTAGCTAGCGACCAAGACACAAATCTTTACGCTCGGGTGGTAAGTATATATGCAAAGGATGGAAAGAGGCAGAGTAGAGTCTTTACCAGGTATGTTGGGTCAATACCAGGAGGCGCAAGTGGCCACAAGAACGGCTGAGCTTAAATTAAAGACAAAGGCTGGTAGGATGACATGCTTTGAGTCTTGAGTGCTGTACATGAAGTATTCAGCCCCTTGCTTATAATATTGTGCAAAAGTTTAGAAATGCAAAATCAAGACGTCCTGCCAACGAAACTCAAGACTAAGAATAAACTCAGCTCCTAGGTTTATTGTCACCCTGTGTGCTTTTTGATGCACATAAGGGCGGATGCTTTGCATAGTCACAATGTGTGTCATGTGCAGTGCGCCTGTCCACAACTGACAGCGCCAGCTGCCTTTTCCTACTGATAAAGGCCGAATGGACCACCCTATACGCTGGATCAGCAGAACCATCGAGTGCTGACAGGCAATTCACATTTACCGCAGGCCAGTTCTCGTGTGGCCGGCCAATCCCCTTGAAGAATGCCTAAACCCCCACCCGGCAGAGAGGCAAAAGTGGATTCAGCGGAGCTTTTCAGCCCAGACTCTGGCCATGATGGCGGGCAGCATCACTACAAGCCTCTACCATCATTGTTTTGGAAACTGTATTGTGTTGTGGTGTTGTGGATTGGAGCTGTCAGAATGTGCGTCCATCCTCGCCGCTCGCACTCTTAAACCCACGCCCGCAGAAAGCGAGCGAGGGGGCGCAGAGCAGGCAAGATCATCGACGGGTCGAAAAAAGCAGCAGCGTCACGAATGAGCGCTGGACCCACACCTCCCTTTACGGACGGCGCACTGTCGGTCATCTTCCAGCGTGGTTCCAATGTCTATGTTCGATGAACAAAGAACTGTAAATTAACTGTAAACATAATCCTGATGAGAACAGTCGATTAAGGTTTCTCCAAGCTGTGCTGTAGCAGTGCGCAATTTATACCAGCCCGTGGTTGGGGCATTTGAAAGCACAATGATGGGACAAATATGTCACGTGATTAGACTGATTACGGATCATGGTAGCGAGACATCGCCACAACTATCATCTTAGACTGTCACTGTCTAGGTACTGTTTGAACAGAGTCACAGCACTATGATGCAAATCAATAATTTCTCGTGATATAATAGGCTTATATAAATCTTGTATTAATAATATCATATAGGAGGTTATTCATAGTTAACAAAACTAGGTAATTAATATTTATACCTTCTAAAACTTCTTGTTCCTTTGTAATTTAGGTGCTTCTACAAAACCTCCATCAGTATCCTAAAAATTGCAGTTGATGCATAATTAATATGCTTCTACTGAGATATAGACTAGGTCATAAGAAATCAACTAAAATTTTTTAGGATGCTAATAGGGGTTTCATAGAAGCACTCATTATTATTATTATTATTATTATTATTATTATTATTATTATTTAATAGCTATTCTTATAAAATATTTTTAGTTTCTTTAAACCTTCTTACCTGTGAATAACCTCCTATATATAACTATATTGACTATAATACTAGGATGATAGCTGAGCATAGGTCCTATGAAGGGCAGTTTACTAGCTATATTATGGGCTTACCTAGTGGCTATCCTAGGACCTGCCTACCACTATTATGCCCTTTTCAGGTAGTACCTCAGCCATATACTAGTAATTGGCATATATTTATTAGTTAGACTAGGAATATAGGATACTCCTTTAAGCAATCACTAGGTTCAATTTTAGTTGATATCTATATAGGGTATACTTGACTTGGGATACTATATACTTATATAGTTTGTATTATCTTATATATTTCAATATTACTATGATAATATCATTGAAGTATTATTAGTATACTAGTGAGGCTTATTCATAGAAGGTATTAGTTAATATATAATTTTGATATTAGGGATAGCTCTAAAGTTATATAGGGGTGGACAGTATTACTAGGCTATACCTTTTATAATTAGGTCAAACTACTTCTAATAGTGGATCCCAGTTTAGAATAGTAACACTAGTAACATACTATAAGAATTCGATTTTACTTGCTCATTGCATTATGTATAAATTAGCCCTTATTGGGGAATTCACTGATAAACCACCTACCTTTCACCAACATAAAAGTTATATATTTTATTTCCAGTTTATATATATTTACCAGTTTAACCTTCGATATGACTAAGAACCCATCTACTATTGTGGTCCTCAATTTGTCAGGTGTCAGCTTTGACATTTCTGTCCAGCCTGAGCACCATTCTGCTGCAACTGAGCTAGCATCTGCATTCGCCAACAGGCAACCTGAGCCACTTTCCACCAGTATCGTGACCCTGGCCAAATTTATCCTCTACTGCAGTACCAGAAACCCTGATGTCACTATCTCAGTGTTCAAGGGTTTCCATACCATGTATTGCTCAGTGGACAACATCCACGCCATTGTTCAGCAGCACAAACTCTCTGTTGAGCAGTCACGCATCGTCCTGAAGGGCTACTATTCAGCCTGGTCTCTCCTTGAGGCCCGCCAGCAGCTTCCCAATGTTCGTCTCCCGGCACTTTTCTCATCACCTAGTCTCAAGACCATTGCTCAATTTGGCGGTCAGAGTGGAGCACCTAACTTTATGGATGATGCAGCATGGCTGTTTGATGTCTACCATCCGCTTCTTAGTGACTTTGTGGAGTATATGTCACGTTTTCTCCACCAGGAGTCGATAGACCTTGTCCTGGATGGCACTCTTGAGCAGCCACTGGACTTTGTCGGGTGGTTGCTCAAGCCAGAAACTGCGCCAGACACTCACCATCTTCATGCGGCACCGATTGCATTCCCATTCATCGGACTTTTCCAGTTAATGCATCTGGTTGTCTTGTATAAGACACTTAGAATTGACCCGGGCAAGCTGACCACTTTATTCAGAGGTAGTCCTCCCTTGCTCACAGACTACAAATAGGCATACAAGCTTACATGCACTAACTCTTCTCTCTATTTCTTTCAAGTAGGTGCGATTGGCCATAGCATCGGCATTCACATTGCCGCTGCCTTTGCATCAGTAACTGACCAGGACTCCTTGTATGGATGTGCTGAAAAGGCTTTGGGCATTCTCCTAGCCGCAGGCTGGAAAATGCAAGCCGGAATTCCTCTCAGCCATGTTTCCAAGGCAATATTGGACAATGCACTTGAGCATGAGGGACACCCATCCCCTATGGCTGCATTCAGCCTACTGCCTCAGAATAGACTTCAGCAGTTTATCGACGATTTCAACTAAGGGACCAATTCGGCTGACTCCAAGGTCGCATTGGGGCTTATCAATGGACATTCTGTGTTTGCTGTCTCAGGCATTGCTGAGTCTGTTGCCATGTTTGCCAAGTACGTTCGCCAGCAATGTGCACCAGAGGACAGTGACCAGTCGCACTTGCTCTACTCGCAACGCAAGCCCAAAGTGCAGATTACTTATCTGAACACTACCATTCCCTGCCACTGCAGCCTCCTTCGCTCGGCAGCCGAGGAGGCATACAAATATGCTCTACAAAAGGGATGGTTATTTGACTCTGTCAAGCTGCGCCTGCCTGTCAGCTCTAGCACCGATGGCCATGATCTCCGTAGCGATGCCAATCTCACCAAATCGTTGATCGAGAGCATCTGCATCTTGCAAGTGAACTGGCCAGCAGTCATCAGCAAGGCTGATGCTACGCATATTGTCGACTTCAGTCCTGGTACAGTCAGTCCTTTTGCCATGCTGACGCATTCCCTTGTTCAAGGTGCAGGAGTGACTGTGATCCCTGGGGGCTCTCTGGTAGCCGACCCACATGGCCAAGTTGGATCCAGAGCTGATCTCTTCAAGCATGATATTGCCAGTATCTTTTCGGCTACATGCTGGGCTGATCGGTTTGGTCCGAAACTTGCTGCTACAGCGCGCAGTGGTCAGACCCAGATCGACACCTATATGGTTCAAGCGCTTGGGATGCCGCCAGAGATAGTATCGGCAATGGTATCCACTACGGTTGAGTGCATAGAGGCAAATCCTAATGCTGTGCCTGTACACCCCACTATGTCAGTGTCAGCCGATGGTTCAACGCGTATTTATACCGTTCAAGATGCTACTGGGCCCCTACCGAAGCCAAGAGAATGGATTGATGTGCTAGCTGGTCCTACAAACTCTTGGCTACGAGCTCTTTTGCTTGCACCATCAATCATGCTAGGCACTAAACTCATTCCGAATAGCATCCAGCGTGTGCTCCGTCCACGGGTTGGGCAGACAGCCATTGTTACTGAAAGCAACGGAGTCCCGACCTGCCTCGAGATATCTGGGAGCAACAACATATATGGTGTCAGCATCACGATTAATGCTGACTCTGTTATTCGTGTTGAACTGCACCATTATGTCAATGAAGTAGCATGTGACCTGGCTCTACTCTACCGCTACTCTCCAGATATGCCGGCAAGTATGATTGTAGAGATAATGGATGGCCGCAGTGAGCGTCTCTGCAACCAGTTTTTCCTGGTTCACCAAGCGACATCATCGGAGGTAGAGCGGGTCAACATTGACTACAATAATCCACAGATTGTACTAAGGACCAAGCCGTATCTGATCTCGCCAGAAATGGTCCAGAAATTCTGCCATAGCGTTGGGAATGCCATGGTCCAGTATAGGCATCGCCCTGGCCATCAAGCACAGGCACCGATGGACATCCTGTTCAATATCGCCTGGCCGAAAATTGTTTCTATCCTATCGGCACCGCCATATGATGCTGGAATATTGGATCTGGTCCACCTGTCGAACAAGACAGAACTATATAACGACAATATGCTGCACACTGGTGACTCGGTTGAGGCCAAGGTCCAACTTGCATCTGTATACAACACCAGGGCTGGCAGGAAAATGCGCTTTGTAGCAAAATTCTACTGTGGCAGCACCCAAGTAGGTACAGTGTATACTGATGCTCTGGTTCGCAAGAATCCAGTTCTGCCACATCAGCAGTTCCGCAATACCACCGAGCATATGTACCGGTGTATGTACAAATCTGTCGATGACGTTGCTGTGCTCAACTCGAAACCCTGGTTTGTATGCAAGGAACCCTCAAAACACCAGGTTGTTTCAGGGTCGGTTTTGGAGTTTGAACTGGAATCCTCATATCGTTACCGGACAGACGTCATGTACTCGCATGTTGCTAGCACCGGGCCAGTGTACCTGGTACAGCCAAATAACAAGCGGCTGCTCATTGCGCATGTTGACTACGAAGATGCTGAGGTTGCTGGGAGTTCGGTGGTTGAGTATCTTGAAAACAACTCTGCGTCGCTCAGCGAGAGCTGCATGTTCGACACAGGTGGCTACAGTATCACTGCACCCGAGGGTGATTTGGGTATGTCAGTAACTGCACCAACAGATAACTGGGTATATGCACGTGCATCTGGGGACTACAACACGATCCACACGAATCCATACATCGCTGACTATGTTGGACTACCAGACACGATTGTGCATGGAATGTGGACCTCTGCATCGACCAGAGCACTGGTAGAGAAATACGTTGCTGACAGTATCCCTGAGCGTGTCAGGTCATTTGAAACTGAGTTTACTTGGATGGTCCTCCCAGGCGATCACCTCGAGACCAAGCTAAAGCACATTGGCATGAAGCAAGGCCGCATGCTCATACAGGGTGACACATGTAACCAAAAAGGAAAGGTTGTTATGAAGTCGCTGGCGGAAGTAGAACAGCTAAAAACTGCATGTGAAGTAGATAAGTAAAGTCAAATACCAGGTAGCAGTTCTATGCAGTTTAATTGACGGAGTCAAAAAGATTTCAGTGTTAGCAATTAGCCACAGTGCGCTCCAGAACAGGAGCATAGCGTGCTGCTGGGTCCACTAGCTCGTGCCAGGCTGGATCCAGCGACAAACGAGTACATCTTTTGAGCATGGTTTAGTGGGTACTGATTCATAAAATAAACTACCCACTAAAGTTTTGTGTGAGAAACCAAGTAGTTTTATCGCCAAAACCAGGAAAAAACAAACACAATAATAAAATGAAAGGAAGGCAGAGAATGAGAGATCCACAATCTGGTAATTATCTTTATATCTGCTTTTCGGAACCTCCCGTCAGAAGCTTGGTTGGCTGATTCGGTTGGCTGGTTTAGGCGCTTCAGGGCTTGGTGGTCTAGTAGTATGATTCTCGCTTCGGGTGCGAGAGGTCCCGGGTTCAATTCCCGGCCAAGCCCGTTTTTTGCCCCGGCTTTCATCGCCAACCAGCGGTGACACCCATTACCGCCGCCGACAAAACCTCCTTTTGCTTTGTCTGCGCTTGTCGGGCAGGCGCTTGGGGCAGCCGCGCTTTTGCTCTCTCCTGTCATGGCTCTGAACTTTAATTCCGACATCCACTACACGCCGTACGTCGACGAGTCGGATCTCGACCCAGCCATCAAGCTCATCGAGAGCGGACTGTCCGAACCATACTCGATCTACACGTACCGCTATTTTGTGCAGCAGTGGCCCGAGCTGTGCCTGCTGGCGCGCAACGAGCACGAAAAATGTGTTGGCGTTATCATCTGCAAGCTCGAGCCCCACCGGCGCGGTGCCGACACGTTTTTTGACCCCGGCAAGTCGTCCCTCTTGCGCGGCTACATCGGCATGGTCGCTGTCGACCACGCCTACCGCAAGCGCGGCATCGGCTCCACCCTGGTTCTCAACGCAATCGACATCATGAAGCGCATGGGTGCCGACGAGGTTATCCTCGAGACCGAAACAAAGAACAAGGGCGCGCTCTCCTTGTATGAGGCCGTCGGCTTCGTCAGGGAGAAGCGTCTCTGCAGATACTACATGGACGGCTCGGATGCCTTCAGGCTCAAAATGTGGATCGGCAAGCCAGAGCCACCATTGTCGCCATAAGTATTCAGCGGTACTTCGTCGCCAATATATTTAAATTCGACTGTGAGCTTTTCAGAAATTGCTTTTTTTTTTCAAATAAATCTCGTTTTTCTTCTTCGGAATGGACATTGACATCAGCGACAACGACCTTGGGTTTGAGCAGGAGGTCCTGCGTGAGCCATTTAAACTCAAGGGCTGGCTGCGATACCTCGACCACAAGCGGGACGGACCAGCGCGCACACTGTCGATTATTTACGAGCGTGCAGTGAAGAACCTCCCGGGCTCATACAAGCTTTGGAAGCAGTATCTAGACCATCGGAGTGGCCTTCTGGAGAAACTTAATCCGCTGACAAATGCTGACGAGTACCGTAAAGTGAACTTGTGCTTTGAGCGTGCGCTGCTGCTCTTGCACAAGATGCCACGGCTTTGGATCGATTATGGCAAATTCATGTGTAAGCAAGCAGATCCGACAGCAGCTCGACGTGTGTTTGACCGGGCGCTCAGGGCGCTGCCAGTGACGCAGCACGAGCGGATCTGGCCGATATACTTGAAGTTTGTCAGGCGTGTGGGCGGAGTGACGGCGGATCGTGTGTACGCTAGGTACCTGCAGGTGTGGCCTGAGGAGTCAGAGCTGTGGATTGACTGGTGTGTTGAGCAGCGGCGGTGGCGCGAAGCATGCGTTTGGCTTGTCAGGGTTCTGAATAGCGTCATGTTCCGAAGCCCACGGGGCACGACGCCGTTCCAGTTCTGGAATCAGTTGGCGATGATCATTCGGAATCAGCCTGAGGAGACCAAGGATTTGGATTCGGAAGGAGTTTTGCGCGACGGTATCTCGCGATTCAGCGATCAAGTAGGCGAGCTGTGGACAGCGCTTGCTAGCCATTATATTGCACTGGGCAGGTTCGAGCAGGCGCGAGATATCTACGAGGAGGCGATTCGCAGCGTGGCGACAGTGAGAGACTTCACAATGGTGTTTGACGCCTATGCAGAGTTTGAAGAAGCGGCGATTTCGGCGGAGATGGAGGCAGAAGTCAGAGATGCGTCCAAGAGCGAGAAGGGGTTCCTAGAGATCGCACAAGACCGTCAGATGACGCTTGATCTAAGATTGCTGCGGTTTGAGAGGCTCATGGACCGCAGGCCGTTTTTGGTCAATGATGTGGTGCTCAGACAGAACCAGAACAACGTGCAGGCGTGGCTCAAGCGTGCTCAGCTGTGGGACGCGCGCAAGCAAGCGGTTCAAGGCGAAGAGAAGAAGAGGGCCGAGAAGAAGATCATCGAGACATTCGATAAGGCTGTAGAAACCGTGGTGCCGTACAAGGCATCGGGTGGAACGCTGGCAGAGATCTGGCTTGCGTACGCACGGCATTTTGTCGACAAGCCCTCGGAGATGCGCCGGGTACTTGACCGGGCTGTGGCCGCTCCATACAAAGCTGTGTCTGAGCTGGTGGACGTGTATATTGCGTATGCTGAAGCCGAGCTGGCATGGGACAACCCTGACGGCGCTCTAATGGTGCTTACTCGAGCAACAGCAGTGCCCAAGGCCAGCAAGCCCACGGTCGACTACCGCGACGATAGCCTGCCCGCGCAGCACCGGGTGTTCAAGTCGCTGAAAGTTTGGTCAATGGTTGTCGATCTGGAAGAGAGTCTGGGTACTGTGGAGTCAACTCGGCTCGCGTACGACCGGATGCTGGAGCTCAAGATTGCAACACCACAGGTGGTGGTCAACTACGCAACGTTCCTACAGGATCACGGGTACTTTGAGGACTCCTTCAAGGTATATGAGCGCGGTATCGATGCATTCGGATACCCGGTAGCCGTGGAGCTTTGGACGATCTACTTGAAAAGGTTTGTGGACCGGTACAGAGGCGACAAGCTGGAGCGTGCACGCGATCTATTCGAGCAGGCACTGGAGAAATGTCCCGAACGGTACGCCAAGCCAATCTTTTTGGCGTTTGGCAAGCTGGAGGAGGACCACGGTCTTGCCAGAAGAGCCCTCAAGGTGTACGAGCGTGCGACGCAGGGTGTGCCTAGGGCTGAGCGGCTGGAGATGTTCCAGTACTATGTGGCCAAGACAGCATCGATGCTGGGTGTACCCGCGACGCGGGCCATCTATGAGCGTGGAATCGAGGAGTTGCCCGACAAGCAGGCGTTGTTGCTGGCCATGGACTTTGCGCAGACCGAGCGGCAACTGGGTGAGATCGATCGCGCCAGGGCCCTGTATGCCTATGCTTCCCAGTTCGCTGATCCAAGAGTGGATCCGGGTCTGTGGACGACGTGGCACGAGTTCGAGGTGCAGCACGGCAACGAGGACACGTTCAAGGAGATGCTGAGGATCAAGCGGTCGGTGCAGGCCAGATTCAACACCGATGCACATAACCTGGCAGCCATGGAGATCGAGCAGAAAAACGAAGCCAAGGCCAAGGAGCAGGCGCAAATGCAGAGACAGGCAGATGCGGCGGTGCCAATTAATAATCCGGACGAGGTCGCCATCGATTTCGATGATGAGGATTTGTAGCGTTGCTGACAATTGCAACAAAATAAAAGTGGCTCGATTTCCGCCGCTTCTCGCCTCCTTGCTTCCTCACACATTTTTTCCCTGTTTCTTTTCACACTACTACAATCGCAAATCCAAATGGCTGGTCGTGAGCTAATTGTCGGTCCAGAGACGCCAGAGAAACCCTACCCTATACTGGCCGAAGGCGAGGTCGTCCGCGGGTTTGGTCGCGGTGGCAAGCAGCTCGGAATTCCCACCGCCAACCTCCCCGAGTCTGTCGTCGAGTCGGCGCTGTCTGAGATCCCCATTGGCGTGTACTATGGCTGGGCAAAGGTCGCCGGCGACTCGGTGCGGCCGATGGTGATGAGCCTGGGCTGGAATCCGTACTTTAAGAACGAGAAGCGGTCGGGCGAGGTTCACATCATGCACAAGTATGACGAGGACTTTTACGGATCTCATCTGAAGATTGCCATTCTGGCTTACATCAGGCCGGAGAAGGACTACGACAGCCTCGACAAGCTCATTGAAGACATTCATGCCGATATCCGTGCTGCTGAGCATTCGCTAAAGCGCGAGGCGCACGAGCGGGTTAGACATGATGCGTTCTTCGACTAGTCGTACCGGGCAAAGATTCGTTTAGCTTTGAGGCATTTTTGCTCATTATGAAATACAAGCTACAATAGACCTGGAGGCATAGTGGGTAGCTTGTATAATGGCGCTTTGGCCTCTGTTTGCCGTCGTCATAGGCAGAGGGCCTGGTAGAGGTGCCTATGCTCTTTGCTCGACTCTAGTGGGCCAAGTTGGTGTTCTTTACAAATAGCAGCACTGTGTCGTCACCCAAAAACCCAGCAGAGATTCTAGTTCGGCCCAGATGCCGCATTCTGTCGATGATGACCAGCTGCCAACTCCCCTCATCCATTCTGCTTCTCTGTATTCGTTTTTCTTTCTATTCATTAGCGTTGTCGTTGGAAAAATGTCCTCACCCCTAGCTTTTGACGACACTCGATATGCTGCTCTGTCGTCGCCTGGCGACCGGGAAATGTTCCTGTTCAAGTGGCTCTCCAATCTAAACGCGCATTTGGAAGCAGGCGCAACAACTGTAAGCATCAATTCGACAAGCATTCCGCGATGCACCCATTCTTTTCAGTGGATCTTGCTAATGAGCCAATTCCTGTAGGAATCGCTGAAGGACTGCCAACGGCGGCTGGAGCAGGTGCTGCTGGAAATAGCCATGGTTCCACCCGCTACCCACACCAAAGCCAGCAACCGCCTCTCCTGGCTTGGCGGCGGCGGCGGGTCGCCGAACCCAGCTGCGAGTAGTGCAAGGCCTGTGATCGTGCAGCAGGTGCCGAAGCCGACACGAGTGATCCGGGATTTGATTGCAAAGTGCCTGGCTCGTTTGTACGAAATCGGGGATATGCGCACACTGGGCGAGACCTTGGACGCAATTCAGGGGGTAATGCAGGCGAAGAAGAAGACAGTGGAGCGCGAGGCACGGCTGGCCGGGTTTGTGTGCGCCAGTGTACTGTTCGAGGCATTGGCAAATAAGGCCGGCTTCCGGTTATTGAGCTGTTTTAACGACTTTGTGGCCATTGCACTCAAGGTTATAAAGACCACCAGCGAGGACATCTCCGTGCGCGTCGAGGCGACTAGGACTCTGAGCAAGCTGCTGCAGGGCGGTGGGAAGACGGCCAAGGACACCCAGGCCAAGGACATCATCAAGTGTGTGCGGCCCAACCTCCAGCACAAGTCGCCACTGCTGGTGCTGGCCACGCTCAACGTGTTCGAGTCGCTTGTGTTCTTTACCACATTTCTGCTGCCCGAGGCCCAGTTTGACGCTGGGTCGTTTATTACATCCTCGTTACAAGATCTGTTGGCGAGCTCTACTCTGGTCATTCGCCGTGCTGCTGCCCGTCTGACGGCTGTCTTGATATCCAGCACAATCACTCTATCTACAGCAACCACGGACACTGCAGCAGAAGCGCCGACTGGCAAGATCGCTGATCCAGCAATCAGGGCAATTGCAAAGTCGGCTGGATACCAGCTCAAGGCAGCATCGGCTAGCACGTCAGTGCGCAACAGCATGGAGGAGAGTGCTCGGGGTGCCAGCAAGTCGCCAGAGCCGTCGCGCCGCATGACCCCGTCGCCTATCGATGCCATGGATCGAAGCAATAGCGATACTGCCGCAAGGGACTCGGCAGGCAGAGGACGCAGGGGCACAGTCAGCATGGTTCGACCGGCTGAGAGCGGGTCAGCGGCTATCCAAAGCACGCGCTCGTCTAACGACTTGACAGCACAGGTCTCCACAGCTGTCAAAGGCGCAGCGGTTGTATCGGCAGCTGTCACTGAGGGGTTTAGCAGCGGCGTGTCGCTCGCCCAGGCCCTTACGTGGCTATCATCGATATTCATTAGGGCTAGCTCGTCGCGAGAACTACGAGCTGGAATCATCGATGCCTATGCTGCTTTGTTTGAGGAGCTTGGCACCAACGTTGTCGAGGCGCACTATGCAGTTATTCTCAACCATATCCTTGTTGATTTGGCATCTGCGACCCAAGTGCCCGGGTCATCAGCAACCGACACACAGACCAGGGCGGCGCGGCCGGGACTGACGCATGCGATTGGAACGCCGTCAAACCTCAACTCCAATGCATTCACAGAGCAGACAGGCGACAACGCAATTGGGGTTATTGGCGCCATCGATGCCCGCGCAGAAGCCGACATTCTGGCAGTACGCACCATGTGCTCCTGGCTGCTTCGTGTTCCAATCGCCCAAGAGCTACTGACTGAGGGCGGCAAGATCAAGGCGGCCCGCGCCATATGGAATACCTGGCTTACTGGCACACTTTCGCCTGACATTCTCGCCATGATTGAAGGCAATTCGCAGACTACCAGTATTGCTGACGTCGCTGCAGCTATGTTCATTTGGAAGCCATCGCCGGGCACGTCGACAGGAGGAAGCGAAGTAGCATTGCTTGTGGCCCTGCGCGAATGGCGCATGCTGGTTGAAGACCTCGGTGAGCTGAGTCAGTCTCTCGACATTTTCCACCCAACCCCGTCCGAGGTCAGCGACAGCTACTACAGCGATGCCAGCAAAAATTCGTGGATGGTCCCGCTGGAGAATTGGCTTGGGTACCCGAACGAGGCGGTTCGTATCAGCGCCGCTGCGTGCTTAGGGTCGTTGATGCGCTATGACCGACTCCATACATCGCGCGTGGTGGCAACACTGGTGTCGCGGTTCCAACAGTTCTGCGCGCATTGCACCGCGCACGGAAACCCGTCGATTGACGCCATGAAGCGCTGTATCGGATACGCATACGGAATTGCAGCAGTAATCAGCGTCAATGCTGCGCTGAAGGATTCGCATGCGTCGCTGTTGTCGGTTCCGCTTGATCTGGTAGAGTGGATCCACAGCATTGCGCTGCGGCTTCTCAATGCTGCCTATCGACGTCTCGAGCCCGAGATCATTGATTCAGACAACAGCGGCACTAAGGTGGTAGCTGGTGTCAGCAGCGCCGATCCAGCAAACATCAGTATGTCACTTGGCACTGCGCCACTACAGGGCAGAGATCAAGAGGCAGTGATGCGGCGGCAGTCGCTGTCCAGATCACGACCCCGCCGCGCGACCGCACTGTTGAACATGCGTATGACTGCCGGCTGGGTGCTGCTGACCGGATTGACCAGCCTCGGCACAGACTTTATTGCAAACAGGGCGCGGTCGGATTGGCTTCCACTGTGGACCTTGGCAATGCCGCAGCCCGACAGCGTCGGATCGAGCGGATTTGTCACGTCCGACATGCCGTGGCATGTACGCGCACATCAGCTGCAGTCCCGCGTCATGGCATTATCGCATCTCCTGGCCTACCGCCGAGTGGCAAACGGTGGACTAGACGATGCAGAGATTAGGCAGCTGCTGACCTGCCTGCGGTTCACGCTCATGTTTGCCGATAATGCGCTTGATGCCCCGCCTCCGCCGTCGACAAATCGGACTCCTGGGACCAGGCACCTTTCAGGGACGTCCCGGTCGTACGATATAACTGATCCAGCCCGGCCATCGTGGCAGTTGCCGACACAGACGTCAATCCTGACTAGCCACATGCAGATCCGTGACCGGGTCATAGAGTGCCTGCAGACCTTCGACGAGCCCGGCGTGCTGTCATCGCTGACACCGGTAATTACGCGGCTGGTCGAGTCGGTGCTTGCCAGCTCAGACAACATGTATGAAATCTATGGCGACCAAATTGGCTCTGCAATTTCAAGTGTTGCGAGGCAGCATGCTGTTCGGCGGGACCTCATGTCACCACGGCCCGCTGGTCAGCAGTTACAATCACCACAAACAGCCCACCAGTCGCAGGGGAACAGCGGCGGGACAAATGCAGCCTATTCATGTCAGCGTGGTTTCCGCAGCGGTCCCTGGGGCTATGAAGCGGAGACTGGTGTAACTACATTGCTGCGCAGCGTTGTAGCCCGGAGCGGCGGTGCGACAGACATGTCCTCGGATCAGCAGTCGAGTGCCAGCATGCCAATGGCCAGTGGTGTGGCTGCTGGCGATGATTTTGCCAGCACACATATGCGTGCGGCAGAGTTCGACTGGCTGTTGACGCTGTGTCCAGTGCCCGCCAAGTTCCTAGCAAAGCAGCCGATTTCGACCATTGGAAATATCGGAGCTTTGTTAGCAGAATCGCCGGCATCGTTCATACTGTGCCAGCAGCCGGCGTCACCGTACACCAAGCTGGTTGACGATGCCATCCAGCTCTTCGGCCACCTGTTCCCAACTCTTTCGGAGAACGCGCAGCTGACAATCCTCGACGGTCTGGTAATGCGTCTGAACCAGCTGCCGTTCAATTCGCACCGGTATCTTGCGGTTCTGACAAACATCCTGTCTGCACTTTATGCAGCAATGCAAGGCGGTGTATTGGTGCGCCAGGGCCTTATTAGGCTCGCGAAAAATAGGCCTTGCGACGCAGCAGTTTGAGATTGCGCCACGTGTGGCCCGGGCAGTAGTTGAAATGACGCGCGCCGCACTTATCTTGCCGTCTCCCGAACACCGTCTACTGGCTGGTGAGATCATTGGGCATTTGGCGACCTTTACCCGGGATGCATCGACATCATATATGCCATACCTGCTCGAGCATCTGACGAACCAGGCAATTCGATCGCGCGATCGCTTTGCGCGTGCTGGCACTGCGGTTGCCCTCGGCTCTCTATACTCACGCGCAGGATCAATTGTGGCCGGTGGGCTATTGCGCCAGGTAGTAGTTTTGCTGCACTCTCTGGCCAGCGACAAGGACCCTATTGTCCATACGTGGGCAATTTCAGCGCTTGCTGAGGCAGCAATGTCCGCAGGTTTCATGTTTGAGCCCCACGCCCGCGACACGTTCCAGATGGCGCTAAAGTTGTTCCTCAGCGACTCGCACGCATTCCCGCTATATGCTTCTGCTCAATGGATCCGTGGCAAGGAGCACTCGAGCAATACAGCCACAGACTGTGCCAGCTACGAGCGAGTGCTGCCGCTCCGGTCGATGATTGACCCAGCTGCGTGGGCCAAGCAGGCCGCGCAGAAACGGCCGGACGGTGCCAAAAACCGCGGTGTGGGCAGTATTGTTGCAACCAGCCGAGATGCGGCAATCACTCACCCCAACAGCACCACTCACCACGGCAGAAGCGGCGACGAGCAGCGCGATGCAATGGCGGCGGCAGGTACTGGCGGCGAGGGCGATTATCAGTATGTGTGTGCGCGCAATGACGTGGATGCCTATGACGCACGGGCCGCGATCGGACACTTGGTCAGTTCGCTCATCCTTGTATTTGGCCCTGAGTTGCAAGTCGACAATGCGACAAGAGACTCGGTGACTACGCTGCTGAGGCAACTGCACCGCGCACTGCCATCAGTTGGCGTTCCTGTGCCAGCGATGGGAACCGGTCTGCAACTGTCGCCGATCGTTGATCCTGATGCGCGCTGGCAGACAGTGGCGGAATTCGTGTTTGCGACCCAGAAGCAGCTGCTGTTCTTCCCCCCAAAGCAGCCAGAGTTTTTGCCATTGCTGGTGCGCCAGACATTGCGGCCGATGCTGCAGACCCGCCGGACCACATACTACGGCTATTCGTCTTGCGTCCACTCGTTCCAGCACGTCGCTGTACTTGCCCTCGACAGCGTGCTGCGTCTCTATGGTGATCGGATCTTTGACTCGTTGGAGTCCAGCCAGGAATATTGGGCTGATTGGGCCATGGACGATATCGTGTGGGAGTCCCTGGCCCTGCACAACACTATACGAGAGCAGATCAGTGTTTCTGGAACTGAGCGCGACTCGACAACACTAATGAATGATCTGCGCAAGCTGGTACATTCGGTTATCGGTCTGATCGTGGACCACGACTACCAGCGCCTTGAGGCATTATGCGCCAAAACCAACGTATGTTTTGACGAGACTGGCGAAAAGGCACAGGCGATTTGCAACATATTGGACCTGGTCGAGACGCTATGCTCTGTGTTCACGAAGCGCGTGGGTGCGGTTCCGACGCTTGGCAGTCGCCGTACTCGCGGAAAAGCCAATTCGGACAGCAAGGGTGCCAAGGTGGACATTACCGAACCAGCTGTGATTGATGACGTGCGGCCATTCAACGCCGAAACGAAGAAGCTGGCAATTGCGGCTATAATCGCGATTCTCGATGTCATTGAGCGAGCCCGTCCCACAGCATCGTCACTGAACCTGCCACGTGGAAGGCGGCACTGGCGCTCGCACCCGCTCATCTCTCTGCTTGCTGACCTGGTGCGTGTCGGCTACATGGCAGCGACTTCGCCAGTGGCAGAGTCTGTAACGCTGTGCTGCCTAGGTCTGCATCTGCTGCAGCGCCTGATTGCGCAGTTCTGCGATGTTGAGGATCCTGAGATGCCCGGCGAAGGCATGCCGATCCTGGCCATCTACCAAGCGCAATTGAACTCTGCGTTTATGCCCGCGCTCAGCAGTGCTGTTGTCGTTGACGCAGGTGTCGCATACAGGAGGCCGTCTATTCTGAAGCAGGCGGCCATGGGCACCGCAGCTGCATATGTCGTCTCCGGCCTGATCACTGACCGTGGGTCTCTAGTGCGGATTGTACGCTTACTTGCTCCCCAGGCTGTGCTCCGATCGTCGGCACCGGGGACACCGGGAGCAAAGCACAGGTTTGACGCCAGCAACGATCCCTTGGACACGAGTACGCCGCAGATGCACATTATCACCAAGCTTTCGATGCTGCGTACCTGGTCGGTGATTTTGGAGCATGCGGTCAAAACGCGCAGCGACAGTCTTCTCGATATTGTGCAGCTGCACATGCCTGTACTGAGCACCATGTGGCTAGACGCAGTCCGCGACACAGCTGTGATCGGTGTCAAACCCCGCGACATACTTGATGAGCTGGGCACGCTCAGCCAGCTCTCCAATACCCGTGTGGGCAAGGTTGCTCCTGATGTTGGTCTCGGGCTGAGTCTCGGGCTGGAGTCGACATACCTTGGACTGGTGAACAAATCGCTCAATGTCTGGTACCGGTACCATTTGCCGCTGTTCTTGAGTTCCCTGTCTATGCTATTAAGCCCAGCGGCCAACGGGAGAGGCAGCCACAAGGTTGTCAGTGTGCTGAAATCCGGGTACGATGAGCTCCTTGGACACTTGCAGAACACACTCCCCATCTGCATCCCCAACATCTCAAACCTCCAGCTGCCCTCACAGTCGTCTGTTCTTCTACTCGGGTTTGTGTTGCAGGAAATCTCGCGACTTTCCGAACTGTCGTTGCGAACCACATTCACCGAACTGCCTCCAGATGACCAGATCGGTAACCTGTTGATTCAGCCGATTGTTAACAAGCTGGTTGTGGGCGCACTGGGCATTGGTGGTTCAGACCGGAGCTACCAAGGCGACAGCGAAAGCGAACGAATCGCAAGTCTGGTACAAGCAGGTATTGCTGTGTTTGGACCAACATCGCTGACATCGAATACTGGTGTGAAATGGACATCCGATATCCGCTTGCTCTCGTCGCTGCTATCCGCTCTAAGCGCACTTTTGCAGCAGTCAGGCGACCTCAAGTTTGCGGCACTGTTTGCAGCAACTGCTACAGCAGACAAAGCCGCACAGATGTCGTGGCTGGTCGATGACATTTGGAAGCGGGCGGTGTCGATTCCTTTGCAGCCCCTGTTCATATCGACTGAATGTGGAGATGGATCGCTCGATGAGCAGGATGCTAATCCGGCTGCCAAGCAGCAATGTGAAAACCGCCAGATGCGAGTTGATGTTGCTGCGAAAGCGCTGGATGCCGCACGATCTCTACTCGGATGTCTGCGTGCGACCAAGCAGCATGGAAGCAGGCACAGCAGCCTAGCACTCTGGCTGTTTGATGGATCCGCTGGTGTCGAACCCGACTCATGCATAGGCTTGCTTGGGCTGTCCGGTTTTGGCAACTCGGTTCTGGCCGACATGATTGGCGTGTGGAAATTTGCGCAGAGGCCAGGCAGTCGGTGCTATTGAAGGAGGCGCTGGCTCCATGATGCTTGCTTCACAATCACTGGCTGTTATCGCTGACATTCTGGCTGAGGCTATCAGCTATAAAATGACAGAATCGGGTGAGTTCCAAAAGTCAGTAGTGTCGCTTTGGCTCAGGCTGTGGCAGAAATCTGTACTTGCTGCTGGCACACCGCATGTGGCATTCGCGAGCCTTCGTGACTTTGTTGCATGCGTTATGGACAGGTGCCCCACAGACAATGAAGAGCCTGCTGGTGATATCCTTACCGGGAGCTCCCTCGACAAGAGCCTAGGTCGCAGCGATGCAGTCCAAGTTATTACGGCAGAAGTCAGCAGTGTGTTGCTGGAGTTGCTTGAGTCGACTGAGACTGATGTCTCTGCCAGATCGCTAGCAGTTGCCGCCATGCTCCTCGCCCACGATCCATCGGAGTCCGGCCATATCGTTGTTTCCAGCAGTGTGGCTGCCAAGTTCGTGTCTGCGTTCATTGCACAGCTGTCCAGCCACGCACTTACTGGTGCCCTCGATGTGCCAGGACATATGGCAGCGCCTAGCAAGAGCACTTTTGTTAGCTCCCCTGCTGTACAGTCGCATATGCCCATGCTTGCCAAGGGCGCAATTCCTCGGCTAGCTGCTATTGTCGCCCGGAATCTACCCAGCCCACCGACGATTCGCTGGTGATCGACAAGGCTCTGACAGCGTTGGTGATGTTTGCCGCTTACGAGTACACTGAGCCACAGGTATCCGAGTCTGTCATTTCGACAGTACTAATGCTGCTGCTTTCCATGCTGCCAGACAACTGCAGCCGGCTCAATCTTACTCAAATCAAGATCACCGAGTCGATTCTGAGCCTTGCTGCAGCATCGCCAGCCTCATTCAAGTCGATTCTGCTCAAAATATCGGCCACACAGCTGGTAGCAAAGCGCAGGCTCGAGGCAGCTATCAGATCCCGCGCTGAGCGTAGCCAGGGCAGCGACGAAAATGACGAACACGTTGAGAGCAACAACAACGATCTGTCTGGTGGAGCGACGCCCGCGCTATCACCTGATGACAAGGCGGTGCCTAGTCGGATTGCGCTCAAGAGCGACTTTGCTGGGTTTTAACAGTGGCTATACTATGTTCCATTATTGAAATACTAGTTATTCTGCACAAGCAGCATTCCAATGTATCATGACCTATTATCAGATACCACTGACCATGCTACCCGAAAGGGGCATGCTGGTGGCAGACGGATCCCAGCACAGCCACCAGACGGGACTATAAATACGGGAAACTAGACCGGCCATCGTATGATCCGACCCACGGCCTGCAGCTGGGCCATCGCTGTTGTCTGAACTACCATTCCCAGTCATCTACTATGCCGACGTTAGGGACGGATGCACCGGGTGCACAGCAGTACGAATGCCTTTGAGCTTGCGCGAGATCGAGACATTATGCTAAGGGAGTAATGCCATTGTTTGCAGCTGAATCAGGTCGCCCACCTTTACGTGTCTAGTACAAGGAGGTGTGGTCATCAGTCATAATATTGACATCGATGCCCTGCCCCAGCCAGCACGCAACAATCACCCTCTATTCAGACAAGTTATTCTGTACCAGCAGTATCCCCGCACACCATCGACCATTGCAGATGTAGCAAGTTTCTCATCAGGAGGCTGGTGGGAACATTGGGCATTTTCTCTCCTCAGCAAGTATTTGATGGATCAGCCTTCTCTACTGATTGCTTCACTAGCTGCGCAAAATGGCTCTCTGGGTCATGGCGCAGGTTGTCTGGGGTTCCGGACTCACAGATCTTGCCATCCTCGACCACCAGGACCATGTCGCTGCCCAGCGCATTCTCCACCCGGTGTGCAATCGAGATGACAGTGCAGCCAGCAAACTCGTCGCGGATCAGCTGGTGTAGGAGATTGCTGGTCCCACTATCAATGGCTGCGGTGGACTCATCCAGCACAAGGACCTTTGGGCGCTTCAGTAGTGCCCGTGCCAGGCATATCTGCTGCTGTTGACCAACGCTCCATCCGCTGCCGTTCGGAAGCACGGGACTGTCAAGAGCAACGTCCGACATGCCGACTGCTATCAGACAGCGTTGGATCTCTGAGTCAGCGTGCTTTCTGAACGGATCCAGGTTGTCGCGCACAGTGCCAGTCAACAGAACCGATGTCTGCGGCACGACTCCCAGACGGCTGCGCAGAGCGTGTAAGTCAACAGTGCCAATGTCGACGCCATCGATCAGGATTCTGCCCTCACTGGGCTTGAGCAAGCCAAACAGCGCCATGGCAATGCTCGTCTTGCCCGCCCCCGTCCGTCCAACAACACTGACATGCTGCCCAGGCCTGATAGTGAACGACATCCCGCTGAGCGCACGCTTGCCATCGACATTGTACCGCGCAGTCACATTGTCAAATACAACCTGCCCCCTCGCTGGCCAACCCTCACCCACTGGCTCGCACTTTGCTGCATCTGACTGCTCCGTCTTTAGCCTGCTGTAGTGAATGTAGCGCGCAGACTTTGAAAAACCAGTGCGAATCGTGTAACTTTTGTGCGTTAAGTGCTGGAAGCGCGCCATCTGCAGCGATGTGACCAGCCGGATGGCAACCAGGTGTGAGTGGTTTATTCTTGCACCGCTGCTGATACCCAGCACAGTGACTATGTATGCAACATTGAGTGCCATCTCGCGCAGCACCGAGATACTCAGGTCAACCCAGGTGTAAATGAATTCCTCTGACCGCTTAACACACGAATAGTCATCCATACGCTGGAACATCAGCTCATTGGCATACTGGTGGTTTGAAAACGCTCGGATCGTGGCTGCTCCATCAAGCGACTGCTGGTACTGCTCCTGGATCTTGGGCTCTGTCTTAGCTATGGCGTCGTTGAAGTTGTCGAGCGGCGTACGGCTGACCTTGATGATGAAGATCATGGCAGCGAGAAGAACCACCACGGCTGCAGGCATTATCGGGTGGAAACCAAAGACAACCCAGGTCTCAAACAGAAGTTGGATTGAGTGTTTCATGAAATCGCCCACTAGCTCGGGCAGATCCTCGTCAATAACCTTTTGGCCATCGGTAAACAGCCCAATAATGCGACCAGTGGGCACGGAAGAAAAGAACTGCAGCGATGCGTGTGTGACGCTGTAAAGCAGATCGCGGTGGGCCTTGACAAACATAGAGCGTCGCCACACAACGTTGGGCCACCAGTATCCTCCAAACTCGACCATGGTTAGAGCTCCCAGCCAGACCAAGCTGACACCAAAGTGCTCAGTTGTTGGATTGCGCAAAATCGACATCCAGGATACCGCATCTGCATCATCATCGCTGCCTGCACGGGGGAGGAAGACTGGAAAGGGCTTAGCCAACCACTGCTGCGAGTCTTGAGCGATGAAAAAGTGGGCAGTCACAGTCACAAGCTGGCAGAGAATGAGCGCTACACCACATTTGCGAAGCATGTAGCGTGCAGGAATCAAAAACTTATCCATGGCGCTTGCGAACTTGGGCTCATAGCCATCGTGCTCTCGTATATTCGGCTTGTCTCCACTCGTTCTGTCTTTGGTATGGAGATGAGCACCCATGATTTGAGAGTTGTCTGGTAGTAACTCCAAAGATGAAGCAGGTGATAGGTCTGGCAGTGGCGAAGTGCTTTCTCTAAATCCTCTTCCGAATTCAACTAATTTGCGCAGTTCGTTGGACTGCGAGATGAGCGTGCCAAATGGGACTGGACTGTGGATCTCGCCGTCGATAGCCAGGCTGACCGCATCTGCTCGCGCCAACACATTGACCTCGTTGGAGATGATGATACGCGATGTATGCTTGAGCAGGCCTGTTGCACTCGAGACAACGTTGGCAAACAGCCGGCTGCCCACATGCACGTCAACCGCTGAGAAAATGTTGTCGAGCAGATACAGCTCAGCCTTAGCATAGACTGCTCGTGCCAGAGCAATGCGCAGTCGCTGTCCGCCAGACAGTGCGATTCCGTTGTCTCCAACAACCGTCTGGTCGCCATCAGACATCCTGTCAAGGTCGTACTGCAGCTCGCATACGTCGATGACTCTGGCGTACCACTGGGGGTCAAGGTCCCTGCCGAAAGGTGACATTGGCGCGAATTGTGCTGTTGCTGAGCCACGGCTCCTGCGACACATATGCGATGCCAGAGGATGGTCGAAGCATCGTGCCGCTGATGTGGTCCATTTCGCCGAGGATCGCTGATAGCAGCGACGATTTGCAGGCGCCGACTTTGCCTGCCACTGCAATCATTTGGCCCGGCTCGCACTTGAAATTGACACGAATAGCGCCTCGGTTTGAGCCTGTGCTGCTGCCTTCTGGTGTGGAAGCTGTCCGCCATCTGAACACTCCCGAGGATATCTCGACTCTGTACTTTTCGTTGGACTCGCCAGCGGTGTGTGTCCCTTGAGTCTCCAGATCACCAGTTCCGTCAAGAAGTAGCTTATAAATATACTCGTATGGTAGTTTTGCCGCCCACATTTCATCGAGGATCAATGGGACGTCCTGTATCAGATATACTAGTTCGCGCAGCACCGCCTGAACAACATACACGCGCTCAGCTGTAATATGCCCTATGCTCAGCAGTCTGTCGGCACCCGAACCTGCCAGCCCGCTGGCAACCATGCAGCAAATGAACAATGAGGTCGCAGGAATGCCCGAAGTATTGATAACACGCGAAGCCCAGTCCACAGAACATGCAATGCCGTATTGCATGGTAAAAGCGAGCTCCCCGCCTTCACGCACCGCCTGAATCTGCTGTGCTAAGTGTGACTCCCAGCCGAGCATACGCAATGGAACAACATTCTCAATGAGTTGCGTCAACAGCTCTACGCGCTTACTTAGCATTGCCTGTGCATTTTTGTATGCTGAATTACGCCAGCGGAAGACGCGGTTGCGCAAGGGGAAGTACATGGCGATGACGATAATGCCAGCAGCCAATGCCCAGCCAACCTGAAGGTAGAACACATAGAGCGTACATAAAATCCGCACCGGCAGCCATAGGAGCTCACACATGCAGAAAATATGCGTTGCTAGGTCTTTTGTGCTCTGGAGGCCACATGAATACAAATCTGTACCGTTGCTGGCGGCTACAGCAGCGAGCCCTGGGCGGCGCAGCGCCTGGCAGTGCACCATTGCGGTCAGCGCAGTACGCAACCTTAGCGTCACACGGTCCTTCATGTCAATCGAATTCTGCTGCAACAGCGTGCCCACAATCGACATTGTCATGGATAGTGCCAGGGTCCAGTACGCACCATCAATATCCGGCGTACTCAGCTGGCGCATCAGGTGCGAGGTAACCAAGGGCGTTGCCAGCGCGTGTGCGCTTAAGCAGAAAACACAGGGAGCTGACCAGAAAGGCATCCAAGGCAAATACCCACAGAATTGCCATGGCCAGCGACCGCCGCCCGCTGGCAAGCTCATCCTGCCAGTGCTTTTGGAGCTGCGTAAATGTGTTTTCCACCTGGAGGTGCGCTGGCAGCGCTACTGGGGTTGCCTGGCGTATCAGTGCTCACCAGCCGGCGGAGCACCCAGCTGTACGTGACAAGTGACAGGAATGACTCGCACTCCTCAGGACAGTACTCGCGCCCATTGTTGTCCGGCCGTTCCTGCGCACTGTGGGACAGCTGGTGCTGCATCCAGCACAGCCATAGGTCGAACGCAAGGCGAGCTGCAGCAGATACGGGCTTGACACCTTCCGTTTTCAGCAAGTGCATGGCTCGGTATGCCGATGCTGCCAGCGAGAATGCTATCAGCGAGCGCACAGCAAGGTGAGAGGACAGCACACTGCCTGACATTCCAGGTTGGAAGTTCCTGCGTGCTGGGAGAATGCCTTGGATGCAGAGCAGCATGATGACGCCAACTCGGATGACGATGGGGATTGTCGCGGCCAGATTTGGTGTCAGAGCCAGCCACGCATAGGCAATCTCCGCAACGACAGCAGACGACATTGTGAAAACCAGCAGTTGCTACAGAGAGTCACCGCATGTATGAGCAATGACGAAAAGGAGAAGAAAATGTTGGTGAGCACCAGCTGTGGTACCCGTCGATATATGCTTTCTTAGGATGCCATTACTTGCCATTGCGCCGTGGTTCAATTGTCTGGTCTGCCACGAATCTTGCCGGTGCGGAGCTGAGAAGCACACGGGACTCCAATCGCCATATGCGGCACTGCTTCAATGAGATAATTCATAAGATTTGCTGTGAGAGACGAGAAAAGGCTGTGGGCAGGAGAGGCAGCGAGAACGAGTAGCGCAATTGTGGTGAAAAGGTGAGAGATACGGAGAAAGGAAGATATCTTATAAATAGAATTGCGTGTAGAGTGCTTCGGGGAGCGAAGGACAAGAACCATTCCAGGCGCAGCGCTTTTTTGCAGAAAAAGGGTACGGCCTGCTATTCATACAACAGGAAAGCAGAAAGCAGAGAAATAAGAGGGCAATAGGTGGGCAGCCGGGTGCATGCTAATACAGGCGGATTGCACCGACAAAGTGTCAGAAGGGTAGGGACCGAGCACAAGAATCGGGTGTGCCCAAGCGTACCTTGTCTGCTACTCGGGTTCCGGTGTCATAAGAAATACCCGTCATAGGTGGGGATAGAAACAAGGGCAACAAGAGATGTGTCCAAGACCCCAAAAGGGAGACAAGCTGTGCCGCCATCATTTAAGGCATGTGCAATTTACCTCCGTCGAAAGTGTACAGCATGGACGGCGTGACCGGCACGCGAAAAAAAATCCATGCCGCAATCATGCTGGTCATGCTGCTTCTCTGATAGAGGAGCCAGCCTGTTTGCTGTATCCATACGAACTGCTTTGATAAATTGAGATAAAAAAAACCATTACCCTCAAGAAAGAGGGGCAGCAGCAAAAAGTGGGCTTGGCCGGGAATTGAACCCGGGACCTCTCGCACCCGAAGCGAGAATCATACTACTAGACCACCAAGCCCGAGGCGCTTAAACCAGATAATCTGATTGGTCGATCAACCTTCTGGCCGACGAGTTTAGAAAAAGCGTAATATGGAGGGTAGAGCTGCATATTATCAAGTTTACGTTCTTCTGTTGGGGATGATAGCGCACTATCCGTGGTAACAGATCCATTTCCATCAAAATACCACAAATTGGTGATATCTCTGCCAATGTAAGCTGACATTAAAACCATTTGCTGCTGAAACCCCTTGTGCAAATATATACTATTTCATACAAGAATTGCTCTGCTCGCGATGCGAGCTCGGCTGCTAGTCAGCATGAGTTGACACGTCGATAAGGGCATCACGGCGAACCGATCATTTGAACGTGTCGGATGGCTGCTGGTGCAATGTCGATCATGGACATCTCCCACCTTGGTGGCCTGCTCAGCGCAGGCGCTTCAGCGCTGGTTCGCTGCTGCTGGCAGCAGAATCGCCTGCTGCTGCACGCCTCTTGCGCGACCTCTTTGTTGCAGGGGTGGTGCCAGAAGCATTGGCAGCAATGGCCGTAGAACAACGGAACCGTTCAGGAATACTGCCTGAATCACAGAGTGACTGGAAAATGAGCCTGAAGTTTAGAACTGCTGCGAGATCGCGGTTCAAGAGTCGAGACGAATAGGCCCGCCTGTATTATGTCATGGCCCGCTTACATGACTCGCTTGTACAGCGGAGAAGGCCATGGCACTTCACAGTTGGGTTCTTCGACCTCTGGTAGGGCCGCGGGTTGGGAACATGCCGGAATGTCTGCAGCGATTTTTCGCAGCAGAACGGGCACACCGACGATGTCCGGAATTCGTCGATCAGATAAACTTCAAAGCCATGGTGCTTGAACTTGTCGCGCCATCCCTTGCCACGAATCGGCGCATGATGTCGGGCCATCGGCGCACTCAAATTGCCCATGATCAGCACTGGGTCTGGACCGAACCTGCTCCGGAGTTTTGCGGCAAGCCTGTGGTCTGCACGGGCCTGGTTCATGAATGAATCAAGGCGCAGCTTGCGGTGAAGCGGGTACACCTTGGGACTGGTACTGACACCTGGATGGGCTTTCCAGCGCCTTTGGTGCTGCTTGTTTGACTTAGTGGGCTGCTGCTCTGGTAACCTTCGCGCTGTCATCGTGCTGGCATAAAACGGTGCTAGGACACACCGCACCGATGCACGGGCAGCAACGTAGGCACGGAATTTTGCTGGGCTAAGGGTCCGGCAGCAGTGCTTGGAAAGCTCTGCCTCTGCTCTGCGGATAGCATCTTCTGGGACTTGATCCTTTGTATCCCAACGAATCCTGTCATAGTGGCGCAGCTTGAGCTCCTTATTGCGCTGCTGCCGTGTGTAGCGGTAGAGCATTTTTTTCACCCTCTTTCCCACTGCTGCTATTTTCGTGCAACATATACAGTAAATCGCCCCGACCTGGATCGATGAATACACAGCGGCCTTTCAGATTCTGCAGCTCTGGCTATGGGATCTGGTGGATATAGCGACAGTCAGCTATAGTATTGCCTCCCACGGCACCACCTCCTGCAACATCGCCTGTAGCATCGCCTCCCACAGCATCGCCTCCTGCACCATCAGCATCTACTGCACCATCAGCCTTGAATATCTTGTCTTGTAGCAAAATGCATATCGTTACACCATCTGTTGTTGCCATTCCGTGGAATTTTCTATCACCATGCGCCTTAAATGGCTTTGATGTTAGATCTGCGACCCGGCCCCACACATCCCACACAGGTTGTGTGATCCCTTGGACCGGGTCGTGTGCACAGACTGGGGGTGCTGATGCATATGCATTGTTAAGTGCTGCAACAGTGTCTGCTGCTGCTGCCGATGCAGCAGCAAGTGAATCAGCCGCTACTGCTGCAGTTGCTGCAGTGGCCTCTGTTGCATCCGATGGCATCTTCGCTGCTTCGCGTGCAGCCTTCTTGGCCAATTTTTCGCCCTTTTCTGTTGCTTTCCTTGCCTCTGTTGCTGCCCTCTTTGCTGCGTTGATCTTGGTAACCTCCTCACGTGTTTTCGAAACAAACACCTGCTTGATTATTTGCTTGTCTAAGCGCACATGGCCTGGGATCCATGATGTCCGCAGAGGCAAGCATTGGGGGGAGACTTGCCAAGCTGCTCATTTTCGATAAGCTGGCATAGGCGAATGTATGCACGCAGATGTTTAAGTGGATTTACCTTGGCATCATAGTATCGGCTGTCTTTGGCGAATCTGTACTTGGCATCATAGGCATTAAGGACTGGTGCCAGCTTGTTGTAGATTGCAAGCACCGGTGGGGTGAGCACACTGAGATCAGGGTGCCTAGAGGCAATTGCCTGGCGGAGCTTCTGTGCAGGTGTATAAATACACACTTGACATGTATTATTGAACTCTGCCTTGGACACATTGCCCATTGTACTGTGCAGTGTGTTTTTGCGGCTACGAATATCAATCAATTTGGCCAGAGTCCGCTGTAGGCAAGTGCCATAGTGCAACACAATGTTGTTCTTGTATGCTGTCATCAGCTCGGTATCCATGTATGTTGCTACTTGATTCATTTCACGTACACCATGTAGCTCGATATCGCCATTATGCAATAGATAATCATAAATATGGTATCTAACTACATCACCGAAATCTGCGGTTAACAGTTCTGACTTGTCCTTCCGGTTGACAAAATCCTTGGCAGATATGACAGTCTTCGCCTTCAGGTTGCGATAAATGAATAAATAAATAAAACGAAAAAAACCCTTTTTCACAAATGTTGCTGGGTCAAAAGCATCCCCGTCAGCTAGCTGATGGAGTAGTATCCATCGTGCAAGCATGTATGTATGCTCTTTGATGATATTGACGCTGTGTACAAATTGCTCTAGGCGGGGCAACATAGAATCACGGAAGCCAATACCACCAAGTGATGTCTTTATGACAGTAGTGCTGCGGGTAATATTCATTTGAGAAATTCAATAGGCAAAGTAAGAAGAGAAATGGTGCTGTTCAGTTTTGCTTTATTGCGTATGCATAGCATTAAGAACTTTTTATTAAAAATGATCTGGCTTGCATGGTTCTTGGGGCCCTTAGCACTGATACAGTCTCTTGAATCAGTCTATACAGACTGGGTCCATTGTGGCCCAAATACTACTGCTTACGCATGTTCATAAGACAAATTAATTTATAAAATAAACCCACAAATATTGTATGGCCACTAGAAGAGCTATATGGCCTTATTCAATAGGTGCTCTTAAATAAATATCCTAAGAGTGCTGCGCAGCCGGTGATGACCACCATGATGACGCCATGGAAGTTATCAGGCCGACCGACAAGAGCAGCTCTTGCGCTGAACCAATGGAAATATCTAGTGGAGACCTGTGGCCACTACAATAACAACTTGTCGCCCTGGTTTCACCGATGAGGTCAGATGCCGCACAAGATCAAAAGGAGTTTACAGAGCAAGTCACCCAAACTCGCTTTGAGATATAAAAGAGTTTTATCTTTTAACCAACTAATAAGGTTCTAGCGGACGGTCGGACACTTTTTAGACTATAAAATCTTATATATAGGTAAAAGATACTTGGATGTTTGTCAAAGCAACAGCACTAACAGAACCTCTACCTATTAAGCAAGTTGACACTGGCTGCTGTTGCATAAAGATGACTTCTCCAAGAGCAATCCAGTGAATAGTCGATGCCAGAATTATTTGCCCTTATGAGAAGAATCCTCATCGTCATAGAATATTTGGGTCTCCCTGGCGTTTGAGAAAATGCGTTTGGTCTGGTCGTAGAGCAGCTGTGCATGAGCCATATTTTTGTTCTATACATCCATTCATGGACCACGAGTGCCACCAATGAATAATTCGATGTTAATAACTCTGGGGAGAACTGGGTTCTCGACTGGTGGTATCCTCGGCGAATCAGCCCTACCTCTGAAGATGTTCTTCAGAGCATTTATGAAGATGGACAGCTTTTGTTCAGTTTATATGTCCATATTTTACTGTTATATAATCTCGCTCATCCGAACCCATTGCTCTTTTTGTACCACTGGTAGCTATCGCAGCAGCTAACAGTATGGTACTATACTTCGTAGCCCAAATTACTCAAAGCTATGTCCCTCCATCCACGGAAAGCGGGGAGCAGGGCATATGTGAGTGGTTTAAAATAGGGGCATGGAAAGTAAATATCTTTAGGCCTGCAACATATATTGTCAACTATCTTGTCGAGAATGAGCGCAGGCAGGTTTTATGCAATGGGTTCCATAGGAATGATGTTTTAACCTGCAGTAGTTGGGTTGTGAGCGAAGGTACAGAGGAAAATGTGTGGGAAGATTTTAGTTGAAATCTAGCAAGAGATGTCTTGAGAAGGAGTCTGGGGGAGTTAGTCGTTTCGATGTTGTTGTCTCTGGTTATTCTGCAGCAAAGAGCATTAGCGCAACAGGCCGATCTTGTCAATATCTTTTATTTTGCTAATAGGATTCAGAAACCAAAAAGAAACAGCACTTGCATTTTTAGTAGTTGTCAGCGACCCAGCGACGAGCATTGACAAACATGCGGGCCCAGGGTCCTTGCTCCCACGCCATGATCTTGTCGGCAGGGACGTAGGAATTGGCATCAATCCTGACAACGCGCTCGGGATGCGGCATCATGGCCAACACCCTACCATCCTTGGTGAGTACGCCAGCTAGGTTCAAGTCTGCGCCATTCGGGTTCATCGGGTACATGATGCGCTGATCACCGTGATTCGAGCCAGTGCGGTCGACGTACTTGAACGCCTGCAGATTGTCGTTCTGGAACTGCTGGCGGGCGAGGGGGCTGGCGAATTTGGCGCGGCCCTCGCCATGGGCGACCACGATCGGGATCTTGGAGCCCTGGAGTCCATCAAAGAAGACCTTGGCGGACTCTGCACTGGCTACGGGCTCGACCATGACGACACGGCCCTCGTACTGTTCGCTCTCGTTGCGCACGAAATGCGGCCAATCTTCGGTGCCCGGGATGACATCGCGCAGGTTGGACAGCATCTGGCAGCCATTGCAAACGCCCAAGGCGAATGTATTCTGCCGCTCGAAGAACGCCTTGAACTGGAGACGCGCCGCGGGCGACATCAAAATGGACTTGGCCCAGCCGGCGCCAGCACCAAGGACGTCACCGTAGGAGAAGCCACCGACAGCGGCAAGGCCGACAAAGTCGGAAAGCACGGCGGAGCCGTTGAAAATGTCGGTCATGTGGACGTCAACAGCCTCGAAGCCTGCCTGGTGGAAGGCGTAGGCCATTTCGGCATGCGAGTTGACGCCCTGCTCGCGCAGAATGGCCACGCGCGGCCGAGTCTCTGCCAGCGGCACCAGGGAAAGCGTCTGGGCGGGGTCAAAGGTCAGATCGTAGGAGATGCCCGAGTCGTTGTCGTTGGTGATCAGCGAGTACTCTTCGTCGGCGCACTGGGGGTTGTCGCGCAGCCGCTGCATCTTGTAGGAGGTCTCGGCCCACATTGCCCACAGGGCACTGCGCGTGTGCTCGTAGATGGGCATGCCGCCAGCCCGGAACCTAATGGCATCCTTATTGTCGACCTGGTAACCAACAGAGCCGATCTGCTTGACGGGCACGTTAATCATAGCGAACTCGGCAATGACATCGGCAACGTGGGCATTGTTGACCTGGATCACGCAGCCCAGCTCCTCGGTGAACAGCACCTCCATGGCCTCGCGCTCCGAGGCGGCGGCCAGCAGTGGCGCAATGTCTACGTCGATACCCACGTGACCAGCAAAGGCCATCTCGCAGAGGGTCGTGAACAGACCGCCGTCCGACCGGTCGTGGTAGGCCAGAATGTGCGGGCGCAGGAAGCGCAGACAGTTGAAGAACCGCAGCAGTGCGCGGCTGTCCTCGACGTCGGGCACGTGCTGGCCGATCTGATTATACACCTGCGCCAGCGCCGACCCGCCCATGCGGTGCTGGCCAGCGGCCAAATCGACAAACAGCAGAGCCCCAGAGGGCTGCAGCGCAGGCGTCAGGGTCTTGCGGGTATCGATGACGGCGGCAAAGGACGTGATGACGGCGGAGATGGGCGCAGTGACCTTCTTTTTCTCCGAGCTGTCCTGCCACTGCATCTGCATGCTCATCGAATCCTTGCCCACAGGCACTGACACGCCCAGGGCCTGGCACAGTTCACTCAATGCGCGCACGGCACTGTACAGACGCGCGCCTTCGCCTGGGTGGGCGGGCGCGGCCATCCAGTTGGCGCTCAGCTTGACCCACGATAGATCGGGCACGTCAGCAGCGGCGATGTTCATCAGGGACTCGGCTACAGCCATGCGCGAGGCCGCCGCCGCATCCACCAGCGCCAGGGTCGGGCGCTCACCCATGGCCATAGCCTCGCCGGTCCGCACCGACGTCTCGTAGCCACTTGAGGTCACGGCCACGTCGGCCACGGGCACCTGCCAGGGACCAACCATGGGGTCACGTGCCACCAGCCCAGTCACGCACCGATCGCCAATGGTAATCAGGAAGCTCTTGGACGCCACGCTGGGCAAATGCAGAACACGCGCCACAGCATCGGCGACGCGCATGGGGAACGGCAGCTCGGGCAGGTACTGCAGTAGGCTGCCGTCGAACGCATCGTAGGCAGAGACGAGCGAGTCGGCTGTGCGCGACATCTTGGGTGGCTTGCCGAACAGCACATCCATGGGCACGTCGATTGCGTGGCCGCCGAACAGCCGGTCGGAGACGCGCAGGCGCTTCTCCTCAATGGAGGTGCCGACGACGGCGAACGGGCAGCGCTCGCGCACGGCAATAGCCTCGAACACAGGCAGCTGGTCGGGCATGACGGCCAGCACGTAGCGCTCCTGCGACTCATTGCACCAGATCTCCATAGGCGACAGCGACGTGTCGGCGCAGGGCACATCGCGTAGCTCGATCTCGGCGCCGAGCCCCGAGTCGTGGACCAGCTCGGTCAAAGCGTTGCTCAGACCGCCGGCGCCCACGTCATGCACGAAGGCAATCGGGTTGCCGTCGCCCATGCTGGTGCACCCGTCCAGCACCATCTGGCACCGGCGCTCCATCTCGGGGTTGCCGCGCTGCACCGACGCAAAGTCCAGATCCGCCGCCTGCGTACCGGCCGCCACCGACGACGCCGCTCCGCCGCCCAGGCCGATCAGCATCGAGGGACCGCCCAGGACGATCAGCCGGGCGCCTGCAGCGAACGGCTTCTTCAGCATATGGCTGGCGCGCACACTGCCCATGCCGCCGGCAATCATGATTGGCTTGTGGAAGCCGCGCAGCTCGCTGCCCGCCTGCTCCAGGAATGTGCGGAAGTATCCCAGAATGGCTGGGCGCCCGAACTCATTGGCAAAGGCCGCAGCGCCCAGCGGAGCCTCCAGCATGATGTCCAGGGCGCTGGCTACGTGCGCCGGGAACCCCACGTGCTGGGTGGCCTTCTCCCACGGCTGCGCGAACCCCGGAATCTGCAGATTCGACACCGTGTAGCCCGCCAGCCCGCACTTGGGCTTCGATCCGATGCCCACCGCTCCCTCGTCACGGATCTCACCGCCGGTACCCGTGGCTGCGCCCGGGAACGGCGAGATAACCGTCGGGTGGTTGTGGGTCTCGACCTTGGCCACAATATGCACAGCGCCAGCCTCGCGCTGCCGCCACACCTGCCCGTCATCGGCCAGGGGCGCCCAGGCCTTGATGCTGCCGGCATTATACGCCTCCAGCACCGCTGCGTTGTCCGAGTAGGCGGAGAGCACGTGCTCCGGGTGCGCCTTCTGCGTAGCCCGGATCCAGTCAAACAGGGACTTGTCCTGCGTCTGCCCGTCGACGGTCCAGTCGGCGCGGAAGATCTTGTGGCGGCAGTGCTCGCTGTTGACCTGCGCAAACATCATCAGCTCGGCGTCGGTCGGGTTGCGCGCGATGCCGTCGGCCGATGCATGGGCGCCCATATACGCCTCCACCAGATATGCGATCTCGTCGTCGGCCAGCGCCAGACCTTGCTCCCTGTTGGCGCGGCTCAGCAGCTCAACCGCCTGCTGTGTGCTGGCGATCTCCGTGGCAGCCGTCGCGGCAGCCTCGATCGACTCGATCTCCTCGACCACATGGCTGGCCTCCGCCCCGCGCACCGGCACCTGACGCAGCTTGCGCGGCGGCGCCTGCTCAAACACAACCGTGGCCGCCGGGCAGCCATCGTACAGGGTCTCAGTCATGCGATCTGAGATTGCATTCGCCAGATCACTGTTGGCCATGACATCGACGTTATCAACGACGTCCAGATCAAACTCGATCTGGTACACGGTGCCGCGCTCCACCCTTTGCACGATATCGCCGAGGCCGCACAGACGGAAAATATCCGTCGCCTTGGACGACCACGGGCTGATTGTCCCGCGTCTGGGCAGAACCCAGATCGTGCTGACGTTCTCGGCTGACTCGCTGCGAAGCGTCTCATTGCCCACCAGCTCGATTGGCGCCTTGGGTGCCCCGTGCTCGCCCGGCCCGCGCAGAAGCAGCGAGATGATAGCCCAGGTGTGGTCCACTGTCGTCGCTGACAGCGCTGACGACGCCGACGGCGAATGGTTGGCTGTCGCCGCCATGTGCAGGTGCGGCGCATGCGCATACGACGGATTCAGCTCGACCAGATGCACATAGTGCGTCGATATCTTGGTCACGGCGCCCTTGGGAAACGGCAGCCGGTCGATCAGCGCCTTCTCTCGAAAATCTGACAGAGCATAGCTCCTGCCGGGGATCACAAGCATCGACATGGCTATAAAAGTTAGGAAAGTGCAGATAAGAAAAGCTACGGTGTTATTATAAAACAAAAGAGTGCTGGGAAGCAGTTGCGTTTGGCAAGATCGAGAGAGACAAGAAAGCAAAAAGGAATACCGTTGCCGCCCCGCGCTGCCCTTAAAGCATGCTCGATCCAGTCCATGCCAGCTCTTAATTGACTTTCCCCCTCTATCTTGCTGACCTCTGGGATAAGGGGTGGGAACTGAGCGTGTTGGGTACCGGGCTGGTCGATCACTTTGGGGTAAGCAATGGGCTGTGAAAATTCGTGATCACTGTTATCATAATCCGACCTAAAATATTTACCAAAAAAGTCAAAATGCTCTACGCCCCCGGGTCAGAACATCGCCCACATCGCCCACCCCACGGCTACCGCTGCTATTGAGGCCACACGGCGGTCGGCACCCGACATCATCTGCGCATCATCCGAGTCTTTGTGCGCGTCCTTCTGCTTGTCCTTGACTTCGTCCTGCCCGCTAATCGGTTTAATGCTGGCCTTCGCCTTCGCCTTCGCCATCTCCTCCTTTTCCCTCTCCTTCTTGTGCTCGGCCACATCCTCCGCCGACACCGTGGGCTTGCTCTCAGCCGACTTCTTCTCGGCCTTGATGCTGCTGCTGGCCATGACCGATGCGCTGGTGGACACAGCCTTCGAGGCATTGCAGAATACCTTGACCTGGCCTTCCTGGGCCGTGCGCGTTTCGTCGCCTGGGCACGAGTTAAAGCACGACACGATGGTCTTCTGGGCCTCGCATTTGCATGCCCAGTCGCTGTATGCGCATGCCCCCAGCATCAGGCCTTGGGTGTTCAGACAGCTGTTCAGAACGTGTTGAGCTGCGCATCCCTGAGGACCGGGCAGAGCTGGTGTTACAGGCACAGGGACCCCGGGTCCTTGGGCGTAGATGGCGGTGGCGAGCAGGGCGATCGTGGCGATGATATGCATATTGAAGTGGTGATTAGTTTTGCTAGAGGGGGTGACGATGTGGCTACTACCCAAACGAAGTTCGCAAGCAGTCCTTTGCATTTATACTGCCTCTGCCATGATCCCATGGTAGCTATGTCTCGGATCGCCACGAGGAAGAGGATCCTATCCCTCATTGCAAGCAGCTGGAACCTAAATGGCATGGTATGAATTCTTAACTGTGTGGGGAGGGGAGGATTGAAACATACGATGAAGAGCAAAAAGCGGAGGGAGTTGGGAAATATGTATAGAGGGGTTTAGGCAAGCAGCGAGTGGCCAGTCATATTCTCGGGCACCTCAAGACCCATGTACTTGAGCAGGGTGGGTGCGACATCGCACAGGGCGTGCTTGTCGTCGTCGGCAATGAACTTGGCGCCGTTCTCAGCATTGGCCATAACAAACGGCACGCGCGAGCAGGTGTGGGCGGTGTGCGGGGTCGAGCCATCGTCCGACAGCATCTTCTCGGCATTGCCGTGGTCGGCAGTGACAAACAGCGCATAGCCGTTCTCCTTGCACGCGTCGTAGATGCGGCCGATGGCCTTGTCGGTGGCCTCCATGGCCTGGAACGCCGCATCGTAGATGCCCGTGTGACCGACCATGTCGGGCGGGGCAAAGTTGCACATGACGAACGGGTACTTGCCGCTGTCCAGCTCCTCGGCCACCTTCTCGGCCACTGCCCACGACGACATCTCGGGCTTCAGGTCGTATGTGGCCACCCTGGGCGACGGGATCAGGTCGCGGTCCTCGCCGGCGAACTGTGCCTCCGAGCCGCCGTTGAAGAAGAACGTCACGTGGGCGTACTTCTCGGTCTCGGCCACGTGCACCTGCGCAACCGACTCCTTCGCCAGCCACTCGGCCAGCACGTCGGTCATCTTCTGTGGCGGGAACGCCGCCGGGAACGGGAAGTCCGCCTTGTACTGCGTCATCGTCGCAATCTGCAGGCCCGCCGGCACCACCGAGTCGAACGGCGTCGGCTTGATACCGAACGCCTGCGTGATCTCGCGCATGCGGTCCGAGCGGAAGTCAAAGAAGAAAATGCTGTCGTTCTCCTTCACCAGGCCCTCAGAGTCCACAATGATCGGCTTCAGGAACTCGTCGGTCTCGTCCTTGGCGTACCGCTCCTCCACCGTCTTGATGGCGTCGCTGGTCTTCTCGCCAGTGCCCTGGGTCATCGCATCAAACGCGACCTGCACCCGCTCCCAGCGCTTGTCGCGGTCCATCGCGTAGTACCGGCCCACAATCGTCGCGATCTTGCCGTACTGCAGCGACACGATCGCCTGCTGCAGCTCCGCCAGGTATTTGGTCGTCGAGCGCGGGCTCGTGTCGCGACCATCAGCGAAGAAGTGCACATACGACTCGGGCACGCCCGCCTCCTTGGCCGCCTCCAGCAGCCCAATCAGGTGCTTGATGTGGCCGTGCACTCCGCCGTCGGAGACCAGACCTGCCAGATGCAGGCGGCCGTTGCCGGCCTTGGCGTGGTCGAACAGATCTTTGATAGCCTCGGTGCTGCCAAACCGCTTCTCCTCCAGCGCAAGGTCAATACGCACAATATCCTACAAGAGTGCTTCTCCCGCAACCCCCACCCGGCGGCAATTATTAGCATAAACACAAACCTGTTTGTCGACTCACTTATCATTTTGCTTATCGATGGGACTGATCATGATAACGGATTCCCCCTTACCTGGTAAACAACACGCCCAGCGCCAATGTTCAGATGCCCGACCTCAGAGTTGCCCATCAGACCCGCAGGCAGACCGACAGCGCGACCGTGGGCCGCCAGCGAGGTGAACTGGGCATCGGTCTCGAACCCGTCCATGACCGGGGTGGGTGCATCGCGGATAGCGTCGCCCTTGGCCTCGGGGTTGTCGTTGATACCCCAGCCGTCGATGACAATAAGACAGGCCTTGTTAGCAGCAACCATGGTGTTTTTTGTAAGAGGAAAAAGGGGGTTACTCTAAGATGTTCGTAAAAAGGAGAAAAATTACTTTCAGCAGGAGAAGAAGCAGCGTTCGAAGGTCCTACAGCTTTGAACAGCCTAGCTTTATACGCGCTTTACTAATGCGCGCCAAGTTTGGGGGGGATGAGGGTCTTGAGCCGCCTGGGCTGGGGGGCAGGGCAACGTCACATACTGGCTTTTTTTTTTGGGCCTGGACATTTCTGCCTCCACGCGCCGGTGCTGATTGGCTCCGTCCAGAGTCACTCGGTCTTGGTTCTGGCTGATGGTTGCACGGGCAGCCCCAGCAGCGGGGCAGCCAGCGGCACAAGCGCTGCCAGCGCCGGCCAGAACACGCGCGGATCGCCGCCCACCGCAGCCTTGGTCAAGACCAGATCACCTGCCAGGAACCCCGCGATCGCAATATAGTTGGGGCGTCGGTGGTCTGGCTGCGTCAGCTGAGAGCCCACCAGGCCGATTCCCAGCAACAGCATATGTGCCACAAGCATCATGCCCGAATCGCCCGGATGCGTGCGCAGCAGGTACGTCGCGGAGACCGCCGCAATGCCACCAGGCAGGAGCAGCCATGC
This sequence comes from Linderina pennispora, assembly GCF_002104995.1. Lineage (NCBI taxonomy): Eukaryota > Fungi > Kickxellomycota > Kickxellomycetes > Kickxellales > Kickxellaceae > Linderina > Linderina pennispora. Next base: position 688,229 of record NW_024468260.1, read on the forward strand.
CGACGTATCGTACCGGCCGATGCTCGGGCGGCTGACCAGCAGCCTCAGCACCTTGAGCGACTCCATCGCCATGGCGCCCACACGGCCCACACGCAATGCCTGGTCCACAGCCGCAATGCCGCTGGACGGCATAGCCATGCCAAGCAGAGCCGCCGCAAAGCAGAACACCGAGGACACATACGAGACGCCGGTGAGCGGCACACTGGTCCACACAAGAATCTGGCTCTGGCGCCAAAATGCCTCGCCCAGAATGCGCGCAGCCGCCATAGCCGCCATTGCGTAGTATACAGGCCGGCTGTGGTCCAGCACCGAGACCACCAGGTTGCGCGCCAGCTCGAGCAGCGGCTCAGGGTCCTCCTCCTGCACAAGCCGCTGGTTGAATCGGATCCACGCCAAGCTGACTGCCGACAGATCGACCTCGACGTCCAGGTGCGTGGCATTCAGTGGTGCCTCACCGCTGACGTCCAGGTGGTCGCTGAGCGGCGTCCAGCGCTCGGGCAGGTCGGCGCCCTTATACGTCGGGTTGCTCCACAGAATCGGTCGGTACACGCGGCGCTCGTCGGGGGTGTAGTACGTGAACTCCAGCAGCCGGCTGAGGTCGCGCGGCGCCTTCCACATCTCAAAGTGGTTGTCGTCCAGCACATACTCCCACACCACACGCGTGTTGCCGTGTGCCACATAGTGCGATAGGTTGCCGTGCAAGGCCCGCGGCTTGATCAGATCAGTCGACCCGTAAATTGCGAACCGGTCATTCATCGCTGGGTGCGGCTCCATTGCGCCCGCCTCCTGCATGATTAGGTGCAGGTACATTGTGCGGAACCCGTCGTTGCGCACCTGCTCGGGGATTGCCACCCGCACTGTCTTGGAGAAGTGTGCCCGCGTGTCGCGCACGTCCAGGTCCTTGACCTGCCACACCATCTGCGCGTCACGGAAGAAATTTGCCCGGTCGGCGTAGAAGCTCGGCACATCTGTTGCGTACAGCACAAAGTCGTACTTCATCGGGTCGCGCCACCCAATGCGGTGCGGCTGCTGCGTCCCGCTGGTATCCAGCTTCTTGGGCGTCAGCTCTTGGTAGTACTCGTGCACAGACCAGAACAGATATCCGGCACACAGGTAGGGCACCAGGCCCAGCGTGTTTGACAGCAATTTCATCTTTGTATTAGAATGGAGAGGGCAAGGGAGGGAGAAAGTACAGGAGAGTGGAGGAGGGCTACGTTGTAGCTTGTTCTCGGGCAATAACAAGGGATCACCCTCGTTTTATTCCAAGAAGCGGTCCCGCCTTGCTGCCCAGTTTTGCAAATCGTGCTCTTAAAAGCCTGTCACGAGTTGCGCTGTCCGCTGCTCCGCTCTTCTCCAGAAGCCCCGGACCAGCTCCAGGAGCCGGCTCACAGCCTGCCCAGTGCGAGTTGCCGTAAACGGCTCGCCGCCCACCCCCTGTGTTTCGTGGCACCGAGTCATGATCCTGGGACATGTAGTGTCCCTTCCATCACCGGGTAATGGTCCAATATGTTTATTTTTGCCACAAAGGAACCCGCTGGGGGAGGACCTTGCGTGTTGTTGGAATCACGCTGTCATTAGTAATGGATTTCTAGAAACTTTCCACACATGCATGCGGCCAGTTTTTCTTGTTCTTTTGGCTGAGTGGCCGTTTCCAGCTGCGTCGCTCCAGCTGTTCGTCCCCTCCCTCATTGTCTCTGGGTGCAATAAATCAGACGCAGAGAAGCCCATTGCCATGTATGTGGAATTCTACACAAGGAATATCCGAACTCACCAAATCTTTTCGCTGTGTATGCCAAGTCCGGGGCTCTGCAAAAATAATAGCGTGTGCGGGAAACATGGGACACGTCATGACACCAGAATTCACAGGATTATTGCAATGAGCCTGCCAAGCTACACTCTTGCTTGATTTTGTGCTGACTTGCTTCGTCCTTTTATCAGACGACATGCCCAGCCATACATCTTGTTGAATGCTCTCTTCTCTTTGCTCCACTCTGTTATTCACCAACTCGCACGCCGCCAGCCTCCTTTCAACCCTCCCCCTTTTTTGATATCGCTACTGCCTTGCTCCATATACCATTTTTTTGTTCCATCGAGAACCATACCACAGTCGCACACGCAGACTAACACTCACACACACAATCTACTATTTCTTTTTTGCTCTCTCCCACACGTACTTTTCATCGTGTCTCGCACTCTTCTACTTTTTTTAAAAACTACTTTGCACTATTTCGCTTCTTACACACTTGCCATTCATGTTTGAAGGCTTTTCAAGAGGCTACCTACCAGAAAACTTTTACTCTGACCGGCTGGTGTTCAAGCCAAAGCCGCCTGCAATAAAGACTTCTCCGTATCCAAACAAAATCGAGGTCGGGGGCCGCTGCTACTATGCAATTATCGTTAACAAATCCCGCGCCCGCCTGCAGGACGCCTATGCGTGGATGAGCACGCACCCGTATATCCGAATAAACTATGTCGGTCCGGTAGCCGGAAACGCCTTTACCGGGAACATTGTGGTTGAAGCGTACCAGTCACCAGAGCGCAGCTACGTCATGGTCGTCTGCCGCGCCGCGACTCAGGGCGACGAGCAAACCAACCAGATCATGCAGTCGCACGGATACTCGCAGCGCCGCGGGCCCTGCCCCGCCCCCATCTCCGCCATTATCTGCCGCTCCGGGGTCAACCTGCAGAGCGTCTGGCAAGTGGCTCAGCCTGCACCGCGGCCGCCTCGCATATCCTGGTCAACGAGCAATTTATCCGCAACACCATCGCCATCACCCGCCCGCCGTTGCGCGACAGTGACCTGAACCGCCCGTTTGATGACGCTGCCCCAGTCTCTAGCAGGTACGTTTTGTATGATGAGTTCAACACCCGCCAGGCGCGCAACCTGCAAGGGCCCGTGCGCTCCAACTCCAGCCTACAGCACTACATGCGTCGCCAGCTGCCCCGCCACCACCCTTCGCACGAGTCGGTCGATTCGATGCTGCCCGCCTACGAGCCGCCGCCGCCCTCGATACACAGCTCAATTCCTGAGGAACTCCGCGCCGAGATCGAGGAAATCCAGCGCCTGCAGGCCGAGGTTGCCAGTGGCGATCACGAGTTCCTGAGCAGCAGTAGCGGCTCAGCCGAGCTTTCGTCCAGTGAAAGCGCGAGCGACTCGGACGAAGACGGCACATCAACTTACCTGCGCATCGTGCCCCAGGCATCGCCGCCACAATACTGGGACATTGCCGACGACACAGAGTACGGCCGCCTGCACACTACTTAACGAAGCCTCGTCTCTAAGAGCCGAACCGCCAGCTATTGCTGATTCAGTGGAGCCGCCCAACACCCAGCCTGCCGAGGCTGCAGGCCAGTCTGCCCCGACATTCACCAGGACATTCACTCGCTCGATGCCTATGCTCGTCAGCATCCTGGACGAAGGTGACGAGATCGAGGCCAGCATTGCGCAGTACCGCCAGCGCGTAATCGCCGATAGCAATAATGCTGTCATGGAGCCATCGGATATCGAGCCACCGCCTGTCACCTCATCATCGCAAACGCGTGCTGCGCACTCTGCCTCCAACAGCAACAGCCTATTCAGTGGTATCAACCAGCACATGCGCCGGTCGCGTCTGTCGGCAAAAACGAACCCGGAGTATGGGAAGCGAAATTGGTTTTCGCGCCTGCTAAACATGTAGATATTTCTCATTTTTTGCTGGTAGCTGCTTTTCTAATCTAATTGGCAGTGCCCAAGCGTGCGTGATTTCTTGTACCACGTGTGCAGCGTTGGCAACATGGCTATACTGCAGGCTGCTGGCCCGCGTATGATCCAGGCCAGCGGCAGCCCGTTTCCGCAGTAGGATCCGCGCATGTCGGGGTGCTCTATCGGTTCAGACATTCCTGCCAACTAGACGGAGCACCCTGCCGCCATGGCGGGCCAGACTGGTGTGTTGAATATGTTTCCAGATAAGCAGATCTTAGAATAGATTGCTGAGATCATTGCCACCACTGATCTAGTAGCTATCACCAAGAAGCAGCTACGCAAGCGGAATATGTCCTGATTCAGCATTTAGGTTGAGGTAGCCAGTACCTGCTAGGACTTCATCAACCAGTGTATTGGCCAGGAGCTGCATAAATACAGACAACCATTAGTATATTTCAGCAGTTCTTGATAATTCTTACAATATTAGCGCAGCGGAGGCAATGGCAGTTAACTAGGCACCAAGCCAATAGGGGCTATATGTCGTCTCAGTCAATAGATTCATCACTGAAGGAATAAATGGGCAGACAAACAAAATGGTCCACAGCTTAGATCTTTGGTTCACTGCATCATGAAGGCCGATATCCAGCTCTATGATACAAAAAATGGCAAGACAGGGGCTGTTGTATGTGAGATGTGACCGCTCGCCACGCCAGCATGACAGCTGATTCAACACGTCAGCAAATCGAAATACCAACAAGAACTGCACAGCGGGCTCTACAATATGTAGGTGTTGTTGTGATTAATATGCTATGCAAACTACTGTATCTAAAGGCACTCTAGTATGCATAACTGTTTCGCAGCTGGCAGGAGCAGCCAAATATAAAACACATTGCTGCCACAATCCACACGTTTTCTCAGGTCTCCTCATTACTCTTCATTTCCTTCATCCTTTTCTCCCATTTTCCGTACTAACCTTTCAAGTGCTAGTAGTATTTCATTTGTGCCGCTTGTCAAATACCTTGCACTGAGCATATTTTTGTCTGTAGTTCTAGGTGTTCTTGGCGCAAGCTTGTCGATGTGGGTGTAATCGGAGTTGGCCCAGTTGCTGGGTACTAGGGTTCGGCAGGACTCGCGGACGCAGGGGTGGCCTGCCGTAGGGGTCTTATTGGAATCATGCAGTAGGTGAGGAGTGCTGGGCCTGTTGAGCCCTGGGACTGGTGGGTAGGGGGTTGCATCGCTGTATTTCGACTGTATCCGGCTAGCAGTGGCTAGCACCCTCCGTTCTGCGAGTCACGCGGTTGGATTTTAGGTGCAGTCTGCTCATCCCAGCCAAGTGTATTGTATGCTCCATAGGTGTGCCAATTTGCTGCGTCTACAGAGTATGTGCTTTCACGCGCACCAAGCATACGATCTACAGCATGGCATTGATTTGAGTGGTTGCTCCTTCAAAATAAGTGAAAACGGGTTGTCGGCTCAGTCAGCATATCTACGGGCGACACCGGCGATTCCGTGCCTGTTGGCTACTACCGGCTGTATAAATTGCTGGGTGTAGCCTGGCTCCTGTACAGGATTTCTTTTCTGCTCATATACTCAAAATCCGCCCTATTTGCCTAACCAATTATGTCTGTTCAAAAGCCAGCAACACCAGTCTCTGATCCTGAGAAGCATGCTCTCCCGACCTCTGATGGCACCGAAAATCTCTCGCCGGAGGAAGAGCTGATACTCCAAAGCTATCTGCGGAAAACTGGACCTGCGCCTAGCTATCTTTATCTGCTTTCGGCTATATTACGTCTTTTCTAAACAAGTCCGCAATTTCGTACGCCAAAATCGACGGATTCGAAGAGCAGCTCAGCATGCACGGCACCCAATACAACACGCTGCTTGGCCTGTCAACCGCTGTGTTTTTGGTGTTCCAGATCCCGCTCAACTTTCTGTTCCGCAAGCTGGGTGCGCGCAAGTATATGCCAACCACGCTGTTCCTCTCTGGGTGCCTCAGTGTGCTCGTTCTTGCAATCAAGAACTATGGCGGGTTTTTGGCCATCCGTCTTATTGAGGGCGTGTTCTTGTCAGGATTTACATGCAGCGTCTTTTACTCGTTGTCGCTATGGTATCCGCAAAAGTACCTCGTCACCCGCGTAAGCTGGGTCATTGCCTCGTCGATGCATCTCGGGAATCATCTATGCGGTTATGGCTATCGCATTTTCGTATGTCCATACCAAGCCCTTGCATTCATGGCAGTGGATGTACTTTTTCTTTGGTCTGCTAGCCATCGCCTCGGGAATCTATGGATATGTCTTCACCAGCGACTACCCAGACACTGCAAAGTATCTGAATGACGAGGAGAGAGAACTAATCGGCAGGATTCTGCGCACTACCCACATGCTTACCAGCGACAGGTCGGCTATTTCGAGGAAGCAGGTTATTCAGGGTATGACTGACTGGCGCCTTGATGATGTTTATGGTCATCGATTTTGCAAACAACTACTGTTCATCGACAGCTATAAATTGGGCGCCAATAATCTTGAAAAGCGTTGGTTACAGCACGACCGTGACCGCCGGCCTCATGCTGATTCCTGCAATCCTCGCCTTCATCATGATCATGCTGGCCAATTTTTTTGTCCGCAAACTGGGCAAGATTGGCTACTTCCAAATCCTCATGTCAGTCCATGTCCACAGCTATATTGCTTATTGGCGTTGCCGGTGCGCAAAGCAAGATTGCACGCACCATATCAGTATGTCTGCTTCCTCTCTTCACTGGCTCAGCAGTAGTTGTTGGCCCTGCCTGGCTCAATGTCAATCAGCGCGGTGCCGATAGAAGCGCTCTCTCAAATGGGTTTGCCATTGTTGCCACCTCTCTTGGCGGCACTGCAAATGGATATGCGTATCTAAACAGCGATGCGCCACTTTACATCAAGGGCAACTCGTCAAACTTTGCCTTGACCGGCGTGGCCATCATTTGCACCGTCATTCTAATGGTCAATTTTAAAAAGGAGAACCGCAGGCGTGATCAGAATCCCATGGATGCGTCGCACATGCCTCCTGACGAGATTGCCGCACTAGGAAACGATAGCCCCATGTTCCGCTACACACTCTAACCTAGGTAGCAAATAAAGTAAAGATAATAGCTGTTGCGATACGAGTAAATTAATGTTGTATATAACTAGGGACAGTACAGAAACTGAGACTTAAAACTACGCGGGCATGAGCTAAACTATATAGTAGAACCACTATACCCTTGTGTAAGCGCTGTGGTGTGGATTTAGGAATCAAGATCAGTATTGTAACAATAGCAGCATTACAAAAGCAAAACCTTATGAAGGATCGTCTATTCGAGGGTGTCAGTTCGGAACTAGCATGAGTAATATAAATAGAGCCATTAGTAATAGTACGTCCTTCGCATGCATATATGTAATTTGTTGAGACAGGAATGGGGGTAGTGATGGTGGTCACTCAAACCCTAATGTTCACCATCGGCTTGAGCTGACATCGCTACGATTAAGCATGTAATTTTGATATGCTTAGCTAGGTGTCTATGCTATTCAGTTCATTTTCATCAACACCATGTACCAGCAGATGCTTCAAGCAGTACTATTGAAATCTCAAACTACTGACAATAGCTTTAGTGTTGTGGTACTCAATAGCAGATACAGGTATTGTGCAAAAAATAACCTGCACGCCTGATAGCATGTGAGGTAGTAGCATGAGCGTCGTCATGTCTAGCCAGAGCGAATGCCATCTACCAATATATTAGATTTGCCCTGTCACCGAGTAATTTCCAGAAAAGACAATCTAGTACTTTCACAAAAGCCCTTCGTCATAGCGTTTGAATGTCCCGCCTCTATATTTTCTGTCCAAACCTGACTCGGTGTAGCCCAGGGTTGCTCGTTATTGGAGCTACAATGCAGCTTTATATATTAGACAACACACCAAGTTCAGACAATCACTGATTCTCATGTGTGTTTAAGAGGTATAAAGTGTTCAGGCATTATTCAGAGGTGCCATCAGGGAGCTCATGCAGTTGAGCAATACCGGATCCCCGAGCCCCTCAAAGTGCTGTGTTGTTTGCATATGTGGCAGGTGTGCTTTGTAGGCTCAATCTGTGCACGCAATATTTGCTTGGCTCCAAATTGTTGGTTGTATTTCTAGAAAAGCATCATGCGCTAAAAATTTGCTCACAAGAAATAACAATGCTCTGCGAGCCTGTGTTGACCTTATTTTTGGTGGCGTTGGGTTTACTCATTGTCGTTTAATATGTGGTTGCATTTAGAATGTGTTGCCAACCAAAGTAAATATATTATGTTTTCCCTACAGGCTAGGTCCGAAGGGATACAGGAACACTGCCGATTGCAGACACGGGAGCTTGTAGATACTCATGAATAAGAGCGGCCAGTACTCATTTACAATAGCAGTTAGGAATACAGTATGGTATGTATTATGCACTATGCTAACTGTAGCAGCAAAGGAAATGTTGCCCTTGTAGCCCGAAAACAGCTTGTACGCGTTCAAAGCTCGCATAAACTATGTTTTAGAAAATTTGCCACTGGTAAGCAGCCATACTTGAAACTTGGCACAAGTGCACTTGGTCGTGAACCAAATCACTTGTTCACACGCCTCTTTACAGCCGCTGTTGATTCTTCAGGTGGCATGTCCATTAGAATAGTGCTCCTACATCTCAGCTGCTGACAACAGACTTGTGCCTCTCTGAATTGTATTTGCACTATTTCTTGCACATGGGCTTGGGGACAAGGCATCTGTTTTCACACAAAGCTTCCATAGGGTGTGCGTTTGATGCCAGGGCCTTTGAGCGAGTGTTTTTACTATAGCTGAACATAGTTTGCAGATTGTCTCGACTTGTCAGGTACAGTGATATCAACCACAGGCAGACACAGCAAAGCAGCGCATTGCTGCAATGAGTATGCCACAACTTTATACAAATACATACTAGCTAGCCCAAAAAACTCCAGATACATTCCATCAAGAACCTCAACAAGTTCCCTCACTTATAAGCTCTTTGTCAATTCTAACTAGTTGTCACTAAGCATCATTTTTAAACCAATGGCTCACTACCAAGTTACTATCCATGGGATTGCTATCAGCATCCCAGACAAGCACTCTGCCCAAGCAGAAGCTCTTGCCGCTGGTTTTCCGCTCAAGAATTCGTCACCCGAAATCGAGACTGTTGCACGCTTTGTCAACTATGCTGCAACCAAGAACACCGATGTCGCTGTCGCTGCCTTCCAGTACCTTCACCAGAAGTACTGCTCGATTGACAACATCCATGTTGTTGTCCAGCAGCTCAAACTCACGACCGAGCAAGCCCAGTCTGTCATCAAAGGATACTACTCGGTCTGGGATGTGCTTGAATCACGTGAAATGCTGCCTGATGTCCCTTGTCCCGCGCTCTTTACCGACGACAGGGTGAAACTAACTGCCATGTTTGGCGGCTACGGCGGCATGGACAACTATCTGGACGAGGCTGTCTGGCTTCTTGACGTCTATCGCCCACTTCTTGCCGACTTTGTCGCTGAGATGGCTGAATTCCTGCTGGTCACCACGCAGGATTCGCCTTTCACACGTGTTTACACTCGGCCGATAGACTTCATGAGCTGGCTTCTTCATCCCCGAGTCGCGTCCGAGTATGGAGCTTCTCTCCGCTGTCTATATTGCGTCGCCAATCCTAGCTCTAATCCAGCAGATGCACCTGATGGTCTTGTACAAGACACTCAGAGTTACCCCGGGCGAACTTTCTCAGTCATTCAAAAGTAGGTATCGGCAGAATTATGTGCCACATTGACATCATTCTCTGAAACAGCTATGTACTAACTAGCCACTCCTTATTTTAGGTGTCATATCTCATAGCCAAGGCATTGGCTGTCGCGGCCATGTTTCCGATGCTGACTGATGAAAAGTCCTTTTACGTTCAAACAAAGAAGATAATGGGCGGTCATATCTCAGGTGGCTATAGCATGCAGCTCGAAGTACCCCTCGATGTGCTAGATGCTGGTACGGCAGCTAGCTGCATTCCGTCTGATGGCAAGCCATCACCTATGGTGTCTATCCGTGGTGTTCCTCTTCCGGCGCTTGGGAAACTGATTTCTCAGTTCAATTCATGCTGCCTATCGCCCACTGATCACGTCTACCTGGCGCTCATCAACGCTTTTGACCTATTTGTCGTCACTGGCCGTCTGACGGTTGTCACACAGTTTGTTCAGTTCCTCCGCCAGCGTTGTGCGGAGCCCAGTGCTGACCAGTCGAACATCCCGTTCTCTCAGCGCAAGCCGGTGGCGGATATCAGCTACGTGAACTCCAGTGTCGTCACCCACTGCCGTCTCTTACAAACCACTGGAGATTGGCTTCCCGGGTTTGTCCGTTGAAAGAGACTGGTCTTACAGCTGTGGCAATAATCAAGTCATTCCTCCCGTCAAAGTCAATGGCATTGACATTTCAACTGGTGTCGATCTCGATAGAGATGGTGGCGCAAGTCATTTTCACTCGTTGTCTTTGACTGGCCGTCGACCTCAAGGGAGCCGATGCTACGCATATCGTTGACTTTAGCCCCGGTGGGTTTAGCGTCTTTGCTCGGCTGGCACGCAGTATCGTTGATGGTAGTGGCGTCAACATCATTAGCTGCAGCTCGCTCGTCCCCCACAAACACCGACTTCTGGGCTCCAAGGCTGACATTTTCCAGCGAGATATCCGCTTGGTGGTCCAGTCCGTGGATTGGAAGAGAGCATTTGGCCCCAAGCTTGTCCGAGTCAAGAGCGACAGTCAAATTCATCATCAACTCGCCGATGTTCCATGCCTTGGGGCGTCCGCCAGTGATTGGTGTCTACTGTTGAACCGAGCTACCCTAGTGTTCAGCTGGTTGCGGCTGCCATCAACGCCGGTTATCATGCCGAGCTCTCAACCACTGGGATCACAAGCACTGGTCAACTGCAGGGCGAGTGGCCGATCTAGTCCAGCTCATTGAACCTGGCCAGGACATTGCTCTCTGCTGTGACTATTCGAACCAGGAGCAGTGGGAGGTACTGTTCCCAGAGATTCTGCGCATGCGGCCAAGCAGGCCAGCCGATCGCTGGACTGAGTATTTCTGGCTCCTATTCCAACAGCTGCAGCAGCGACCGACATTATTGCCGGTATGCGTGACGCTGGTCTTCGTCATGTCACTCTCAAGGCTGAAACTCTGGCCGACATTCGTGCTACGATCGCCATTTCGAAGGTGGATCGCACGTTCCCTGTCATTCTTCAGTGGATGGGTGGCCGTAACGGCGGCTACCATTCGTGGGACGACTTTTACCAGCCAATTCTCGATACCTACAGCCTGCTCCGGTTCCACAGGAACATTGTCCTTGTCGCTGGATCTGGTATTGGCGATGCGGACACTGCGATGCAGTACATGTCTGGTAGCTGGAGTGTGCCATTCGGGCGGCCACCGATGCCATTTGACGGAGTTGTGCGATTGGCTCCTGTGTCATGGTCGCAAAGGAGTCTGGTCTGTCGGATGCTGCCAAGCAGCTTATCGCTGGACACGGCTGGTGTTGGTCCCAAACGAGTGGATGGATACGTACAGCGGTGTTGCTGATAGGTGTCACATCAATCACTGGCGAAAATGGCAAGCCAATGCACTGTTATTGCGACGCGTGCAGCTCTATTCCTCAAGGAGCTACAGGGCTCTATATTCTCACTGGCAGCTGACAAGCAGACTGAGCTTCTCCAGCAGAAGAGAGACTCCATAGTCCAGCGGCTAAACTCTGACTACATCAAGCCCTGGTTTCGGCAAAAAGGCAGACGGCTCGGTTGCTGAGCTACAGGATATGACATACTCTGAGGTCATCGCCATAGAATGACCGAGCTCATGTACGTCGATGACAAGTCGTGCTGGATTGACCCCAGCCTTTGCCTCCTTGTCTACGACTTTATCAAGCGTGTAGAAGATCGCTTCAGCGGATGTGCGCGCGAGTATTTCATTCGCCACCACTTGGGAGCTTGGTGATCCGCTTTACAGCAGCTCGTGATATTGAGCGGGTATATCCAGACGTAGTCTTCGCAGCTGATGGCTACAGAAGATGTCCAGTATTTCATCATGCTGTGCAAGCGCTCAGGTCAGAGTCCCGGTCCCATTCCGTTCCTGCTCCTCGACAGTGACCTAGAAAGGTGGATGCTGCAGGGTGCTGCTTCATTATCGGTGAACGGTGACTATGTCACCAGCCACGATGTTCAGCGTCAGCTGGATTCCTCTATGGACCAGTTTCAGCCTGGATACTCGTCTACTGCCAACGCACCTGTGAGGGATATTCTGGATGGATGTGTACCACGCCATGGTTCGCGGCCTATGCAAGAACAGTCCAGACTACGATACCAGCAACAGGAATATATTGGTGGCTGAGCCCAAACTTACCACCATACAGTCGGTTATATCCAGCGGTATCATGGGCTACAGGTCGCCTATATACCCTTCCATCTGACAACGGATCCCTCCCAGACACTGACCCATGGCTAGAGTTGCTGGCAGGGCCAAAGAAGAGCTGGCTACGCGCACTACTGACTTCACCAGCCATAGGTACAGGGGACCAAGGTTTGTCGCTAACAGGCGTCAGGAGGATCATGCGTCCCATGTCGAAACCAGTCGGTGTTGATCTCAGAGTCAGATGGAATCCCACAGCAACTCGAGGTATTCGACAGCCAAGGAGAGTTGAATATCGTAATCGAGTATGCTGCACCCTAGGCAACATCACGGTCAGAGTTATTCTGCCAGTCCAATGGCGAAAATCGTGAACTAGTTCTCAAATATCTGTACTGCCCGACACGCCCCTGCGATACCAATCACAGAAGTGATGGATGGCCGTGATAGGACGTATCCACGAGTTTTATTTTGGCCACGACAGCCCATCTCACGCTACACTGGGAGACATGTCAGTTGACTCGGATATAGAGTCCACCAGGTAATCCGATGCCAGCCATTTGATACTACGGAGGCCATTCGTTACCAGTTTCTTCCGAAACTTCCCAGGAGACGCAGAATTGCTGCCGTTCACTTGCAAATCACCACGACCATTGCCCCAATGGACATGGTCTTTCTAATCGGATGGCAAGGGCTTATGGCGGTGCTAGAGAACCGACAGCTGAGCTCAGGGTTGTTAGACATGGTTCACCTGGAGAACAGTATTGGACCACATCGACAGTGCTTCACCACTACGTGTTGGCGACTCTATTACGCCGGAGGCTGAATTAGTGTCTGCTGTGAATTCTGATGCGGGAAAGGTGCTGACCATCAGCCTAAAGTTTTTCAGACAACGGACGTTGATAGCTCAGATGGCGACTGTCCTCCTGTTCAGAGGACACAAAATCCTTCCGCCACTTGCTTTCAGTAAGGAGAGCAAATCAGCATCACTTGTTGTTTTGAACTCTGTAGCTGACGTTGCAGTGCTTGAAACTAAAGACTGGTTTGTCTACCATGGAGAACTCGCCAGCAAAGCTCACTGCAGGGTCAACAGTTGAGTTCGTGCTGGACACCAGATGCAGGTTTAGATCTGACGGATACTACGCATCTGTGTCAATAGCTGGCCCTGTGTTTGCTGTTTTGGATGGAGATAAGCGTGTCCACATTGCAAATGTTGACTACCAGGCTGCTGATGTAAATGGAAATGCAGTTGCCGCATACCTCGCTAAGAGTTCGGTTGATCAACGGTCGGGCAGTATCCTTTGACAATGGAGGGCATAAGGTTTTGCCGATGCCTGGAGCTACAGCACAGTTCTGCGCCCCATCTGGTCTGCAGGAGAGTATGCGCGTGTATCTGGAGATTACAACCCGATACATTTATCTTCACAGATTGCGAGCTATGTTGGGCTGTCAAGACCAATTGTTCACGGGATGTGGGTTTCTGCCGCAACACGGGCAGTTGTCGAAAGATATGCCGCAGGCGGGGATCCGGCAAGATTCCGTTCGTTCAAAACAGAGTTTGTCGGAATGGTGTTCCCGGGTGATGCACTAGATGTGGAATTGAGCCATGTGGGAATGAAAGATGGTTTCATGCTCTTTGAGGGCAGGACTGTCAATCAGCACCAGCGCTGCTGTTTTGACCTTTCACGGCAAAGGTTGAGCAAGCCCAAGACTGCATATCTGTTCACCGGGCAGGGTGCCCAGTTTGTGGATATGGGTATGGATCTGTACGCAAAGTCTCCCTGCTTGCCACGCAATGTCTGGGACCGAGCAGAAAAGCACATGTTTGACAAGTATGGAATATCGCTGCTTGACATCTTGCCGCAGTAATCCAAAGAAGTTCCATGTTCACTTTGGAGGAGCCGCCGGAAAGAAGTGCTTGGCAATTATCTCAACCTGTCCTAGTGAGATTCAAGGAGCGTCGTCCCAGCTATTTGCGAGGATTGTTCCTAAGGCCACTAAATTCACGTACTATTCAGACCAATGGGCTACTGGAATGCAACGATCTTTACGTACAGCCTATTCAACTGGCACTGGCGCTTGCGTATGTGGCAGACATGGAATCCAACGGGTTAATTCCAGACTGCAACAGGCATTTGCTGGCCATTCACTTGGTGAACTTTGCTCGCTAGCAGCTATTGGAAAAATTGTCTCTGTTGAGGCTGCAGTCGAGCTCGCATTTTTCCGTGGACTCATTCCTACACACATCGGTTGACCGCGATGACAACGGACGATCCCAGTATGCCATGGTGGCTGTCAATCCATCAAAAGTCGGCGAATGGTTTTGCCCTTGACATATTGACTAGTCTTGTCGAGCGAAATCCAGAAGCTATGTGGACGGCAACTTCGAAATCAATAATCTATAACGTACCAAGTGCCAGCAATATATTGTGACAGGGCATAGGACTGCGCTAGTGGCCCTTGCAGATATTCTGAATAAGCTCTGTCATGATGAGACGCTCAGGTCCGAAATGTTCGAACGAGAGTGATTTGTCCAGTTTCAGTATCCAGCGTCTGCCTTGCCTGTAAGGATCGGGGTGCCGAGCTTGTTAATGGCGCAGCAACCATTGTTATAACAGGAGTTGATGTCCCATCTCCACTCCAAACATCTTCTGAGCAGTGTCGATGTGTTCAGGAACATCCTGTTAAAGGCGATTTCCCCTACTTCTGTCGATGCCACTAGGCTTGCTGGAAAGTATATTCCAAATATAACAGGCGTGCCATTTGAGGTAACGAAGAGGTACATTTCGCTAGTTCACAATATTTGCCAGTCTCCTGTTCTAGCCAGCAAGATTGAAGCATTCGATAAAAATGTCTCGACCTGACTCAGCTACACTGGAGAGCCATGCTTATATGCTGGTGGTTGAGTTGCTTGGCATACCAGCTCGCATTCCCAGTACGGTGGATAGCAACCCAGAAATCGCTACTCAACAGCGGCGATATTCAAAGAGTGATCGAGATCGGGCCCGCTCCGGTACTGGGCAAGATGATGAGGCAGTCAATGTCTGGCTCCACAAATCGTCGCTCATCAATCGAGCTCCTCCACGTTTCCGATGACAGGAAAGCTGTGTACTTTTTACCGCCAGAAGTCAAGGGTGTGTCGAGCGTGGTTACGGCCGATGAAGGCCCAGAGTGAACCTACGACATTGACAGTGAAGGTCAATGGAGAGAGGGATGCCTCATCTGGCCATGAACTAGTAACAGAAAGCCATATCCAAGCAGAATAGCAGTTCGCCAAATCGTAAGCCAACAAGCGGTACCTGAGAAACCAGTCGACCCAGGCTGATGTTGTTCGCGCAATAATCGGCCAAAAGTTGAAACAGTCATCTATTTCAATTCCCGCCAACCAGCCCATCAAGGTCCTAACAGCAGGCAAGTCAACAATGCTGAACATGATTGCATCGGACATACAAAAAGAGTTTGGATCAGCAGATACCTAGTAAAGCTGAGGATATGACAATAGCCGAGCTTGTTGAACGTCTTGGTCCATACGACGGGAAGCTTGGAAGGCATACGCAGAATATGATTGCGAAGGTCTTTAGTTCCAAGATGCCTCGAGGTTTCTCTTTAACTTCAGCATATAACTATTTGAACGACAAGTATGGGCTTGGACGGCAGCGCCAAGAAGGTCTTCTCCTGCTGGCGCTTACAATGGAGCCGTCTGAGCGCCTGACCAGTGAGCAGGATGCCAGGCAATGGCTAGCGAATATTGCTCAGCTGTATGCTAAAAAGGAAGGAATTACCTTCACCACACATACGGCAGGTCCAACTACGAATCCTGCACTGTCGCAGTCCAACGCTCCAGTTGTCAACAGTGACGTGTTCAACTTGTCCCAGGAGAAATTAAACATGCTAGCAACTCGGCAGATCCAAGCCTTGAGAGAGTTCACTGGGACAGATACGCAATGTTCAGATGGCCTGCTGGACACGCTAAAACAGCAAGTCACCGCCTATGCAAAGGAGCTGAGTGATCTGCAGTTAGAACTAGGAGGTGATCTCATCAACGGTACGAAACAAAAGTTTGACCAAAAAAAGGCACGGCACTACAACTCATACTGGAATTGGGTGCGCCAGGATGTGATGCAGTTGGTTGCGGACATATTGGTCAAGGATTCGTTTGACCCCAGCGATGTGTGTGTCAGGAAAAGGTTGCAGATGATTTCCAACCGCTCTTGCCCCGACCTTTTGACACTAGTCGATGGATACCTGGCTGTTCTCGCTAGCAACAACAGTCTTGCTACAAAAAAAGCGACGCGTGTTTTAGAGTATCTGCGCCAAGTTTGCATCGATTCGAGTAACAATGCACCAGTGTATAGGGAGATATCTCTGCCCCTCCGCCCATGCACAATGGTAACCAGCAGGGGCGATGTGGTATATTCTGAAGAAAGACGAGAGCAAATGCCAACATTCAAAGATTATGTGAGCGATGCACAGAAGTGTACACTCACAGGTCCGCAACGTCTCTATCTATCTGAAAGGCTTGATAATGGCTCATGGGCGTATAGCACTGGCCTTACTCAACAATACTTTGACTCCCTGAATGAGATTGTGGAGAACGGTCTGACATTCGAAGGAAAGGCTGCACTTGTCACTGGTTGTGGGCCTGGGTCAATAGGGTCAAGCATTGTTGAAGGGCTACTGACAGGAGGCGCTAGGGTCATTGCAACAACGTCAAGCTATGGTTTCACTACAGTTAGATACTATGAGGATATGTACAGACAGTTTGGCGCGCGTGGAGCAGAACTAGTTGTCGTTCCGTTCAACCAGGGATCTACCCAGGATGTCAGCATGCTGATCGAGTACATCTATGGTACAGATGGTCTGGGGTGGGATCTGAGCTACGTCTTCCCATTTGCGGCATTCTCTGATAACGGTAGCGACCTGACAAGTATTGACTCACGCTCAGAACTATCATTCCGCATACTGCTCACCAATATCTACCAGAATGATTGGTGCTATCAAGATTGCCAAGGAGGCTCACAAATACGCCCGGTCGCCAACGCTGGTAGTTTTGCCTAATTCCCAGAACAAGGGCACAATCGGCAATAGCGGGCTGTATGGTGAGGCAAAGATGGCACTGCAATCACTTTACAACCGCTGGCACTCAGAGTCATGGTCCGAATATATCTCGCTCACTGGCGCGGATATTGGTTTTGTTCGGAACACAAGGATGACAAACGACCACTCGGCGATCCTTGAGGGTGTGGAGCAGGCTGGGCTGCTGACATTTTCTCGCGAAGAAATGGCATTCAACCTTCTTGGGCTGTTGAGTCCAGACATGGTGGAGCAGGCGCAGCTATCGCCTGTATGGGCCAACTTTACCGGATGTGAAGTATCTGGTTCCGAATACAGTTCTATACTGTTTAAACTGCACACCACGCACTCCCAACTGGTCACAGTCAATAGAGAGGTCCATTTAGATAATATCAACGACAATGTGATTCATCATCAATCTCGTTCTAACCTCTTCCGGGATTCTGATATAACTACTCCGTTAGCAAAACACCGCATTTCCTTCCCACCGACACGCTCGTTTGACCAGCTCAAGCCACTGCATCATCTCCAAGGAATGATAAATCTTGACAAGGTTGCTGTCATAACTGGGTTTGGCGAGGTTGGTCCGTTTGGAAATGCTCGGATGCGCTGGGAAATGGAAGCATTTGGCGAGTTTTCCATGGAGGGGTGCATTGAACTGGCGTGGATCATGGGTCTGATCAAGCACTTTGATGGGCAACACCCACTGACAATGGATCATTATATTGGATGGGTCGACGCAAAGACGAGTGAGCCGGTGAGAGACATGGATGTCAAGAAGGTGTATGAGCCTTACATTCTCCAGCATGTGGGAGTGCGATTTGTTGAGCCAGAGTTGCACGATGGCTTCGATCCGCACAAACACTCACTTGTGCGTGAGCTGCAAATCAGCCATGATCTTGAACCATTCGAGGCAACTGAAGACGAGGCAGCACATTTTAAACATGGAAATGGAGATAAAGCTGAAACATGGGAGAATTCCAACGGAACATGGTCCGTCAGGTTCCTGAAAGGTGCGACACTGCTTGTTCCAAAAGCCCTTCAGCTTGATTGCTACACCGCTTCCCAAATTCCAACTGGCTGGGACCCTGCCCGATATGGCATTCCACAGGATATCATTGACCATGTGGATAGGACTACATGCTACGCCCTGATATCAGCTATGGAGGCGCTGGTCTCATCTGGAATCACTGATCCCTATGAACTCTACCAGTACTTCCATGTCTCTGAAGTTGGGCATACAATCGGCTCATCAACTGGTGGTGTCCGAAGCTTGCGTAATGCAGTCTTATACAGGTGGATCGATAAGGATGTACCGTCGGATACATTGATTGAAGCCATGGTTAGTGCACCTGATGCTTGGATAAACATGCTGCTGCTGTCATCTGCAGGACCATTAAAACCTACGTCAGCTGCATGTGCAACTGCGCTGGTGGCACTAGAGGTGGCGATCGAGACCATTCAATGCGGGAAAGCTAGAGTTATGCTTGCTGGGGCGGTTGAGGACTACTCTAAAGACACTGCATATGGGTTTGAGCTATTGCAAACAACTGCCAACACAGCTGAGGAGCTTGCAAAGGGTAGGACTCCAGAGGAGATGAGTAGGCCATTCACTGATAGTCGGTCTGGGTACATGGAGAGCTACGGATCAGGCATCTTCGTTGTCATGTCGGCCACAGCAGCAATAGAGATGGGGGCTCCAATATATGGAGTTGTAGCTCTAACAGAGTCAGCTACCGATAAGCAGGGGCACAATGTTGGAGCCCCTGGTAGAGGTATCTTGTCAACAGCCCGTGAATTGCATTCTCAGCCGCCCACAAGCATGCTGGATTTTAAATACAGGAAGCAAGGCCTCGAGTTGCAGCTCTCGTTTATCAGCAGGGCAATGGAGCAGCAGCTACAGAAGCTACCTGACAAGGACCCGAATACTAGCAGCCATGCTGCACAATATATGACCATGCCCACCACCAACGGATGGGAGCTACAGACCTATGGGGTAACGAATTCTGGAAAAGCTGTAGCGGCATATCACCTATTCGTGGGACATTGGCGACATGGGGTCTAACTGCTGATGACATCGATATGCTCTCATTACACGGCACATCAACAAGGCTGAACGATGTCAGTGAACCCAGTGTTATCAACAAACTGTTGACACATGCAGGACGTACACCAGGATATCCTGCACCAGTTGTAAGCCAAAAGTGGCTCACAGGGCATCCAAAAGCACCTGCAGCAGGCTGGATGCTTAATGGAGCACTGCAAGCAATCAGCACTGGAATTATTCCTGGGAACAGAAATGCCGATAATATTGACCCAAAGGTCAGGCAATACGACCATCTTGTATTCCCATCGTGCACAACAAAGGTGACTAATATCAAGGCCGTATTGCTCTCCTCGTTTGGCTTCGGTCAAGCCGGCTGCATTACGTTAGTTCTAAACCCAGACTACGTTCTCGCAACTCTCTCAGCTGATGATTTGGCGGCATATCAAGGAAAGGTACAAAAGCGGAAAGATAAGGCCGACAAATATTTCCAGGAAACGCTATTAGGCAGTCACAACCTTATTTGCGTGAAGGGTACACCGCCATTCACCTCTGAGCAGGAGGACAATGTGTTCCTGAATCCATCGGCCCGCGCATCATATGATGCTGCTACTGATTCATATCATATTTGAAACTGGATTACATTTTATTACATTATTATTAGTAAATATTCCACAGCATTGCATGATTAGGTGAATATTCGAATATATTGCATAGCTGATCCTGTCCCCTAAGCCTACGCCACAGTGATTACGCAAGAATATGATGGCTCTACTATATGGTTCAGTACACACCAGCGTATCAACAGCTCTCCCTAGTTTCTTTACTGTCACTAGTTATATACCATGTTATCTTACCCGTATCCAAACAGAATATTTATAATTTGATGGAGAGCTGCTTATTCGAACTTGATGTCAATCAGAAAACAGTAGATTGACTACACAGCTAGTCCTAAATCGGCAAGTCACTGTGTGAGGAAAATCTTGACTCACCAACTCGCCAACTCGCCAACTATGTGACTCTGAACTTCTCACTGAAAGAACTTCACTTTTCTTTTCTTTATCAGTTTAGCCGCTTACTATTTTCTCATTTCTCATTTATAAAACTTTGCGTATAATGCCCCAGTTTACTTTAGTATGGATGACCATTGTGGCTTAATGGTCTTGATCCATTGTGTCCTATTATCATGAGGATTTGGAATCATAGTATAGTTTGCTGCTGAGCCTCTGTGACTAGCATAAATATAATAAGTACTATCAAGTTCAGACCAATTTTTAAATACAAGGTGTCTATCTCATTTGTGGCTAGGCATGCAGAATAATCAAGAAAATTTACACTAACAATATCATAACTAACAATAATTATCAAAGCAAGTTTGAATAGAGAATTATGTAGAGGTAATTTAGGATATTACTATGTGACCAATAATATGCCATACATATAAATCTGCCAATTAGCTTGTGATATGAAGCATATATCAAGCATTAGTTATAATCAAATCACTAGGTGATGGTTTTATATACTACTGCGCTGCCCTGGTTCGAAAGAGGCAAGGAACTCAGCAACATTACTCCCCCAACAGAGGATATATCCCTTGTACCTTGGTATTGTTATGGACTAATAAGTGGCACGCCACCAACTAGGGAACAATGAGGGCTGGTGCACTATACCTTTGGAAATAGCTATCAAGCAATGTTAGGCCGATACTGTAGTTTTAATATTTTAAAGTAGGGTTTAGGTTTAAACTCCTCAACAGCACTCAAGAAAACAATTTTTATAATCATTTCGTTTTCAGTACATATTGCTTGACACATAAAACAAAAAAGTGACTACTTGGATATATATCCTGCGTATGAACAAAACACTTTACTCTCATGAGAAGTTGTAACATGAGAGCAATAAGTGGCTGCAGTTGCAACTATTGTCGGTTGAAAAATATTACCACAGTGCGAAATATATAGTGCAGGGAGGCACATACGATAAGAATGTATCAACTGGTTGCAGGTTGTGCACAATTGTAGATGCTAACCTCGTTCACCTCCTGCTTTTGAGTATTGCCCGTATGGCAGACTCTCCCTTCTTTCACTGAAGTTAGGTATACGAGTTCCAAAAGTAGGCCGGAGGTATTTCAACTCTATTTATAAGAACCCAATTGACTGATTTTTTTAGTACATTTTAGATTATTCGCTTGTACTTCACAGTTCCTCATCGTTTGGACTTTACAGAGACCTCTTTCAGCACTCTACTTCACTCTCAATTCACTTTTCTTCAATCAAGGATGAGCATCATCAGCGCAATTAGCAATTTTCTTGAGGCGTACGACGTAACATACAGGCAGGTACTCGTTGGTGGCCTGGTCATCTATGGGACAACGCTGGCGCTTTATCGTCTGTACTTCTCCCCCGTTAGCCACATTCCTGGAGGGCTGCTTTCTCGCTTATCCATGCTGTATGTGAGGATCATGGTTACGCTGGGGAAACTGCCAGACTTATGTGAGGACGACTACTACAATTATGGCGACATCTTTCTTTCAGCTCCTGATATTGTGACGATTTCGAACCCAGACGACTGTCGCGCAGTGATGGGAACTTACGATTTCATCAAGGACAAGTTCTATGAATCGTTCCGATTAGTCGACGAAACCATATTCACTACCATTGATGCCGAGTTTAACATGCTAGGGCGGCGTCTGATTGGCCCTGCCTTTACCCCAGCGTCACTGCAGAAAATGGAGCCAACGATCATGGAGTGCGGTCTTTTAGCAATCAAGAGGAAGTGGGATAAGCTGATTGGGGAGAACGGTCGCGAAGCTAATGTCAACTTCAATACGGACTTCACATTGGCTACTTTTGACATTATAAGCACACTCGTGTATGGCAAGAAGTTCCGTGCACTTGAGAAAGGTGAGAGAACGATCGTTAAATGGGTGGAGAAATATAATTGGCTCGCTCATATCAAGGCAGTCATTCCATCCGTTGCAGAGTTCCCACTGAATCTGCTCTGCCGTCCTTTGCTCAAAAACTGCAAGGAGTTTGTTGGCTTCACTAGCACCACAGTTGAGCAACGCCGTGAACAAATCCGCCAGGGAGAAAAAGTGCCATACGATCTTTTACAGGCACTTATCGACGGGGAGGAGCTCGAGGCGAGGGCAAAACTGACACCATCTCAAGTAACGGCACAAAGCATTGAACTTCTGGGTGCTGCCATATACACAACTGCGGATACGATAACCTGGACCTTGCATTACCTGATGCTTTATCCTGAGTGTTATCGCAAGGCTGTGGACGAAGTTCGATCAATATTTGCACCTGACCACCTGATCGGCTACTCTGAGGGGCGCAGTCGGCTACCGTATATCGAGGCATGCATTTATGAGTCCTTGCGCATTTGTGCTGTGTCAGGATTTCTCTTGCCACGAGTAGTACCTCCTGGTGGGGCGACATTCCAGGGCTACTTTATTCCTGCCGGCATGACCATTGCGCTCAATATTGCCGGAATGAACCACCATCGGAGCTTATGGAGGGATTCAAAGAGGTTTATGCCAGAGCGGTTCATCGAGCGCCCGGACTTGAAACACCAGGTGATGTCGTTCAGCACTGGTGTACGCATCTGCCCTGGAAGGGCTTTGGCATGGGTTAAGATAATGACGATCCTTAGCAATCTGTTGAAGGATTATGACTTTTCGTTACCAGCGGATGCGCAGTATAGTCCAGACAGAACTGATACGAATGGGTTGCCGGTGGCAATGCCTCGTACTCATTCAGTGACTGTGGGCCCAAAGCATCCGGAGCGAGACTGCATCCTCGTTGTGACCAAGAGACTGCTTTGAAGGCTCCAGCACTCTGGTTCGGTTGGGACATACGGTCATTATTTGTGATTCTCTGAGTTTCTACAATTTTTCCTTTCCTCATCGGATCCATGTGCCATCACAACCATGGCTCCGATCCTCCTTTGAGATCCTTCTCTTCTCCACTCTCGATTTCTTTCTTATAACTACTTTCTCTTCTTATTCGTAGTTCTTTTTTCTGGCTGCTTACAGCCCACACCATATTCAATATAACAATTATCTGCCTGACTCTGCTCAAATCAGTCGCTGAAACTCGTGACCTTCCAACACATGCTATGAGCATTCCTACCTCCATTGAAAAGTGATTCAATCTCTCAAGCTGCCCGCCTGCAACAACAATTTGTCTATCTCGAGATAAAGGGCCCAGCGATGAAAGCGGCCTCCCGAGTGTTTTATAGTGGTTTTAATGTTCTTTTTTATATCCACCATGATATATCAAAGACAGAGATTGACCAACGCAGTTCAATATAATAGTTTGTAAAGCTAAATATTGCAGTGACATTTGCTTCCTGAGCGAGCTTCAGCGAAGCCCTAGAAAAATTATACAAAGATGGATTATTCAAATTGGCCCACCTATTCACACTTTTTTCTTCAGTCAAGCCTTCATTCCGAGAGATGAGGTTGACCATGGACTACCTCCTGGCATTTCTTTTTATATCATGTATCTCTTTTTTCATAATGCTACTCTTTTTCATTATTCTATACTAGTCTTTGGCCAAAAATAAACAGAAAGTTAGCACAATATGTGTTGTATTGTAGAGATACGAGCGCTTCTAGAGCTCAAAAAGGAATTGCATAGAATATACTTGAGACTACCCAAAAAATAAATAAATAAAGAGGGAGGAATCGATATGCTACGAGGCAATCGACTCAACAAAATATGAAACTATCGGCGATCCAAAAATAAATGTATCAATATGGTGTATTCATCATTTGATGTTGAATAACCGATCCTGATCCCTAGATCTACGCCACAGTGCTTACACAAGAGTAATGGCTCTACTATATAGCTCAGTGCACGCCAGGATATCAGCGGGTCTCCTTAATTTCTTTACTGTCACTAGTTATATAAAGATACCAGTATCCCAACACACCTGGTGTCCGATTCGCGAGTCCATGACTTCTGCCTGCTCATTATCGTCAGTAAGATCAAAGTGCCCATAGCTGCCTGCCTAGTCAAAGGTATCGTTGTAGCTATCATCGTTGGCGCTGATGGCTAAGATCGGTAGTGCGTGACAACATCATAGCACTAGATATTTCACCACACAGTTATAAACTTGTTTGAATATCATAAAAATAGACAAAGTTATATATTTACTCAATTGTTTTCTTGCGCTCCTCGCCAAGAACGACATGTGTAATGGCGAAGCAAGATATGAGTATTATCCCGCTGATGGCAGCAAATACGAAAAACGCACTGTGCATACTGTCAGCCCAAAGACGGGTGATTCTTGTCTGAATGTCATGCGGAATTGTATTACTGTATATGTTGCGCTGGTCTACAAGTGTAGAAGCTATATCCGACGCATGCGTAGGGAACTCGTACATCAACCCTGTGATACCGGACTTGATATGGCTGTCCAGGATCGAAGTCATAATGCTGGTAGCGAGGATCCCACCTAGTGTCCGAATGAAGGCATGTGATGCTGATACTGTGGCCATGTGTTTTCCCTCAACACTAGCTTGACAGACAAGTAGGGATGGCTGAGATATGAAGCCAAGACCAAGTCCTGCTAGAAACAGATAAATAATTCGCTCTGCCATCCCGGTGCTCGTTTTATACAGCAGAAGCAATGATGCACCAGCTGCAGCAAGCACTGCACCAACTCTGAGGGGAGCGAGGTATCGACCGAGCTTAGCCATGTAGACACCTGTAAATGGTGCTCCTAATGCGTAGCCAACGGCAGATGGTATAAGATGCAATCCACCCGATATTGTTGATGCATGCTTGACCGCGAGTTCCCAGGTAGGAATTATATTGGCAATTCCGTAGAGTATAGCACCTGTAGCAAGTGACGCCACTAGGCCTGAGAAGACATTGTGGTTTCCCAGGAGACGGATTGGGATGATTGGGTCAGCAACAAAGCGGTACTCGACATATCCAAACACAAGCAGTATGACAAATCCGCAAATGAGACATGCCAAGACCTGCGCCGATGTCCACTCGTACTGTTGACCACCCCAAGACAGCCCAAGCAAAATAGGAACCATTCCAATGGCGAACAACACACAGCCGATAAAGTCAATGCGCTTGATTTTCTCCTTGAACCTTCCCTTGGTCTTTGGCAGCTTGAGCGTGAAGAAGATCAGAGCCATGGAAATGATGCAGATCGGAATATTGATCCAGAACACGATTCGCCATGAAGCGTGCTCGATAATGCCACCGCCCATAACCGGTCCAACCACAGTGGCAATTCCCAGTGTACCGGAAATTACGCCAATATATTTGCCGCGTTCGCGCTCGCTGACAATATCACCCATCAGTACTACTGACAGCCCAAGAATCCCTCCGCCGCCGATTCCCTGGATTGTGCGGCTGGCGATAAGCATGTTCATCGACTGCGATGCTCCACAAAGAACGGAGCCAATCAAAAATATGGTGGTACTGGTAAGAGTCGTTTCCACGCGGCCAAGGACATCGCTGATTTTGCCGATAATTGCCTGCACAACTGTCGACGACAGCATGTACGTGGTGATAATCCAGACAGCCTGGCCCAGTGCACCAAAGTCACTGGCAATTGGCACATAAATGCTGGCCATGATAGTTGCATCCAGGGCAGCAATAAAAAACAGCATGCCTATGCCAACCATTGTATAAGCAATTTGTTTCTTGGAGAACGTATACGAAGCCAAATCACCACCGGCTGGTTCATTGGCAGTTACTGGACTACCGCTGCCTGCTTCATAAGAGTGACTCTCCACACCAGCACCAGCCTCAAGCGCTTTCTCGGAAATAGGCTGCTCACTGATATCTGGCACAGCTTCCATAGCGCCCGAATTCTGCACAGTGAGGGTCTCGTCGAGAGCAGTTTTGCTCCTAGTCTCGGTGACAGACATTATAGTCAATAGAATAAACCTGTAAAGGTGAAGAGTAAGGATAAGTGTCAAGTTTCTTTCTTTTCAGCTCACATGCTGACACTGCTTCCATGCAGTACCCAAGGGGCTACTTGCCCCATGCCTTGTATCTTTCGTATGGAGTGCCGAAGCCGAGAAACGTCCGCCTAACAAAAAGGGCAGATAATCACATTACACTATTCTAAACATTGTCCACTCGAATAATGAGCACTATATTGCATGGACAACTAGTAATTGACTCCACCACCAGAAAACAAAAACACCAATTCAGCAATGATGTATGGCGCCATGTGGCGCTGGTTGCTTGGCCCACCCCTCTCCCTATGGTTAAGATGTGTCCAATAAGGAATCAGCTGGCACATATATACTAGTGCTCGCACAAGTTGAACTCTTGTTTGCTGAGCACTCAACAATCAGTTTCAGGTTCGGTTTCTTGGACGTATCAAGCGACATATATAATTCGACATACCTAAACAAGCTATTGTAGGTCTAGAGCACATGGTAGGTGGTGTAGGACGAAAAAAGGAACAAAAAGCAAGTACTGATAAATACCATTTCTGTGATTTTATGCATTTTTCCGTGAAATGCGGATTCCGAATGAACTGTAGAGCAGTGATATCTCAACCCCGAAACGCGCTAGTAAAGTGAATAGGATATTATCAGAATTAGATTTTCCTCATTTCAATGTGCTATTTTCTCTATATACTTTGCTACCCAGTGCAATACTGGACCAGATCCTTCTTATCTTTTATATTATTCTATTTGCTTAATCCCTTTCAGCACTCCTTCACACTTTCTCGATACATATATCTTCAGGTGTTTTAGCCCGCTCTACACTCTACTTGTATCACTTGTAACCTTCTGACAAACAATAACGGAAAGTGACAGAGTTGATGAATATATATTCTGTCAGAATTTGTGAATCTCTGGGTTTCTAAAATTTCTCCTTTCCTCATCAGATCCATGTGTCATTACAACCATGACTCCGATCCTCCTTTAATATCTTTCTCTTCTTCACTCTCGATTTTTTCTTATATCTACTTTTTCTTCGTATTTGTAATTCATTCTTTTTCTGGCTGCTTACAGCCCACTCCTTGTTCAATACAACAATTATCTGACTGACTCAGCCCAAATCACTCGCTGATACTCATGACCTTCCAATACTAGATATGCAGCTTGTTGACCAAGCAATGTGGAACGGCCGTCATATGGATTTCTGCATGAAGGGTCCCTTGGTTGGTGAGCTGTCAACTAAGACCTTGATCCATCGTGAAAAGGGGTCTCATGAGGGCGTCACAGGCGATGATGACGAAGATACCAGCGATAGTGAGTTGGAGTCGGCACAGGAATCAACTAATGGCAAAATAATGAACCTGCTCACTACAAATCTCAACCGTGTCACCAGGGTCGTCGCCTATCTGGATGACCTGTACACGCTGCCTCTGTCAGCAGTCATTGGTGTCATTTACATGTTCAAGCTGCTGGGGTGGTCATCGCTCATTGGATTCTCGATCGTGATCCCGTACTACCTACTGACAAGGAAACTATTCAGCTATCTGTCGGATCTTGAGGAGAAAACTTCGGAGCTGAGTGACGAGCGTGTGGAAGCGATTACAGAGCTTCTGCAAGGAATCAAGGCTGTCAAGCTCTATGGCTGGGAGTCCCAGTTCCTCAAAAAGATCGATGCGCACCACGAAAAGCAGCTGGGTTCAATGTGGAGATGGCTACTCGGCTGGGCCTATGCATCCATCGTCACAACTCTGTTGCCGATGATCGTCATGGTACTGACACTTGCATCATATACCGGCATATTCGGACACCAAATCAATGCCGAAATTGCATTTACAACGATCTCGGTGTTCCAGCTTCTGCGAATTTCACTGGAGCATTTCCCCGACTTTTTGAGCTGGGTCATTTCGGGCTATGTGTCGCTGAAACGTATCGATTCATACCTTGCGATGCCTCAGGCCCAGGACCTCGAAGAGCGGATCTGTCGAGTAGATGGCAGTGGTGATGTGCTGGGGTTTGTCAAGGTTAGTCTAGTCTGGGACACACATGGGAGGAACAACTCGATTAATTCAGTCGATGATAATGGGTGTATGGCGAAGGTCGACAAGAACACACCACTGATATCAGACGCTTCGACCCGTTCAGATGCTTCATTGGACAGCCAGCAGGAGCAGCCAGATAAGGTTGCATTCAGGCTCAAGGACATCGATATTCGCTTCCCTGCTAACGGGCTATCGGTCATTGCTGGTCTGACAGGCAGTGGCAACTCATCATTGCTGTCAGTGCTCATTGATAAGATGACATTGATCAGCGGGTCTATTCAGCTGCCAACTGTCAATGCCGATCAGAGCATCGCTTCGAACCAGGGCTATCAAGACGTTATTGAGCTGTCACGCGAACAGATGGCAATTCGCGATATTAGCTATGTTGCGCAGGAGGCATGGCTACGCAATGCCACCATCCGCGAGAATATCCTGTTCGGCGAGCCGTATAATCAGCAGCGCTATGAGGAGGTGCTGCGTGTCTGTGCACTGAAGCCCGATCTGCGGATCCTGACTGCTGGCGACCAGACCGAGATTGGCGAGCGCGGCGTGACGCTGTCGGGTGGCCAGAAGCAGCGTGTTGCATTGGCGCGTGCTGTGTACTGGGACTGCAGGATCCTGCTTATTGACGACTGTCTGTCAGCTGTCGATGTGCACACTACCAAGCACATCCTGATGGAATGTCTGCTTAACAAGACGTCACTGATCCATGGCAGCACCTGTGTCCTCGTCACCCACCACGTGTCGATGTGCCTTCTGTATGCACAGTACATCGCGGTGATGTGTGAGGGCGAGATTGCGCTCAAGGGCAATCCACAGGAGCTGCAAGCCTTGGGCAGGTTCTCTGCCACACTTGCTGAGCTCAACACCAAGGAAGACACCAAGTCTGATGATGGATCGAAGGACAAGAAGGTTGATGACATCGAAGATGATGGCAATGCCGAGCGGGCCAAGGCTGTCAATGATCCGACATCGGAAGACGAGTACAACAGCAAGAGACTGGACAAACTGGTCATTGACGGGGGCTTGGGTACAGATATCAACCCGGCAAGCCTTGAAGGAACTTTGGTTGAGGACGAGGAGCGTGAGACTGGGCGGATCAAAATGGATGTTTGGCATATATTCCTCTCAGCATGCGGTGGCTACTGGTACTGGTTTGCTGTTCTTTTGTTAAACTCCCTGACCAAAGTGGTTGCGATTGTACAAGACTACTGGATCCGCATCTGGGTAGAGGCAAACAACACAGCATCTCCACCCGTGGTTCTACGCGATTCTACCGACACAGTATCACCAACAGCAAACACCAACATAGTCGGCCAGCATACAGTATCGTTTTGGATCGGTATTTACCTGGCAATCGGTGTCATCGAAGTTTTTTGCGCTGTTTATCAAGCCTGCCTATGCATATTCTGGACTGATCAAAGCTGCCAGAAATGTGCATGCAAAGCTGATCAGGTCAGTTGTCCATGCCACACCACGCTTCTTTGATTCGACACCATTCGGCCGGATCATTAACCGGTTCTCCTGTGACATGGAATCGATTGGCACGAACACCCTAGATTCACTCATTTGGATGTTTGCAGACTTCATCTCTGCATTGGGTGTTATCATCATCATCACTGCAGTTACGCCGCTGTTCATTTTTGTTGCTGTTGTCATCACATTCGCATATGTGGTGATTGCCAAGCATTATTTGGATTCAACCCGCGAACTGAAGCGACTCGAGTCAAATGCCTCAGCGCCGCTGCTGTCGCTGTTTGGCGAGCTGATACAGGGTGTATCGTCGATCCGCGTGTTTGGTCTCAAAAAGTACTACATCATGGAGGCCATTAACAGATCAGATGAGCTGAATCGCCCATTCTACCTAACAATGGTGTCGAGCCGCTGGATGTCTGTCTGACTTGATGCCGCAGGTGCAACAGTGTCGTTCTTCTGCGCCTTCTTCATCTTGTGGAATGTCCACAGCTTCAACGCCGGTCTTGCTGGGTTTGCATTGGTATATGAACTGCAGTTTAAAGACTATATGCTGTTTGCCACCCGGAACTATGGCGACAATGAGCTGAACATGAACGGTGTTGAGCGGGTTAGCCAGTATCTAAAGCTTGACCAGGAGGCCAGCGCTCAGTCGATGCCCGAGAACAAGCCCGTCAGCAACTGGCCCAGGACTGGTGATCTTGAGATTGAGGACCTGGTCGTCGAGTACGTGCCTAATGTCCCAGTGTTGCATGGCCTGAGCATGTCGATCAAGCATGGCGAGAAGATTGGTGTGGTTGGTCGCACCGGCGCTGGCAAGTCGATGCTGTCGCTGGCGTTCCTGCAGTTCATCGAGGCAGCCAAGGGCCGGATCGTGCTTGACAGGGTCGACATCTCGAAGATTGGCCTGGAGGATCTCCGTCGCAATGTCACTATCATCCCGCAGGATCCGGTGCTGTTCAATGGCACTATTTGCTTCAACCTTGACCCGTTCAGCGAGTACCCCGATGAGATTGTGTGGGATGCACTGCACTGTGCGCATCTGGTGCGCGAGCGTGGTAGCCAGACCGCCAGCACCGCAATCAGCGTGTTTGAAGGCAATGCCATTGACAGCTCACTGGAGCGCATGTCAGGCATATTCACTAGCCTGGAGGCCGAGATCAAGGAGAATGGCCAGAACCTGTCGCTGGGTCAGTGTTAGCTGGTAGCGCTGGCTCGCGCTCTGGTCTGCCGGTCGCGACTGATCATCATGGACGAGGCAACGGCGTCGGTCGATTTCGATACTGATGACCGTATCCAGCGCACGATCCGTGGATCCGAGTTTGCCGACTCGACCCTGTTCTGCATTGCTCACCGGCTGCGCACCATCATCGACTATGACCGCGTGCTGGTACTGGACAAGGGCAAGGTTGCCGAGTTTGATACTCCAGCCAATTTGCTCAACAGACAAGGCAGTATCTTCCGGAGCATGTGTGAAAAGTCCGGCGAGTTTGAATATCTTGCCGATGCTGCCAAGCGAGCCCAAGATGCCAAGCAGCTTTCTTAAAATTAGTACGATTCAATACAGAGCCACAATTGCAGCTAGGGCTGCTCTCAGCGCTATCCTTGTTTGTCATCGGTTCTTCAAGGTTTACTTGTTCGCCGTCACATTCGTACATCACCAACAGACTTGCATATCCTGGAACTTTGTTGATACCATACTCGTCCAGTGTACTAATGCCCGGGGAGATGTTTGGATGACCCTTGAGTATTGAGTCAGGTTCAGCAATGGGATCAACTGTAAGTCCACGATCAGTCTGGCCTTCATGAACCCATCTGTAAACGTCCCGATGCTGATCTGGGTTATAATCTGGGAGCGTGATTGTTTCGTGAGACAATGACCATGTTACTGGTCTATGGCGCCCCGTTTCAGTCGATGCATTCGGTCTTGAGCATGCAGAATAATGCTCAGCCTCAATGTTAGGCACTTCTTGGCTATTCAGTGCGCTATCCACTGGTTCGGACATTTCGGCTATCACTGGTACTATTGCTTCTGCCTGCATGTCATCCAAATTCATCATCTCGTTTGCAGCTAGCACATGATGTGCTGGCGTCCAGTGAGTCAGGCCTTGACTGCTTAGTCCCAACCCTGATCCACTGTCTGCTGGCGAACTAGGCGGCCCTCTTCTTGATCTGGATGATCCAAAGGAGCTGCCGGGTCCTCCTGGTGCTCCTGGTGCTCCTGGTGATCTGGGTCTGCTTGGCGTATTGGTCTGTCGCCATTCACCATCATCGTCTTCCCAGTATCGCATCAAGTCAGCACCAGCAAAGTTCTTTGTAAGCATGTTTTCATGCCTGTCACAGAGCATATAGACCATGCCTATTCTCTGGACTACTTTGTATAGACCGCATTGGCATTCTGGTGCCTGAGCAATGTTGTGTGCAATTGGGTGAGCATGGGTGGTCACTAGCTCACCAGGTAAGAAGTAGTGCAGTGCTACAATGGCATTTGCATGCAGTCTTGCTTGTTGCCATATGTACTGTTGCTGCTGACATGCTTGCTGGTAAAGGTTATCAGCCAGCTCATTAATTATGTGCTGATTTCATTCGCCAAAGAACAGCTCAACTGGAGTATATCCAATTGTACTGTTGGGGGTGACAGCATTCGCAGCTACAATTCGGGCTGCATGATACATCCATGAATTCTTATGTGGATGCTGCAGCAAGAGCAGCCTCAGGGCATTTTTGAAGCATTTTACTGCAGTTTTGGGCAAGACTGGCTTATAGATGGTATGTCGATAATGGGTTCTATGCAATGCCGTTACTCTGTAAGAAGTTGCAGAATTCAATGCAGGAGGTCATTCAGAGTTTGTTATCTGCACAACAATTATTTATACATGTTTAAACTATTGGCAATTTCAGTGAAATAAAAATTTCACCCAAACCGCCATCGGCATCTTGGAAAAGTTTCAGTGAACATAATTTCAACCAGAAAGAAAAACCTTTGCATATTTGGGGTTAATTATCATTGGGCAACAAAAGTCAATATCTCAATAGATGTGGCTAAGCAACCACAAGGAAATTATGTTCACTGAAACTTTTCCAAGATGCCGATGGCGGTTTGGGTGAAATGGCAAAAAAAATATTTGTATTTTTAAAATCAATTATACACACAAAAACATTCTGGACACAACAATTATAAATATCTGTTACAAAAATATCTAGTAGCAAAAAATAGTTCTGAAAACGATTATTCAAATAACTATCTAACAAAATTGTAATTTACTAAAATTTACAAGTCCAGGAATGACCCCCTTCCAAAGTGAACTAAGAGCATTACTAACAAGAGTGTTGTCAGAAAGAAGAAATATGCCTGATGTTGCTGATGCTAGGTATACTGCTAGAGGTGTAGAGCAACTTGGATTTAAGCACTCTTCTGAAATATTTGTTGACTCATTCATTGTTGAGGTTGTTGTTGAGAAATGCATTGAATCAGATATAAAGGTAAAGCAGAAGTCAGCTAGTGTTAGATTGCATAAAGTATTTGGAGAAGGTTTTGGTTATAAGTATGTTAGAAGCAAGATTAGTGAGCAATATGGACCAGTTGCTATTTACAAAGTATCTACCCCAAACATTGCAATAACT
This sequence comes from Linderina pennispora, assembly GCF_002104995.1. Lineage (NCBI taxonomy): Eukaryota > Fungi > Kickxellomycota > Kickxellomycetes > Kickxellales > Kickxellaceae > Linderina > Linderina pennispora. Next base: position 721,499 of record NW_024468260.1, read on the forward strand.
AGTTCTTTGTTAACAGTGAAGTTTGCTACTATGGCTGATCACAAAATATTTCTACAGAATTATGACATCACAATGGATTGTAGGAATATCTCATCTAGAAATATTATCTATAAATACCTTTTAGAAAGAGGAGTTGAAAAGAAAGATGTTGTAGATGATTTACGCAAGTCTGGCTCTAACTGTATTAGCTGGTATACAAAGAAAGGAGATGTTAAAGTTAAGAACAAAATTTACAACAAGTTTATTCAGCTTCTTGAGAGTGGTGAAGTTCGTAATCCTCTTAGTTCCAAACTTTCTGAATTTGTAATGCCAACTTTGCACAACTTTGGAGAAACATTGTATGCTTGCAGAAACTCTGGTTTGACTAGGATAGAACTAACTGTACATTCTTCTCAGATGCAAACAGTTGAATGGAATAGTAACTTGCTTCTTAACACAGTTCAGTTCATGAATGAATGCAGAACATTTGCAACTTCTTATGAAAAGCAGTGGATAGCACTTGTTGATAAAGTTAGTAGTTGTTATACAGTTTGCATTTATGTGAGACAACAGCATACTCTAGCATATTGTCATTGGTTTAACTCTATCACATCAAAGAAGCAAGGAATTATTAAGAAACTAAACAAGAATGATGATCCAATGGTAGTTGTTGCTAATCTCTCATTCAACAACAGACCTACACTTTATCAAATATATGATTCACTTGAGAGTGGTCTTGAAACAGAAAAAGTTCTTAGAAGAGTTGATGAGAATATAACTATTGTTCCAAGTCAGAGAAACTCCTTCTGGTCAACTTATCCTACAACTAAGCAGTATCACACTTTTGAAGAGATGGGATTAGTTAACTATAAAGGAATGCATATTGGTTGGATAGATAGTAAGCAAGCAAAGAGTAAGATATGTCTATCAAAAATGTCAGAGGATAAATATTCTGCAAAAGAGGAAAACATCAATGCATTAACAACAGCAATAGACAATATCACACTTGATGAAACTAGCCATATATTTATCAAAGAGAATACAGATCTGAAACCTTCATTGTATAGAGTTGCTTACAATGTTCTTCAGTTAGGTGATGAATTTACAGCTACACATTATGCACTCCATACTTTTAGAGGACATTCATACTTCTATGTTGATATTCTTATTAAAGGGAGAGATAAACAGCCAACTCTTATTAGGACACCAGTTGACAGTTCTATTGGAAAAGCAATTTCTCAACAGTTAGGAGAAAGAAAGCAACAAATATATCTAAGAGTTATAAGTGTGGGATATAGAACAATCACAGTTGAATAGCAGCCATTTTAAAACATAGTATAAGCAACCATTCTCTCCATATCTCTATGGAAAGTATGACAAACATCATACACATGTTCAACCCTTACCTCACAATCAGTAGCAATATGTTGGATCCAATTACGCACTTGTATTGCTAAGTCATCACTCATATCAAAGTCATGAATAAGTAGCAGAGTAAGCATATCTCTTTCTTCCTCACACATCTCAGCTAAATGTTGCTTGAAGAAGTTCTGGAATGATCCCATTTTCTAAAATTGATAAAAGTTGAAATTTTTATTTATGACTACCTCACACAGATGGACAATCAATTACAAGAATTAAGAGAGAAGGAGTGGAATGTGCTCTACACAACAAAGGGGGTCATTCCTGGACTTGTAAATTTTAGATGTTTGCAATTTAGTTAGTTAGTTATTTGAATAATCGTTTTCAGAACTATTTTTTGCTACTAGACATTTTTGTCATAGATATTTATAATTGTTGTGTCCAGAATGTTTTTGTGTGTATAATTGATTTTAAAAATACAAATATTTTTTTTGCCATTTCACCCAAACCGCCATCGGCATCTTGGAAAAGTTTCAGTGAACATAATTTCAACCAGAAAGAAAAACCTTTGCATATTTGGGGTTAATTATCATTGGGCAACAAAAGTCAATATCTCAATAGATGTGGCTAAGCAACCACAAGGAAATTATGTTCACTGAAACTTTTCCAAGATGCCGATGGCGGTTTGGGTGAAATTTTTATTTCACTGAAATTGCCAATAGTTTAAACATGTATAAATAATTGTTGTGCAGATAATAAACTCTGAATGACCTCCAAAGTGGAGATTTCTTGATGAAGACTGGTTAGTACATAAACAACAGAAGTACTATAGGAGTGAAGCTCATGAAGTGAAAGAAATAAAGCTCATCAAAGATACACTTGTAAAGCAACTTGGAATGATCCCTGTGTTCTTCTTCTTAAATGTTCTATTTGGTGGAAAGCAGTATCCATGTCCTTACAGAAATGTTGAGAAAGGACTCTTGATTTTGTACCAGTTAGTTGCTGGGCTATCAATCAATGAGATGGAGAGGTTTATTCCTAAGAGCAGCTACCAAGTAATTCATAATATGTTCTATATCTCAGAGTTAAGTGAGTTGAACAAGAAGCTTTCACACTACTTGCACACAATGTTCTCCACTCCAGAACTAAGAGTGATCTCAGCAAAGATTCAGAATCCAACAAACTTTAAGCATATAACTCTTATGTTAGATGGACATGACTCACGAGCTCTACATAATGGTGCATACAAACCAAATCTTTATTCCTTCAAGTTGAAGAAGTCAGGATATAGAACACAAGTTTGCATTGATTTGAATGGAATGGTTGTCCTTGTTTCACCAACTGAGGAATGTAAAGACCACCCAGACTCTAAGATGATTAAGAATATGTCACTATTGAAATACATCTCTCCAGTAGATTGTGTTGTTTTAGATGGTGGTTATCCTCAAAGTATTCTGGAAGAGTTAACAGAAGCAGAAGAGAATGAGAATTTTGGAATGCATAACTTTTGCTTACCAGTTAGAAAGCCAAGAGGAACCAACTTAAGTGAAGCAGAGTTAGAATATAATAGCAAACTTGGGTCATTTAGATCAATGGTTGAGAGCACATTTGGAGAACTAGGTAACACATTTAAGAGACTATCAAATAGAGAAGTTGTGAGAATTAGAAACACAACTGTATACAATGTGCAGTTTAAACTCTGTTGCTTACTCTACAATATGAAGAAGATCCTAGCAGCTAGTAAAGTTCCTGTTGAACATCACCACACACTTTGGGTTCTGTCTAACTTTGACTACCCAAGCAACAACCAGGAGAGATCAACACATGCTGAAGTTGGAAGTACTTTACCACAAAAAGTAGAGTTAGAAGCTTCAATGAGAGAACTACAAGATAGACTGATTCAAGCTAAAATTGATGAGTCAATGAACTTCTATGTAGACATGTCATAAGTAACTTTTAAAATAGGAATTCTCAGTAAGAAATTTGCATTGATAGAAAATGCTTCAATAAGGAGGTCATTCAGAGTTTGTTATCTGCACAACAATTATTTATACATGTTTAAACTATTGGCAATTTCAGTGAAATAAAAATTTCACCCAAACCGCCATCGGCATCTTGGAAAAGTTTCAGTGAACATAATTTCAACCAGAAAGAAAAACCTTTGCATATTTGGGGTTAATTATCATTGGGCAACAAAAGTCAATATCTCAATAGATGTGGCTAAGCAACCACAAGGAAATTATGTTCACTGAAACTTTTCCAAGATGCCGATGGCGGTTTGGGTGAAATGGCAAAAAAAATATTTGTATTTTTAAAATCAATTATACACACAAAAACATTCTGGACACAACAATTATAAATATCTGTTACAAAAATATCTAGTAGCAAAAAATAGTTCTGAAAACGATTATTCAAATAACTATCTAACAAAATTGTAATTTACTAAAATTTACAAGTCCAGGAATGACCCCCGCAGTCGAACTGGGGCCCATGATCTGAGGTCAAAATCTGGGGTCAGCCATATGCCTAGAACCAATTCATAGTGAGCATGTCGATGACATTGCCTGCAGTAGTATTTGTCATCAGATAGACTTCAAAATACATACTTGCAGCATTGACAATAACCAATGTTTCATGTTCAGGATCGTCAGCTGGACCAACTGTAAGCAGATTGATGTAGACTTGTTCCCATGGAGTTGGCATCTGTGAAGGCACCATTTCCATACTAGGCTGTTGCTGAATTGCTGTCATCTGGCATTCAGTACAGCATTTGGTTACATCATCAAACAATTTGGATAACTGGTAGTACTATATCTATTAGTATACAAACCTATAGAGCCACTTATACCATGGATTTGCCAATGCCATATGTGCTGCAGCTATGTACTGGAGGTCATTCAGAGCTAGTTATCTGCATAACAACTATTTATACATGTTGAAACTATTAGCAATTTCAGTGAAATAAAAATTTCACCCAAACCACTATCAGTATCTTAGAAAAGTTTCAGTAAACATAATTTCCTTGTGGTTGCTTAGCCACATCTATTGAGATATTGACTTTTGTTGCCCAATGATAATTAACCCCAAATATGCAAAGGTTTTTCTTTCTGGTTGAAATTATGTTCACTGAAACTTTTCCAAGATGCTGATAGCAGTTTGGGTAAAATGGCAAAAAAAATATTTGTATTTTTAAAATCAATTATACACACAAAAACATTCTGGACACAACAATTATAATTATCTGTTCCAAAAATATCTAATAGTAAAAAATGGTTCTGAAAATGATTATTCAAATAACTATCTAACAAAATTGCAAATAACTAAAATTTACAAGTCCAGGAATGACCCCCAGAATGTTTAGCAGTGGCCAAAAAGATTCTAGCAACTAGATTAACAAATAAACAAAGATGCCAAATATGGTGCTTCTCTGAAACCCCCTTTAGCATCCTGAAAAATTTCAGTTGATTTCTTGTGACCCAGCCTGTATCTCAGTAGAAGCATATTAATTGTGTATCAACTGAAATTTTTCAGGATGCTGAAGTGGGTTTCAGAGAAGCACCATATTTGGCATCTAAACAAGAAAATAAGAAAAATATTAATAATTATTAAATAGCTAACAAACTCTGGCTGATCTCCAATGACAATATGCTAGAGTATGCTGTTGTCTTACATAAATACAAACAGTATAACAACTACTAACTTTATTAACAAGTGCCATCCACTGCTTTTTATAAGAAGTTACAAATGTTCTGCATTTATTTATGAACTGAACTGTGTTAAGAAGCAAGTTGCTATTCCATTCAACTGTTTGCATCTAAGAAGAATGTACAGTTAGTTCTATCCTAGTCAAACCAGAGTTTCTGCAAGCATACAATGTTTCTCCAAAGTTGTGCATAGTTTGCATTATAAATTCAGATAGTTTTGAACTAAGAGGATTACAAACTTCACCACTCTCAAGAAGCTGAATAAACTTGTTGTAAATTTTGTTCTTAACTTTAACATCTCCTTTCTTTGTAAACCAGCTAATACAGTTAGAGCCAGACTTGCGTAAATCATCTACAACATCTTTCTTTTCAACTCCTCTTTCTAAAAGGTATTTATAGCTAATATTTCTAGATGAGATATTCATACAATCCATTGTGATGTCATAATTCTGTAGAAATATTTTGTGATCAGCCATAGTAACAAACTTTGCAGTTAACAATGAACTAGCTATTGCAATATTTGGTGTAGATACTTTGTAAATAGCAACTGGTCCATATTGCTCACTAATCTTGCATCTAATATACTTATAACCAAAACCTTCTCCAAATACTTTATGCAATCTAACACTAGCTGACTTCTGCTTTACCTTTATGGAGGCCATTCACAAATATAAATAGTTAAAGAAACTAAATATCTATTATCAGAATAACCAATTAACAAATAAGAAATCAATTACTAGCAATAGATAAATATTTTAAAATACAGAATGTTTAGTAGTGGCCAAAAAGATTCTAGCAACTAGATTAACAAATAAACAAAGATGCCAAATATGGTGCTTCTCCAAAACCCCCTTCAGCATCCTGAAAAATTTCAGTTGATACACAATTAATATGCTTCTACTGAGATAGAGGCTGCATCCCAAGAAATCAACTGAAATTTTTCAGGATGCTGAAGGGGGTTTCGGAGAAGCACCATATTTGGCATCAGAACAAGAAAACAATAAAAATATTAATAATTATGAAATAGCTAACCAATTCTGACTGATCTCCTATATCTGATTCACTGCATTTCTCAATAACAACCTCAACAATGAATGAGTCAACAAATATTTCAGAAGAATGCTCAAATCCAAGTTGCTCTACACCTCTAGCAGTATACCTAGCATCAGCAACATCAGGCATATTTCTTCTTTCTGACAGCACTCTTGATAGTAACACTCTTAGTTCACTTTGGAAAGGGATCATTCCTGGACTTGTAAATTTTAGTAAATTACAATTTTGTTAGATAGATATTTGAATAATTGTTTTCAGAACTATTTTTTATTACTAATTATTTTTTTCATAGTTATTATTATTTATTGTGTCCAGAATGTTTTTGTGTGTATAATTGATTTTAAAAATACAAATATTTTTTTTGCCATTTCACCCAAACTGCCATCGGTATCTTGGAAAAGTTTCAGTAAACATAATTTTAACCAGAAAGAAAAACCTTTGCATATTTGGGGTTAATTATCATTGGGCAACAAAAGTCAATATCTCAATAGATGTGGCTAAGCAACCATAAGGAAATTATGTTTACTGAAACTTTTCTAAGATGCTGATGGCAGTTTGGGTGAAATTTTTATTTCACTGAAATTGCCAATAGTTCCAGCATGCATAAATAGTTAATGGGCAGATAAGTATCTCTGTATAACCCCCAAAATGCTAAATGGGGTTTAGAGGGGTTTAGAAAAGAGGGGTTTAGAAAGAGGGGTTTAGAAAGGGGTTTAGAAAGAGGGGTTTAGAAAGGGGTTTTAGAAAAGAGGGGTTTAGAAAGAGGGGTTTAGAAAGAGGGGTTTAGAAAGAGGGGTTTAGAAAGGGGTTTAGAAAAGAGGGGTTTAGAAAAGAGAAGAGGGGTTAGAAAGAGGGGTTTAGAAAGAGAGGGGTTTAGAAAGGGGTTTAGAAAAGAGGGGTTTAGAAAGGGGTTTAGAAAGAGAGAGGGGTTTAGAAAGGGGTTTAGAAAGAGAGAAGAGGGGTTTAGAAAGAGAGGGGTTTAGAAAGGGGTTTAGAAAGAGGTTAGAAGAGGGGTTTAGAAAGAGGGGTTTAGAAAAGAGGGGTTTAGAAGGGGTTTAGAAAGAGGGGTTAGAAAGAGGGTTTAGAAAGAGGGTTAGAAAGAGGGTTTAGAAAAGAGGGGTTTAGAAAAGAGGGTTAGAAAGAGGGGTTTAGAAAGAGGGGTTTAGAAAGAGGGGTTTAGAAAGAGGGGTTTAGAAAGAGGGGTTTAGAAAGAGGGGTTTAGAAAGAGGGTTTAGAAAAGAGGGGTTTAGAAAGAGGGGTTTAGAAAGAGGGGTTTAGAAAGAGGGGTTTAGAAAGAGGGGTTTAGAAAGAGGGGTTTAGAAAGAGGGGTTTAGAAAAGAGGGGTTTAGAAAGAGGGGTTTAGAAAAGAGGGGTTTAGAAAGAGGGGTTTAGAAAGAGGGGTTTAGA